>NC_141090.1:25785902-26495902 GCF_041138505.1 Cibotium barometz
CCACCTTGTTGAAAAATAGATAGTGTTTATGCATCGTTACTCTACTCCACCTAAGCCAAGAACTGTGAATTCATTTAATAATTCACTAGTTTTTGGAGCTTCCCTCTTTCTTCAATCCCCATTAGTGGCTCCATCAACATACTTAACCAATTGATTGGTTGGGGGCCTCTACCGTGAACAAAGAATCAAGCAACTTGTAAGGTAATTAGTGAATATTGCTCTTTTCTATAATTTCTCAATGTTTCTCTCTTCTCAACCCCTCTCAAGCTTGAGAAGCTTAATTGGTATGGTTTTTTAAATGCTATTGAAGTTAATTGGTGAATAGTAGTGAAGAGTTACATAATTTAATAAATGCTATTGAAGTTAATTTTCATTTATGTTTAAATTCTAATGGTTTTTATGTAATTTCTCTCTCTCACTCAAGAAATGGTCATACTCATGACCCATTCTCAATCCAAAAGAAGCTTTTCATAAAGCTTTTCCTTAATCCAAGATTAAGCTATGCTTGAGGCCAAATTAATGGTTTTTTTTTCTATGCTTTTAGTTTATGCATATTGATGATTCAATCCATTATGGATTAATGATCCAATTAGAGATCATTTTAATTATTTCCTTAATGATAAGCTTTATCCCTTAGAAAAATTGAGATTTATCAGTCATAGCAGCGGAGCTATGGCAAAATTTTTATAAAAATTATGCATAAAATAATTTCATTCAAAGCATAAAAAGAGGACTTCCTACCATATTCTAGGAATTATCATCCTAGACTAATTGAAAGAATTTCATTATAATCATAGAGAAATTGAATTTTTATATTATGCATAAAGAATAAGTTTTTATATCAAAAGTGTTACTTTTATCATTTTTATTTACTTGCATAGAAGTATGCATAATGGATAAATTTTTATATCAAAAGTGTTACTTTTATCATTTTTATTTACATGCATAGAAGTACGCATAATGGATAAATTTTTATATCAAAAGTGTTACTTTTATCATTTTTATTTACTTGCATAGAAGTATGCATAATGGATAAATTTTTATATCAAAAGTGTTACTTTTATCATTTTTATTTACATGCATAGAAGTATGCATAATGGATAAATTTTTATATCAAAAGTGTTACTTTTATCATTTTTATTTACATGCATAGAAGTATGCATAATGGATAAATTTTTATATCAAAAGTGTTACTTTTATCATTTTATTTACATGCATAGAAGTATGCATAATGGATAAATTTTTATATCAAAAGTGTTACTTTTAGCATAATTGAATTTCATGCATAGAGGTATGCATAAGAGATGAATATTTTATTATAAAAGTGTTACTTTTACAATAATTAAACTTCATGCATAGAGGTATGATAAGAGATGAATATTTTATTATAAAAGTGTTACTTTTAGCATAATTGAATTTCATGCATAGAGGTATGCATAAGAGATGATTATTTTATTATAAAAGTGTTACTTTTAGCATAATTGAATTTCATGCATAGAAGTATGCATAAAAGATATGGGAAGTGATAAGATATGATAAGATGCATATAAGATGAGTTAAGATGTGATAAGATGTGTATGGGATGAGATAAGAAGTGTATGAGATGAGATAAGATGTATATGGGTTGTGATAGGGTGAGAATGGAGGTGATATAAAAGATTAGATATGAAGGCATATGGGGTTATATGAATGGGAATGTGAAAATGGATGTATGTATGTGGATGTGTGGATGTGGAGATGGGAGTGTGGATGTATGCATGTGAAAATGGATGTATGCATGAAGATGTATATGCATAGATGTGAATGTGGATGTAGACGTGGTTGTATAGAAGTGAATGTGAAATGTGGATATGGATGTATGTATGTATGTGGATGTAGATGTGGATGTATAGATGTGAATGGGAATATAGATGTGGATATAGATGTGAATGTGAATGTAGATGTGGATGTATGTGAATGTGGATGTAGATGTGGTTGTATAGATGTGAACGTGGAACGTGGATGTGGATGTATGTATGTATGTGGATGTAGATGTGTATGTATAGATGTGAATGGGAATGTGGATGTGGATATATGTGAATGTGGATGTAGATGTGGATGTATAGATGTGAATGTGGAATGTGGATGTGGATGTATGTATGTATATGGATGTAGATGTGGATGTATAGATGTGAATGTGGAATGTGGATGTGGATGTATGTATGTATGTGGATGTAGATGTGGATGTATAGATGTGAATGGGAATGTGGATGTGGATGTATGTATGTATGTGGATATGGATGTATGAATGGGGACGTGATAGTGGATGTATGCATGAGGATGTGGATGTATGAATGAGGACGTGATAGTGGATGTATGCATGTGGATGTAGATGTGGATGTATAGAGGTGAATGGGAATGTGGATGTGGATGTATGTATGTATGTGGATATGGATGTATGAATGAGGACGTGATAGTGGATGTATGCATGTGGATGTGGATGTATGAATGAGGACATGATAGTGGATGTATGCATGTGGATGTGGATGTATGGATGTGGATATGGATGTGTATATATGAATGTGGATATGGGATGTGGATGTATAAATGAGGATGTGAAAATGGAGGTAAGCATGTAGATGTGGATGTATGGATGTGAATGTGGATGTGGATGTGGATGTATGGATGTGAATATATGATATGTGATGTGAAGGAATATGAAGTGAAGAGATGGAAAATGATGTGATTGGATGAGTACACATATAAATGGAATGAGGAATAAGTAATGTGGATTATATGAGGGATAATGTGGAAAAATTAGAGTTAATATAGAAATTGTATTTGTAAACTGTTTGTAAATGCTGTTTGTAAATGGCTGTTTTATGTCAAGAATGCTGGGAAAGCATTTTGACCGTCTTGTGATTAAGGTCGTGGAGACCTAACTGATAAAGTTGCAACTGCTGACGGAGAGTCAATGGAGGACGTCTCGCGTAGCAAGGTCGGCCGAGGTCTTGACCAGCCTCGGTTCGATTAAAATGGTGAGCTTCCGGTAGAGTGGATGAGGGACCAAGGAAGCGGCCTATGAGTGAAGCGCTAGGTCACCTGCGAAGGATCCTAGAGGGTGCTGACCATACGGTGCTCGGGCTCTGGGTCACCTAGGATACCCACGCGTGCGTCGAGGAAGATATTGGAACAAGGAGTAAGAGTTGTTTTGTGAAACCGGGCATGGATCTGGTTGATTGACCTTGCTGGTCTTCAATGGATGAGTCCATGGCTCTTTATATGGATCTATTGGTTGATCTTGCTGATCTTCAACGAGAGTCCATCTTGATTTTTATAAGTGATTATATTGCCGAGTATTATGGGCTAGGAACTATTGAAAAGGCCCCTGTGTGGACAGGTGGTGAGCGTTCTAGTTGCCAATGATGCCATAGATACTCTGATGAAGGAATGATGGGAAATTATGAATCAACTGGATAAATTGGAAGATTGTGATCAGTGGTACTATGGTTTCATTAAAGGATTGTTTTAAAGTTAGCTGATGCTAAGAAAAAGGCAATTTTCATATTGGGTGTGTAAGTGGTGTGGCTAGTTTTATGTTTGCATGAACCTCCGGCTAGGGGGCCTTGGAACTCTTTTCCTTGGTACCCGGGACAAAACCTAACCAAATTCCAAATTGGATCCCATCACTACAGTGGTTGGGCGGTTGGCTAACCCATGGGATCGGATGGGGTTAGGCTAGACTGATGGATCCGTAAATCGAGATTTAATTTCTATTATTACGATAGATGAAGTAAATCCCGGATAGAAATTGTTCTATGGATAGGAATCAACGGCTGTGCCTCTTGATGGGGAAAAAAGTGTTGATCCCAATGATCCAAGTGCAAGTTTCTTCCTTGATTTGACCAAGTACCGTTAAAGGTACACTCAGATCAGTTGATCTGTAATGATCTTGACTGCGTTAGAGTAAAGAGTTATCCTGGTGGAATCGCCCATGCTTTCCGGGTAAGGGAAGTTTTTTCGGGTTGGGTTTTAGAAAAACCGACGGATTAGTCTCTTGTCCGGATATCCGTGGACGAGGCCCCGAGTGTGGGTCCCTGCCCCGCGCATGAAGTGCTACTTCCGCTGCTAGTACCCCGAATCTATTGCACGGTGGGAACAGGGATCTCACACCGTGCTTGGATTTGGGCATCGCAATCAGTTCTCCCAGCGCGTCAAAGTTGGGTCCCGACGAAGATAGTGCAAAATCGCCATAACAGAGTTTCGGATCCGAAATGAGTCCCAATCGCATCTGAACACAACAAGAAAGATCCGGGTTGCTTGCCACACATTTGTCCATGCATGATTCCATTTTCATGCCTCTTTAGCGCCGTTTGGGCCACGGTTGGAAATTTTCGCCATTAGGCACGCTCGTGTATCTTTTTCGAGAACCCGGATTCGGACAGTTAGAAGTTGAGGATTCGGGACCCCATCAGAGAACGGACCACATGGACTTGTGCTAGGAAAGTTGCTCTATGTCCACATTACTCCGTGCATGCATTTGGAGATCGCAATCACTTCTCCCAGCTCGTCAGAGTTGGGTCCCGGCGAAGATAGTGCAAAATCGCCATAACAGAGTTTCGGATCCGAAATGAGTCCGAATCGCATCTGAACACAACAAGAAAGATCCGGGTTGGTTGCCACACATTTTTCCATCCATGATTCGAATTTCATGCCTCTTTGACGTCGTTTGGGCCAGGGTTGGAAATTTCCGCCATTTGGCACGCTCTTCATCTTTTCCGAGAACCCAGATTCAAACAGTTAGAAGTTGAGGATCCGGGACCCCATCAGAGAACGGACCACACGGACTTGTGCTAGGGAAGTTGCTCTATGTCCACATCACTCCGTGCTTGGATTTGGGCATCGCAATCAGTTCTCCCAGCGCGTCAAAGTTGGGTCCCGACGAAGATAGTGCAAAATCGCCATAACAGAGTTTCGGATCCGAAATGAGTCCCAATCGCATCTGAACACAACAAGAAAGATCCGGGTTGCTTGCCACACATTTGTCCATGCATGATTCCATTTTCATGCCTCTTTAGCGCCGTTTGGGCCACGGTTGGAAATTTTCGCCATTAGGCACGCTCGTGTATCTTTTTCGAGAACCCGGATTCGGACAGTTAGAAGTTGAGGATTCGGGACCCCATCAGAGAACGGACCACATGGACTTGTGCTAGGAAAGTTGCTCTATGTCCACATTACTCCGTGCATGCATTTGGAGATCGCAATCACTTCTCCCAGCGCATCAAAGTTGCGTCCCGACGAAGAGAGTGCAAAATCGCCAAAACAGAGTTTCGGATCCGCAAAGAGTCCGAATCGCATCTGAACACAACAAGAATGATCTGGGTTGGTTGCCACACATTTGTCCATGCATGATTCGATTTTCATTCCTCTTCGGCGCCGTTTGGGTCCCTGTTGGAAATTTTCACCATTTGGCATGCTCGTGCATCTTTTTCGAGAACCCGGATTCGGACAGTTAGAAGTTGAGGATCCGGGACTTCATCAGAGAACGGACCACACGGACTTGTGCTCGAGAAGTTGCTCTATGTCCACATCACTTCGTGCACGAATTTGGGCATCGCAATCACTTCTCCATGCGCGTCAAAGTTGGGTCCCAGCGCCATTCAACACACTTGTTTATCTCCTTGGTTCTCGTCATGGTCTCTTCTTGGAGTAATTGGTTTTGTTGATTTGCATGGTACACAGCTAGATCAATGCATTCTAGCTCTACCACATGGAAGAGCTAGACCTCAAAAGCAATTCTAGCTCCACCACATGGTAGAGCTAGACGTCAGAGCAATCTAGCTCTACGATGTGGTCTAGGTTAGATACAGCTCTACCACGTGGTAGAGCTAGATCAAATGCAATTCTAGCTTCTTGGTTCTTGTCATGTGAAGTAGATCTCATCTTGGAGTAATTGATTTTGTTGATCTCCATGGTACACAGCTAGATCGATGCATTCTAGCTTCACCACATGGTAGAGCTAGATCTGATGCAATTGTAGCTCCTTGGTTCTCGTCATGTGAAGTAGGTCTCTTCTCAGAGTAATTGGTTTTGTTGATCTGCATGGTACACAGCTAGATCTGGGTTTCTTGCCACACATTTTTCCATGCATGATTCCATTTTCATGCCTCTTCGGCGCCGTTTGGGCCACGGTTGGAAATTTCCGCCATTTGGCACGCTCATGCATCTTTTTCGAGAACCCGGATTCGGACAGTTAGAAGTTGAGGATCAGGGACCCCATCAGAGAACGGACCACACGGACTTGTGCTAGGAAAGTTGCTCTATGTCCACATCACTCCGTGTGCATGGATTTGTGCATTGCCATTAGGACCTCAATGGAAGGCTTCTTGGGCCCTTTTATTTGGCAGTTTAAGGAGTCAAACCTTTTCTCTTAAGAAGAAACATTTTCTAATTAGAAGCTTCAAAACGGCTACTTTATTCGAATTTGAATTTTTGGGAGAAAATGGAATTTAAAATCTAGCGGACAAAACCATATCATGTAACATATCTATGGAAAGCTCTTGATGCGTAGATCACGGATCTATAATTTCCGCTCAAATCGGAGCTTGTATGTAGAAGTTATGGAGGTCCGAAAATTGTAAAATTACCTCCCTCCTTTTTGGGGGGAAAAGTGCACCCTTTGACCACTCTTACACCTCTCTTACAAACCCAACATTTCAGTCCACATGGCAACCCCCCATTTGGCTATTCCTTAATCACCTTGATTAGGCTTGGGCAAATTAAAGGGCCTAAGAAGACCCCATTCACTTCCTAATGCAATCACTTCTTCCAGCGCGTCAAAGTTGGGTCCCGGGGCGAAGATAGTGCAAAATCGCCATAACAGAGTTTCGGATCCGAAATGAGTCCGAATCGCATCTGAACACAACAAGAAAGATCCGGGTTGGTTGCCACACATTTTTCCATGCATGATTCGAATTTCATGCCTCTTCGGCGCCGTTTGGGCCACGGCTAGAAATTTTCGCCCTTTGGCACGCTCGTTTATCTTTTTTGAGAACCCAGATTCGGACAGTTAGAAGTTGAGGATTCGGGACCCCATCAGAGAATGGACCACACGGAGTTGTGCTAGGAAAGTTGCTCTATGTTCACATTACTCCGTGCATGCATTTGGAGATCGCAATCACTTCTCCCAGCACGTCAAAGTTGGGTCCCGGTGAAGATAGTGCAAAATCGCCATAACAGAGTTTCGGATCCGAAAAGAGTCCGAATGGCATCTGAACACAACAAGAATGATCCGGGTTGGTTGCCACACATTTTTTCATGCATGATTCGAATTTCATGCCTCTTCGGCGCCGTTTTGGGCGAGGGTTGAAAATTTCCGCCATTTGGCATGCTCGTTCATCTTTTTCGATAACCCGGATTCGAACAGTTAGAAGTTGAGGACCCGGGACCCCATTAGAGAACGGACCACACGGACTTGTGCTAGGGAAGTTGCTCTATGTCCACATCACTCCGTGCATGGATTTGTGCATCGCAATCACCTCTCCCAGCGCGTCAAAGTTGGGTCCCGATGAAGGTAGTGCAAAATCGCCATAACCGAGTTTCGGATCCGAAATCAGTCCGAATCGCATCTGAACCCAACAAGAAAGATCCGGGTTGGTTGCCACACATTTTTCCATGCATGATTAGAATTTCATGCCTCTTCGTCGACGCCGTTTGGGCCACCGTTGGAAATTTCCGCCATTTGGCACGCTTGTGCATCTTTTTCAAGAACCCGGATTCAGACAGTTAGAAGTTGAGGATTCAGGACCCCATCAGAGAACGGACCACACGGACTTGTGCTAGGAAAGTTGCTCTATGTCCACATTACTCCGTGCATGCATTTGGAGATCGCAATCACTTCTCCCAGCGCGTCAAAGATGGGTCCCGGCGAAGATAGTGCAAAATCGCTATAACAGAGTTTCGGATCCAAAAAGAGTCCGAATCGCATCTAAACACAACAAGAATGATCTGGGTTGGTTGCCACACATTTTTCCATGCATGATTCGATTTTCATTCCTCTTCGGCGCCGTTTGGGCCCCTGTTGGAAATTTCCGCCATTTGGCACGCTCATGTATCTTTTTCGAGAACCCAGATTCGGACAGTTAGAAGTTGAGGATCCGGGACCCCATCAGAGAACGGACCACACGGACTTGTGCTAAGGAAGGTGCTTTATGTCCACATCACTCCGTGCACGAATTTGGGCATCGCAATCACTTCTCCCAGCGCATCAAAGTTGGGTTCATGCGCCATTCAACACACTTGTTTATCTCCTTGGTTCTCGTCATGGTCTCTTCTTGGAGTAATTGATTAACAAAAAAATTAATTAAACTTTTCTTTTTGCTTATTCTCTTGGAAATTAAGAATTGTGTAGATTAGAGTACTATACATCTAATTGTGTAGATTAGAGTACTATACATCTAATTGGGGTTAATTTAAGTTTGTAAGATTCCTCCCCCAACCCCTTTTTGATGTCTAGTATATTCCCCTGTAATCAATTCCTTTTCTAAAATATAAGAGATCTTGTTTGTGGCTGTTTTAATCTAGAGAGAGAAAATATTCTAGAGAGAGAATATTCAGATTTTGAATATTTTTGGATAGAAAAATGTCTCTTATAATTCAGATGAGTTCCCCTGAAACAGAAATTTAAAAAGAATTTTCCAATGTGCAATTGGAATTAATTGGAAATAGGTATAAAGAACCTTAGCCTAAGGGTCTAGATTTTCAGAAATCTTTAGACTATGGTCCAATTAAGGTTTCTATGGGCCAAAAGCTTCAATCCATGTGTAGGGAGGAGATAAATCCAAATTGTAAAAAGAAAATACCCAAAAATGAGTAAATGCTCACATGAGGTGAAGAGTTGAAAATGTACAAGGTTTATTAGTAAAAAACTATGAGCAATATTAAAAATATGAGATATTTTGGGTATCCAAAAATGAGTAAATGCTCACATAAGATGAAGAGTTGAAAATGTACAAGGTTTATTAGTAAATAAACACATATGTAAGGAAGGGGAGTTCTTTAAAGGAGGTGCATATTTCACATAAGATGAAGAGTTGAAAATGTACAAGGTTTATTAGTAAATAAACACATATGTAAGGAAGAGGAGTTCTTTAAAGGAGGTGCATATTTCACATAAGATGAAGAGTTGAAAATGTACAAGGTTTATTAGTAAAAAAACTATGACACATATGTAAGGAAGAGGAGTTCTTTAAAGGAGGTGCATATTTCACATAAGATGAAGAGTTGAAAATGTACAAGGTTTATTAGTAAAAAACTATGAGCAATAAAATTTTGACACATATGTAAGGAAGGGGAATTCTTTAAAGGAGGTGCATATTTCACATGCTTGAATGAGTTTTAAACTCAAAAATAATGTGATATTTTTATCTCTCATCTCTCTTGAACCAAACCAAATCAAAATGGAACCAAACCGAATCAAAAAGTAACCAAACTAGGTCCAAATCTAGTCCAAATTCAACCAAACTGACTTGGAAAATTCTAGAATCAGTTTGTTTGGTTAGGAGCTCAAATTTTCCTATAAATAGAAGCCTCCCCTTGTTGAAAAATATATAGTGTCTTATATAGTGTCTTATGCTTTGTCACTCTACTCCACCTAAGCCAAAATATATAGTGTCTTATGCTTTGTCACTCTACTCCACCTAAGCCAAAATATATAGTGTCTTATGCTTTGTTACTCTACTCCACCTAAGCCAAATTAGATAGAGTCTTATGCTTTGTTACTCTACTCCACCTAAGCCAAATTAGATAGAGTCTTATGCTTGTTACTCTACTCCACCTAAGCCAAAATATAGAGTGTCTTATGCATTGTTACTCTACTCTACCTAAGCCAAGAGTTGTGAATTCTTTAATAATTCACTAGTTTTTGACACTTCTCTCTTGCTTCAATCCCCATTGGTGGCTCCATCAACATACTAAACCAATTGATTGGTTGGGGGCCTCTACCGTGAATAAAGAATCAAGCAAATCATAAGGTAAGTATATTGAATTTTGATCTTTTCTATAATTTCTCAATGATTCTCTCTTCTCAACCCCTCTCAAGCTTGAGAAGCTTAATTGGTATGGTTTTTTAAATGCTATTGAAGTTAATTGGTGAATAGTAGGGAAGAGTTACATAATTTAATAAATGCTATAGAAGTTAATTTCCATTTATGTTTAAATTCAAATGGTTTTTATGTAATTTCTCTCTCTCTCTCTCAAGAAATGGTCATACTCATGACCCATTCTCAATCCAAATGAAGCTTTTCATAAAGCTTTTTCTTAATCCAAGATTAAGCTATGCTTGAGGCCAAATTAATGGCTTTTTGCTATGCTTTTAGTTTATGCACATTGATGATTCAATCCATTATGGATTGATGATCCAATTAGAGACCATTCTAATTGTTTTCTTAATGATCCAATTAGAGACCATTATGGATTGATGATCCAATTAGAGACCATTCTAATTATTTCTTTAATAATGAGCTTTATCCCTTAGAAAAAAATTGAGAATTATCAGTCATAGTAGCGGAGCTATGGCAAAATTTTTATAGAAATTACGCATAAATTAAATTCATTCAAAGTATAAAAAGAGGAATTCCTACCATATCCTAGGAACTATCATCCTAGATTAATTAAAAGAATATTATTATGCATGGAGATATGGATGTTTGCATGTAGATGTAGAGGTATGGATGTGAGTGTGAAAGTGGAGGTGGATGTATGCATGTAGATGTAGATGTATAGATGTAGATGTGGATGTGGAGGTGGGTGGATGCATGTAGATGTAGATGTATAGGTGTAGGTGAGAATGGAGATGTGGATGTATACATGTAGATGTAGATGTGAATAGAGATGTGGATGTATACATGTAGATGTAGATGTATAGATGTAGATGTGGATGTGGAGGTGGGTGGATGCATGAAGATGTAGATGTATAGATGTAGATGAGAATGGAGATGTGGATGTATATATGTAGATGTAGATGTATAGATGTAGATGTGAATAGAGATGTGGATGTATACATGTAGATGTAGATGTATAGATGTAGATGGGAATGGAGATGTGGATGTATACATGTAGATGTAGATGTATAGTTGTAGATATGAATGGAGATGTGGATGTATGCATGTAGATGTAGGTGTATAGACGTAGATGTGGATGTAGAGGTGGATGTATGCATGTAGATGTAGATGTATAGATGTGGATGTGAATGTGGAGTGGATGTATGCATGTAGATGTAGATGTATGGAGGTGAATGTGAATATGGATGTGGATGTATGCATAGGGATGTAGATGTATGCATGTAGATGTGAATGTACGCATATAGTTGTGGATGTATGGATGTGAATATACGATTGTGATGTGAGGGAATCTGAAGTGATGAGATGGAAATGATGTGATGGGATGAGTATACATATAAATGGAATATGGAATAAGTAATGTAGATTGATGAGGGATAATGTGGAAAAATGAAAGTTAAAATAGAAATTGTGTTGTAAACTGTTTGTAAATACTGTTTGTAAATGCTGTTTGTAAATGATTGTTTTATGTCAAGAATGCTGGGGGGAGCATTTTGACCGTCTTGTGATTAAAGTCGTGATGGTAAAGTTGCAACTGCTGACGGGGAGTCAATGAAGGACGTCTCGCGTAGCAAGGTCGGCCGAGGTCTTGACCAGCCTCGGTGCGATTAAAATGGTGAGCTTCCGGTACGGTGGATGAGGGGCCAAGGAAGCGGCCTATGCGTGAAGCGCTAGGTTACCTGCGAAGGATCCTAGAGGGTGCTGACCATACGGTGCTCGGGCTCTGGGTTGCCTAGGATACCCACGCGTGCGTCGAGGAAGATATTGGAACAGAGTTGGAGTTGTTTTCTGAAATCGAGCATGGATCTGGTTGATTGACCTTGCTGGTCTTCAATGGATGAGTCCATGGCTCCTTATATGGATCTGTTGGTTGATCTTGCTGATCTTCAACGAGAGTCCATCATGTTAAGTGATTATATTGCCAAGTATTATGGGCTAGGAACTATCGAAACGGCTCCTGAGCGTTCTAGTTGCCAATGATGCCATAGATACTCTGATGAAGGAATGATGGGAAATTAAGAATCAATTGGATAAATTGGAAGATGGTGATCAATGATACTATGGTTTTATTAAAGGATTGTTTTAAACTGGTTGAATCTGGTTGAAAAAGACAATTTCATATTGGGTGTGTGAGTGGTGTGACTAGTTTTATTTTGCATGAACATCCGGCTAGGGGGCCTTGGAACTCTTTTCCTTGGTACCCGGGACAAAACCTAACCAAATTTTTAATTGGATCCCATCACTACAGTGGTTGGGCGGTTGGCTAACCCATGGGATTGGATGGGGTTAGGCTGGACTGATGGATCCGTAAATCGAGACTCAAACTTTTGTTTTTACGATAGAAAAAAAATAAATCCCGGACAGTAACTGTTCTATGGATAGGAATCAACGGCTGTGCCTCTTGAATGGGGAAAAAAGCGTTGATCCCAATGATCCAAGTGCAAGTTTTCTTCCTTGAACTGACTATCTTATAGATGTAATTGGATCATCTCGATCAGAAATGATCTTGACTACGTTAGAATAAAAAGTTATCCTGGTGGAATCGCCCGTGCTTTCCGGTTAAGGAAGTTTTTCCGGGTTCGGTTTCGGAACAACCGACGGATTAGTCTCTTATCCGGATATCCGTGGGCGAGGCCCCGAGTGTGGGACCCCTGTCCCACGCGAGAAGCGCTACTTCCGCTGCCAGTACCCCGAATCCGTTGCTCGGTGGGAACAGGGATCTTACAGTTGGTATCAGAGCATTTGGTTAATAAAGATCAACTGAGAAGACAAATATGTCAAAAATTTATCAAGAAACACAAAAAGGGTATAATTGTGTGATATAATTCATACAATTTGATATTCAAACTGAAACTCGTAATTTTGGTAATTGGGTCTTCAGATGGAAGTACCGCAATTATATAGAATCCCTGACTTGCTTGAGGCCTAGACATGATAGTATTTACCTTATAATTCCAAGGACCGTGACTACCTGTATATACCGAGAGTATACTGCAGCTCTTTACTGACAGTATATACGAGTAAATCTAAGACTTGAAATTATAAGCATTAATGCTATCCAGATGATGATTTCGAATGTGATTGATATGATTTTTAATTCTGTTTGAGAATGGATGAATTGATTTGGATTCTGATTGAAAATGCTGATTGAAAAATGTTGATTTTTAAAAATTAGTTGAAATATAATGAAACCCCAATGAGGGGGAATGGGACGAGTCCCTGTGATGATATTCATAGCTAGAATGATGATAACGAATTCAGCAAATCACTATGAGATTAGTGGATTGTGCTGTCAGATTGCTACTGTTAATACTTGACCGGTAGATCAAGTTAAGGGATGTCAAATTGAGAATTTGCTTGACTGAAATTTCCGTGGGGAAGAATGTTCCGAAGGAAACTTTTCGGTCTAATGGACCTTTATCATGTTAAAGATATGAATGATATGATCTGAATGAATTGTTATTTAATGATGAGTTCTATATAAGGGATATTTATCCCAGTGTTCTGTTGGGTTGACCAGAATATAAGGAACCCAGAATAAAATTGGATCTTAAGAAAAAAAAACTGTCCTCTACCTTGCGAGATGAGGACATCTCGCACTTTTTAAGTGGGGTAGAATGTAAGATTCCTCCCCAAACTTCGAGGTATACAGGAGTAAGAATCTCCCTTTTTGATCTTATAATTATTCCCTCTCTAAAATAAAAGAATGATTCTGTTTAAAAAAAGGAAGACCCTTTCCCTAGAATACTTCTCAGGTGTCCCACCTATTTTAAGGATTTAGAACAATGAGTTCAGAAGTGAGAATCGGTGTTTTGGATACCAAGGTTTTGGTTTTCATTCGAGTACGGCCCAAAAGAAGTTCTTTATCTCTTGGGGAGTATAAGAAGTTATCCCCCAGATATTGTGACCCTTATATCTGAATTCAATGAAAGTAGGTGACTTAGCCTACAAGTTTCTTTTATCTCCTCATCTCAAAATTCTTAATGCCTTCTATAGAAAAATGTGTCAAACTCAAATCATGGAAAGACGGTAAAACTTCAGTGGCAAGTTACCGTTGGCTTCTAGGTTACGCTAGCTCCTTCCTTTATATAAGTCGTAACTTTTACTTGCCGCTCACAGTAATCTTACTCCCATCAATCTCCTTTCTTTCTTAATCTCCTTCATGGCGGCTTGGCAACAGGAATTAGTTTTATCCCTGATGATTTCTCACCTTCAAGACGCAAGAGAGTCTGTGAAGAAAGACTTTATAGAACAGTATGAGCGCTCACTTTTTCCTCACCTAGGAACTTCTGTAGCGCAGACCAAATGGCGGACCTATCAAAACATAACTAGGGTAACACCCTGGGGTCAGCAACACTTTCGTAACAATGTCCGCTTGGCCATGGTTATTGAAGCTTTGGGTTTGGGTCCCCGATACTACTGTGTCATGAGATCAAGGCATCTTGGGTTTTCTGAGCGGGTCTTCTTACTGGCATGTTTTCTTCCTCATGAGAAGATATGCCTTTACCCCGTTTTTGGCTTGCCTCTCAGAGGTCCTTTTGTTGGATCACCTCATACCACTGAGATAGGTGCGGCAATAACCAGCAGCATCATTCCCATAGATGAGTTACCCTATACTTGTGCAGCTTGTGAGGACTGCTTTTGTGACCATATGATGGACGGGCTTATGGAAGTGTAAAGAGTTCTTCTATCTTTACTGTATAAGTCCCGTGAATGAATAAAGTTTAAATCTTGCTCTTATTTTGAATCTTGCTCTCTTTAAGACTTTTCTTGGTCGTTAATCGTGATTAAAATTTTTCTCTAAGTCTCATATTCGTGCATCTTGCGAAATTATTCCAAGTTGCGAGATGAGGACATCTCGCGTTTTTTAAGTGGGGTAGAATGTAAGATTCCTCCCCCAACCCCTTTTTGATGTCTAGTATATTCCCCTGTAATCAATTCCTTTTCTAAAATATAAGAGATCTTGTTTGTGGCTGTTTTAATCTAGAGAGAGAAAATATTCTAGAGAGAGAATATTCAGATTTTGAATATTTTTGGATAGAAAAATGTCTCTTATAATTCAGATGAGTTCCCCTGAAACAGAAATTTAAAAAGAATTTTCCAATGTGCAATTGGAATTAATTGGAAATAGGTATAAAGAACCTTAGCCTAAGGGTCTAGATTTTCAGAAATCTTTAGACTATGGTCCAATTAACGTTTCTATGGGCCAAAAGCTTCAATCCATGTGTAGGGAGGAGATAAATCCAAATTGTAAAAAGAAAATACCCAAAAATGAGTAAATGCTCACATGAGGTGAAGAGTTGAAAATGTACAAGGTTTATTAGTAAAAAACTATGAGCAATATTAAAAATATGAGATATTTTGGGTATCCAAAAATGAGTAAATGCTCACATAAGATGAAGAGTTGAAAATGTACAAGGTTTATTAGTAAATAAACACATATGTAAGGAAGGGGAGTTCTTTAAAGGAGGTGCATATTTCACATAAGATGAAGAGTTGAAAATGTACAAGGTTTATTAGTAAATAAACACATATGTAAGGAAGGGGAGTTCTTTAAAGGAGGTGCATATTTCACATAAGATGAAGAGTTGAAAATGTACAAGGTTTATTAGTAAAAAAACTATGACACATATGTAAGGAAGAGGAGTTCTTTAAAGGAGGTGCATATTTCACATAAGATGAAGAGTTGAAAATGTACAAGGTTTATTAGTAAAAAACTATGAGCAATAAAATTTTGACACATATGTAAGGAAGGGAAATTCTTTAAAGGAGGTGCATATTTCACATGCTTGAATGAGTTTTAAACTCAAAAATAATGTGATATTTTTATCTCTCATCTCTCTTGAACCAAACCAAATCAAAATGGAACCAAACCGAATCAAAAAGTAACCAAACTAGGTTCAAATCTAGTCCAAATTCAACCAAACTGACTTGGAAAATTCTAGAATCAGTTTGTTTGGTTAGGAGCTCAAATTTTCCTATAAATAGAAGCCTCCCCTTGTTGAAAAATATATAGTGTCTTATATAGTGTCTTATGCTTTGTCACTCTACTCCACCTAAGCCAAAATATATAGTGTCTTATGCTTTGTCACTCTACTCCACCTAAGCCAAAATATATAGTGTCTTATGCTTTGTTACTCTACTCCACCTAAGCCAAATTAGATAGAGTCTTATGCTTTGTTACTCTACTCCACCTAAGCCAAATTAGATAGAGTCTTATGCTTTGTTACTCTACTCCACCTAAGCCAAATTAGATAGAGTCTTATGCTTGTTACTCTACTCCACCTAAGCCAAAATATAGAGTGTCTTATGCATTGTTACTCTACTCTACCTAAGCCAAGAGTTGTGAATTCTTTAATAATTCACTAGTTTTTGACACTTCTCTCTTGCTTCAATCCCCATTGGTGGCTCCATCAACATACTAAACCAATTGATTGGTTGGGGGCCTCTACCGTGAATAAAGAATCAAGCAAATCATAAGGTAAGTATATTGAATTTTGATCTTTTCTATAATTTCTCAATGATTCTCTCTTCTCAACCCCTCTCAAGCTTGAGAAGCTTAATTGGTATGGTTTTTTAAATGCTATTGAAGTTAATTGGTGAATAGTAGGGAAGAGTTACATAATTTAATAAATGCTATAGAAGTTAATTTCCATTTATGTTTAAATTCAAATGGTTTTTATGTAATTTCTCTCTCTCTCTCTCAAGAAATGGTCATACTCATGACCCATTCTCAATCCAAATGAAGCTTTTCATAAAGCTTTTCCTTAATCCAAGATTAAGCTATGCTTGAGGCCAAATTAATGGCTTTTTGCTATGCTTTTAGTTTATGCACATTGATGATTCAATCCATTATGGATTGATGATCCAATTAGAGACCATTCTAATTGTTTTCTTAATGATCCAATTAGAGACCATTATGGATTGATGATCCAATTAGAGACCATTCTAATTATTTCTTTAATAATGAGCTTTATCCCTTAGAAAAAAATTGAGAATTATCAGTCATAGTAGCGGAGCTATGGTAAAATTTTTATAGAAATTACGCATAAATTAAATTCATTCAAAGTATAAAAAGAGGAATTCCTACCATATCCTAGGAACTATCATCCTAGATTAATTAAAAGAATATTATTATGCATGGAGATATGGATGTTTGCATGTAGATGTAGAGGTATGGATGTGAGTGTGAAAGTGGAGGTGGATGTATGCATGTAGATGTAGATGTATAGATGTAGATGTGGATGTGGAGGTGGGTGGATGCATGTAGATGTAGATGTATAGGTGTAGGTGAGAATGGAGATGTGGATGTATACATGTAGATGTAGATGTGAATAGAGATGTGGATGTATACATGTAGATGTAGATGTATAGATGTAGATGTGGATGTGGAGGTGGGTGGATGCATGAAGATGTAGATGTATAGATGTAGATGAGAATGGAGATGTGGATGTATATATGTAGATGTAGATGTATAGATGTAGATGTGAATAGAGATGTGGATGTATACATGTAGATGTAGATGTATAGATGTAGATGGGAATGGAGATGTGGATGTATACATGTAGATGTAGATGTATAGTTGTAGATATGAATGGAGATGTGGATGTATGCATGTAGATGTAGGTGTATAGACGTAGATGTGGATGTAGAGGTGGATGTATGCATGTAGATGTAGATGTATAGATGTGGATGTGAATGTGGAGTGGATGTATGCATGTAGATGTAGATGTATGGAGGTGAATGTGAATATGGATGTGGATGTATGCATAGGGATGTAGATGTATGCATGTAGATGTGAATGTACGCATATAGTTGTGGATGTATGGATGTGAATATACGATTGTGATGTGAGGGAATCTGAAGTGATGAGATGGAAATGATGTGATGGGATGAGTATACATATAAATGGAATATGGAATAAGTAATGTAGATTGATGAGGGATAATGTGGAAAAATGAAAGTTAAAATAGAAATTGTGTTGTAAACTGTTTGTAAATACTGTTTGTAAATGCTGTTTGTAAATGATTGTTTTATGTCAAGAATGCTGGGGGGAGCATTTTGACCGTCTTGTGATTAAAGTCGTGATGGTAAAGTTGCAACTGCTGACGGGGAGTCAATGAAGGACGTCTCGCGTAGCAAGGTCGGCCGAGGTCTTGACCAGCCTCGGTGCGATTAAAATGGTGAGCTTCCGGTACGGTGGATGAGGGGCCAAGGAAGCGGCCTATGCGTGAAGCGCTAGGTTACCTGCGAAGGATCCTAGAGGGTGCTGACCATACGGTGCTCGGGCTCTGGGTTGCCTAGGATACCCACGCGTGCGTCGAGGAAGATATTGGAACAGAGTTGGAGTTGTTTTCTGAAATCGAGCATGGATCTGGTTGATTGACCTTGCTGGTCTTCAATGGATGAGTCCATGGCTCCTTATATGGATCTGTTGGTTGATCTTGCTGATCTTCAACGAGAGTCCATCATGTTAAGTGATTATATTGCCAAGTATTATGGGCTAGGAACTATCGAAACGGCTCCTGAGCGTTCTAGTTGCCAATGATGCCATAGATACTCTGATGAAGGAATGATGGAAAATTAAGAATCAATTGGATAAATTGGAAGATGGTGATCAATGATACTATGGTTTTATTAAAGGATTGTTTTAAACTGGTTGAATCTGGTTGAAAAAGGCAATTTCATATTGGGTGTGTGAGTGGTGTGACTAGTTTTATTTTGCATGAACATCCGGCTAGGGGGCCTTGGAACTCTTTTCCTTGGTACCCGGGACAAAACCTAACCAAATTTTTAATTGGATCCCATCACTACAGTGGTTGGGCGGTTGGCTAACCCATGGGATTGGATGGGGTTAGGCTGGACTGATGGATCCGTAAATCGAGACTCAAACTTTTGTTTTTACGATAGAAAAAAAATAAATCCCGGACAGTAACTGTTCTATGGATAGGAATCAACGGCTGTGCCTCTTGAATGGGGAAAAAAGCGTTGATCCCAATGATCCAAGTGCAAGTTTTCTTCCTTGAACTGACTATCTTATAGATGTAATTGGATCATCTCGATCAGAAATGATCTTGACTACGTTAGAATAAAAAGTTATCCTGGTGGAATCGCCCGTGCTTTCCGGTTAAGGAAGTTTTTCCGGGTTCGGTTTCGGAACAACCGACGGATTAGTCTCTTATCCGGATATCCGTGGGCGAGGCCCCGAGTGTGGGACCCCTGTCCCACGCGAGAAGCGCTACTTCCGCTGCCAGTACCCCGAATCCGTTGCTCGGTGGGAACAGGGATCTTACAAAGTTAGAAGTAGAATGATAAAATGAGAAATGGTCAGCCATACAAAGGAGGTTATGGCAAAATTTTTTATATTTTTGTGGAAAAGAGTGTTTTTATGTTATTCCAAAAGAGTAATTCCCCCTGTTTGTGCATTCTATAGAAAAATGTTAATTTGCTCCATGTATATGCATGGATACCACTGATATTAATTTTTTCTCTACCACATGGTAGAGCTAGACCTCAAAGCTTTCTACCTCTACGATTCTAGCTCCACCACATGGTAGAGCTAGACCTCAAATGCAATTCTAACTCCACCACATTGTAGAATGCTTTAAAGTCCAGCTAGAATGCATTTATCTAGCTCTACCATGTGGTAGAGCAAGACTAATAAATGTATAATTGAGAGCTCCAAGATGGAGTAATTAAGATAGAATTCCTTGAGGTCTAGCTCTACCATGTGGTGGAGCTAGAATCGTAGAGGTAGAAAGCTTTGAGGTCTAGCTCTACCATAGTTACATTCAACCTCATCCGGTTACATTCATTGAAGTATAGATCTACCACATGGTAGAGCTAGAAGAATACATTCTAGCTCCACCACATGGTAGAGCTGGACCTCAAAGCATTCTAGCTCTACGATGTAGTCTAGATAGAATTCAGCTCTACCACATGGTAGAGCTAGACCTCAAATGCAATTCTAGCTCCACCACATGGTAGAGCTAGACCTCAAAGCAGTCTAGCTCTACGATGTGGTCTAGGTTGGATACAGCTCTACCACGTGGTAGAGCTGGACCTCAAATACAATTATAGCTCCTTGGTTCTTGTCATGTGAAGTAGATCTCTTCTTGGAGTAATTGGTTTTGTTGATGTGTATGGAACACAGCTAGATCGATGCATTCTTGCTCTACCACAAGGTAGAGCTAGACCTCAAAGCTTTCTGCCTCTACGATTCTGCTCCACCACATGGTAGAGCTAGACCTCAAAGCTTTCTACATCTACGATTCTAGCTCCACCACATGGTAGAGCTAGACCTCAAATGCAATAATAGCTCCACCACATGGTAGAGCTAGACCTCAAAGCATTCTGTCTCTATAATGTGGTTTAGGTAGAATATAGCTCTACCACCACGGTTACATTCAACCTCAGCCGGTACATTCATTGAAGTCTAGCTCTACCACATGGTAGAGCTAGACCTCAAATGCAATTCTAGCTCCATCACATGGTAGAGCTCGACCTTAAAGCATTCTAGCTCTACGATGTGGCCTAGAAAGAATACAGCTCTACCTCATGGTAGAGCTAGATCAAATGCAATTCTAGCTCCTTGGATCTTGTCATGTGAAGTAGGTCTCTTCTTGGAGTAATTGGTTTTGTTGATGTGTATGGAACACAAGTAGATCGATGCATTCTGCTCTACCACGTGGTAGAGCTAGACCTCAAAGCTTTCTATCTCTACGACTCTAGCTCCATCACATGGTAGAGCTGTGCAATTCTATCTCCACCACATGGTATAGCTAGACCTCAAAGCATTCTATCTCTACAATGTGGTTTAGGTAGAATACAGCTCTATCACAGTTACATTCAAGCTCAGCCGGTTACATTCGTTGAAGCTTAGCTCTACCACATGGTAGAGCTAGAAGAATGCAATTCTAGCTCCACCACATGGTAGAGTTAGACCTCAAAGCATTCTAGTCCTACGATGTGGTCTACGTAGAATAGAGCTCTACCACATGGTAGAGCTAGATCAAATGCAATTCTAGCTCCTTGGTTATTGTAATGTGAAGTAGGTCTCTTTTTGGAGTAATTGGTTTTGTTGATGTGTATGGAACACAGTTAGATGGATGCATTCTTGCTCTACCACATGGTAGAGCTAGACCTCAAAGCTTTCTACCTCTACGACTCTAGCTCCACCACATGGTAGAGATAGACCTGAAATGCAATTCTAGCTCCAGCACATGGTAGAGCTAGACCTCAAAGCATTCTATCTCTACAATGTGGTTTAGGTAGAATACAGCTCTACCACAGTTATATTCAACCTCAGCCTGTTACATTCATTGAAGTCTAGCTCTACGACATGGTAAAGCTATAAGAATGCATTCTAGCTCCACCACATGGTAGAGCTAGATTTCAAAGCATTCTGGTCAATACATTTATTAATCTTGCTCTGCCACCTGGTAGAGTTAATATCCATTGAAAAACCAACACTAGAATACTTTAAAGTCCAGCTAGAATGCATTTATCTAGCTCTACCATGTGGTAGAGCAAGACTAATAAATGTATAACTGAGAGCTCCAAGATGGAGTAATTAAGGTAGAATTCCTTGAGGTCTAGCTCTACCATGTGGTGGAGCTAGAATTTCAGTTGAGGTCTAGCTCTACCATGTGGTGGAGCTAGAATCGTAGAGGTAGAAAGCTTTGAGGTCTATCTCTACCACAGTTACATTCAACCTCATCCGGTTACATTCATTGAAGTCTAGATCTACCACATGGTAGAGCTAGAAGAATGTATTCTAGCTCCACCACATGGTAGAGCTGGACCTCAAAGCATTCTAGCTCTACGATGTAGTCTAGATAGAATACAGCTCTACCACATGGTAGAGCTAGATCTCAAATGCAATTCTAGCTCCACCACATGGTAGAGCTAGACCTCAAAGCAGTCTAGCTCTACGATGTGGTCTAGGTTGGATACAGCTCTACCACGTGGTAGAGCTGGACCTCAAATGCAATTATAGCTCCTTGGTTCTTGTCATGTGAAGTAGGTCTCTTCTTGGAGTAATTGGTTTTGTTGATGTGTATGGAACACAGCTAGATCGATGCATTCTTGCTCTACCACAAGGTAGAGCTAGACCTCAAAGCTTTCTTCCTCTACGATTCTAGCTCCACTAGACCTCAAATGCAATAATAGCTCCACCACTTGGTAGAGCTAGACCTCAAAGCATTCTATCTCTATAATGTGGTTTACTAGAGTTACATTCAACCTCAGCCGCCGGTACATTCATTGAAGTCTAGCTCTACCACATGGTGGTAGAGCTAGAAGAATGCATTCTAGCTCGACCACATGGTAGAGCTAGATCTGATGCAATTGTAGCTCCTTGGTTCTCGTCATGTGAAGTAGGTCTCTTCTTAGAGTAATTGGTTTTGTTGATCTGCATGGTACACAGCTAGATCCAGGTTTCTTGCCACACATTTTTTCATGCATGATTCCATTTTCATGCCTCTCTGGCACCGTTTGGGCCACGGTTGGAAATTTCCGCCATTTCGCACGCTCGTGCATCTTTTTCGAGAACCCGGATTCGGACAGTTAGAAGTTGAGGATCAGGGACCCCATCAGAGAACGGACCACACAGACTTGTGCTAGGGAAGTTGCTCTATGTCCAAAGTAATTGGTGGCCACTCTTGCTTAAAACAAGAGTAGAACCCTCAATCCCTCAAGACAAAGGAAAGCTTACAACTCCATGTAAGCTAAATTTTTCTTTTTTTGAAATTTTAAATCTATGGTTTTCTTGATTTTCTTGTTTTATAGTTGATTAAAGTAAATTCTATTGCTATGCCTTGATGAATAGGCCACCTCCTTCTCTTCTTTACATTCCAGTCTTTCTTTATCCTAGAATGATTAACAAAAAAATTAATTAAACTTTTCTTTTTGCTTATTCTCTTGGAAATTAAGAATTGTGTAGATTAGAGTACTATACATCTAATTGTGTAGATTAGAGTACTATATATCTAATTGGGGTTAATTTAAGTTAGAATTAGAATGATAAAATGAGAAATGGTCAGCCATACAAAGGAGGTTATCGTAAAATTTTTTATATTTTTGTGGAAAAGAGTGTTTTTATGTTATTCCAAAAGAGTAATTCCCCCTGTTTGTGCATTCTATAGAAAAATTTTAATTTGCTCCATGTATATGCATGGATACCACTGATATTAATTTTTGCTCTACCACATGGTAGAGCTAGACCTCAAATGCAATTCTAACTCCACCACATTGTAGAATGCTTTAAAGTCCAGCTAGAATGTATTTATCTAGCTCTACCATGTGGTAGAGCAAGACTAATAAATGTATAATTGAGAGCTCCAAGATGGAGTAATTAAGATAGAATTCCTTGAGGTCTAGCTCTACCATGTGGTGGAGCTAGAATTTCAGTTGAGGTCTAGCTCTACCATGTACCAGTGGAGCTAGAATCGTAGAGGTAGAAAGCTTTGAGGTCTAGCAGTTACATTCAACCTCATCCGATTACATTCATTGAAGTATAGATCTACCACATGGTAGAGCTAGAAGAATACATTCTAGCTCCACCACATGGTAGAGCTGGACCTCAAAGCATTCTAGCTCTACGATGTAGTCTAGATAGAATACAGCTCTACCACATGGTAGAGCTAGACCTCAAATGCAATTCTAGCTCCACCACATGGTAGAGCTAGACCTCAAAGCAGTCTAGCTCTACGATGTAGTCTAGGTTGGATACAGCTCTACCACGTGGTAGAGCTGGACCTCAAATACAATTACAGCTCCTTGGTTCTTGTCATGTGAAGTAGGTCTCTTCTTGGAGTAATTGGTTTTGTTGATGTGTATGGAACACAGCTAGATCGATGCATTCTTGCTCTACCACAAGGTAGAGCTAGACCTCAAAGCTTTCTGCCTCTACGATTCTAGCTCCACCACATGGTAGAGCTAGACATGGTAGAGCTAGACCTCAAAGCTTTCTACATCTACGATTCTAGCTCCACCACATGGTAGAGCTAGACCTCAAATGCAATAATAGCTCCACCACATGGTAGAGCTAGACCTCAAAGCATTCTGTCTCTATAATGTGGTTTAGGTAGAATACAGCTCTACCACCACGGTTACATTCAACCTCAGCCGGTACATTCATTGAAGTCTAGCTCTACCACATGGTAGAGCAAGAAGAATGCATTCTAGCTCCACCACATGGTGGAGCTAGACCTAAAGCATTCTAGCTCTACGATGTGGTCTAGGCAGAATACAGCTCTACCACGTGGTAGAGCTAGATCAAATGCAATTCTAGCTCCTTGATTCTTGTCATGAGAAGTAGGTCTCTTCTTGGAGTAATTGGTTTTGTTGATGTGTATGGAACACAGCTAGATCGATGCATTCTTGCTCTACCACATGGTAGATCTAGCCCTCAAAGCTTTCTACCATGTGGTAGAGCTAGATAAAATGCAATTCTAGCTCCTTGGTTCTTGTTGTGTGAAGTAGGTCTCTTCTTGGAGTAATTGGTTTTGTTGATGTGTATGGAACACAGCTAGATCGATGCATTTTCGCTCTACCACATGGTAGAGCTAGACCTCAAAGCTTTCTACCTCTACGATTCTAGCTCCACCACATGGTAGAGCTAGACCTCAAATGCAATTCTAACTCCACCACATTGTAGAGGTAGACCTCAAAGCATTCTATCTCTACAATGTGGTTTAGGTAGAATATAGCTCTACCACAGTTACATTCAACCTCAGCCGGTTACATTCGTTGAAGTCTAGCTCTACCACATGGTTGAGCTAGACCTCAAATGCAATTCTAGCTCCACCACATGGTAGAGCTCGACCTTAAAGCATTCTAGCTCTACGATGTGGCCTAGGTAGAATACAGCTCTACCTCATGGTAGAGCTAGATCAAATGCAATTCTAGCTCCTTGGATCTTGTCATGTGAAGTTGGTCTCTTCTTGGAGTAATTGGTTTTGTTGATGTGTATGGAACACAAGTAGATCGTTGCATTCTGCTCTACCACGTGGTAGAGCTAGACCTCAAAGCTTTCTACCTCTACGACTCTAGCTCCACCACATGGTAGAGCTAGACCTCAAATGCAATTCTATCTCCACCACATGGTATAGCTAGACCTCAAAGCATTCTATCTCTACAATGTGGTTTAGGTAGAATAGAGCTCTACCACAGTTACATTCAAGCTCAGTCGGTTACATTCGTTGAAGCTTAGCTCTACCACATGGTAGAGCTAGAAGAATGCAATTCTAGCTCCACCACATGGTAGAGCTAGAGCTCAAAGCATTCTAGTCCTACGATGTGGTCTACGTAGAATACAGCTCTACCACATGGTAGAGCTAGATCAAATGCAATTCTAGCTCCTTGGTTATTGTAATGTGAAGTAGGTCTCTTTTTGGAGTAATTGGTTTTGTTGATGTGTATGGAACACAGTTAGATGGATGCATTCTTGCTCTACCACATGGTAGAGCTAGACCTCAAAGCTTTCTACCTCTATGACTCTAGCTCCACCACATGGTAGAGATAGACCTGAAATGCAATTCTAGCTCCAGCACATGGTAGAGCTAGACCTCAAAGCATTCTATCTCTACAATGTGGTTTAGGTAGAATACAGCTCTACCACAGTTATACTCAACCTCAGCCGGTTACATTCATTGAAGTCTAGCTCTACCACATGGTAAAGCTATAAGAATGCATTCTAGCTCCACCACATGGTAGAGCTAGATTTCAAAGCATTCTGGTCAATACATTTATTAATCTTGCTCTGCCACCTGGTAGAGATAATATCCATTGAAAAACCAACACTAGAATACTTTAAAGTCGAGCTAGAATGCATTTATCTAGCTCTACCATGTGGTAGAGCAAGACTAATAAATGTATAATTGAGAGCTCCAAGATGGAGTAATTAAGATAGAATTCCTTGAGGTCTAGCTCTACCATGTGGTGGAGCTAGAATTTCAGTTGAGGTCTAGCTCTACCATGTGGTGGAGCTAGAATCGTAGAGGTAGAAAGCTTTGAGGTCTAGCTCTACCACAGTTACATTCAACCTCATCCGGTTACATTCATTGAAGTCTAGATCCACCACATGGTAGAGCTAGAAGAATGCATTCTAGCTCCACCACATGGTAGAGCTGGACTTCAAAGCATTCTAGCTCTAGGATGTAGTCTAGATAGAATACAGCTCTACCACATGGTAGAGCTAGACCTCAAATGCAATTCTAGCTCCACCACATGGTAGAGCTAGACCTCAAAGCAGTCTAGCTCTACGATGTGGTCTAGGTTGGATACAGCTCTACCACGTGGTAGAGCTGGACCTCAAATGCAATTATAGCTCCTTGGTTCTTGTCATGTGAAGTAGGTCTCTTCTTGGAGTAATTGGTTTTGTTGATGTGTATGGAACACAGCTAGATCGATGCATTCTTGCTCTACCACAAGGTAGAGCTAGACCTCAAAGCTTTCTACCTCTACGATTCTAGCTCCACCACATGGTAGAGCTAGACCTCAAATGCAATAATAGCTCCACCACTTGGTAGAGCTAGACCTCAAAGCATTCTATCTCTATAATGTGGTTTACCAGAGTTACATTCAACCTCAGCCGCCGGTACATTCATTGAAGTCTAGCTCTACCACATGGTGCAATTGTAGCTCCTTGGTTCTCGTCATGTGAAGTAGGTCTCTTCTTAGAGTAATTGGTTTTGTTGATCTGCATGGTACACAGCTAGATCCAAGTTTCTTGCCACACATTTTTCCATGCATGATTCCATTTTCATGCCTCTCTGGCACCGTTTGGGCCACGGTTGGAAATTTCCGCGATTTCGCACGCTCGTGCATCTTTTTCGAGAACCCGGATTCGGATAGTTAGAAGTTGACGATCAGGGACCCCATCAGAGAACGGACCACACGGACTTGTGCTAGGGAAGTACTATACATCTAATTGGGGTTAATTTAAGTTAGAATTAGAATGATAAAATGAGAAATGGTCAGCCATACAAAGGAGGTTATGGCAAAATTTTTTATATTTTTGTGGAAAAGAGTGTTTTTATGTTATTCCAAAAGAGTAATTCCCCCTGTTTGTGCATTCTATAGAAAAATTTTAATTTGCTCCATGTATATGCATGGATACCACTGATATTAATTTTTGCTCTACCACATGGTAGAGCTAGACCTCAAAGCTTTCTACCTTTACGATTCTAGCTCCACCACATGGTAGAGCTAGACCTCAAATGCAATTCTAACTCCACCACATTGTAGAATGCTTTAAAGTCCAGCTAGAATGTATTTATCTAGCTCTACCATGTGGTAGAGCAAAACTAATAAATGTATAATTGAGAGCTCCAAGATGGAGTAATTAAGATAGAATTCCTTGAGGTCTAGCTCTACCATGTGGTGGAGCTAGAATTTCAGTTGAGGTCTAGCTCTACCATGTGGTGGAGCTAGAATCGTAGAGGTAGAAAGCTTTGAGGTCTAGCAGCTACATTCAACCTCATCCAGTTACATTCATTGAAGTATAGATCTACCACATGGTAGAGCTAGAAGAATACATTCGAGCTCCACCACATGGTAGAGCTGGACCTCAAAGCATTCTAGCTCTACGATGTAGTCTAGATAGAATACAGCTCTACCACATGGTAGAGCTAGACCTCAAATGCAATTCTAGCTCCACCACATGGTAGAGCTAGACCTCAAAGCAGTCTAGCTCTACGATGTGGTCTAGGTTGGATACAGCTCTACCACGTGGTAGAGCTGGACCTCAAATGCAATTATAGCTCCTTGGTTCTTGTCATGTGAAGTAGGTCTCTTCTTGGAGTAATTGGTTTTGTTGATGTGTATGGAACACAGCTAGATCGATGCATTCTTGCTCTACCACAAGGTAGAGCTAGACCTCAAAGCTTTCTACCTCTACGATTCTAGCTCCACCACATGGTAGAGCTAGACATGGTAGAGCTAGACCTCAAAGCTTTCTACATCTACGATTCTAGCTCCACCACATGGTAGAGCTAGACCTCAAATGCAATAATAGCTCCACCACATGGTAGAGCTAGACCTCAAAGCATTCTGTCTCTATAATGTGGTTTAGGTAGAATACAGCTCTACCACCACGGTTACATTCAACCTCAGCCGGTACATTCATTGAAGTCTAGCTCTACCACATGGTAGAGCTAGAAGAATGCATTCTAGCTCCACCACATGGTGGAGCTGGACCTAAAGCATTCTAGCTCTACGATGTGGTCTAGGCAGAATACAGCTCTACCACGTGGTAGAGCTAGATCAAATGCAATTCTAGCTCCTTGATTCTTGTCATGAGAAGTAGGTCTCTTCTTGGAGTAATTGGTTTTGTTGATGTGTATGGAACACAGATAGATCGATGCATTCTTGCTCTACCACATGGTAGATCTAGCCCTCAAAGCTTTCTACCACGTGGTAGAGCTAGATCAAATGCAATTCTAGCTCCTTGGTTCTTGTTGTGTGAAGTAGGTCTCTTCTTGGAGTAATTGGTTTTGTTGATGTGTATGGAACACAGCTAGATCGATGCATTTTCGCTCTACCACATGGTAGAGCTAGACCTCAAAGCTTTCTACCTCTACGATTCTAGCTCCACCACATGGTAGAGCTAGACCTCAAATGCAATTCTAACTCCACCACATTGTAGAGGTAGACCTCAAAGCATTCTATCTCTACAATGTGGTTTAGGTAGAATATAGCACTACCACAGTTACATTCAACCTCAGCCGGTTACATTCGTTGAAGTCTAGCTCTACCACATGGTAGAGCTAGACCTCAAATGCAATTCTAGCTCCACCACATGGTAGAGCTCGACCTTAAACCATTCTAGCTCTACGATGTGGCCTAGGTAGAATACAGCTCTACCTCATGGTAGAGCTAGATCAAATGCAATTCTAGCTCCTTGGATCTTGTCATGTGAAGTAGGTCTCTTCTTGGAGTAATTGGTTTTGTTGATGTGTATGGAACACAAGTAGATCGTCGCATTCTGCTCTACCACATGGTAGAGCTAGACCTCAAAGCTTTCTACCTTTACGACTCTAGCTCCACCACATGGCAGAGCTAGACCTCAAATGCAATTCTATCTCCACCACATGGTATAGCTAGACCTCAAAGCATTCTATCTCTACAATGTGGTTTAGGTAGAATACAGCTCTACCACAGTTACATTCAAGCTCAGCCGTTTACATTCGTTGAAGCTTAGCTCTACCACATGGTAGAGCTAGAAGAATACAATTCTAGCTCCACCACATGGTAGAGCTAGACCTCAAAGCATTCTAGTCCTACGATGTGGTCTACGTAGAATACAGCTCTACCACATGGTAGAGCTAGATCAAATGCAATTCTAGCTCCTTGGTTATTGTAATGTGAAGTAGGTCTCTTTTTGGAGTAATTGGTTTTGTTGATGTGTATGGAACACAGTTAGATGGATGCATTCTTGTTCTACCACATGGTAGAGCTAGACCTCAAAGCTTTCTACCTCTACGACTCTAGCTCCACCACATGGTAGAGCTAGACCTGAAATGCAATTCTAGCTCCAGCACATGGTAGAGCTAGACCTCAAAGCATTCTATCTCTACAATGTGGTTTAGGTAGAATACAGCTCTACCACAGTTATATTCAACCTCAGCCGCTTACATTCATTGAAGTCTAGCTCTACCACATGGTAAAGCTATAAGAATGCATTCTAGCTCCACCACATGGTAGAGCTAGATTTCAAAGCATTCTGGTCAATACATTTATTAATCTTGCTCTGCCACCTGCTGGTAGAGATAATATCCATTGAAAAACCAACACTAGAATACTTTAAAGTCGAGCTAGAATGCATTTATCTAGCTCTACCATGTGGTAGAGCAAGACTAATAAATGTATAATTGAGAGCTCCAAGATGGAGTAATTAAGATAGAATTCCTTGAGGTCTAGCTCTACCATGTGGTGGAGCTAGAATTTCAGTTGAGGTCTAGCTCTACCATGTGGTGGAGCTAGAATCGTAGAGGTAGAAAGCTTTGAGGTCTAGCTCTACCACAGTTACATTCAACCTCATCCGGTTACATTCATTGAAGTCTAGATCTACCACATGGTAGAGCTAGAAGAATGCATTCTAGCTCCACCACATGGTAGAGCTGGACTTCAAAGCATTCTAGCTCTAGGATGTAGTCTAGATAGAATACAGCTCTACCACATGGTAGAGCTAGACCTCAAATGCAATTCTAGCTCCACCACATGGTAGAGCTAGACTTCAAAGCAGTCTAGGTCTACGATGTGGTCTAGGTTGGATACAGCTCTACCACGTGGTAGAGCTAGACCTCAAATGCAATTATAGCTCCTTGGTTCTTGTCATGTGAAGTAGGTCTCTTCTTGGAGTAATTGGTTTTGTTGATGTGTATGGAACACAGCTAGATCGATGCATTCTTGCTCTACCACAAGGTAGAGCTAGACCTCAAAGCTTTCTACCTCTACGATTCTAGCTCCACCACATGGTAGAGCTAGACCTCAAATGCAATAATAGCTCCACCACTTGGTAGAGCTAGACCTCAAAGCATTCTATCTCTATAATGTGGTTTACCAGAGTTACATTCAACCTCAGCCGCCGGTACATTCATTGAAGTCTAGCTCTACCACATGGTGGTAGAGCTAGAAGAATGCATTCTAGCTCGACCACATGGTAGAGCTAGATCTGATGCAATTGTAGCTCCTTGGTTCTCGTCATGTGAAGTAGGTCTCTTCTTAGAGTAATTGGTTTTGTTGATCTGCATGGTACACAGCTAGATCCAGGTTTCTTGCCACACATTTTTCCATGCATGATTCCATTTTCATGCCTCTCTGGCACTGTTTGGGCCACGGTTGGAAATTTCTGCCATTTCGCACCCTCGTGCATCTTTTTCGAGAACCCGGATTCGGACAGTTAGAAGTTGAGGATCAGGGACCCCATCAGAGAACGGACCACACGGACTTGTGCTAGGGAAGTTGCTCTATGTCCAAAGTAATTGGTGGCCACTCTTGCTTAAAACAAGAGTAGAACCCTCAATCCCTCAAGACAAAGGAAAGCTTATAACTCCATGTAAGCTAATTTTTTCTTTTTTTAAAATTTTAAATCTATGGTTTTCTTGTTTTATAGTTGATTAAAGTAAATTCTATTGCTATGCCTTGATAAATAGGCCACCTCCTTCTCTTCTTTACATTCCAGCCTTTCTTTATCCTAGAATGATTAACAAAAAAATTAATTAAACTTTTATTTTTGCTTATTCTCTTGGAAATTAAGAATTGTGTAGATTAGAGTACTATACATCTAATTGTGTAGATTAGAGTACTATACATCTAATTGGGGTTAATTTAAGTTAGAATTAGAATGATAAAATGAGAAATGGTCAGCCATACAAAGGAGGTTATGGCAAAATTTTTTATATTTTTGTGGAAAAGAGTGTTTTTATGTTACTCCAAAAGAGTAATTCCCCCTGTTTGTGCATTCTATAGAAAAATTTTAATTTGCTCCATGTAAATGCATGGATATCACTGATATTAATTTTTGCTCTACCACATGGTAGAGCTAGACCTTAAAGCTTTCTACCTCTACGATTCTAGCTCCACCACATGGTAGAGCTAGACCTCAAATGCAATTCTAACTCCACCACATTGTAGAATGCTTTAAAGTCTAGCTATAATGCATTTATCTAACTCTACCATGTGGTAGAGCAAGACTAATAAATGTATAATTGAGAGCTCCAAGATGGAGTAATTAAGATAGAATTCCTTGAGGTCTAGCTCTACCATGTGGTGGAGCTAGAATTTCAGTTTTGAGGTCTAGCTCTACCATGTGGTGGAGCTAGAATCGTAGAGGTAGAAAGCTTTGAGGTCTAGCTCTACCACAGTTACATTCAACCTCATCCAGTTACATTCATTGAAGTATAGATCTACCACATGGTAGAGCTAGAAGAATACATTCTAGCTCCACCACATGGTAGAGCTGGACCTCAAAGCATTCTAGCTCTACGATGTAGTCTAGATAGAATACAGCTCTACCACATGGTAGAGCTAGACCTCAAATGCAATTCTAGCTCCACCACATGGTAGAGCTAGACCTCAAAGCAGTCTAGCTCTACGATGTGGTCTAGGTTGGATACAACTCTACCACGTGGTAGAGCTGGACCTCAAATACAATTATAGCTCCTTGGTTCTTGTCATGTGAAGTAGGTCTCTTCTTGGAGTAATTGGTTTTGTTGATGTGTATGGAACACAGCTAGATCGATGCATTCTTGCTCTACCACAAGGTAGAGCTAGACCTCAAAGCTTTCTGCCTCTACGATTCTAGCTCCACCACATGGTAGAGCTAGACATGGTAGAGCTAGACCTCAAAGCTTTCTACATCTACGATTCTAGCTCCACCACATGGTAGAGCTAGACCTCAAATGCAATAATAGCTCCACCACATGGTAGAGCTAGACCTCAAAGCATTCTGTCTCTATAATGTGGTATAGGTAGAATATAGCTCTACCACCACGGTTACATTCAACCTCAGCTGGTACATTCATTGAAGTCTAGCTCTACCACATGGTAGAGCTAGAAGAATGCATTCTAGCTCCACCACATGGTGGAGCTGGACTAAAGCATTCTAGCTCTACGATGTGGTCTAGGCAGAATACAGCTCTACCACGTGGTAGAGCTAGATCAAATGCAATTCTAGCTCCTTGATTCTTGTCATGAGAAGTAGGTCTCTTCTTGGAGTAATTGGTTTTGTTGATGTGTATGGAACACAGCTAGATCGATGCATTCTTGCTCTACCACATGGTAGATCTAGCCCTCAAAGCTTTCTACCACGTGGTAGAGCTAGATCAAATGCAATTCTAGCTCCTTGGTTCTTGTTGTGTGAAGTAGGTCTCTTCTTGGAGTAATTGGTTTTGTTGATGTGTATGGAACACAGCTAGATCGATGCATTTTCGCTCTACCACATGGTAGAGCTAGACCTCAAAGCTTTCTACCTCTACGATTCTAGCTCCACCACATGGTAGAGCTAGACCTCAAATGCAATTCTAACTCCACCACATTGTAGAGGTAGACCTCAAAGCATTCTATCTCTACAATGTGGTTTAGGTAGAATATAGCTCTACCACAGTTACATTGAACCTCAGCTGGTTACATTCGTTGAAGTCTAGCTCTACCACATGGTAGAGCTAGACCTCAAATGCAATTCTAGCTCCATCACATGGTAGAGCTCGACCTTAAAGCATTCTAGCTCTACGATGTGGCCTAGGTAGAATACAGCTCTACCTCATGGTAGAGCTAGATCAAATGCAATTCTAGCTCCTTGGATCTTGTCATGTGAAGTAGGTCTCTTCTTGGAGTAATTGGTTTTGTTGATGTGTATGGAACACAAGTAGATCGATGCATTCTGCTCTACCACGTGGTAGAGCTAGACCTCAAAGCTTTTTACCTCTACGACTCTAGCTCCACCACATGGTAGAGCTAGACCTCAAATGCAATTCTATCTCCACCACATGGTATAGCTAGACCTCAAAGCATTCTATCTCTACAATGTGGTTTAGGTAGAATACAGCTCTACCACAGTTACATTCAAGCTCAGCCGGTTACATTCGTTGAAGCTTAGCTCTACCACATGGTAGAGCTAGAAGAATGCAATTCTAGCTCCACCACATGGTAGAGCTAGAGCTCAAAGCATTCTAGTCCTACGATGTGGTCTACGTAGAATACAGCTCTACCACATGGTAGAGCTAGATCAAATGCAATTCTAGCTCCTTGGTTATTGTAATGTGAAGTAGGTCTCTTTTTGGAGTAATTGGTTTTGTTGATGTGTATGGAACACAGTTAGATGGATGCATTCTTGCTCTACCACATGGTAGAGCTAGACCTCAAAGCTTTCTACCTCTACGACTCTAGCTCCACCACATGGTAGAGATAGACCTGAAATGTAATTCTAGCTCCAGCACATGGTAGAGCTAGACCTCAAAGTATTCTATCTCTACAATGTGGTTTAGGTAGAATACAGCTCTACCACAGTTATATTCAACCTCAGCCGGTTACATTCATTGAAGTCTAGCTCTACCACATGGTAAAGCTATAAGAATGCATTCTAGCTCCACCACATGGTAGAGCTAGATTTCAAAGCATTCTGGTCAATACATTTATTAATCTTGCTCTGCCACCTGGTAGAGATAATATCCATTGAAAAACCAACACTAGAATACTTTAAAGTCGAGCTAGAATGCATTTATCTAGCTCTACCATGTGGTAGAGCAAGACTAATAAATGTTTAATTGAGAGCTCCAAGATGGAGTAATTAAGATAGAATTCCTTGAGGTCTAGCTCTACCATGTGGTGGAGCTAGAATTTCAGTTGAGGTCTAGCTCTACCATGTGGTGGAGCTAGAATCGTAGAGGTAGAAAGCTTTGAGGTCTAGCTCTACCAGAGTTACATTCAACCTCATCCGGTTACATTCATTGAAGTCTAGATCTCAAATGCAATTCTAGCTGCATCACATGGTAGAGCTCGACCTTAAAGCATTCTAGCTCTACGATGTGGCCTAGGTAGAATACAGCTCTACCTCATGGTAGAGCTAGATCAAATGCAATTCTAGCTCCTTGGATCTTGTCATGTGAAGTAGGTCTCTTTTTGGAGTAATTGGTTTTGTTGATGTGTATGGAACACAAGTAGATCGATGCATTCTGCTCTACCACGTGGTAGAGCAAGACCTCAAAGCTTTCTACCTCTACGACTCTAGCTCCACCACATGGTAGAGCTAGACCTCAAATGCAATTCTATCTCCACCACATGGTATAGCTAGACCTCAAAGCATTCTATCTCTACAATGTGGTTTAGGTAGAATACAGCTCTACCACAGTTACATTCAAGCTCAGCCGGTTACATTCGTTGAAGCTTAGCTCTACCACATGGTAGAGCTAGAAGAATGCAATTCTAGCTCCACCACATGGTAGAGCTAGACCTCAAAGCATTCTAGTCCTACGATGTGGTCTACGTAGAATACAGCTCTACCACATGGTAGAGCTAGATCAAATGCAATTCTAGCTCCTTGGTTATTGTAATGTGAAGCAGGTCTCTTTTTGGAGTAATTGGTTTTGTTGATGTGTATGGAACACAGTTAGATGGATGCATTCTTGCTCTACCACATGGTAGAGCTAGACCTCAAAGCTTTCTACCTCTACGACTCTATCTCCACCACATGGTAGAGATAGACCTGAAATGCAATTCTAGCTCCAGCACATGGTAGAGCTAGACCTCAAAGCATTCTATCTCTACAATGTGGTTTAGGTAGAATACAGCTCTACCACAGTTATATTCAACCTCAGCCGGTTACATTCATTGAAGTCTAGCTCTACCACATGGTAAAGCTATAAGAATGCATTCTAGCTCCACCACATGGTAGAGCTAGATTTCAAAGCATTCTGGTCAATACATTTATTAATCTTGCTCTGCCACCTGGTAGAGATAATATCCATTGAAAAACCAACACTAGAATACTTTAAAGTCCAGCTAGAATGCATTTATCTAGCTCTACCATGTGGTAGAGCAAGACTAATAAATGTATAATTGAGAGCTCCAAGATGGAGTAATTAAGATAGAATTCCTTGAGGTCTAGCTCTACCATGTGGTGGAGCTAGAATTTCAGTTGAGGTCTAGCTCTACCATGTGGTGGAGCTAGAATCGTAGAGGTAGAAAGCTTTGAGGTCTAGCTCTACCACAGTTACATTCAACCTCATCTTATTACATTCATTGAAGTCTAGATCTACCACATGGTAGAGCTAAAAGAATGTATTCTAGCTCCACCACATGGTAGAGCCGGACCTCAAAGCATTCTAGCTCTACGATGTAGTCTAGATAGAATACAGCTCTACCACATGGTAGAGCTAGATCTCAAATGCAATTCTAGCTCCACCACATGGTAGAGCTAGACCTCAAAGCAGTCTAGCTCTACGATGTGGTCTAGGTTGGATACAGCTCTACCACGTGGTAGAGCTGGACCTCAAATGCAATTATAGCTCCTTGGTTCTTGTCATGTGAAGTAGGTCTCTTCTTGGAGTAATTGGTTTTGTTGATGTGTATGGAACACAGCTAGATCGATGCATTCTCGCTCTACGACAAGGTAGAGCTAGACCTCAAAGCTTTCTACCTCTACGATTCTAGCTCCACCACATGGTAGAGCTAGACCTCAAATGCAATAATAGCTCCACCACTTGGTAGAGCTAGACCTCAAAGCATTCTATCTCTATAATGTGGTTTACCAAAGTTACATTCAACCTCAGCCGCCGCCGGTACATTCATTGAAGTCTAGCTCTACCACATGGTGGTAGAGCTAGAAGAATGCATTCTAGCTCCACCACATGGTAGAGCTAGATCTGATGCAATTGTAGCTCCTTGGTTCTCGTCATGTGAAGTAGGTCTCTTCTTAGAGTAATTGGTTTTGTTGATCTGCATGGTACACAGCTAGATCCAAGTTTCTTGCCACACATTTTTCCATGCATGATTCCATTTTCATGCCTCTTTGGCACCGTTTGGGCCACGGTTGGAAATTTCCGCCATTTCGCACGCTCGTGCATCTTTTTCGAGAACCCGGATTCGGACAGTTAGAAGTTGAGGATCAGGGACCCCATCAGAGAACGGACCACACGGACTTGTGCTAGGGAAGTTGCTCTATGTCCAAAGTAATTGGTGGCCACTCTTGCTTAAAACAAGAGTAGAACCCTCAATCCCTCAAGACAAAGGAAAGCTTACAACTCCATGTAAGCTAAATTTTTCTTTTTTTAAAATTTTAAATCTATGATTTTCTTGATTTTCTTGTTTTATAGTTGATTAAAGTAAATTCTATTGCTATGCCTTGATGAATAGGCCACCTCCTTCTCTTCTTTACATTCCAGCCTTTCTTTATCCTAGAATGATTAACAAAAAAATTAATTAAACTTTTCTTTTTGCTTATTCTCTTGGAAATTAAGAATTGTGTAGATTAGAGTACTATACATCTAATTGTGTAGATTAGAGTACTATACATCTAATTGGGGTTAATTTAAGTTAGAATTAGAATGATAAAATGAGAAATGGTCAGCCATACAAAGGAGGTTATGGCAAAATTTTTTATATTTTTGTGGAAAAGAGTGTTTTTATGTTATTCCAAAAGAGTAATTCCCCCTGTTTGTGCATTCTATAGAAAAATTTTAATTTGCTCCATGTATATGCATGGATACCACTGATATTAATTTTTGCTCTACCACATGGTAGAGCTAGACCTCAAAGCTTTCTACCTCTACGATTCTAGCTCCACCACATGGTAGAGCTAGACCTCAAATGCAATTCTAACTCCACCACATTGTAGAATGCTTTAAAGTCCAGCTAGAATGTATTTATCTAGCTCTACCATGTGGTAGAGCAAGACTAATAAATGTATAATTGAGAGCTCCAAGATGGAGTAATTAAGATAGAATTCCTTGAGGTCTAGCTCTACCATGTGGTGGAGCTAGAATTTCAGTTGAGGTCTAGCTCTACCATGTGGTGGAGCTAGAATCGTAGAGGTAGAAAGCTTTGAGGTCTAGCAGCTACATTCAACCTCATCCAGTTACATTCATTGAAGTATAGATCTACCACATGGTAGAGCTAGAAGAATACATTCTAGCTCCACCACATGGTAGAGCTGGACCTCAAAGCATTCTAGCTCTACGATGTAGTCTAGATAGAATACAGCTCTACCACATGGTAGAGCTAGACCTCAAATGCAATTCTAGCTCCACCACATGGTAGAGCTAGACCTCAAAGCAGTCTAGCTCTACGATGTGGTCTAGGTTGGATACAGCTCTACCACGTGGTAGAGCTAGACCTCAAATACAATTATAGCTCCTTGGTTCTTGTCATGTGAAGTAGGTCTCTTCTTGGAGTAATTGGTTTTGTTGATGTGTATGAAACACAGCTAGATCGATGCATTCTTGCTCTACCACAAGGTAGAGCTAGACCTCAAAGCTTTTTGCCTCTACGATTCTAGCTCCACCACATGGTAGAGCTAGACATGGTAGAGCTAGACCTCAAAGCTTTCTACATCTACGATTCTAGCTCCACCACATGGTAGAGCTAGACCTCAAATGCAATAATAGCTCCACCACATGGTAGAGCTAGACCTCAAAGCATTCTGTCTCTATAATGTGGTTTAGGTAGAATACAGCTCTACCACCACGGTTACATTCAACCTCAGCCGGTACATTCATTGAAGTCTAGCTCTACCACATGGTAGAGCTAGAAGAATGCATTCTAGCTCCACCACATGGTGGAGCTGGACCTAAAGCATTCTAGCTCTATGATGTGGTCTAGGCAGAATACAGCTCTACCACGTGGTAGAGCTAGATCAAATGCAATTCTAGCTCCTTGATTCTTGTCATGAGAAGTAGGTCTCTTCTTGGAGTAATTGGTTTTGTTGATGTGTATGGAACACAGCTAGATCGATGCATTCTTGCTCTACCACATGGTAGATCTAGCCCTCAAAGCTTTCTACCACGTGGTAGAGCTAGATCAAATGCAATTCTAGCTCCTTGGTTCTTGTTGTGTGAAGTAGGTCTCTTCTTGGAGTAATTGGTTTTGTTGATGTGTATGGAACACAGCTAGATCGATGCATTTTTGCTCTACCACATGGTAGAGCTAGACCTCAAAGCTTTCTACCTCTACGATTCTAGCTCCACCACATGGTAGAGCTAGACCTCAAATGCAATTCTAACTCCACCACATTGTAGAGGTAGACCTCAAAGCATTCTATCTCTACAATGTGGTTTAGGTAGAATATAGCTCTACCACAGTTACATTCAACCTCAGCCGGTTACATTCGTTGAAGTCTAGCTCTACCACATGGTAGAGCTAGACCTCAAATGCAATTCTAGCTCCACCACATGGTAGAGCTCGACCTTAAAGCATTCTAGCTCTACGATGTGGCCTAGGTAGAATACAGCTCTACCTCATGGTAGAGCTAGATCAAATGCAATTCTAGCTCCTTGGATCTTGTCATGTGAAGTAGGTCTCTTCTTGGAGTAATTGGTTTTGTTGATGTGTATGGAACACAAGTAGATCGATGCATTCTGCTCTACCACGTGGTAGAGCTAGACCTCAAAGCTTTTTACCTCTACGACTCTAGCTCCACCACATGGTAGAGCTAGACCTCAAATACAATTCTATCTCCACCACATGGTATAGCTAGACCTCAAAGCATTCTATCTCTACAATGTGGTTTAGGTAGAATACAGCTCTACCACAGTTACATTCAAGCTCAGCCGGTTACATTCGTTGAAGCTTAGCTGTAAGATTCCTCTCCCAACCCCCTTTTTGATGTCTAGTATCTTCCCCTGTAATCAATCCCTCTTCAGAAATATAAAGGCCTTGTTCTAACTGTTTTAGCCTAGAGAGAGAAAAATATGCTAGAGAGAGAATATTCAGATTATGAATATTTTTGGATAGAAAATTAACTCATCTTATTAAAATAAGTTCCCCTGAAATAGAAATTCAAAAAGAATTTTCCAATGTGCAATTGGAATTAATTGGAAATAAGTATAAAGAACCTTAGTCTAAGGGTCTAGATTTTCAGAAATTTTTAGATTATGGTCCAATTAAGGTTCCTATGGGCCAATAGCATCAATCCATGTGTAGGGAGGAGATAAATCCAATTTGTAAAAGAAGATACCCAAAAATGAGTAAATGCTCACATAAGATGAAGAGTTGAAAATGTACAAGATTTATTAGTAAAAAAACTATGAGCAATATTAAAAATATGAGATATTTTGGGTATCCAAAAATGAGTAAATGCTCACATAAGATGAAGAGTTGAAAATGTACAAGGTTTATTAGTAAATAAACACATATGTAAGGAAGGGGAGTTCTTTAAAGGAGGTGCATATTTCACATAAGATGAAGAGTTGAAAATGTACAAGGTTTATTAGTAAATAAACACATATGTAAGGAAGGGGAGTTCTTTAAAAGAGGTGCATATTTCACATAAGATGAAGAGTTGAAAATGTACAAGGTTTATTAGTAAAAAAACTATGACACATATGTAAGGAAGAGGAGTTCTTTAAAGGAGGTGCATATTTCACATAAGATGAAGAGTTGAAAATGTACAAGGTTTATTAGTAAAAAACTATGAGCAATAAAATTTTGACACATATGTAAGGAAGGGGAATTATTTAAAGGAGGTGCATATTTCACATGCTTGAATGAGTTTTAAACTCAAAAATAATGTGATATTTTTATCTCTCATCTCTCTTGAACCAAACCAAATCAAAATGGAACCAAACCGAATCAAAAAGTAACCAAACTAGGTCCAAATCTAGTCCAAATTCAACCAAACTGACTTGGAAAATTCTAGAATCAGTTTGTTTGGTTAGGAGCTCAAATTTTCCTATAAATAGAAGCCTCCCCTTGTTGAAAAAAATATAGTGTCTTATGCTTTGTTACTCTACTCCACCTAAGCCAAATTAGATAGTGTCTTATGCTTTGTTACTCTACTCCACCTAAGCCAAATTAGATAGAGTCTTATGCTTTGTTACTCTACTCCACCTAAGCCAAATTAGATAGAGTCTTATGCTTTGTTACTCTAATCCACCTAAGCCAAATTAGATAGAGTCTTATGCTTGTTACTCTACTCCACCTAAGCCAAAATATAGAGTGTCTTATGCATTGTTACTCTACTCTACCTAAGCCAAGAGTTGTGAATTCTTTAATAATTCACTAGTTTTTGATACTTCTCTCTTTCTTCAATCCCCATTGGTGGCTCCATCAACATACTAAACCAATTGATTGGTTGGGGGCCTCTACCGTGAATAAAGAATCAAGCAAATTATAAGGTAAGTATATTGAATTTTGATCTTTCTATAATTTCTCAATGATTCTCTCTTCTCAACCCCTCTCAAGCTTGAGAAGTTTAATTGGTATGGTTTTTTAAATGCTATTGAAGTTAATTGGTGAATAGTAGTGAAGAGTTACATAATTTAATAAATGCTATAGAAGTTAATTTCCATTTATGTTTAAATTCTAATGGTTTTTATGTAATTTCTCTCTCTCACTCAAGAAATGGTCATACTCATGAACCATTCTCAATCCAAATGAAGCTTTTCATAAAGCCTTTCCTTAATCCAAGATTAAGCTATGCTTGAGGCCAAATTAATGGCTTTTTGCTATGCTTTTAGTTTATGCACATTGATGATTCAATCCATTATGGATTGATGACCCAATTAGAGACCATTCTAATTGTTTTCTTAATGATCCAATTAGAGACCATTATGGATTGATGATCCAATTAGAGACCATTCTAATTATTTCTTTAATAATGAGCTTTATCCCTTAGAAAAAAATTGAGATTTATCAGTCATAGTAGCGGAGCTATGGCAAAATTTTTATAGAAATTACGCATAAAATAAATTCATTCAAAGTATAAAAAGAGGAATTCCTACCATATTCTAGGAACTATCATCCTAGATTAATTAAAAGAATTTTATTATGCATGGAGATGTGGATGTTGCATGTAGATGTAGATGTATGGATGTGAGTGTGAATGTGGAGGTGGATGTATGCATGGGACGTGGATGTATGCATGTAGAAATAGATGTGTAGATGAGGATGTAAATGGAGATGTGGATGGATGCATGTAGATGTAGAGGTATAGATGTAGATGTGAATGGAGATGTGGATGTATACATGTAGATGTAGATGTATAGATGTAGATGTGGATGTGGAGGTGGATGGATGCATGTAGATGTAGATGTATAGATGTAGATGGGAATGGAGATATGGATGTATGCATGTAGATGTAGTTGTGAATGGAGATGTATATGTATACATGTAGATGTAGATGTATAGATGTAGATGTGGATGTGGATGGGGATGTATGCATGTAGATGTAGGTGTATAGACGTAGATGTGGATGTAGAGGTGGATGTATGCATGTAGATGTAGATGTATAGATGTGGATGTGAATGTGGAGTGGATGTAGGCATGTAGATGTAGATGTATGGAGGTGAATGTGAATGTGGATGTGGATGTATGCATAGGGATGTAGATGTATGCTTGTAGATGTGAATGTACACATATAGTTGTGGATGTATGGATGTGAATATACGATTGTGATGTGAGGGAATCTGAAGTGATGAGATGGAAATGATGTGATGGGATGAGTATACATATAAATGGAATATGGAATAAGTAATGTAGATTGAGGAGGGATAATGTGGAAAAATGAAAGTTAAAATAGAAATTGTATTGTAAACTGTTTGTAAATGCTGTTTGTAAATGCTGTCTGTAAATGATTGTTTTATGTCAAGAATGCTGGGGGGAGCATTTTGACCGTCTTGTGATTAAGGTCGTGATGAGAAAGTTGCAACTGCTGACGGGGAGTCAATGAAGGACGTCTCGCGTAGCAAGGTCGGCCGAGGTCTTGACCAGCCTCGGTGCGATTAAAATGGTGAGCTTCCGGTATGGTGGATGAGGGGCCAAGGAAGCGGCCTATGCGTGAAGCGCTAGGTTACCTGCGAAGGATCCTAGAGGGTGCTGACCATACGGTGCTCGGGCTCTGGGTCGCCTAGGATACCCACGCGTGCGTCGAGGAAGATATTGGAACAGAGTTGGAGTTGTTTTCTGAAATCGAGCATGGATCTGGTTGATTGACCTTGCTGGTCTTCAATGGATGAGTCCATGGCTCCTTATATGGATCTGTTGGTTGATCTTGCTGATCTTCAACGAGAGTCCATCATGTTAAGTGATTATATTGCCAAGTATTATGGGCTAGGAACTATCGAAACGGCTCCTGAGCGTTCTAGTTGCCAATGATGCCATAGATACTCTGATGAAGGAATGATGGAAAATTAAGAATCAATTGGATAAATTGGAAGATGGTGATCAATGATACTATGGTTTTATTAAAGGATTGTTTTAAACTGGTTGAATCTGGTTGAAAAAGGCAATTTCATATTGGGTGTGTGAGTGGTGTGACTAGTTTTATTTTGCATGAACATCCGGCTAGGGGGCCTTGGAACTCTTTTCCTTGGTACCCGGGACAAAACCTAACCAAATTTTTAATTGGATCCCATCACTACAGTGGTTGGGCGGTTGGCTAACCCATGGGATTGGATGGGGTTAGGCTGGACTGATGGATCCGTAAATCGAGACTCAAACTTTTGTTTTTACGATAGAAAAAAAAAAAATAAATCCCGGATAGAAACTGTTCTATGGATAGGAATCAACGGCTGTGCCTCTTGAATGGGGAAAAAAGCGTTGATCCCAATGATCCAAGTGCAAGTTTCTTCCTTGAACTGACTAAGTATCTTATAGATGTAATCGGATCATCTCGATCAGAAATGATCTTGACTACGTTAGAGTAAAAAGTTATCCTGGTGGAATCGCCCGTGCTTTCCGGTAGAGGAAGTTTTTCCGGGTTCGGTTTTGGAACAACCGACGGATTAGTCTCTTATCCGGATATCCGTTGGGCGAGGCCCCGAGTGTGGGACCCCTGTCCCGCGCGAGAAGCGCTACTTCCGCTGCCAGTACCCTGAATCCGTTGCTCGGTGGGAACAGGGATCTTACATTAGCTCTACCACATGGTAGAGCTAGAAGAATGCAATTCTAGCTCCACCACATGGTAGAGCTAGACCTCAAAGCATTCTAGTCCTACGATGTGGTCTACGTAGAATACAGCTCTACCACATGGTAGAGCTAGATCAAATGCAATTCTAGCTCCTTGGTTATTGTAATGTGAAGCAGGTCTCTTTTTGGAGTAATTGGTTTTGTTGATGTGTATGGAACACAGTTAGATGGATGCATTCTTGCTCTACCACATGGTAGAGCTAGACCTCAAAGCTTTCTACCTCTACGACTCTAGCTCCACCACATGGTAGAGATAGACCTGAAATGCAATTCTAGCTCGAGCACATGGTAGAGCTAGACCTCAAAGCATTCTATCTCTACAATGTGGTTTAGGTAGAATACAGCTCTACCACAGTTATACTCAACCTCAGCCGCTTACATTCATTGAAGTCTAGCTCTACCACATGGTAAAGCTATAAGAATGCATTCTAGCTCCACCACATGGTAGAGCTAGATTTCAAAGCATTCTGGTCAATACATTTATTAATCTTGCTCTGCCACCTGGTAGAGATAATATCCATTGAAAAACCAACACTAGAATACTTTAAAGTCGAGCTAGAATGCATTTATCTAGCTCTACCATGTGGTAGAGCAAGACTAATAAATGTATAATTGAGAGCTCCAAGATGGAGTAATTAAGATAGAATTCCTTGAGGTCTAGCTCTACCATGTGGTGGAGCTAGAATTTCAGTTGAGGTCTAGCTCTACCATGTGGTGGAGCTAGAATCGTAGAGGTAGAAAGCTTTGAGGTCTAGCTCTACCATAGTTACACCTCATCTGGTTACATTCATTGAAGTCTAGATCTACCACATGGTAGAGCTGGACTTCAAAGCATTCTAGCTCTATGATGTAGTCTAGATAGAATACAGCTCTACCACATGGTAGAGCTAGACCTCAAATGCAATTCTAGCTCCACCACATGGTAGAGCTAGGCCTCAAAGCAGTCTAGCTCTACGATGTGGTCTAGGTTGGATACAGCTCTACCACGTGGTAGAGCTGGACCTCAAATGCAATTATAGCTCCTTGGTTCTTGTCATGTGAAGTAGGTCTCTTCTTGGAGTAATTGGTTTTGTTGATGTGTATGGAACACAGCTAGATCGATGCATTCTTGCTCTACCACAAGGTAGAGCTAGACCTCAAAGCTTTCTACCTCTACGATTCTAGCTCCACCACATGGTAGAGCTAGACCTCAAATGCAATAATAGCTCCACCACTTGGTAGAGCTAGACCTCAAAGCATTCTATCTCTATAATGTGGTTTACCAGAGTTACATTCAACCTCAGCCGCCGGTACATTCATTGAAGTCTAGCTCTACCACATGGTGCAATTGTAGCTCCTTGGTTCTCGTCATGTGAAGTAGGTCTCTTCTTAGAGTAATTGGTTTTGTTGATCTGCATGGTACACAGCTAGATCCAGGTTTCTTGCCACACATTTTTCCATGCATGATTCCATTTTCATGCCTCTCTGGCACCGTTTGGGCCACGGTTGGAAATTTCCGCCATTTCGCACGCTCGTGCATCTTTTTCGAGAACCCGGATTTGGACAGTTAGAAGTTGAGGATCAGGGACCCCATCAGAGAACGGACCACACGGACTTGTGCTAGGGAAGTTGCTCTATGTCCAAAGTAATTGGTGGCCACTCTTGCTTAAAACAAGAGTAGAACCCTCAATCCCGCAAGACAAAGGAAAGCTTATAACTCCATGTAAGCTAAATTTTTCTTTTTTTAAAATTTTAAATCTATGGTTTTCTTGGTTTTCTTGTTTTATAGTTGATTAAAGTAAATTCTATTGCTATGCCTTGATGAATAGGCCACCTCCTTCTCTTCTTTACATTCCAGCCTTTCTTTATCCTAGAATGATTAACAAAAAAATTAATTAAACTTTTATTTTTGCTTATTCTCTTGGAAATTAAGAATTGTGTAGATTAGAGTACTATACATCTAATTGTGTAGATTAGAGTACTATACATCTAATTGGGGTTAATTTAAGTTAGAATTAGAATGATAAAATGAGAAATGGTCAGCCATACAAAGGAGGTTATGGCAAAATTTTTTATATTTTTGTGGAAAAGAGTGTTTTTATGTTATTCCAAAAGAGTAATTCCCCCTGTTTGTGCATTCTATAGAAAAATTTTAATTTGCTCCATGTATATGCATGGATACCACTGATATTAATTTTTGCTCTACCACATGGTAGAGCTAGACCTCAAAGCTTTCTACCTCTACGATTCTAGCTCCACCACATGGTAGAGCTAGACCTCAAATGCAATTCTAACTCCACCACATTGTAGAATGCTTTAAAGTCCAGCTAGAATGCATTTATCTAGCTCTACCATGTGGTAGAGCAAGACTAATAAATGTATAATTGAGAGCTCCAAGATGGAGTAATTAAGATAGAATTCCTTGAGGTCTAGCTCTACCATGTGGTGGAGCTAGAATTTCAGTTGAGGTCTAGCTCTACCATGTGGTGGAGCTAGAATCGTAGAGGTAGAAAGCTTTGAGGTCTAGCTCTACCATAGTTACACCTCATCTGGTTACATTCATTGAAGTCTAGATCTACCACATGGTAGAGCTAGAAGAATGCATTCTAGCTCCACCACATGGTAGAGCTGGACTTCAAAGCATTCTAGCTCTATGATGTAGTCTAGATAGAATACAGCTCTACCACATGGTAGAGCTAGACCTCAAATGCAATTCTAGCTCCACCACATGGTAGAGCTAGGCCTCAAAGCAGTCTAGCTCTACGATGTGGTCTAGGTTGGATACAGCTCTACCACGTGGTAGAGCTGGACCTCAAATGCAATTATAGCTCCTTGGTTCTTGTCATGTGAAGTAGGTCTCTTCTTGGAGTAATTGGTTTTGTTGATGTGTATGGAACACAGCTAGATCGATGCATTCTTGCTCTACCACAAGGTAGAGCTAGACCTCAAAGCTTTCTACCTCTACGATTCTAGCTCCACCACATGGTAGAGCTAGACCTCAAATGCAATAATAGCTCCACCACTTGGTAGAGCTAGACCTCAAAGCATTCTATCTCTATAATGTGGTTTACCAGAGTTACATTCAACCTCAGCCGCCGGTACATTCATTGAAGTCTAGCTCTACCACATGGTGCAATTGTAGCTCCTTGGTTCTCGTCATGTGAAGTAGGTCTCTTCTTAGAGTAATTGGTTTTGTTGATCTGCATGGTACACAGCTAGATCCAGGTTTCTTGCCACACATTTTTCCATGCATGATTCCATTTTCATGCCTCTCTGGCACCGTTTGGGCCACGGTTGGAAATTTCCGCCATTTCGCACGCTCGTGCATCTTTTTCGAGAACCCGGATTTGGACAGTTAGAAGTTGAGGATCAGGGACCCCATCAGAGAACGGACCACACGGACTTGTGCTAGGGAAGTTGCTCTATGTCCAAAGTAATTGGTGGCCACTCTTGCTTAAAACAAGAGTAGAACCCTCAATCCCTCAAGACAAAGGAAAGCTTATAACTCCATGTAAGCTAAATTTTTCTTTTTTTAAAATTTTAAATCTATGGTTTTCTTGGTTTTCTTGTTTTATAGTTGATTAAAGTAAATTCTATTGCTATGCCTTGATGAATAGGCCACCTCCTTCTCTTCTTTACATTCCAGCCTTTCTTTATCCTATAATGATTAACAAAAAAATTAATTAAACTTTTATTTTTGCTTATTCTCTTGGAAATTAAGAATTGTGTAGATTAGAGTACTATACATCTAATTGTGTAGATTAGAGTACTATACATCTAATTGGGGTTAATTTAAGTTAGAATTAGAATGATAAAATGAGAAATGGTCAGCCATACAAAGGAGGTTATGGCAAAATTTTTTATATTTTTGTGGAAAAGAGTGTTTTTATGTTATTCCAAAAGAGTAATTCCCCCTGTTTGTGCATTCTATAGAAAAATTTTAATTTGCTCCATGTATATGCATGGATACCACTGATATTAATTTTTGCTCTACCACATGGTAGAGCTAGACCTCAAAGCTTTCTACCTCTACGATTCTAGCTCCACCACATGGTAGAGCTAGACCTCAAATGCAATTCTAACTCCACCACATTGTAGAATGCTTTAAAGTCCAGCTAGAATGCATTTATCTAGCTCTACCATGTGGTAGAGCAAGACTAATAAATGTATAATTGAGAGCTCCAAGATGGAGTAATTAAGATAGAATTCCTTGAGGTCTAGCTCTACCATGTGGTGGAGCTAGAATTTCAGTTGAGGTCTAGCTCTACCATGTGGTGGAGCTAGAATCGTAGAGGTAGAAAGCTTTGAGGTCTAGCTCTACCATAGTTACACCTCATCTGGTTACATTCATTGAAGTCTAGATCTACCACATGGTAGAGCTAGAAGAATGCATTCTAGCTCCACCACATGGTAGAGCTGGACTTCAAAGCATTCTAGCTCTATGATGTAGTCTAGATAGAATACAGCTCTACCACATGGTAGAGCTAGACCTCAAATGCAATTCTAGCTCCACCACATGGTAGAGCTAGGCCTCAAAGCAGTCTAGCTCTACGATGTGGTCTAGGTTGGATACAGCTCTACCACGTGGTAGAGCTGGACCTCAAATGCAATTATAGCTCCTTGGTTCTTGTCATGTGAAGTAGGTCTCTTCTTGGAGTAATTGGTTTTGTTGATGTGTATGGAACACAGCTAGATCGATGCATTCTTGCTCTACCACAAGGTAGAGCTAGACCTCAAAGCTTTCTACCTCTACGATTCTAGCTCCACCACATGGTAGAGCTAGACCTCAAATGCAATAATAGCTCCACCACTTGGTAGAGCTAGACCTCAAAGCATTCTATCTCTATAATGTGGTTTACCAGAGTTACATTCAACCTCAGCCGCCGGTACATTCATTGAAGTCTAGCTCTACCACATGGTGCAATTGTAGCTCCTTGGTTCTCGTCATGTGAAGTAGGTCTCTTCTTAGAGTAATTGGTTTTGTTGATCTGCATGGTACACAGCTAGATCCAGGTTTCTTGCCACACATTTTTCCATGCATGATTCCATTTTCATGCCTCTCTGGCACCGTTTGGGCCACGGTTGGAAATTTCCGCCATTTCGCACGCTCGTGCATCTTTTTCGAGAACCCGGATTTGGACAGTTAGAAGTTGAGGATCAGGGACCCCATCAGAGAACGGACCACACGGACTTGTGCTAGGGAAGTTGCTCTATGTCCAAAGTAATTGGTGGCCACTCTTGCTTAAAACAAGAGTAGAACCCTCAATCCCTCAAGACAAAGGAAAGCTTATAACTCCATGTAAGCTAAATTTTTCTTTTTTTAAAATTTTAAATCTATGGTTTTCTTGGTTTTCTTGTTTTATAGTTGATTAAAGTAAATTCTATTGCTATGCCTTGATGAATAGGCCACCTCCTTCTCTTCTTTACATTCCAGCCTTTCTTTATCCTAGAATGATTAACAAAAAAATTAATTAAACTTTTATTTTTGCTTATTCTCTTGGAAATTAAGAATTGTGTAGATTAGAGTACTATACATCTAATTGTGTAGATTAGAGTACTATACATCTAATTGGGGTTAATTTAAGTTAGAATTAGAATGATAAAATGAGAAATGGTCAGCCATACAAAGGAGGTTATGGCAAAATTTTTTATATTTTTGTGGAAAAGAGTGTTTTTATGTTATTCCAAAAGAGTAATTCCCCCTGTTTGTGCATTCTATAGAAAAATTTTAATTTGCTCCATGTATATGCATGGATACCACTGATATTAATTTTTGCTCTACCACATGGTAGAGCTAGACCTCAAAGCTTTCTACCTCTACGATTCTAGCTCCACCACATGGTAGAGCTAGACCTCAAATGCAATTCTAACTCCACCACATTGTAGAATGCTTTAAAGTCCAGCTAGAATGCATTTATCTAGCTCTACCATGTGGTAGAGCAAGACTAATAAATGTATAATTGAGAGCTCCAAGATGGAGTAATTAAGATAGAATTCCTTGAGGTCTAGCTCTACCATGTGGTGGAGCTAGAATTTCAGTTGAGGTCTAGCTCTACCATGTGGTGGAGCTAGAATCGTAGAGGTAGAAAGCTTTGAGGTCTAGCTCTACCATAGTTACACCTCATCTGGTTACATTCATTGAAGTCTAGATCTACCACATGGTAGAGCTAGAAGAATGCATTCTAGCTCCACCACATGGTAGAGCTGGACTTCAAAGCATTCTAGCTCTATGATGTAGTCTAGATAGAATACAGCTCTACCACATGGTAGAGCTAGACCTCAAATGCAATTCTAGCTCCACCACATGGTAGAGCTAGGCCTCAAAGCAGTCTAGCTCTACGATGTGGTCTAGGTTGGATACAGCTCTACCACGTGGTAGAGCTGGACCTCAAATGCAATTATAGCTCCTTGGTTCTTGTCATGTGAAGTAGGTCTCTTCTTGGAGTAATTGGTTTTGTTGATGTGTATGGAACACAGCTAGATCGATGCATTCTTGCTCTACCACAAGGTAGAGCTAGACCTCAAAGCTTTCTACCTCTACGATTCTAGCTCCACCACATGGTAGAGCTAGACCTCAAATGCAATAATAGCTCCACCACTTGGTAGAGCTAGACCTCAAAGCATTCTATCTCTATAATGTGGTTTACCAGAGTTACATTCAACCTCAGCCGCCGGTACATTCATTGAAGTCTAGCTCTACCACATGGTGCAATTGTAGCTCCTTGGTTCTCGTCATGTGAAGTAGGTCTCTTCTTAGAGTAATTGGTTTTGTTGATCTGCATGGTACACAGCTAGATCCAGGTTTCTTGCCACACATTTTTCCATGCATGATTCCATTTTCATGCCTCTCTGGCACCGTTTGGGCCACGGTTGGAAATTTCCGCCATTTCGCACGCTCGTGCATCTTTTTCGAGAACCCGGATTTGGACAGTTAGAAGTTGAGGATCAGGGACCCCATCAGAGAACGGACCACACGGACTTGTGCTAGGGAAGTTGCTCTATGTCCAAAGTAATTGGTGGCCACTCTTGCTTAAAACAAGAGTAGAACCCTCAATCCCGCAAGACAAAGGAAAGCTTATAACTCCATGTAAGCTAAATTTTTCTTTTTTTAAAATTTTAAATCTATGGTTTTCTTGGTTTTCTTGTTTTATAGTTGATTAAAGTAAATTCTATTGCTATGCCTTGATGAATAGGCCACCTCCTTCTCTTCTTTACATTCCAGCCTTTCTTTATCCTAGAATGATTAACAAAAAAATTAATTAAACTTTTATTTTTGCTTATTCTCTTGGAAATTAAGAATTGTGTAGATTAGAGTACTATACATCTAATTGTGTAGATTAGAGTACTATACATCTAATTGGGGTTAATTTAAGTTAGAATTAGAATGATAAAATGAGAAATGGTCAGCCATACAAAGGAGGTTATGGCAAAATTTTTTATATTTTTGTGGAAAAGAGTGTTTTTATGTTATTCCAAAAGAGTAATTCCCCCTGTTTGTCCATTCTATAGAAAAATTTTAATTTGCTCCATGTATATGCATGGATACCACTGATATTAATTTTTGCTCTACCACATGGTAGAGCTAGACCTCAAAGCTTTCTACCTCTACGATTCTAGCTCCACCACATGGTAGAGCTAGACCTCAAATGCAATTCTAACTCCACCACATTGTAGAATGCTTTAAAGTCCAGCTAGAATGCATTTATCTAGCTCTACCATGTGGTAGAGCAAGACTAATAAATGTATAATTGAGAGCTCCAAGATGGAGTAATTAAGATAGAATTCCTTGAGGTCTAGCTCTACCATGTGGTGGAGCTAGAATTTCAGTTGAGGTCTAGCTCTACCATGTGGTGGAGCTAGAATCGTAGAGGTAGAAAGCTTTGAGGTCTAGCTCTACCATAGTTACACCTCATCTGGTTACATTCATTGAAGTCTAGATCTACCACATGGTAGAGCTAGAAGAATGCATTCTAGCTCCACCACATGGTAGAGCTGGACTTCAAAGCATTCTAGCTCTATGATGTAGTCTAGATAGAATACAGCTCTACCACATGGTAGAGCTAGACCTCAAATGCAATTCTAGCTCCACCACATGGTAGAGCTAGGCCTCAAAGCAGTCTAGCTCTACGATGTGGTCTAGGTTGGATACAGCTCTACCACGTGGTAGAGCTGGACCTCAAATGCAATTATAGCTCCTTGGTTCTTGTCATGTGAAGTAGGTCTCTTCTTGGAGTAATTGGTTTTGTTGATGTGTATGGAACACAGCTAGATCGATGCATTCTTGCTCTACCACAAGGTAGAGCTAGACCTCAAAGCTTTCTACCTCTACGATTCTAGCTCCACCACATGGTAGAGCTAGACCTCAAATGCAATAATAGCTCCACCACTTGGTAGAGCTAGACCTCAAAGCATTCTATCTCTATAATGTGGTTTACCAGAGTTACATTCAACCTCAGCCGCCGGTACATTCATTGAAGTCTAGCTCTACCACATGGTGCAATTGTAGCTCCTTGGTTCTCGTCATGTGAAGTAGGTCTCTTCTTAGAGTAATTGGTTTTGTTGATCTGCATGGTACACAGCTAGATCCAGGTTTCTTGCCACACATTTTTCCATGCATGATTCCATTTTCATGCCTCTCTGGCACCGTTTGGGCCACGGTTGGAAATTTCCGCCATTTCGCACGCTCGTGCATCTTTTTCGAGAACCCGGATTTGGACAGTCAGAAGTTGAGGATCAGGGACCCCATCAGAGAACGGACCACACGGACTTGTGCTAGGGAAGTTGCTCTATGTCCAAAGTAATTGGTGGCCACTCTTGCTTAAAACAAGAGTAGAACCCTCAATCCCTCAAGACAAAGGAAAGCTTATAACTCCATGTAAGCTAAATTTTTCTTTTTTTAAAATTTTAAATCTATGGTTTTCTTGGTTTTCTTGTTTTATAGTTGATTAAAGTAAATTCTATTGCTATGCCTTGATGAATAGGCCACCTCCTTCTCTTCTTTACATTCCAGCCTTTCTTTATCCTAGAATGATTAACAAAAAAATTAATTAAACTTTTATTTTTGCTTATTCTCTTGGAAATTAAGAATTGTGTAGATTAGAGTACTATACATCTAATTGTGTAGATTAGAGTACTATACATCTAATTGGGGTTAATTTAAGTTAGAATTAGAATGATAAAATGAGAAATGGTCAGCCATACAAAGGAGGTTATGGCAAAATTTTTTATATTTTTGTGGAAAAGAGTGTTTTTATGTTATTCCAAAAGAGTAATTCCCCCTGTTTGTGCATTCTATAGAAAAATTTTAATTTGCTCCATGTATATGCATGGATACCACTGATATTAATTTTTGCTCTACCACATGGTAGAGCTAGACCTCAAAGCTCTCTACCTCTACGATTCTAGCTCCACCACATGGTAGAGCTAGACCTCAAATGCAATTCTAACTCCACCACATTGTAGAATGCTTTAAAGTCCAGCTAGAATGCATTTATCTAGCTCTACCATGTGGTAGAGCAAGACTAATAAATGTATAATTGAGAGCTCCAAGATGGAGTAATTAAGATAGAATTCCTTGAGGTCTAGCTCTACCATGTGGTGGAGCTAGAATTTCAGTTGAGGTCTAGCTCTACCATGTGGTGGAGCTAGAATCGTAGAGGTAGAAAGCTTTGAGGTCTAGCTCTACCATAGTTACACCTCATCTGGTTACATTCATTGAAGTCTAGATCTACCACATGGTAGAGCTAGAAGAATGCATTCTAGCTCCACCACATGGTAGAGCTGGACTTCAAAGCATTCTAGCTCTATGATGTAGTCTAGATAGAATACAGCTCTACCACATGGTAGAGCTAGACCTCAAATGCAATTCTAGCTCCACCACATGGTAGAGCTAGGCCTCAAAGCAGTCTAGCTCTACGATGTGGTCTAGGTTGGATACAGCTCTACCACGTGGTAGAGCTGGACCTCAAATGCAATTATAGCTCCTTGGTTCTTGTCATGTGAAGTAGGTCTCTTCTTGGAGTAATTGGTTTTGTTGATGTGTATGGAACACAGCTAGATCGATGCATTCTTGCTCTACCACAAGGTAGAGCTAGACCTCAAAGCTTTCTACCTCTACGATTCTAGCTCCACCACATGGTAGAGCTAGACCTCAAATGCAATAATAGCTCCACCACTTGGTAGAGCTAGACCTCAAAGCATTCTATCTCTATAATGTGGTTTACCAGAGTTACATTCAACCTCAGCCGCCGGTACATTCATTGAAGTCTAGCTCTACCACATGGTGCAATTGTAGCTCCTTGGTTCTCGTCATGTGAAGTAGGTCTCTTCTTAGAGTAATTGGTTTTGTTGATCTGCATGGTACACAGCTAGATCCAGGTTTCTTGCCACACATTTTTCCATGCATGATTCCATTTTCATGCCTCTCTGGCACCGTTTGGGCCACGGTTGGAAATTTCCGCCATTTCGCACGCTCGTGCATCTTTTTCGAGAACCCGGATTTGGACAGTTAGAAGTTGAGGATCAGGGACCCCATCAGAGAACGGACCACACGGACTTGTGCTAGGGAAGTTGCTCTATGTCCAAAGTAATTGGTGGCCACTCTTGCTTAAAACAAGAGTAGAACCCTCAATCCCTCAAGACAAAGGAAAGCTTATAACTCCATGTAAGCTAAATTTTTCTTTTTTTAAAATTTTAAATCTATGGTTTTCTTGGTTTTCTTATTTTATAGTTGATTAAAGTAAATTCTATTGCTATGCCTTGATGAATAGGCCACCTCCTTCTCTTCTTTACATTCCAGCCTTTCTTTATCCTAGAATGATTAACAAAAAAATTAATTAAACTTTTATTTTTGCTTATTCTCTTGGAAATTAAGAATTGTGTAGATTAGAGTACTATACATCTAATTGTGTAGATTAGAGTACTATACATCTAATTGGGGTTAATTTAAGTTAGAATTAGAATGATAAAATGAGAAATGGTCAGCCATACAAAGGAGGTTATGGCAAAATTTTTTATATTTTTGTGGAAAAGAGTGTTTTTATGTTATTCCAAAAGAGTAATTCCCCCTGTTTGTGCATTCTATAGAAAAATTTTAATTTGCTCCATGTATATGCATGGATACCACTGATATTAATTTTTGCTCTACCACATGGTAGAGCTAGACCTCAAAGCTTTCTACCTCTACGATTCTAGCTCCCCCACATGGTAGAGCTAGACCTCAAATGCAATTCTAACTCCACCACATTGTAGAATGCTTTAAAGTCCAGCTAGAATGCATTTATCTAGCTCTACCATGTGGTAGAGCAAGACTAATAAATGTATAATTGAGAGCTCCAAGATGGAGTAATTAAGATAGAATTCCTTGAGGTCTAGCTCTACCATGTGGTGGAGCTAGAATTTCAGTTGAGGTCTAGCTCTACCATGTGGTGGAGCTAGAATCGTAGAGGTAGAAAGCTTTGAGGTCTAGCAGTTACATTCAACCTCATCCGGTTACATTCATTGAAGTATAGATCTACCACATGGTAGAGCTAGAAGAATACATTCTAGCTCCACCACATGGTAGAGCTGGACCTCAAAGCATTCTAGCTCTACGATGTAGTCTAGATAGAATACAGCTCTACCACATGGTAGAGCTAGACCTCAAATGCAATTCTAGCTCCACCACATGGTAGAGCTAGACCTCAAAGCAGTCTAGCTCTACGATGTGGTCTAGGTTGGATACAGCTCTACCACGTGGTAGAGCTGGACCTCAAATACAATTATAGCTCCTTGGTTCTTGTCATGTGAAGTAGGTCTCTTCTTGGAGTAATTGGTTTTGTTGATGTGTATGGAACACAGCTAGATCGATGCATTCTTGCTCTACCACAAGGTAGAGCTAGACCTCAAAGCTTTCTGCCTCTACGATTCTAGCTCCACCACATGGTAGAGCTAGACATGGTAGAGCTAGACCTCAAAGCTTTCTACATCTACGATTATAGCTCCACCACATGGTAGAGCTAGACCTCAAATGCAATAATAGCTCCACCACATGGTAGAGCTAGACCTCAAAGCATTCTGTCTCTATAATGTGGTTTAGGTAGAATACAGCTCTACCACCACGGTTACATTCAACCTCAGCCGGTACATTCATTGAAGTCTAGCTCTACCACATGGTAGAGCTAGAAGAATGCATTCTAGCTCCACCACATGGTGGAGCTGGACCTAAAGCATTCTAGCTCTACGATGTGGTCTAGGCAGAATACAGCTCTACCACGTGGTAGAGCTAGATCAAATGCAATTCTAGCTCCTTGATTCTTGTCATGAGAAGTAGGTCTCTTCTTGGAGTAATTGGTTTTGTTGATGTGTGGAACACAGCTAGATCGATGCATTCTTGCTCTACCACATGGTAGATCTAGCCCTCAAAGCTTTCTACCTTGTGGTAGAGCTAGATCAAATGCAATTCTAGCTCCTTGGTTCTTGTTGTGTGAAGTAGGTCTCTTCTTGGAGTAATTGGTTTTGTTGATGTGTATGGAACACAGCTAGATCGATGCATTTTCGCTCTACCACATGGTAGAGCTAGACCTCAAAGCTTTCTACCTCTACGATTCTAGCTCCACCACATGGTAGAGCTAGACCTCAAATGCAATTCTAACTCCACCACATTGTAGAGGTAGACCTCAAAGCATTCTATCTCTACAATGTGGTTTAGGTAGAATATAGCTCTACCACAGTTACATTCAACCTCAGCCGGTTACATTCATTGAAGTCTAGCTCTACCACATGGTAGAGCTAGACCTCAAATGCAATTCTAGCTCCACCACATGGTAGAGCTCGACCTTAAAGCATTGTAGCTCTACGATGTGGCCTAGGTAGAATACAGCTCTACCTCATGGTAGAGCTAGATCAAATGCAATTCTAGCTCCTTGGATCTTGTCATGTGAAGTAGGTCTCTTCTTGGAGTAATTGGTTTTGTTGATGTGTATGGAACACAGCTAGATCGATGCATTCTTGCTCTGCTACATGGTAGATCTAGCCCTCAAAGCTTTCTACCTCTACGATTCTAGCTCTACCACATGGTAGAGCTAGACCTCAAATGCAATTCTAGCTCCACCACATGGTAGAGCTAGACCTCAAAGCATTCTATCTCTACAGTAAGGTTTAGGTAGAATGCAGCTCTACCACAGTTACATTCAAGCTGAGCCGGTTACATTCATTGAAGTCTAGCTCTACCACATGGTAGAGCTAGAAGAATGCATTGTAGCTCCACCACATGGTAGAGCTAGACGAATGCATTCTAGTCCTATGATGTAGTCTACGTAGAATACAGCTCTACCACATGGTAGAGCTAGATCAAATGCAATTCTAGCTCCTTGGTTATTGTAATGTGAAGTAGGTCTCTTTTTGGAGTAATTGGTTTTGTTGATGTGTATGGAACACAGTTAGATGGATGCATTCTTGCTCTACCACATGGTAGAGCTAGACCTCAAAGCTTTCTACCTCTATGACTCTAGCTCCACCACATGGTAGAGCTAGACCTGAAATGCAATTCTAGCTCCAGCACATGGTAGAGCTAGACCTCAAAGCATTCTATCTCTACAATGTGGTTTAGGTAGAATACAACTCTACCACAGTTACATTCAACCTCAGCCGGTTACATTCATTGAAGTCTAGCTCTACCACATGGTAGAGCTATAAGAATGCATTCTAGCTCCACCACATGGTAGAGCTAGATTTCAAAGCATTCTGGTCAATACATTTATTAATCTTGCTCTGCCACCTGGTAGAGATAATATCCATTGAAAAACCAGCACTAGAATACTTTAAAGTCCAGCTAGAATGCATTTATCTAGCTCTACCATGTGGTAGAGCAAGACTAATAAATGTATAATTGAGAGCTCCAAGATGGAGTAATTAAGATAGAATTCCTTGAGGTCTAGCTCTACCATGTGGTGGAGCTAGAATTTCAGTTGAGGTCTAGCTCTACCATGTGGTGGAGCTAGAATCGTAGAGGTAGAAAGCTTTGAGGTCTAGCTCTACCACAGTTACATTCAACCTCATCCGGTTACATTCATTGAAGTCTAGATCTACCACATGGTAGAGCTAGAAGAATGCATTCTAGCTCCACCACATGGTAAGGCTGGACTTCAAAGCATTCTAGCTCTACGATGTAGTCTAGATAGAATACAGCTCTACCACATGGTAGAGCTAGACCTCAAATGCAATTCTAGCTCCACCACATGGTAGAGCTAGACCTCAAAGCAGTCTAGCTCTACGTGTGGTCTAGGTTGGATACAGCTCTACCACGTGGTAGAGCTGGACCTCAAATGCAATTATAGCTCCTTGGTTCTTGTAATGTGAAGTAGGTCTCTTCTTGGAGTAATTGGTTTTGTTGATGTGTATGGAACACAGCTAGATCGATGCATTCTTGCTCTACCACAAGGTAGAGCTAGACCTCAAAGCTTTCTACCTCTACGATTCTAGCTCCACCACATGGTAGAGCTAGACATGGTAGAGCTAGACCTCAAAGCTTTCTACATCTACGATTATAGCTCCACCACATGGTAGAGCTAGACCTCAAATGCAATAATAGCTCCACCACATGGTAGAGCTAGACCTCAAAGCATTCTATCTCTATAATGTGGTTTACCACAGTTACATTCAATCTCAGTTGCTGGTACATTCATTGAAGTCTAGCTCTACCACATGGTAGAGCTAGAAGAATGCATTCTAGCTCCACCACATGGTGGAGCTGGACCTAAAGCATTGTAGCTCTACGATGTGGTCTAGGCAGAATACAGCTCTACCACGTGGTAGAGCTAGATCAAATGCAATTCTAGCTCCTTGATTCTTGTCATGAGAAGTAGGTCTCTTCTTGGAGTAATTGGTTTTGTTGATGTGTATGGAACACAGCTAAATCGATGCATTCTTGCTCTACTACATGGTAGATCTAGCCCTCAAAGCTTTCTACCTCTACGATTCTAGCTCTACCACATGGTAGAGCTAGACCTCAAATGCAATTCTAGCTCCACCACATGGTAGAGCTAGAGCTCAAAGCATTCTATCTCTACAGTAAGGTTTAGGTAGAATGCAGCTCTACCACAGTTACATTCAAGCTGAGCCGGTTACATTCATTGAAGTCTAGCTCTACCACATGGTAGAGCTAGAAGAATGCATTCTAGCTCCACCACATGGTAGAGCTACATTTCAAAGCATTCTGGTCAATACATTTATTAATCTTGCTGTGCCACCCGGTAGAGATAATATCCATTGAAAAACCAGCACTAGAATACTTTGAAGTCCAGCTAGAATGGATTTATCTAGCTCTACCATGTGGCAGAGCAAGACTAACAAATGTATTGAGATCTCCAAGATGGAAATACTCTTCATCTCCTCCACAGTGTTTTCATGGATATATATTGTGATTTTTGAATATGATATTGTAAGTTTTTTTTAAAGTGTAAGAATATAATAACTATAATTAACAATTGTGGTTTTTGTTGTAGGTGAAAGATGTCTCAGAAAAGAAAAGTGGTGGAAGTTCCGGACAGTGTTAACTTTGCCTCTGCTGATCAACGACGACAGTGGTACTTAGATATTTGGGGTCTTCAGGGTTCACAATTTAACAAAATTCATCTATTTGTTGCTAGTGATGTGGGCGTGGATACTTTTGAGGATCTAGGACCAATGACTCTATCTTATATTTCTGTAGTTGATTCTCATCCCGATATTGAATGCATAAATATTGGGGTACCTGGGATCCATGAGTATCAACTAGATCCCAAGGCATTCATTATTGAACGAATAGTAAGACATAAACAAGATACTATGTTCTCTCGAGGGTGGAAGTTAGATTGTGCAAGTCAAGAAATAACTCTTGAAGAGTTGCAAGCTTCCATTGCTTATTGTGTGAAAGGCAAACAAAAAAAAGAGAAAACGCCCTCTAAAAATCCAGTTCAAAAAAAGGCAAAAAGCAGTACAGGTATCATGGATGTAGATGAAGCAGTTCTTAAATCTACAATAGAGAAAACAGGCTTCGAAAATTCAACAAAAATAAGATTTGTGGATCCCAAAGTTTTGAAAAATGAGGTGCAAAAGGCACAAAAGAGTGATACAGGGGGTATGGAAAAATACTCTAAGTATTTTCCATTCAAGTACAAAGAGTATGAGATCCCTGTAGATCAATGCTGGCTAGCTCCTGATCACTATAACTCCCATCAAATAGAACCTCACCGTGTGGATGAATGCATGTTATTTTTTGGTGCAAGTGCAAACAGGCCAGGAGCGTGTGCATACTTGATGCCTGTAAAGAATGCTGGCAAGAAGAAAGGAATTCCAATGAAACTAAGTGAGGTAACAGAGGAGAAACTCACTGAGTATTCATATTGGATTATTGATGGCCAACATTCCATCTATGCTGCAAAATTCTTACGGTATCAAGAAATGGAAAAAGATGGTCGTGCTCAAGACCTGATACAAGTATATGAAAAAAGGAAGGCTCGAATTGTTGTAGATCCAGAGCCACAAGTTGCGACGACCATATTTGCTATAGCTAATGAAGAGGCCCAATCATTATATGTCAAACAACCATACTATGATGTCTTGCAGCACTTGAGGAGTCAGTGGATCTTCAATAATTCTCCGTCAAGGCCACCATCTGGAGTAACAGAGGGCTCATCATCTCGTGTAGACTGGGATGTATGTCCATATCCCTTGCTCTCTTATAATTATAAGTTTTGAAAAAAATACTTGATTTTGATCTTTTTTTCTTTTATTTCTTTGCAGAAATTTTTACGAATGGCTAGAATTACAGTGGGAGCATCCTTCATTTCAAAGCAGTCTCACATGGTCATTTACTTTGATGAAGTTTTCAAAGGCTGGCTTGAAATCATGGAGAAGCAAAACAAGAAACCAACTGCCACAGTTTTCAGATGTCTTGCTGGGCTAGATGAACAAGAAGTCAAACAAATACAATCAGAAATCAGGTCTGGAAAAATTGTTCTTTCAAAGGGTACTAAGGATGTAGATGTGATTGACATGCCAGAGCGTATCAAGCAGCTCAAGCAAGATAAAATTATTCAAGATGCATTGCTTATAGAGTTCAACACTCGGAACAAGGACAAACAATGTCAAGATTGGTCAGAATTGACTATCACCTATAGCATCAATGAGGTTGTATACTCAGTTCTTTTGAAGTTATGTGATGTGTATATAAAGTCAAAGCTACAGTTTGGATCAAAGAAGATTGATTTTCCAGTAGAAGCAAGGCAATATGTGGAGTGGAATATCAGCCTTAGCAAAGAAAGTTCAACCTTGTCCTTGGATCTTCCTTGGTGTATTTATGCTATGAGTCTTCCATTTGACGGGAGTTACTACTTGAAGCGCCACCTCAACAATCCAATTTCCATTGGGTTATGTGTTCTGGATAACACTGAAGATTTGCGAAGAAATATGCATTGGGATGTGGAATCATTTTGCAATCTTTTGAACGGCATTATGATCATTACAGCAGCTGGTAGATCTTTGCCATCCCAATATGTGTTGCTTACCTTTCTAAATATTACAGATTTTATTCACTTGCAAAATGCTTTAAAAAATTTGAGTGGCATAGCAAAGGAACAGTATAATGGGGCATTGCATTTTTGACGTGACAACCGATGCATTGGTGCAATAGAGTTCTTCACATCCTTAGTGTTTTTCAGCAAGGGAGATGCCTTTCAAGGACTAGCAGATGTTCCTGATCCAGGTACACAAGCGACAATATTGGATACTGGACTTCTTGATATAGATAATGAAGATGTTAAAACTATCCCAGACATTGAGTTTCTAAGAATCAAGAAGAATCTTTTGATCAAGCAATGTATTCGAAAGTATTGCAGAGAAGGCTTCAAGCTTGTTGATCTTTTCAGTAATGGCTACATCATCGAGCTAGGGCTAGCACTAAATAAGGAAGTGATTTGCCTAGTGGAGAGTATTGAAGATCAAAGAAAGATGGGAACAAGGCTTCTTGACTTTGCAAAGTCAAGAAATGAGCAACCAGTACCGCCTATTTCTAACAATCCAAGGAATACCACGGAAAGATCAAGCCATGGTGAAGTTCGTTCAGCTCGAGATTTTTTGGATTTTGAAGACAGTATGTAACTTCTTAATGGGCTTTTCTTGTATCTTCAATACTTTGATTTGGTGATGTTTTGACTTGTTATATCCTTGGTTCATTTTTTAGTAGTATTTTTGTAGCTCTCTCTAAATTGGGCTTTGGAATCTAGAATCACCAAGTTATGGATCCTAACATGTTCATTGACAAATTCACTTTTTACATAACCAATTGGTGAATTTGGAAAGCCTACTTAGTGGTCGCACAATGGCCAGTTGGTGAATCTGAAAATCTTGCTTATAAATCTAAGATGATAGAGCTAGAGATCCTCTCATTTACTTCAATCCTATCCTGTGGTAGATCTAGATTTCAATAGGTCTACAATTTGGTGGAGCTAGCTATCTCTTCAAAGTGGTGGACCAAGAATCCATTAAAGTCTAGCTACCTCTTCAAAGTGGTGGAGCTAGGCCAATGCACCCCCCCCAAAGACAATTTTTGCAGAGCATCCATTTAAGTCTAGCTCTACCATATGGTTGAGCTAGGCCAATGCATTTCTAGCTCCACCAGAGCTAGTTCAAATGCAATTCTAGCTCCTTGGTTCTTGTCACGTGCGATGAGCTAGAACCCATTGAAGTCTAGACCTAGAACCTATGGAAGTCTACTGGCTCCACCCATAAAGAAGCTATCTTGATCCCCAACTCAACCACGTGGTAAAGCAAGACTTATAAATTTCAGCTCTACCATATGGAAAATCAAAAACGTCTAAAATTTTAGCTTTACCATATAGTTGAGTGGTTTTGTGTTTCTCACCTCCACCTACTCTTGGAGCTCAAGAGTGGATCAAGAGTGGATCTCAAGGGCTACTTCCAATAAGAGCTCCCTTGCAAACTGGCTCTACCAAACGGTAGAGCTAGAATAATGGGTGTATTTGGAAATCCATTTTAAACCCTCCAATTCTAGAGTGAGCAACTAGAATTTATAATTGGTATCCAAACATGATTTCCTTTTAGATTACACCAATAAACATGTGTTAAGAGTGAGTGTTACGATTGTAAATTCTTTTAGTTTGAAAGATTGTTGAGTCAATGTTACTTTTTTTTCTTTTAGATCCCGAAATTGAGATAGTCGCTACGGCGGAATGCCACAATCAAACTGTGGATGAGAGCTTCTCCCACACATCAGTGATGTCCATCCAGAAGGTTTAAAGACAAATGCTGACAATGAGATTGGGGTACCTAAATCTCCAACAAATGAAGCAATGGGTGAGAGTTTCCAGCCTGAAGAAGAAGTACCAAGAAGTGCCGACACTGCTATCTCCAAGAAATCAGTGTTGACAATTGTGTTGGACCTGAATGGTCTACTACTGAAACGTTGTCAACAACAACCATCTTCAATACATGAAACTATTCAAATGGATTCAAAATGATATATTGTACTAAGGCCAGGATGTATCCAATTCTTGAAGATTTTATTAAAAAATATTAATGTTGGGATCTGGTCAACAGCGACAGAGAGTAATGTTCTTCAAATATTGAGAATATTACAAGACAGAGCAGGAGAGATATTGCCTTTTTTTGTAGTTTGGGCTCAAGAGGCTTGCGAGAAGGATAAAAGTGGTAAAATAGCTAGACCTGATAATCCAACAGTTCAGGTAATGTTCAAGCCATTGTCAAAAATTGCTTCATGTTTTGATTGTGATGCTCGTAGAACGGTTCTTATTGATGACTCTCCATACAAGGGATGTGCTTCTCCTGATAATAATTGTATATATCCTGCAAAGTTTGATGAAGAAAGGATGGTCGACAATATTCTCATTGATGAGCTGCTCCCTTACTTATTGCAACTTGATGAGAGTGAAGATGTGCGTGAGATCATTGGCTCTAATCGTTGTACGGACAACCTCCAGTATCCAATGAAAATGAATACAGAGGTGTGGTAGATTTTTGGAGAAAGCGCAATTTAAATTGGTCACAGAAGACAATCTACACTGATAGGCTACCACTATCAGAGATTATACAAAAGTATGTCAACAATCAAGAGGTATTAGCGAGACAATATGAAAACAAAAGAGAAGAGATAATAGAAATTATGGCAAAAGAACGAGTCAGTATTGCTAGCATGAGGGGACCACAAGTGATTTCTCTAGCTAGAAAATTGGGTTCTACCACAACACAGTTGAAGGCAGCCAATGCAAGGGCTTTCATAAACAAGGTGTTAAATGAGTACAATCTTCTCCAACGGGATAGAAATAACTAAGGTACTATCCAACATAAATGATAATTATAACTAAATACATGATTTTATACAACAATTGTGTATTCACAATGAAGAAACTTAATTTATGATGGTTTCTTGCAGATTTATTTCAAGGATATTGTTCCAAGGAGTATTCACTTAAAGAAGCCATTTGTCACCAAGGATTGTATTTTTTTTAGAGGAATTTTATCTTTTTGCAATCATGAATTGACAAGAAATTTTATCTTGTTTTTAAAGTAGTGGCAAATGTATTACTCTTTAAATAATTTTATAAATGTTGGAGTGCACTCTACTATAAGGGGCCTCCTAATTTGAAAATGTATGGAAGCTTGATCTTTGTCTTATGATTTTAATTCCTACATATATGGACTATGGTAGAGCTAGATCAATGCCTTCTAGCTCCACCTCATGGTAGAGCTAGACTTCAAAGCATTCTACCTCCACGACATGGTAGAGCTAGACTTGAAAGCGTTCTAGCTCTACCATATGGTAGAGCTAGATCAAAGCATTCTACCTCCACGACATGGTAGAGCTAGACTTGAAAGCGTTCTAGCTCTACCATATGGTAGAGCTAGATCAATGCATTCTAGCTCTTCCACGTCACCACACATGGTTGAGTTGGACTTCCAACCATTCTAGTTCTACCATGGGGTCTATCTAAAATATTTTGATACAGCTCTACCACGTGCTAGAGCTGGACTTCAAATATTATTTCTAATTTTGCCATGGGATCGAGCTAGAATACTTTGATATAGCTCTATCACATGGTAGAACTAGATTTAAAAATATTCTAGCCCTACCACATGGTTGAGCTAGAACAGTGCATTCTAGCTCTACCACGTGGTTGATCTAGATCAATGCATTCTAATTTCACCACATTTTGATACCTGCTAGCACATTTTGTCGCGTCTTTTTAGAATCAAATGGAAAGAGTCTTTGCATCTTGAGTCATTTTGTAATGCAACTAAAGTCAACATTTTAGAACAGTATATAGTTTAATGTTAGTGTGCATAGTCACATTTGTTTTGTAATTGTTTAAAATCTATCTTTGCATAAAAGTAGTTGTAACATGCCTTCCCCCACATGCACACCTTTATCATTAAGCATGCTCATTTTTTTCCAGGTCATGTGATTGATTCTAATTGGCAGAGGCGACTTCTTCGTCACAGAGCATTAGTACATCACATGTCCAAGAAAATCCAGAGTGTACGAAGACAGTTGGTTCAGCGCCGTCTTGACCATCTACGGGAAATTGATGCAAGGTTGCGCTTTGTGCATCCCTCCGAGGGGGTTATCATACTGACATGGTATTCGTCAGACCCAATATGCATACCCCTACGCAAAGAGGATGATAGGAGGGCTATTATTCTAAACCTTAATGGTTTGTTGTGCCATGTTGTTGAAACCCAATATGATGAGAAGGATCCTCCTTATAGCAACGAGTTGGTAAAATATCCAATTAACCAATATCGTTATGTCCTATGTCACAAGGATGCACATGAGTTCTTAGATTAGTGTATTCAATTCTTTTATGTTTTTATTTGGAGCGCATGTAGGAGAACTAAGCTCTCTGGAATAATTGACACAGTATTTCCACAACAAAAGCCCAAGTTTGCAAGTGTTCTCTAACAAGAGCATTGTTCAAAATCCACATGGGTTGTGCAGAATAGACAAGTTTTCTTTAAAAAGCTTGAGACCTTTTGGGGTCTCCATCCTTTGTACAACAAGAAAAATACATTGATAATTGATGATAGCTACTATAAGGTGTTTAAGAATGAACGAGGAACCTGGTTAATAGTCCGAGAATTATACCATCAACCTTCCAAGGAAAGGTATAGTTTTTTGACAGAAGATTTAAGAAATTGGTTGTTTTTATGGCTACAGAATGAAGATCGGCAAGAGTATACATGGGATAATGCCTTTGAAGAAAAACCTAACCAATTCTCAGATGATGTGATGAAGAAATGGCTTGAAGAAGAGAAATTGGAAGTAGAGAATAGGAAAAAGGCAGAGGTGTGGAAGCAACAGCAGGAGGCTGATGCTGAGGCAGAGAGACAGGAACAACTTGAAATTCAAAGAAAGCAAAGAGAGGAGGCTGAAGCTGAGGCAGAGAGGCAAGCAGAGAGTACAAATCAAGCAAAGCAACAAAAGGAGGCATCATGAAAGTAATACACCACCATGAAGCTCATTTTGTTTGTCCCTAATATAATCAAATGTAGAGAATGCAAGTATTTTGGCCTTTTTTTAATGTAATAAAAAGCCATATATTGAAATACGATATTGTAATCAGGCCTCTTATGGAGCATACTGTTCAAATGTTTGCCTTTGCAAAGCATTGAACAAATTCTAGCACAAGCAATAAATTCATGTTCATTTACAATGTCTTATTATAATTGAGTCATAAATGGAGTGCATCCTTCTCTAAGGGGACTCCTTTTATCCTTTTATCTTTTGGTCAAAGTTTGCAAATTATTATTTTTTTAGTAAGAGTAGGTGAAGACTTTTAACTATCATTTTGACAAAGGTCATCCTACTGCAAGGAGACTCTTTCTATCTTTAGTAACGTTAATTTGTAGTAGTTGTGTATATAAGGAAACTTTCACCATGTCAAATTATAAATTCATGTTTCAAATTATTTAGTCTTTGTTCATTACAATGCAGTCATAAAATTGGAGAGTGCATCCTACTCTAAGGGGACTCTCAATATACAATCTCTTGTATCAATGTTTTTACTTGGGATTCTAGATTGAACAAATGGTAGATCTTGGTTCTTTCAATGCGTTCTTGCTCCACGTTGGTAGAGCTAGCATTCTATGTCTATATCTACCATGTGGTGGAGCTACCATCCATTGAAGTCTAGCTGTATAATTTCATGGAGCTAGCTAGCTCCACCATGTGGTATCTTATTGAGCTCTAGCTCCACCATGTGGTGGAGGTAGCAGCCATGGTCTCTTCATGGAATTTTGGCCTTACCACATGGTGGAGCTAGTATCCATGTGTGGTAGACCTAAACCTTTGGAAGTCATAAAATACGACTAGAATTTTGAGTCTAGATCTACCGTTTGGTGGAGCTTACATCCACTGAAGTCTAGCTCTATAATGTCCAAGTGGTGGAACAGGATCTAGAATGGATAAGTCATGGATCAAGAAATCCTTTTCAGCTCTATTTAACAGACAAGTGCTAGATCTAAAGTGAAGAGATAAAGTGATTGACGTTGGACTGCTAGCCCATGCTAGCTAGACACCTCAATATGAGCAACAAGTCAAATATCCCGCTACATTGTCCATTTCAGATAAATAACTACACGAGTTTTCTTCAAAAAAGTTCATTTCTTTTGGGGTCTCCATGTTTTGTACAACAACAAGAATACATTGAAACTCGATGATAGCTACTACAATGTGTTCAACAATCAAGATGATAGTCAAGATAATAATTGAGAGAATAATCTAAGTGTGTAATCTTGTGAGTACACAAAATGAACATGCTTAAAAAGAAGCTCAATACCTCATTCAACCAATACACCCCCATGACACTAGTACATTTTGTTACTCCGTTTTGTAATTGAATGTAAATGGTCTTTGTAAATGGTCTCTATTATAATAAAATATAAAGGGTCTTTGTAATCTGGCCATCTTCGCGAGTGTGCTGTTCAATTGTGTGCCTTTTGCAAGGCATTGAACATATTTTAACACAAAAAAATAAATTCAGTTTCATTTACAATGTTTTATTACAATGGAGTCGTAGATGGAGTGCATCCTACTCTAAGGAGACTCCTTTTATCTATTGACAAAGTGCATCATACTTTAAGGGGACTCTTTAGTAGAATAAGCTTCATCAAAATGAAATCTTTTAACCGTAATTTTGACAAAGTGCATCCTACTCAAGGAGACTCTTTCTATCTTTAATAATGTTAATCTGTAGCGATTGTATATATAAGTATAATACCTTCACCACCTCAATTTATAAAATCTTGTTCATTTTGTCTTGTTCATTACAATGAAGCTTTAAAATTGGAGAGTGCATCCTACTCTAAGGGGACTCTCAAAATGCAATCTCTTGTATCAATGTTTATAATTGGGGGTCTAGATCAATCAAATGTTATATCTTGGTTTCTTATGTACTGTAGAATGGCCAAGTGGTGGATCTAAAAATCTTTAAATGCTCCTCAATGTGTTGTAGCTCCACATGGTAGAGCTAGCTCAAAATTCTAGCTCTACCATGTGGTGGAGCTAGAACCCCTTAAAATCAAAATTACACCCCCATGATACTAGCACATTTTGTTACTTCATTTTATAATTGAATGTAAATGGTCTTTGAATATGGTCTCTAGTATAATAAAATATAGAGGATCTTTGTAATTTGGCCAACTTTGGGAGCAGACTGTTCAATTGTGTATCTTTGCAATGCATTGAACAATTTTTAACACAATAAATAAATTCATAGATGGAGTGCATCCTAGTCTAAGGAGACTCCTCTTATGCATCCACAGTGCATCCTACTTTAAGGGGACTCCTTTTATCCAGCTATCTTTTGGTTGTTAATGCAAAAGTTTTATTATTTCTTTAGTAGAATTAGCTTCATCAAAATGAAAATTTATAATCGTAATTTTCACAAAGTGCATCCTACTCCAAGGAGACTCTTTCTATCCTTAATAATGTTAATTTGTAGTGGTTGTGTATATAAGGATACCTTCAAGTGGTGGATCTGAAAAATCTTGAAACCTTTCTATTTCTAAGATCAAGCTAGGTTCGATCTAGCATCACTTCATAAAGCAAACCATTTTTAAATTTTTTATACTAGGTTGAAGAAGGTAGATTCTAGATTAAATGCATACAATTTTTCAATGTGGGAATGGGATTTTTCCCACTTTACCTAATACGGTCTTCAAGTGTCCCACTTTGCACACTCGAATAACTCAGAAACCATAAAATTTGTGTTTTCAGCATAAAACTATAAAAAACAACCAAGTGTCCCACTTTGCACACTCGAATAACTCAGAAACGAAAGGGATTTGGATTTCTAAAGTCACATACACTCTTGTAGAGTTTGTTGCCATCTAAAACTTTCAAGTTTACATCAAAATCTGATTCTAAATGCATGGAAAGATAAGCGCTTCACAAAATAGCCTCTAATGAAGATTATACCTAAAATCTAGTCACAAACTAGTCAAATATTCTCTCTTCTAATTCTTTACCCCACCAAAAGTGTTTATTCTATGAGTCTTTAGACTAAGGTGATCATTTATAATTAATAAATTCAACCATTAAGCATACCATACCTCAACTTAGATTCTCTCATATATATGCTTATGGATTTATTTATTTAATCTCAAAAGAATTTAAAGCAAAATAATAGAAAGAGTGTTTGTGTACTTCCGCGATATATTTGCAATATCTTGATTAATTGGGAATCCATGTCTACTCCCTAGAAGTTATGAAAGTGTTGTTTATAGATTTGGCAAGCCTCTCATATTTCCTGTCAGGGGGGCTGCAACCTGTAACAAGTATAACTTCGCGCATAATTATCAGAAACTAGTTGTGTGGATGAAATTGCCAAAATCAGCTGTATGTGAATTTTGACACCAAAAATGGATCACATTTTACTTTTTAAATTTTTTTTTGATTTTCATGTCCATATACACACTTAAAGGCTTCCTTTGAGCATACTAACTAATTAAAAACACAATCTTGATTTTTCACTTAATTTTAACACTTAGAATTTTTGCCTGCTTTGAAAAAATGCTGAAAACCTGCTGGAATTCATTACTGAAATTTGTAACATCCCAAACTTAGGATTATATTTAATCATAGCTTGGTTAATCTCGAAGGTATGTTATATATTAAGATGGGACAAATTGTTAAACACCGAGGAGTTCCCTTTGGGGTGGAGGTTACAAATAAACAATTGACTGACTAGGCTTTAGAGAGGTTTAGCTTGAAGTTGAAGAAGTGGGAGGATATTAGAAGTCCCTTTTAGGATAGGGTAGCAATCTGCAATAATCTGCTAAATGATTACTATTGGATAAATGTAATCCCAACTCCTTAGTCCAATTTAATGTGTGGTGGCTAGGCTAGTGGTCAGTGGTTGGTGTAAAGCCTACAAATGGTTGGTGCATATGGTTCATGCAACTCATGCCAATAAAAATTGTGGAAAGACGAATCATCCATCTTTAAAGAATTTATGATACTTTCCAAAGAAGGGTCTGGCTCCTTCTCTTTCAGTACCATCACAATTTGCCTAAAGCTTGAAGGTAAGCTTTTAAGCAAGATAGCAATAGCATCCTCTTCAGAAATAGGAGACTTAACATAAACCAATTATGTCATTAAGCTCTTCAACTTGTTAATCAAATATGTTAAATTTTCATTACTCTCCATGGTTAGATCAAAGAGTTGCATCTTCAAATTGATCTTGGAATGCTTTGCCTTTGCACCAAAAATACGCTCCGTACAGCAGCTCTTGTGGACCAATTACTACAAGATCTGATATGCTGAATCCTTACATCATAGACTTGAAGCAGGCTACGAGGAATTAGACAAATTCATAGAGACGGTGCGGAATGAACGTGATTAGCAAAACGCTGCCTGTTTTGATGGCGACGACGATTTCGTGATGAAGAAGCGACCAAATCCGCCTTCGATCTTCATTTTAGGGCTTACGTGGGATCAAAGCAAGAGGACTATATCAAAATATTGAAGTATAATCTCCGCAGATGTAAGCATGGAGGCAATCTATAGCATGTTGTCCAAACAAGGAAAAACAGACTAAGGTGATTAAAGGAGAGATTAGGGTTTTTGCTAATAAACTAAACCTAATTGGATCATGCTCTAATACCAAATGTTGGATATGATAATTCAACTATGAATATGGATCAAAACATACTCAACGTGGATCAAAGCTTGTACAAAACATCATGAACATGAGGGACAAAAATTAGTATATGCAAAAATTGCATTGAGATTAACACAAAAAGACTCTAATTATGATTAGGCATGAACCAAACTTACATAATCACTTGATCACGACTTGTACCTTATTTAGAGACCCCTCTACCCTATTTTTAGTTGCATGAGTTGCATGAACCATATGCACCAACCATTTGTAGGCTTTACACCAACCACTGACCACTAGCCTAGCCACCACACATTAAATTGGACTAAGGAGTTGGGATTACATTTATCCAACAATCCCCCCTTAAGACAAACTTCTTACAAGAACATAACATGCCTCCTTGACACAATAAGAGTCCCCCCTTAACAACAACATAGGGTGGTGTACTCTCCTCTCTACAACTCGTCAAGTTGGAACAACATAAGTCTTGACTCAACCACATACATGAAATAATTTAAAAAGCATAATCATCATCTACATCTTTTATACTAAGACTAGAACAAAGATTTGTTTCTTCCACTTGGTTGACTTCTTCAACCACATGTGCCTTTGCTAGCTTTTGATCTCTTTGTTAGCACTTTGCAGATGGATGATTCGTCTTTCCACAATACTCACAAGGATGTTTGGAGAAACAATCCTTAGTAAGATGATTTGTACGACCACAAATAGTACACTTCTTCTTTGCCGATGTCGAAGTGGTAGTATATGCATAAGGATCTATCACATCTTTTGTAATCTTCTTGTCTTCTTCCTACAAAGAATTTATGATACTTTCCAAGGAAGGGACTGGCTCCTTCTCTTTAAGTACCGTCATAATTTGCCTAAAGCTTGAAGGTAAGCTTTTAAGCAAGATAGCAATAGCATCCTCTTCACGAACAGGAGACTTAACATAAACCAATTGTGTCATTAAGCTCTTCAACCTGTTAATCAAAAAGCTGTAAAATTTTCATTACTCTCCATGGTTAGATCAAAGAGTTGCATCTTCAAACTGATCTTGGAATGCTTTGCCTTTGCACCAAAAATACGCTTTAGTAATTCCCAAGCTTCCATAGCTGACTCAACATTATCAATATAATGAATAAAATTATCTTCTAAAGCACTAATAATAATACCAAGTGCTTGCTCATCTTTTGCTTGAAGTGCAGCCATTGTAGCTCTTGTAACTATAGCAGAAATACCTGCTTCATCTTCAAGAAGTGGCTTGACCGTACTCCACAGATTTTCCTTCTCATGAGGTAGCCCTTCACCTTGATTTGCCAGGTATGAAATCCAGTTCGATTGAATTTGTCGAGGAATTTGGAGCTCATGAGATGATGCAATATGATGCTTGATGTTGATAACTTGCTCATATAGATGATTTAAGCTCAAATAATAATAATATCATCAATATAGATCAAAATAATAAGTACCATGTTGTTGGAGGAGCAAGAGAGGCAGAAAACAGGCGACTAAAAAAATACTCCGTACAGCAGCTCCTGTGGACTAATTACTATAAGATTTGGTATGCTAAATCCTTACATTATAGAATTGAAGCACCTAAGAGGAATTAGACAAATTCATAGAGACGGCGCCGAATGAGCACGATTAGTAGAACGCTACCTATTTTGATGGTGGCGATGATGATTTCGTGAAGAATCGACCAAACCTGCTGTCGATCTTAATTTTAGGGCTTGCCTGGGATCAAAGCAAGGGACCTATATCATAATATTGAAGTATAATCTCCTCATATGCAAGCATGGAGGCAATCTACAGCATGTTATCCAAACAGGGAAAAACAGGCTATGGTGATTAAGAGAGAGATTAGGATTTTTGCTAATAAACTAAACCTAATTGGATCATGCTCTGATACCAACTGTTGGATATGATAATTCAACTATGAATATGGATCAAAATATACTCAAGGTGGTTCAAAGCTTGTACAAAACATCATGAACATGAGGGACAAAAACTAGTATATGCAGAAATTGCTTTGAGACACTACAAGGGATCGGGCTTATACCCGCGCTCCTAGCCGCTAAAAATGACTTGTGAAAAAAAGTAGCGGGCCCGTGTATCAGCGCGTGTATCATCACAGCCACAGACACGCGTGTAAAAGCGCGTGTATAGGACTGTTCAGACGCGCTGATACACGGGAGTATACACGCGTTCTGTCAGTTCCAGCTACATTTAGATGCGCTAATACAAGCGTCTATACACGCATTTTGTGAATTTAGATGTGCTTATACACACGTATTTCTCAGGTTTGATGCATTTATACACGCGTATTTTACAGATTATCCGCATATATACACGCGACTGTTTGCAGTTTTGATGCATTTATACACGCGAACAGAGAGCAAAAAAAAAAATCTAGAGAGTGCTATTTGGTACCTGAATGCTGTTCCAGCATTCCAGGACCCAATAACACTCTCTGGATTTTTTTTTTTGGTGCATTGGACTATCCACAAAGAACATATCCATGAGAAAGATTAAGACAAGAACGACATGAATGCATACGTTGTCAATACACGATTCAAGACAGACATGAATACAATACTATCGATTCACGATTCAATATTACTATCAAAATTTCACACATATATACAAGGGAGTCCATATGTTGAAGTAGCCCATGGCTTCAGTTTACAAAAAGATATATACAACCACATCCTCAATATGGAATGTGATACTATAAGTCTAAGTACTACTCAGACCCAGATGATGACTCGGTGCTCCCTCCATGCTCAGATGAGCTCACATCGGTCGGAATGTCCGATGAGTAGTGCTCACGTCCACCCTCTGCAGTGGCGGCGGGTGGATCATCAGCAGCTTGTGCCTGTTCAAGTAATATATAGTATATAAGTATATATATATGTAATTCAATAAACCAAAATCATTTGTTTAGAGTTTTCAAGTACCTGTCGACCGTATGGTCTCATGGCCATCTCAAACTGCGCGTCCGTAATACGTCCCTCGGCTCTGAAGATGGCCCACGTGTCACGTCTGCTATGCCGGCGAGCATACGCAGTATCGTGGGTTGTGGGCTTCCTCCCCGTAACCCATCGTCGCTGTATCATAATCAACACAATTTGTAAGATGAAAACAATCATAGAATCAATGAATTAAGTAAACAATCAAATAAAGTGGCAAGATACTTACAAACTCTGCCTCCCATGACTCGACGCCGCCAGATCCGAAATGCAAAGATCCAATGGTCTCCATCTGGATCCGTCTCGTGCCTCCACATGCTGCCTGCTCTTCATGCCACCCTCTGCTCATTTCTTTGCCTCCTTCCACTCGCGTTTGTGCGCAGTGGTAGGTTTCTCGGCAGGATAGCCACCCGCAGCTACATTTGGCCGGTCATCGTACGCGAGTTTTTTAAGGTGAGATATTTTATTACTTAATATCTCCCTTATTCGCATCCTTCCCCATACATCCGAGAATGTAGCATGTGGGGGATTGGGGTACCGACTATGTACAGCCTCTATCACCTCCCCAACTAATTGGTTATTTTGATCTTTAAATTTAATAAACAATTTCTATACAAGTTTGATACTACCCCACGCATGTACTCCATTACCTCCCTCCCCCTCGCATCCATCACTATCCCGCCCCTATCTGTCACATCATAGCAGATCACTCCCTCCACCTCTCTCATCTCCTTCTCTTCCGAACTGTCTCCTCTAACTCTTCTCCCTCTATCTCCTCTCTCACTGCGTGCAAAACGTGGTGCTCATGATAGATCAAGTGTGTGGAGGAGAGCGACTCACAAAATACAAGAAAGAACTCTTGCTTATTAAGTTGCTTATGCATACAACTAGGCTTTGCTCTCATACAAAATGCTTCATGGCCTCACCTTTAAATAGGTGAACAAGTGGACCTCAAGTCCATTCACACTCACACCCTTCTCTCACCCTTCTACTCAACATTAGTCTCTTAATACCCCCCCTCAATACCAACTATGGAAGGATGGAATAGGTGGTATTGGACATAAGGTGCCTTTATAACATTAGGCGTACAAGGCTTGAATATAGGTATGGTTATCTAGGATTTACAAAAGTGTTCCTAGAGCCTTAGAGGCTATTACATTGATGCCATCTAAGTCTTTATTTGTTTGTCGATGAAGATGTACACCTCAATGATGGTGCACCCCACTCTTTGTGTTTGCTTGACTTCTTGTAGATGACATGCTTGAGAGATACATGCCATTGCTTCCACCATATGCTTTCCACCTTGACCATTCTCACACAATGATCATGACAAGGCTGCCATCCTTGCTTAAGTGGTTTGCTTATAGATGTTCCTCTAACATGCTTTATGCTTCCTTGAATACCATATCTCCTCCATGAGTGATGAGGTAGATTTAAATGGGAAAGGGAAAGGGAGGGTCTTACCACTTGCCTTATGCATTGGTCAAGGGCAATGTCTACTCCACAATTACAATAGCTTTTATGCATGTTAGTTAAATGATACCCTTTAGGGTTTGAAGTTACAAGCTTAATGAGTAATTGGTTGAGGTAAATACTCAAACAAATAAGGATTATCATCTTTGGCTCAAGAAGGAGAGGACATGGCTCATAATGTTGCCAATGCCTCTTACAAAAGTAATGCCAAAAAATGCTTAAAATCATGATAACCAACAAGGTAGAGCACTTAGGGATTCTATGCTCATTGTTACAACTCATCTTATACGATGAAAAATCAGAATATGCAGTGGAATGAAGTGCCTTGGGCTTGGGAAACGAGAGCATACGGCTTATGGCTTGCCTATGCCTCTTACAAACAAGGGCCTCAAGGGTAACACACATAAACATTGAAGATGAGCACTTAATGTACATGTGCCCAACTTTAAGAACACTCAAAAATCTGAGTTTTATGATAAAAAACCAGAATTCTTCAACCTCTTTAGCTTATGAGGTGAAGACAATTGGTTCATGGTTGCACCATTGCTCTTTGGAAGAAGCGGTGGACGATGAAGACTTGAATGTGGCACTTATGGTGTGTGCCCGGCCTCCATGTTGATGAAGAAGAGCCTCCTTAATGTAAATGACCTCCTCCTTTGATGGTTAAGACCACCTTAGTGTTTAGAAACACTTTAGTTGATGATTAATATCACCATTTGTGTGTATAAAACATAATTAGTGCTAAAAAGCACATTTTTAGTGTAAAATAACACTTATTTTGGTGATTAACTCACCATTAGTGTTTAATAACACTATGAATGTTTAAAAACACTTTAATATAACCTCCCTTTGTTGGATTAACAGAGTGATTAGTGTTAAACAACACAATTAGTGCTTAGAAGCACACTTTAATCACTTTGAAAGCTTAAAACTTGATGTCGGTGTTGAAGCTTGACGGGTATGAGGTTTATGGCTACCTCATATGAATGAGAGCAAAAACAAGAGAGAACTCAGCAACAAACATTCACACTCCCACTTAAGTGATTAGAGCAAGGGATTAAGATGATTGAGCAAAAAAAAACCCAACAACTCAAGCTTTAATAGAAAGCTTGAGTGAAAATGAAAGAGGCGCCTGGTTTTTCTCCTCCAGCCGGCGCATCCGTGGACGAAATAAGCTGAGATTGCAGCTGTGGGTACTCCACACAATGGGCTATTAAAGCCTCAAAGTGGCTTTGCTTATTGTGGTCTACAGCCAAGCAATGCCAGCGTAGCAGGCAACGCAGGCGAGCTACTTTGTGGGCAATGCCGTCGCAGCGCCAGCAGCTATCATGAAATTAGCCGTACGAACTGCAACGCCCGATGCTGCTCTTCAACTTTCATGAAGGATTCGTGGAGAAATGTGCCCTCTACACGCTTGTGGAAGGCCACCAAGGGCTGTAGGTTGAGCTCCACACAAAGGAGATGAGCAAAAAGTGGATAATTTTGACCTATTCTCTACACCACAAAGTTTAAACTCAACTAGGCTCTAGATACCATGATGAGAAAACGTGGTGCTGATGCTAGATCAAGTGTGTGGAGGACAGGGACTCACAAAATACAAGAAAGAACTCTTGCTTATTAAGTTGCTTATGCATACAACTAGGCTTTGCTCTCATACAAAATGCCTCATGGCCTCACCTTTAAATAGGTGAACAAGTGGACCTCAAGTCCATTCACACTCACACCCTTCTCTCACCCTTCTACTCAACCTTAGTCTCTTAATACACCAAAGCACCCACCGCATCCTCCACTCCCACTCTTCCTACTACTGCGGAGGGTGGAGTCACGACTGGGGGATTGTCTATGTGACGGTGGCTGTGAGCCCTGACGTGACGGTGGCTCTGAGGGAGTACGTGATGGTGGCTGTGATCCCTGACGTGACGGTTCTTGAGAGGGTGTGCGTGAGTGTGTCTGGGACGAGGTATGTCTCCTCGGTGGGTGTGGAAGAGGAGAAGCTGCATGCCGTCTCGTCGGACTCGTAGGCATAGACGGCAGTGGAGTGCCCTGGATACTCCCGGTAGGGGTATAGACACCAGGCAAGGAGGGGGATGGGCATACATGTACTCTGTAAGCTCAACTGGACCTGGATGGCGCCCAGAATGATTTAGCATCTCCATCAGCCAATTGCTGTACGCAAATGGATCGGATGAAGAACTTGGAATATCCATAAAGAATCTACAAAAATAATCCTCATGTACATCATGGGTTGTCTCTTGACTCACACAAATATCATCATTCAAGTCACCTATCAGCCTGCAAACCATAGAAATAGGAAACACAGTCTCGTGTATACATCCGTCCAAAAACGCATGTATACACCTAGCCAGGAACGCGTGTATACACCCGTCCAGAAATGCGTGTATATCCGCGTGAACAGTCTGTGCAGACAGGATACACGCATCTATACACGCGTTTTTACATGCGACCTGTTCAAAAAAAATATTGAAAGCGATCGACCTCCGACAATGTGTCCTTATTAAAGACCCACTGTCGCCCCTGTCAGAATCGTTCGCCGAAAATCGCAACCACAGAAGCAAAGGGACGGAGATAAACCCAAAAAGCAAAGACAAAATAGCATAAACAAATCTGAGGAAGGAGACAAGGCAAAGGACAAACTGACTCACCTCTGAAAAAGTGAGTCTTCTTTCTTGGTTGGTTTCCTTCACCTGTGTGTGCTCCTTCTCTACTCCCTCCTTGCATTATTAGTGTCTGTTGGAAGAGGCAAAAACAAAAGAGGACAGATATGTTAGTTCAAAATGTTTATTTGGGGAAGGCGGGCTATTTTTAGTTTAAACAGTTCATCGCGTGTAGAAACGCGTGTATTTTTGCGTGTACAGAAAATTAGCCGCGTGTATGCACGCGACTTTCAGGAAGTACCCGCGTTTATACACGCGATTTTTAGGAAATAGTTGCGTTAATACACGCAATTTTTGGGAAATAGCCACGTTTATACATGCATTTTTTTCTCTTTCATTAAAAACATTGGCATGATTTTGTGTTTTCTGGTTTACACATAGGATGTCATCAACCTCCTCAAGCATATGGATGTTTATCTCGAACCGTTGATTGATGAGTTGGACGAACTATGGAGAGGTGTTGCGGTGGTGGACATTAGTAGGCCTCCCTCCTCTCGACACTTCGACTTAAAAGCAGTGTTGATGTGGACAATGCATGACTTTCCAGGATACAGCAATTGTTCTGGTAAGAATTCTAATTACCTCCCTACTCTAATACTTTTGGCTATATTAATTATAAATATTGACTTTATTATTCTAACTTTTATTTATATTTTAACAAGTTTGAAAACATCGAGTAAACATGCATGTCCTCTTTGTGGCCCTTCGTTAGTACATGAGTATGCTGACGGTTTGTGTAAGACCATATTCGATAATCATCATCGATTTCTCCCCTCAGATCATCCTAAATATGTTGCTAGTAAGAGTAACATTCCTCCACAAACACTTCGTGCAAAAGATTGGAAGCGTATTTGGGAGTCTACAAATATTCTTCCTCCAGATGGCATGAACAGGTATAGTAATGTTTTTCAATCTTGTTTTGTGTAGTCTCTAATTGGATTAAAGTTCACATAGAGCAATCCCTTGTGTAAGTACTCCATTTTTTTCGGCTACCATATTGGACCCATCTTAAGATCAACCATCTTCTTGATCCCATGCACATCTTCAAGAATGTGGGATCTGGTATTTGGGAACATATTCTTGGTAAACGAGACAATGTTAGCGTACATGAGGACTTGCGGGTCGCAGGACGTATGCGTCAAGCTTGGCCACGAGAGGAGGGTGGGCACGTTCATCTTCCGCCTGCACCATGGATTATATCAAAGAAAGAGGAGAAGCAGGTAAAGCAGGCCATCACCACTTTGCGTACTCCCACTGGATGCATGAGATCATTGAAGGGAGCCTTTACAACCACTAAGAAAAGAGGCGTTGAGCAACTATATGGGTTGAAGTCCCACGATTGGCACAAGATGCTCCAAGTAAGTGTTTTCCATGTCTTGTACATTAAAATGAAATTTTGTAATGCTATAAACCATACATACATGTGCTCTTATGTGCGCAGTTCATAATACCTACTAGCATCAACCATTGTGCAAATAAGAGTTTGAAAAAATGTATTTATAAGATGGGTGAGCTTGTGAGGTATGTAAAACCCATGTCAAATAACCCTTCATTATACCTTGCAAAATGAACGTGCATGAGGTATAACGTACCTTTTTTTTATAGATATGTTAGTTCCAAAGTAATTGATCCAGCCACGTTGGATGATGCGCGTGTTATGGTAGTGGAGGTAGTTTGTTTGATAGAGGAGACTTTTTCGCGAACCATTCTCACAAGTCAACTACATCTCATTGTGCATTTAGTGGACAAAATCGCTTTATGTGGCACTATGCATGCACGTTGGATGTTCTTCCTAGAGCGCTTCATGAAGACCTTAAAAGACTTTGTGAGGCAAAGTGCAAGGCCTAAAGGAAGCATGGCCGAGGGTTGGTTGATACAAGAGTCTCTTGTATATATTTCAAAATTTCTTGGTCAGGTGGATAGCTCTTTGCCCACGACTATGGAGCAATGAAGAGGACTTGAGGATGACCTCTATTGTGCCTCAAGGAAAAGGACAGAGTAAAGTAATTGACAGAACATTGATTGATGATCTCAATTTCACTTGCATCCTTAATAGTGATGTGATGAGCAGATGGGTTACAAGATATGAGGATGCAAAGACAAAAAGGCAAGCAGAAAGAGCTCTCTTTCGGAGGCAACATGGCTCTCGGAAGGCGTACCCTAAGCATCTAGCAACACTTCCGAATGATATCCATGTTGATTGGTTACATGAGGAAACGGAGAGCAGAGAGCGACGAGGGGCTGCATATCACGGCGGAAGAATGGGAGTATGCACGAGGATGCATGTTAAAGGTACATAGAACTAATTTTTTGCATTAGTTGTAAGTGATTTGCTTTTAATATTTATTCACATCGCTTACACAAATCTTGCTTCTATTTTAGTCCAGTGCACTATGTTCAATGCTATATGGTGTGAAGGCAAGCATTTTCAAACACAAAGAATTGATGAAAAGAGGAATACACAAGATCACGGTGTCATTAGTAGCTTTGAGGGAGCTAATGGAAAAATGGATGATTATTGTGGCACAATCCAAGACATATTTAGGCTTGAATTTCGTCGCTTCTTTGTGTATGTTTTGGATGTCAAATGGCAAATGAACGTGGTGGAAAAAGGGCCTAATGCAACGATAAAACGCCATGCAAGTGGCTATGTAACTATTGACTCTACAAAGTTTTGGCAAACAAAGAAAGATAGGCTCGTATTGCCACAACAATGTGAGCAGGTATGCATTTTTTTACTAATGTGTTTCATGTATTGCCACAACAATGTGAGCAAGTATGCATTTTTTTACTAATGTGTTTCATGTACATATATATCTAAGCTCGCGTACCCCTTGACTTTTGATATGCTAATTAATTACTGCAGTATGTGTATTTGAGTAGGTTATCTATCTACCAATGGTGCATGACATTAAATGGTGGTACGTCATCCCTATTGCACCACGTTCCAAAGTGATGTATAATACATTCACTGATATGGAGCATATGGAGGGTGTAATAAGCCGCAATGAAGATGATGTCGAACATGCCAATGAAGATGTTGTGATCGATGATCAAGAAATAAGAGATGATCATGATAATGACGATGAGCGTGCCATTTCTCATGATCATGAGAATGACCCTACCATTGAGGATGATGGTGATGTTGATGAGGATGATCAGGACATCGATACCATTATTAATGGAGTACAAAATATCGATAATGGAATAAATTTAATCGTAGCCTTAATTACAAATTGATCAAATGGATATTGATGTTGATCGTTTGGCAAGGATGGATCTTATTGAAGATGAGATCGAACCCTAACCAATCCGTCACTGTATCGTTCTAAATTGATGACATTTCTATTGTATGTGTTATCTTTTAATTATCATCTCATGATTTATTTTTGAATATATTTCATTGTTGTAAATGCATGTAGTGGGATTGTGTAATGATATATACTGTAATGTACTATGAGATGGTTTAAAGAAAATAGTTTTTAATTTTGTAAAAGAATTCAGTTTTTTTTACCAAGCGTGTATTGATGCGTGTATTAATGCGTGTATTGATGCGTGTATTATTGCGTGTATTTTCATGCGCTTATACATGCGCTGATAAATGCCAATATACACGTGAATTTAAACGCCAAAATACACGCGCCCGATTCTATTCAAATACATGCGCGACCATACATGCGCCCGTAATTTATCGCGTGTATAAATCGCGTGTATGGCAGCATTGTCTTGTAGTGAGATTAACACAAAAAGACTCTAATTATGATTAGGCATGAACCAAACTTACATATGTTGAAATGTGAAGCTCGTATACAGCTGGAGGATAGTACATGGGTGCTGACAGAGTGACAGTATGGTAGATGGATATCGTGTGGTGTGTTTATGACCGCGTCTAGCTGGTCATGTATGGTGTGGACATTACATTAGGTTTACTTTGTAGTGTGGACATAACACTATGTTGTGTTCTCTTTTGAGTTAGTTAGAGAGATGATGACTATGGCTTCTCTCCTTCTTTATGATTGATGAATATGGATTAGGGTTTGCTTCTCTTCGTGTGTGCTCCCTCCTTCTTCTGTTTGGACATAACACTATGTTGTGTTCTCTTTTGAGTTAGTTAGAGAGATGATGACTATGGCTTCTCTCCTTCTTTATGATTGATGAATATGGATTAGGGTTTGCTTCTCTTCGTGTGTGCTCCCTCCTTCTTCTATTTTTTATCATGGTATCAGAGCCGAGAGCTCATTAGTTGTGTTGTGAGAGTGAGTGAGAGAAGAGGGAAGAAGAAGAAGAAGCTGTGAAGATTCTGATGGGCTGTCCACATCATACGATGGCCCAGCTAATGGAAATCTAAGACTCTTCTTGAGTTTAGAGCATTTAGTAATGGAACATTGCTGCTTTCTTGGACCCCATTAGTAGCTAGGTCCCCAACTGCATGCATGTCCATCATATCCACGTTGCGCAAAAACAATGCAAGGGATCACTACAAGGGATCGGGCTTATACCCGCGCTCCTAGCCGCTAAAAATGACTTGTGAAAAAAAGTGGCGGGCCCGTGTATCAGCGCGTGTATCATCACAGCCATAGACACGCGTGTAAAAGCGTACGTATAAGACTGTTGAGACGCACTGATACACGGGAGTATACACGCGTTCTGTCAGTTCCAGCTGCATTTAGACGCGCTGATACAAGCGTCTATACACGCATTTTGTGAATTTAGATGCGCTTATACACGCGTATTTCTCAGGTTTGACGCATTTATACACGCGTATTTTACAGATTATCCTTGTATATACACGTGACTGTTTGCAGTTCAAAAATCCAGAGAGTGCTATTTGGTACCTGAATGCTGTTCTAGCATTCCAACACCCAATAACACTCCCTGGATTTTTTTTTTTGGTGCATTGGACTATCCACGAAGAACATATCCATGAGAAAGATTAAGACAAGAACGACATGAATGCATACATTGTCAATACACGATTCAAGATAGACATGAATGCAATACGATCGATTCACGATTCAATATTACTATCAAAATTTCACACATATATACAAGGGAGTCCATATGTCGAAGTAGCCCATGGCTTCAGTTTACAAAAAAATATATACAACCACATCCTCAATATGGAATGTGATACTATAATTCTGAGTACTACTCAGACCCAGATGATGACTCGGTGCTCCCTCCATGCTCAGATGAGCTCACATTGGTCGGAATGTCCGATGAGTAGTGCTCACGTCCACCCTCTGCAGTGGCAACGGGTGGATCATCAGCAGCTTGTGCCTCTTCAAATAATATATAGTATATAAGTATATATATATATGTAATTCAATAAACCAAAATCATTCGTTTAGAGTTTTCAAGTACCTGTCGACCGTATGGTCTCATGGCCATCTCAACCTGCGCGTCCGTAATACGTCCCTCGGCTATGAAGATGGCCCACGTGTCACGTCTGCTATGCCGACGAGCATACGCAGTATCGTGGGTTGTGGGCTTCCTCCCCGTAACCCATCTGTAAGATTCCTCCCCCACCCCCTTTTTGATGTCTAGTATCTTTCCCTGTAATCAATCCCTCTTCAGAAATATAAAGACCTTGTTTCTATCTGTTTTAGCCTAGAGAGAGAAAAATATTCTAGAGAGAGAATATTCAGATTTTGAATATTTTTGGATAGAAAAATATCTCTTCTAATTCAGATGAGTTCCCCTGAAACAGAAATTCAAAAAGAATTTTCCAATGTGCAATTGGAATTAATTGAAAATAGCTATAAAGAACCTTAGCCTAAGGGTCTAGATTTTCAGAAATCTTTAGACTATGGTCCAATTAAGGTTCCTATGGACCAATAGCATCAATCCATGTGTAGGGAGGAGATAAATCCAACTTGTAAAAAGAAAATACCCAAAAATGAGTAAATGCTCACATGAGGTGAAGAGTTGAAAATGTACAAGGTTTATTAGTAAAAAAACTATGAGCAATATTAAAAGTATGACATATGTAAGGAAGAGGAGTTCTTTAAAGGAGGTGCATATTTCACATAAGATGAAGAGTTGAAAATGTACAAGGTTTATTAATAAAAAATTATGAGCAATATTAAAAGTATGACATATGTAAGGAAGGGGAGTTCTTTAAAGGAGGTGCATATTTCACATAAGATGAAGAGTTGAAAATGTACAAGGTTTATTAGTAAAAAACTATGAGCAATATTAAAAATATGACATATGTAAGGAAGGGGAGTTCTTTAAAGGAGGTGCATATTTCACATGTTTGAATGAGTTTTAAACTCATAAAAATTGAGATATTTCATCTCTCCTCTCTCCTCATTCAAGTCTAGTTCCAAAAAGTTAGCTTAACTGACCTAAAAATGGTCAAATATTGACCAAACTGATTTAGAAAATTCTAGAATCAGTTTGTTTGGTTAGGAGCTCAATTTTTCCTATAAATAGAAGCCTCACCCTTGTTGAAAAATATATAGTGTTTATGCATCGTTACTCTACTCCACCTAAGCCAAGAACTGTGAATTCATTTAATAATTCACTAGTTTTTGGAGCTTCCCTCTTTCTTCAATCCCCATTAGTGGCTCCATCAACATACTTAACCAATTGATTGGTTGGGGGCCTCTACCGTGAACAAAGAATCAAGCAAGTTGTAAGGTAATTAGTGAATATTCATCTTTCTATAATTTCTCAATGTTTCTCTCTTCTCAACCCCTCTCAAGCTTGAGAAGTTTAATTGGTATGGTTTTTTTTTAAATGCTATTGAAGTTTGAATAGTAGTGAAGAGTTACATAATTTAATAAATGCTATTGAAGTTAATTTTCATTTATGTTTAAATTCTAATGATTCTTATGTAAATTCTCTCTCTCACTCAAGAAATGGTCATAATCATGACCCATTCTCAATCCAAATCAAGCTTTTCATAAAGCTTTTCCTTAACCCAAGATAAAGCTATGCTTGAGGCCAAATTAATGGCTTTTTCTTATGCTTTTAGTTTATGTATATTGATGATTCAATCCATTATGGATTAAGGATCCAATTAGAGAATCATTTTAATTATTTCCTTAATGATAAGCTTTATCCCTTAGAAAAATTGAGATTTATCAGTCATAGCAGCGGAGCTATGGCAAAATTTTTATAAAAATTATGCATAAAAAATTTTCATTCAAAGCATAAAAAGAGGACTTCCTACCATATTCTAGGAATCATCATCCTAGATTAATTGAAAGAATTTCATTATAATCATGGAGAAATTGAATTTTAATATTATGCATAAAGGATAAATTTTTATATCAAAAGTGTTATTTTTACCATTTTTATTTTCATGCATAGAAGTCTGCATAATGGATAAATTTTTATATCAAAAGTGTTACTTTTATCATTTTTACTTTCATGCATAGAAGTATGCATAAAGGATAAATTTTTATATCAAAAGTGTTATTTTTACCATTTTTATTTTCATGCATAGAAGTATGCATAATGGATAAATTTTTATATCAAAAGTGTTACTTTTATCATTTTTATTTCATACATAAAAGTATGCATAAAAGAAAATTTTTTATATCAAAAGTGTTATTTTTACCATTTTTATTTTCATGCATAGAAGTATGCATAATGGATAAATTTTTATATCAAAAGTGTTACTTTTATCATTTTTACTTTCATGCATAGAAGTATGCATAAAGGATAAATTTTTATATCAAAAGTGTTATTTTTACCATTTTTATTTTCATGCATAGAAGTATGCATAATGGATAAATTTTTATATCAAAAGTGTTACTTTTATCATTTTTATTTCATACATAAAAGTATGCATAAAAGACAATTTTTATATCAAAAGTGTTACTTTTATCATTTTTAATTTTCATGCATAGAAGTATGCATAAAGGAAAAATTTTTATATCAAAAGTGTTACTTTTATCATATTGGATTTCATGCATATAGGTATGCATAAAAGATATTCTTTTTATACTAAAAGTATGAATTTCCTCATAAATGGATTTTATGCTTAACTTAGATGCATAAGAGAAATTCTTTTATTCTAAAAGTATAATTCCCTACCAAATTGAAATCATGCATAAGAAGATGCATAAAAGATTGATTTTAATTTCGAAAGTGTTAGTTTCCTTAAATGGAATTTATGTATAAATAAATGTGTAGAGAAATCTTATATCAAATAAAAGAATTCCATTTAAAAAAAAAAAAAAAGATATGAAATGTGATAAGATGTGATAAGAGGTGTATGAGATGTGATAAGAATTGATAAGATGCGTATGGAAAGTGATAGGATGTGATAAGAGGTGATAAGATGCTTATGAAATAAGTTAGGATGTGATAAGATGAATTAAGATGTGTATGGGGGGATGAGGTAAGAAGTGTATGTGATAGGATAAGATGTATATGGATTGTGATAGGGCGAGAATGGATGTGATGTAAAAGATTAGATGTGAAAGTATATGGGGTTATATAAATGGGAATGTGAAAATGGATGTATGTATGTGGATGTGTGGATATGGAGATGGGAGTGTGGATGTATGAACATGAAAATGGATATATACATGAAGATGTATATGCATAGATGTAAATGTGGATGTAGATGTGGATGTATAGATGTGAATGGATGTGGATGTATAGATGTGAATGGAAATGTGGATGTGGATGTATGTGAATGTGGATGTAGATGTGGATGTATAGATGTGAATGTGGAATGTGGATGTGGATGTATGTATGTATGTGGATGTAGATGTGGATGTATAGATGTGAATGGGAATGGGGATGTGGATGTATGTGAATGTGAATGTAGATGTGGATGTATGTGAATGTGAATGTAGATGTGAATGTGGAATGTGGATGTATAGATGTGGATGTATGGGAATGTGGATGTGGATGTATGTGAATGTGAATGTAGATGTGGATGTATAGATGTGAATGTGGAATGTGGATGTGGATGTATGTATGTATGTGAATGTAGATGTGGATATATGGATGTGTATGTATGAATGTGGATATGGGATGTGGATGTATAAATGAGGATGTGAAAATGGAGATAAGCATGTAGATGTGGATGTATGGATGTGAATGTGGATGTGGATGTGGATGTATGGATGTGGATATGGATGTGAATATATGATATGTGATGTGAAGGAATCTGAAGTGAAGAGATGGAAAAGGAGGTGATTGGATGAGTACACATATACATGGAATGTGGAATAAGTAATGTGGATTAATGAGGGATAATGTGGAAAAATGAGAATTAATATAGAAACTGTATTTGTAAACTGTTTGTAAATGCTGTTTGTAAATGGCTGTTTTATGTCAAGAATGCTGGGGAAGCATTTTGACCGTCTTGTGATTAAGGTCGTGGAGACCTAACTGATAAAGTTGCAACTGCTGACGGAGAGTCAATGGAGGATGTCTCGCGTAGCAAGGTCGACCGAGGTCTTGACCAGCCTCGGTTCGATTAAAATGGTGAGCTTCCGGTACGGTGGATGAGGGACCAAGGAAGCGGCCTATGAGTGAAGCGCTAGGTCACCTGCGAAGGATCCTAGAGGGTGCTGACCATACGGTGCTCGGGCTCTGGGTCGCCTAGGATACCCACGCGTGCGTCGAGGAAGATATTGGAACAAGGAGTAAGAGTTGTTTTGTGAAACCGGGCATGGATCTGGTTGACTGACCTTGCTGGTCCTCAACGGATGAGTCCATGGCTCTTTTATATGGATCTGTTGGTTGATCTTGCTGATCTTCAACGAGAGTCCATCTTGATAAGTGATTATATTGCCGAGTATTATGGGCTAGGAACTATGGAAACGGCCTCTATGTGGACAGGTGGCGAGCGTTCTAGTTGCAATTGATGCCATAGATACTCTGATGAAGGAATGATGGGAAATTATGAATCAACTGGATAAATTGGGAGATTGTGATCAGTGGTACTATGGTTTCATTAAAGGATTGTTTTAAAGTTAGCTGATGCTAAGAAAAAGGCAATTTTCATATTGGGTGTGTAAGTGGTGTGGCTAGTTTTATGTTTGCATGAAATTCCGGCTAGGGGGCCTTGGAACTCTTTTCCTTGGTACCCGGGACAAAACCTAACCAAATTCCAAATTGGATCCCATCACTACAGGGGTTGGGCGGTTGGCTAACCCATGGGATCGGATGGGGTTAGGCTGGACTGATGGATCCATAAATCGAGACTCAACTTTGTTTTTGCGATAGATAAAGTAAATCCCGGATAGAAATTGTTCTATGGATAGGAATCAACGGCTGTGCCTCTTGATGGGGAAAAAAGCGTTGATCCCAATGATCCAAGTGCAAGTTTCTACCTTGAATTGACCAAGTACCGTTAAAGGTGCAGTCAGATCAGTTGATCCGTAATGATCTTGACTACGTTAGAGTAAAGAGTTATCCTGGTGGAATCGCCCATGCTTTCCGAGTAAAGGAAGTTTTTCCAGTTTCGGTTTTGGACAAACCGACGGATTAGTCTCTTGTCCGGATATCCGTGGGCGAGGCCCCGAGTGTGAGACCCCTACCCACGCATGATGTGCTACTTCCGCTGCTAGTACCCCGAATCCGTTGATCGGTGGGGAACAGGGATCTCACAGTTGGTATCAGAGCCGCTTTTGAAAGCTAATAAAGATAATTAAATTCTTATCTGAAATTGGTAATAAGAATTCAGAAACAGCATTTTCATAATGTATAGACTCCTTAGTCGATTTATCCCTAAGGAGAAAATAATAATTTCCTTCGCAGTTAGAGAACTTATGTAACAGGGCATGACTATGGCCCAGTACCGTCGTCTTATACGTCTCTCGAAGAGATTTTGAATTTTGGAGCCGAACCACTCTATGTAATTATTGCAACTTGTATATAAATATACAAATGTTTTTTTTACGGACGATCGGATAAAGAAAAATCTATTTATCAGACTTCAGTCATAGATCTCCAATAAGATCAACTGAGGAGCAAATTATGTCAAAAGTTTATCAAGACGCACAAAAAGGTTGTAATTGTTTGATATAATTCATATAAATTGTTAATTCAAATTGAAATTCGTAAATTAGTAATTGGGTCTTCAATTGGAAGTACCGCAATTGTATGGAACCCTGACTTGCTTGAGACCTAGACATGATGGTATTTACCTTATAGTTTCGAGTATCATGACTATCCGTATATACCGAGGGTATAACTGCAGCTCTTTACCGATAGTATATACGAGTAAATCTAAGACTTGAAATTATAAGCGTTAATGCTATCCAGATGATGATTTCGAATGTGGTTGATATGATTTTTAATTCTGTTTGAGAATTGATGAATTGAATTGGATTCTGATTGAAAAATGACGATTTTCGAAATTTAGTTGAAATGTAATAAGCTGAGCGAAACCACAATGAGGATGAATGGGACGAGTCCCAGTGATGATATTCATAACTGGAATGATGATAATGATTTCAGCAAATCACTATGAGATTAGTGGATTGTGCTGTCAGATTGCTACTGTTAACACTTGAGACGGTAGATTAAGTTAAGGGATGACAAATTGAGAACTTGCTTAACTAAAATTCCTGTGGAGGAATGTTCAGAAGGAAAATTTTCAGACTAATGGACCATTATCGTGTTAAAGATATGAATGATATGATCTGAATGAATTGTTATTTAATGATGAGTTCTATATAAGGGATAATTATCCCCGTATTCTGTTGGGTTGACCAGAATATAAGGAACCCCAGAATAAATTAGATCTTAAGAAAAAGAGTTGTCCTCTACCTTGCGAGATGAGGACATCTCGCACTTTTCAAGTGGGGTAGAATGTAAGATTCTCCCCCAGCCTTAGAGGCATACAGGAGTAAGAATCTCCCTTTCTGATCTTATAATTATTCTCTCTCTAAAATAAAAGAAAGATTCTGTTTAAAAAAAGGAAGAACCTTTTTCCTGAATACTTCTCAAGAGTCCCACCTGTTTTAAGATTCAGAACAATGAGTTCAGAAGGAGAATCGATGTTTTGGATATCAAGGTTTTGGTCTTCATTCGAGTACGGCCCAAAAGAAGTTCTTTATCTCTTGGGAAGAAGTTATCTCCCAGATATTGTGGACCAAAGAAAGTAGGTGATTTAGCTTACGAGCTTCTTTTATCTCCTCATCTCAAAGTTTGAATGCCTTCTATAGAAAAATGTGCCAAACCCAAATCATGGAAAGACGGTAAAACTTCAGTGGCAAGTTACCGTTGGCTTCTAAGTTACGCTAGCTCCTTCCTTTATATAAGTCGTAACTTTTACTTGTCGTTCACAGTAATCTTACTTCCATCGATCTCCTTTCTTTCTTAATCTCCTTCATGGCTTGGCAACAAGAATTAGTTTTATCCATGATGATTTCTCACCTTCAAGACGCAAGGGAGTCTGTGAAGAAAGATTTTATAGAGCAGTATGAGCGCTCACTTTTCCCTCACTTGGGAACTTCTGTAGCGCAGACAAAATGGCGGACCTATCAAGACATAACTAGGGTAACACCCTGGGGTCAGCAGCACTTTCGTAACAATGTCCGCTTGGCCATGGTTATTGAAGCTTTGGGTTTGGGTCCCCGATACTACTGCGTCATGAGATCAAGGCATCCTGGGTTTTCTGAGCGGGTCTTCTTACTGGCGTGTTTTCTTCCTCATGAGAAGATATGCCTTTACCCCGTTTTTGGCTTGCCTCTCAGAGGTCCTTTTCTTAGAACACCTCATACCACTGAGATAGGCGCAGCAATAACCCACAGAATCATTCCCATAGATGAGTTACCTTATACTTGTGCAGCTTGTGAGGACTGCTTTTGTGACCATATGATGGATGGGCTTATGGAAGTGTAAAGAGTTCCTCTATCTTTACTGTATAAGTTCCGAGAATGAATAAAGTTTAAATCTTGTTCGTATTTTGAATCTTGCTCTCTTTAAGACTTATCTTGGTGGTTAATCTTGATTAAAATTTTTCTCTAAGTCTCATATTCGTGCATCTTGCGAAATTATCCCAGTTTGCGAGATGAGGACATCTCGCATTTTTTTAAGTGGGGTAGAATGTAAGATTCCTCCCCCACCCCCTTTTTGATGTCTAGTATCTTTCCCTGTAATCAATCCCTCTTCAGAAATATAAAGACCTTGTTTCTATCTGTTTTAGCCTAGAGAGAGAAAAATATTCTAGAGAGAGAATATTCAGATTTTGAATATTTTTGGATAGAAAAATATCTCTTCTAATTCAGATGAGTTCCCCTGAAACAGAAATTCAAAAAGAATTTTCCAATGTGCAATTGGAATTAATTGAAAATAGCTATAAAGAACCTTAGCCTAAGGGTCTAGATTTTCAGAAATCTTTAGACTATGGTCCAATTAAGGTTCCTATGGACCAATAGCATCAATCCATGTGTAGGGAGGAGATAAATCCAACTTGTAAAAAGAAAATACCCAAAAATGAGTAAATGCTCACATGAGGTGAAGAGTTGAAAATGTACAAGGTTTATTAGTAAAAAAACTATGAGCAATATTAAAAGTATGACATATGTAAGGAAGAGGAGTTCTTTAAAGGAGGTGCATATTTCACATAAGATGAAGAGTTGAAAATGTACAAGGTTTATTAATAAAAAATTATGAGCAATATTAAAAGTATGACATATGTAAGGAAGGGGAGTTCTTTAAAGGAGGTGCATATTTCACATAAGATGAAGAGTTGAAAATGTACAAGGTTTATTAGTAAAAAACTATGAGCAATATTAAAAATATGACATATGTAAGGAAGGGGAGTTCTTTAAAGGAGGTGCATATTTCACATGCTTGAATGAGTTTTAAACTCATAAAAATTGAGATATTTCATCTCTCCTCTCTCCTCATTCAAGTCTAGTTCCAAAAAGTTAGCTTAACTGACCTAAAAATGGTCAAATATTGACCAAACTGATTTAGAAAATTCTAGAATCAGTTTGTTTGGTTAGGAGCTCAATTTTTCCTATAAATAGAAGCCTCACCCTTGTTGAAAAATATATAGTGTTTATGCATCGTTACTCTACTCCACCTAAGCCAAGAACTGTGAATTCATTTAATAATTCACTAGTTTTTGGAGCTTCCCTCTTTCTTCAATCCCCATTAGTGGCTCCATCAACATACTTAACCAATTGATTGGTTGGGGGCCTCTACCGTGAACAAAGAATCAAGCAAGTTGTAAGGTAATTAGTGAATATTCATCTTTCTATAATTTCTCAATGTTTCTCTCTTCTCAACCCCTCTCAAGCTTGAGAAGTTTAATTGGTATGGTTTTTTTTTAAATGCTATTGAAGTTTGAATAGTAGTGAAGAGTTACATAATTTAATAAATGCTATTGAAGTTAATTTTCATTTATGTTTAAATTCTAATGATTCTTATGTAAATTCTCTCTCTCACTCAAGAAATGGTCATAATCATGACCCATTCTCAATCCAAATCAAGCTTTTCATAAAGCTTTTCCTTAACCCAAGATAAAGCTATGCTTGAGGCCAAATTAATGGCTTTTTCTTATGCTTTTAGTTTATGTATATTGATGATTCAATCCATTATGGATTAAGGATCCAATTAGAGAATCATTTTAATTATTTCCTTAATGATAAGCTTTATCCCTTAGAAAAATTGAGATTTATCAGTCATAGCAGCGGAGCTATGGCAAAATTTTTATAAAAATTATGCATAAAAAATTTTCATTCAAAGCATAAAAAGAGGACTTCCTACCATATTCTAGGAATCATCATCCTAGATTAATTGAAAGAATTTCATTATAATCATGGAGAAATTGAATTTTAATATTATGCATAAAGGATAAATTTTTATATCAAAAGTGTTATTTTTACCATTTTTATTTTCATGCATAGAAGTATGCATAATGGATAAATTTTTATATCAAAAGTGTTACTTTTATCATTTTTACTTTCATGCATAGAAGTATGCATAAAGGATAAATTTTTATATCAAAAGTGTTATTTTTACCATTTTTATTTTCATGCATAGAAGTATGCATAATGGATAAATTTTTATATCAAAAGTGTTACTTTTATCATTTTTATTTCATACATAAAAGTATGCATAAAAGAAAAATTTTTATATCAAAAGTGTTATTTTTACCATTTTTATTTTCATGCATAGAAGTATGCATAATGGATAAATTTTTATATCAAAAGTGTTACTTTTATCATTTTTACTTTCATGCATAGAAGTATGCATAAAGGATAAATTTTTATATCAAAAGTGTTATTTTTACCATTTTTATTTTCATGCATAGAAGTATGCATAATGGATAAATTTTTATATCAAAAGTGTTACTTTTATCATTTTTATTTCATACATAAAAGTATGCATAAAAGACAATTTTTATATCAAAAGTGTTACTTTTATCATTTTTAATTTTCATGCATAGAAGTATGCATAAAGAAAAAATTTTTATATCAAAAGTGTTACTTTTATCATATTGGATTTCATGCATATAGGTATGCATAAAAGATATTCTTTTTATACTAAAAGTATGAATTTCCTCATAAATGGATTTTATGCTTAACTTAGATGCATAAGAGAAATTCTTTTATTCTAAAAGTATAATTCCCTACCAAATTGAAATCATGCATAAGAAGATGCATAAAAGATTGATTTTAATTTCGAAAGTGTTAGTTTCCTTAAATGGAATTTATGTATAAATAAATGTGTAGAGAAATCTTATATCAAATAAAAGAATTCTCTTTTAAAAAAAAAAAAAGATATGAAATGTGATAAGATGTGATAAGAGGTGTATGAGATGTGATAAGAATTGATAAGATGCGTATGGAAAGTGATAGGATGTGATAAGAGGTGTGATAAGAGGTGATAAGATGCTTATGAAATAAGTTAGGATGTGATAAGATGAATTAAGATGTGTATGGGGGGATGAGGTAAGAAGTGTATGTGATAGGATAAGATGTATATGGGTTGTGATAGGGCGAGAATGGATGTGATGTAAAAGATTAGATGTGAAAGTATATGGGGTTATATAAATGGGAATGTGAAAATGGATGTATGTATGTGGATGTGTGGATATGGAGATGGGAGTGTGGATGTATGAACATGAAAATGGATATATGCATGAAGATGTATATGCATAGATGTAAATGTGGATGTAGATGTGGATGTATAGATGTGAATGGATGTGGATGTATAGATGTGAATGGAAATGTGGATGTGGATGTATGTGAATGTGGATGTAGATGTGGATGTATAGATGTGAATGTGGAATGTGGATGTGGATGTATGTATGTATGTGGATGTAGATGTGGATGTATAGATGTGAATGGGAATGGGGATGTGGATGTATGTGAATGTGAATGTAGATGTGGATGTATGTGAATGTGAATGTAGATGTGAATGTGGAATGTGGATGTATAGATGTGGATGTATGGGAATGTGGATGTGGATGTATGTGAATGTGAATGTAGATGTGGATGTATAGATGTGAATGTGGAATGTGGATGTGGATGTATGTATGTATGTGAATGTAGATGTGGATATATGGATGTGTATGTATGAATGTGGATATGGGATGTGGATGTATAAATGAGGATGTGAAAATGGAGATAAGCATGTAGATGTGGATGTATGGATGTGAATGTGGATGTGGATGTGGATGTATGGATGTGGATATGGATGTGAATATATGATATGTGATGTGAAGGAATCTGAAGTGAAGAGATGGAAAAGGAGGTGATTGGATGAGTACACATATACATGGAATGTGGAATAAGTAATGTGGATTAATGAGGGATAATGTGGAAAAATGAGAATTAATATAGAAACTGTATTTGTAAACTGTTTGTAAATGCTGTTTGTAAATGGCTGTTTTATGTCAAGAATGCTGGGGAAGCATTTTGACCGTCTTGTGATTAAGGTCGTGGAGACCTAACTGATAAAGTTGCAACTGCTGACGGAGAGTCAATGGAGGATGTCTCGCGTAGCAAGGTCGACCGAGGTCTTGACCAGCCTCGGTTCGATTAAAATGGTGAGCTTCCGGTACGGTGGATGAGGGACCAAGGAAGCGGCCTATGAGTGAAGCGCTAGGTCACCTGCGAAGGATCCTAGAGGGTGCTGACCATACGGTGCTCGGGCTCTGGGTCGCCTAGGATACCCACGCGTGCGTCGAGGAAGATATTGGAACAAGGAGTAAGAGTTGTTTTGTGAAACCGGGCATGGATCTGGTTGACTGACCTTGCTGGTCCTCAACGGATGAGTCCATGGCTCTTTTATATGGATCTGTTGGTTGATCTTGCTGATCTTCAACGAGAGTCCATCTTGATAAGTGATTATATTGCCGAGTATTATGGGCTAGGAACTATGGAAACGGCCTCTGTGTGGACAGGTGGTGAGCGTTCTAGTTGCAATTGATGCCATAGATACTCTGATGAAGGAATGATGGGAAATTATGAATCAACTGGATAAATTGGGAGATTGTGATCAGTGGTACTATGGTTTCATTAAAGGATTGTTTTAAAGTTAGCTGATGCTAAGAAAAAGGCAATTTTCATATTGGGTGTGTAAGTGGTGTGGCTAGTTTTATGTTTGCATGAAATTCCGGCTAGGGGGCCTTGGAACTCTTTTCCTTGGTACCCGGGACAAAACCTAACCAAATTCCAAATTGGATCCCATCACTACAGTGGTTGGGCGGTTGGCTAACCCATGGGATCGGATGGGGTTAGGCTGGACTGATGGATCCATAAATCGAGACTCAACTTTGTTTTTGCGATAGATAAAGTAAATCCCGGATAGAAATTGTTCTATGGATAGGAATCAACGGCTGTGCCTCTTGATGGGGAAAAAAGCGTTGATCCCAATGATCCAAGTGCAAGTTTCTACCTTGAATTGACCAAGTACCGTTAAAGGTGCAGTCAGATCAGTTGATCCGTAATGATCTTGACTACGTTAGAGTAAAGAGTTATCCTGGTGGAATCGCCCATGCTTTCCGAGTAAAGGAAGTTTTTCCAGTTTCGGTTTTGGACAAACCGACGGATTAGTCTCTTGTCCGGATATCCGTGGGCGAGGCCCCGAGTGTGAGACCCCTACCCACGCATGATGTGCTACTTCTGCTGCTAGTACCCCGAATCCGTTGATCGGTGGGGAATAGGGATCTCACACCATCGCTGTATCATAATCAACACAATTTGTAAGATTAAAACAATCATAGAATCAATGAATTAAGTAAACAATCAAATAAAGTGGCAAGATACTTACGAACTCTGCCTCCCATGACTCGACGCCGCCAGATCCGAAATGCGAAGATCCAATGGTCTCCATCTGGATCCGTCGTGCCTCCACATGCTGCCTGCTCTTCACGCCACCCTCTGCTCGTTTCTTTGCCTCCTTCCACTCGCGTTTGTGCGCAGTGGGTGTGGCAGGTTTCTCGGCAGGATAGCCACCCGCAGCTACATTTAGCTGGTCATCGTACGCGAGTTTTTTAAGGTGAGATCTTTTATTACTTAAGATCTCCCTTATTCACGTCCTTCCCCATACATCCGAGAATGTAGCATGTGGGGGATTGGGGTACCGACTATGTACAGCCTCTATCACCTCCCCAACTAATCAGCTATTTTGATCTTGAAATTTAATAAAACAATTTCTATACAAGTTTGATACTACCCCACTCATGTACTCCATTACCTCCCTCCCCCTCGCATCCATCACTATCCCGCCCCTATCCGTCACATCATAGCAGATCACTCCCTCCACCTCTCTCATCTCCTCCTCTTCCAAACTGTCTCCTCTCTCTCTTCTCCCTCTATCTCCTCTCTCACCGCGTGCCCTACTACTACCTCCCCCACCAAAGCACCCGCCGCATCCTCCACTCCCACTCTTCCTACTGCTGCGGAGGGTGGAGTCACGACTGGGGGATTGTCTACGTGATGGTGGCTGTGAGCCCTGACGTGATGGTGGATCTGAGGCAGTACGTGATGGTGGCTGTGATCCCTGATGTGACGGTGCTTGAGAGGGTGTGCGTGAGTGTGTCTGGGAGAAGGTATATCTCCTTGGTGGGCATGGAAGAGGAGAAGCTGCATGCCGTCTCATCGGACTCATAGGCATAGATGGCAGTGGAGTGCCCTGGATACTCGCGGTAGGAGTATAGACACCAGGCATGGAAGGAGGGGGATGGGCATACATGTACTCTGTAAGCTCAACTGGACCAGGATGGCGCCCAAAATGATTTAGCATCTCCATCAGCCAATTGCTGTACGCAAATGGATCGGATGAAGAACCTCGAATATCCATAAAGAATCTGCAAAAATAATCCTCATGTACATCATGGGTTGTCTCTTGACTCACACAAATATCATCATTCAAGTCACCTATCAGTCTGCAAACCATAGAAACAGGAAACACAGTCTCGTGTATACATCCGTCCAAAAATGCGTGTATACACCTAGCCAGGAACGCGTGTATACACCCGTCCGGAAACGCGTGTATATCCGCGTGAACAGTCTGTGCAGACAGGATACACGCATTTATACACGCATTTTTACACGCGACCTGTTCAAAAAAAATTTGAAAGCGACCAACCTCCGACAATGTGTCCTTATAAAAGACCCACTGTCGCCCTTGTCAGAATCGTTCATCGAAAATCGCAACCATAGAAGCAAAAGGACGGAGACAAACCCAAAAAGCAAAGACAAAATAGCATAAACAAATCTGAGGAAGGAGACAAGGCAAAGGACAAACTGACTCACCTCTGAAAAAGTGAGTCTTCTTTCTTGGTCGGTTTCCTTCACCCGTGTGTGCTCCTTCTTTGATCCCTCCTTGCGTTATTAGTGTCTGTTGGAAGAGGCAAAAACAAAAGAGGGCAGATATGTTAGTTCAAAATGTTTATTTGGGAAAGGCGGGCTATTTTTAGTTTAAATAGTTCGTCGCGTGTAGAAACGCTTGTATTTTTGCGTGTACATAAAATTAGCCGCATGTATACACGCGATTTTCAGGAAGTACCCGTGTTTATACACGCGATTTTTAGAAAATAGCCGCGTTAATATACACAATTTTGGGGAAATAGCCGTGTTTATACACGCGTTTTTTTCTCTTTCATTAAAAACATTGGCATGAATTTGTGTTTTCTGGTTTACACATAGGATGTCATCAACCTCCTCAAGCATATGGATGTTTATCTCGAACCATTGATTGATGAGTTGGAGGAACTATGGAGAGGTGTTGCGGTGGTGGACATTAGGAGACCTCCCTCCTCTCGACACTTTGACTTAAAAGCAGTGTTGATGTGGACAATGCATGACTTTCCACGATACAGCGATTGTTCTGGTAAGAATTCTAATTACCTCCCTACTCTAATACTATTGGCTATATTAATTATAAATATTTACTTTATTATTCTAACTTTTATTTATATTTTAACAGGTTTGAAAACATCGGGTAAACATGCATGTCCTGTTTGTGGCCCTTCGTTAGTACATGAGTATGCTGACGGTTTGTGTAAGACCATATTCGATAATCATCATCGATTTCTCCCCTCAGATCATCCTAAATATGTTGCTAGTAAGAGTAACATTCCTCCACAAACACTTCGTGCAAAAGATTGGAAGCGTATTTGGGAGTCTACAAATATTCTTCCTCCAGATGGCATGAATAGGTATAGTAATGTTTTTCAATCTTGTTTTGTGTAGTCTCTAATTGGATTAAAGGTTACATAGAGCAATCCCTTGTGTAGGTACTCCATTTTGTTCGGCTACCATATTGGACCCGTCTTAAGATCAACCATCTTCTTGATCCCATGCATATCTTCAAGAATGTGGGATCTGGTATTTGGGAACATATTCTTGGTAAACGACACAATGTTAGCGTACGTGAGGACTTGCGGGTCGTAGGACGTATGCATCAAGCTTGGCCACGAGAGGAGGGTGGGCACGTTCCTCTTCTGCCTGCACCATGGATTATATCAGAGAGAGAGGAGAAGCAAGTAAAGCAGGCCATCACCACTTTGCGTACTCCCACTGGATGCATGAGATCATTGAAGGGAGCCTTTATAACCACTAAGAAAAGAGGCGTTGAGCAACTATATGGGTTGAAGTCCCAGGATTGGCACAAGATGCTCCAAGTAAGTGTTTTCCAAGTCTTGTACGTTGAAATTAAATTTTGTAATGCCATAAACCATACATACATGTGCTCTTATGTGCGCAGTTCATACTACCTACTAGCATCAACCATTGTGCAAATAACAGTTTGAAAAAATATATCTATAAGATGGGCGAGCTTGTGAGGTATGTAAAACCCATGTCAAATCACCCTTCATTATACCTTGCAAAATGAACGTGCATGAGGTATAACGTACTATTTTTTTTCAGATATGTTAGTTCCAAAGCAATTGATCCAGCCATGTTGGATGATGCACATGTTATGGCAGTGGAGGTGGTTTGTTTGATAGAGGAGACTTGTCCGCGAACCATTCTCACAAGTCAACTACATCTCATTGTGCATTTAGTGGACGAAATCGCTTTATGTGGCACTGTGCATGCACGTTGGATGTTCTTCCTAGAGCGCTTCATGAAGACCTTAAAAGACTTTGTGAGGCAAAGTGCAAGGCCTGAAGGAAGCATGGCCGAGGGTTGGTTGATACAAGAGTCTCTTGTATATATTTCAGAATTTCTTGGTCAGGTGGACAGCTCTTTGCCCACGACTATGGAGCAATGAAGAGGACTTGAGGATAACCTCTATTGTGCCTCAAGGAAAAGGACAGAGTAAAGTAATTGACAGAACATTGATTGATGATCTCAATTTCACTTGCATCCTTAATAGTGATGCGATGAGCAGATGGGTTACAAGATATGAGGATGCAAAGACAAAAAGGCAAGCAGAAAGAGCTCTCTTTCGGAGGCAACATGGCTCTCATAAGGCATACCCTAAGCATCTAGCAACACTTCCGAATGATATCCATGTTGATTGGTTGCATGAGGAAATGGAGAGAGCAGAGAGCAATGAGGGGCTGCATATCACGGGGCGAAAGAATGGGAGTATGCACGAGGATGCATGTTAAAGGTACATAGAACTAATGTTTTGCATTAGTTGTAAGTGATTTGCTTTTAATATTTATTCACATTGCTTACACAAATATTGCTTCTATTTTGGTCCAGTGCACTATGTTCAATGCTATATGGTGTGAAGGCAAGCATTTTCTAACAGAAAGAATTGATGAAAAGAGGAATACACAAGATTGCGGTGTCATTAGTAGCTTTGAGGGAGCTAACGGAAAAATGGATGATTATTGTAGCACAATCCAAGACATATTTAGGCTTGACATTCGTCGCTTCTTTGTGTATATTTTGGATGTCAAATGGCAAATGAACGTGGTGGAAAAAGGGCCTAATGCAACGATAAAACGCGATGCAAGTGGCTATGTAACTATTGACTCTACAAAGTTTTGGCAAACAAAGAAAGATAGGCTCGTATTGCCACAACAATGTGAGCAGGTATGCATTTTTTTACTAACGTGTTTCATGTACATATATATCTAAGCTCGCGTACCCCTTGACTTTTGATATGCTAATTAATTACTGCAATATGTGTATTTGAGTAGGTTATCTATCTACCAATGGTGCATGACATTAAATGGTGGTACGTCATCCCTATTGCACCACGTTCCAAAGTGATGTATAATACATTCACTGATATGGAGCATATGGAGGGTGTAACAAGCCGCAATGAAGATGATGTCGAACATGCCAATGAAGATGTTCTGATCGATGATCAAGAAATAAGAGATGATCATGATAATGAGAATGAGCGTGCCATTTCTCATGATCATGAGAATGACCCTACCATTGAGGATGATGGTGATGTTGATGAGGATGATCAGGACATCGATACCATTATCAATGGAGTACAGAATATCGATAATGGAATAAATTTAATCGTAGCCTTAATTACAAATTGATCAAATGGATATTGATGTTGATCGTTTGGCAAGGATGGATCTTATTGAAGATGAGATCGAACCCTAACCAATCTATCACTGTATCATTCTAAATTTATGACATTTCTATTGTATGTGTTGTCTTTTAATTATCATCTCATGATTTATTTTTGAATATATTTCATTGTTGTAAATGCATGTAGTGGGATTGTGTAATGATATATACTGTAATGTACTATGAGATGGTTTAAAGAAAATAGTTTTTAATTTTGTAAAGGAATTCAGTTTTTTTTACCAAGCGTGTATTGATGCGTGTATTAATGCGTGTATTGATGCGTGTATTATTGCGTGTATTTTCACGCGCTTATACATGCGCTGATAAATGCCAATATACACGTGAATTTAAACGCCAAAATACACGCGCTCGATTCTATTCAAATACATGCGCGACCATACACGCGCCCGTAATTTATCGCGTGTATAAAACGCGTGTATGGCAGCATTGTCTTGTAGTGGATCCAATTGTGAGATTCGGATCTGAGGGTCATAAACCATTTACAGTGATAATGACCAGGCCCATGCCCATGCCCATGCCCATGATTAATCATTCCAATTAGAGAAACTTGTAATTGCCAAGCAGAATCAATGTCCTTTGACTTCACCCGAAGTCTTGGGATTGATGTTTTCTTTTGGTCCATCTTGTCACGAATTATGCGCCATGTAGAATAAAGGTTCCTACAACTCTGTTGCTGTATCATATGCTTATTTCTTTCCTCCATCACTATATTATGCTCCTCTCAACACTTAGTGTGGCTGCTAGTTATGCCTTTATCCCATTACACAAACTGTATTTGGACAACTCGCCTACTCTTGATCAAGGAAACATTCTTGAAGTCCTCATTCCATATCCTACCAACAGAATATTTGGACATATTTTCTAAATCCAAATGGAATAAGCCTTGGTTTATCTACCATTTTATATACTTGAGGTATTACCAATTGAGTCCTTCTAGAAGTATCACATGGTTTTACTTTTGTGAGGCATACACTTTGAGCTATTTGCACAAACTCTTGCATAAGAGTCCTTCCCATAGATGTGTGCTCCCTAGTCCTCCTCACAATTCTTGTATTTCCATGCAGATATTGTTGTGCACCATTCTCATACTGCTCTCTATATCTATAAAATGATGTTTTTGGTATTCTATGTATTTCATACCGCAACATACAACCACACCATTTACCCTAAATTTGTAGCTTGTCTTTCTATGCATGTCACGATGCAAAGCCATAGATAACATGTCATACACATAGTTTATGCAAGATTCTAGAGAGTTGCCCCAAACATTCTTTTTAATTTTCATTCACATATCTCAATTAGCATGCTGACAACACTTGCACTCACAACAATCAATCAAGGAAACTTGTAGTACTAATTCCATTGACATTATGAACATTGACGTGGATGGCTCTCTTTGCTTGGGATTTTTTTAAATGAAAGTTTACCTTTGTTTCCTCGAAGATGAAACATATTTTGCCAATGCACCATTCACAACATTATCTATACTGTCATCATGTTCCATGGGCACATATCTTTGCAATGGGTTTCCATCTAACATGGTAATTTTCTTGATTGGCCACTTAACCAAGCTTACACAACCAATCTCTTGTATAGTGCTTGTTGAGATAGTCCTTATGCTCTATTTTTTCTTCTCTATTCCCACACCTAAATAAACCTCTCCCAAGATAACAAAGTTTACAGAATCATAGGGATAAAAATATAATATCACACCCTTCCCACTGGTCTATGTCATGATCTCATTCCACAAGGCCACATTTTTCTCTCTGCACGACTCAAGAATTTTGTTATCATTTTCCAATGACGAAATAGGCACTGCCACAACATAAGGGGGCATGGAATCACTTTCTATAGTCTCTTCAACCATGGCCTCATCCAAAGGTACACCAACACATTAGAGAGAGGTCTTAGGCCATTTGACACACTCCAAATTGCTTCACCAATTGTTGTCCATAATGGAGAAAGATAATAGCACATAATTATTAATACCCTTTTCCATTATCACCAATACATTGTCTATCCCTATTTTCACACCGCTGCAATAGCCCTCTGGGTTAGTTACACATACTCCACCAGTTGCAACAACTTCATTACCCACTAGCATCTTTATTTTTCCCCCACCTCTAAATTCCATGGTCCCTATTTATTTTGTAAGGAAAACTAAAATTAGATAAAACACTTATATATCCCAAATAAATTCAATAAACATTCTCAATACATGAATTCATTAAATTCAAAGGGATAAGGGAAGTGTTGTAATTATGGAAGTGTTGTAATTCTCCTCATAATCAAATTGATGTAAGTGGTAAGAGTGGCACTACCTCATAATCAAATTGATGTAAGTGGTAAGAGTGGCACTACCTCCTTGCATATATTTCTTGGAGGGGAGAATGGCACCACTACCTTGAGGAGAATGGGAGTACTGCCACTCTCCCTTGATTGTAAGGGAGAATGGTAGTGGTTCCATTCCCAAGGGATAATAGTAATGGTGCCATTCTCAATGGAGAATGGTAGTGGTGTCATTCTCCCCTTCAATCAAGCTGATGGGAGGCCTTGAGAATAGAACCGGTGCCATTCTTCCTTGAATGTAGAATTGTCCTTCTCTCCTTCATCAAGTTGATGGGATGGAAGGCATCCAGAATGGCATTGGTGCCATTATTCCTTCAATGTAAGGGATAATGGCACCACTATCATTATCCCCTTCAAGGTGATGGGAGGCCTTGCGATTGTGGTAGCATTCCCATTCTTCCTTGAGCGTAGTGGAGAATTCTAGGGTTTCCCTTGATCGCTTCAAGGTGATGGGATGAGAGGCCTTGAGAATTGAAGTGTTGCCATTCTCCCCTTTAAGGTGATGCGAGGTCCTAAGAATGGTAGTGGTGCCATTCTTCCTTGAATGTAAGGGAGAATGGCAGTGGTGTCATTCCTCCATTAAAGGTGATGCGAGGTCCTGAGAATGGTAGTGGTGCCATTCTTCCTTGAATGTAAGGGAGAATGGCAGTGGTGTCATTCCTCCATTAAAGGTGATGGGATGACATGAGAATGGCACCACTACCATTTTTCTTTGAATGTAAGGGAGAATGGTAGTGGTGCCATTCTACTTTACATACATCAAGCTGGTGGGAGAAATGCACCACCGTCATTCATTCTTGAATGTGATGGGAGCCCTTGAGAATGGCACCACTCAATTACATGAATTTGATTATGAGGAGAATGGCACTATTGCTATTCTACCCTTAAAATAATGTAAGCAAGGGGAATGGCAGCAGTGCCATTCACCCAAGGTAGAAAGACTAATGAGAGGGCAGAATGATGGTAGTGGTGTTATTCTTCTTATATTACTTGAAAGGCACTGACATTCTCCCTCTATTTCATTTCAATGTATTAGTGGAGAAGGACACAACTCCCATTATCCCTATCAAATTTGAGGGAGAATGGCAGTGGTGCCATTTTCTTTTTCATAGATCAAGCTTGTGGGAGAATGGCACTGCTGCCATTCTTGCTTGAATGTAAGGGAAATTGGAAGTGGTTCCGTTCTCCCCATCGTTCAAGATGATGTGAGGCCTTTAGAATGGTATGACTACCATTATTGTTCTCCCCATCGTTCAAGATGATGTGAGGCCTTTAGAATGGTACGACTACCATTATTTCTTAGATGTAAGGGAGAATGGAAATGGTGCCATTCGCCCCTTCAATCAAGGTGATGGGAGGCCTTGAGAATAGCACCATTGCCATTCTTCCTTGAATGTAGGGAGAATGGCAGTGGTGCCGTTCTCCCTGTCAATCAAGGTGATGAGAGGCCTTGAGAATGGCACCACTGCCATTCTTCCAAGAATGTAAGGGAGAATGACAAAGGTGCCATTCCCCCCTTCAGTAGTGAAGGTGATGGTAGGCCTTGAGAATGGCACTAGTGCCATTCTTCTTCGAATGCAAGGGAGAATGATAATGGTGCCATTCCCCCCTTAAATGAAGGTGATGGGAGGCCTTGAGAATGGCACCACTTCCATTCTTCCTCCAATGCTAGGGAGTATGGCAGTGACGCCATTCTCCCCTTCAATGGAGGTGATGAGATGCCTTGAGAATGGAACCACTACCATTCCTCCTTAAATGGAGGTGATGAGATGCCTTGAGAATGGCACCACTGCCATTCCTCCTTAAATGTAAGGGAGAATGGCAATGATGCCATTCCCCCCTTCAATGGAGGTGAACGAATGCCTTGAGAATGGCACCACTCCCATTTTTCCTCACATGCAAGGGAGAATGGTAGTGGTGCCATTCTCTCCTTCAATCAAGGTGATGGGAGGCCTTGCAAATGGCACCACTACCATTCTTCCTTGAATGTAAGGGAGAATGGCAGTGGTGTCATTCTCCCCTTGAATCAAGGTGATGGGATGCCTTGAGAATGACACCATGTTCTGGTTGTAAGGAGCAAACTGATCTCTCTAAGCCCCAAGTCTACATCCGCTACAACTCTAAAGGTAAGAGTGTCCTGGATCTCTATGATTTGTGTGCCGAATCTTTGTATATTGGACCAATCTCTTTGGGGTGTAGATAATATTTTTCCTCTGGCCACTTGAGTCCTCTATATAGATGAGGATGGGGGTGGTTTGATAACATGGTACCTATAATGATACTAATCATGCCCCCAAACCAAGATGCTACCTATGGAGGAGGCCAACCAAACAAAGATTCTATGGATGGATCGTGTATTCCTCCATATAAGTGACTAAGCCAGTTGGTAATAGTTTTTTGAGGTTAGCAGATAAGATTTAAATGGTTGCAGCAGTAACACTCACTCTTGACTCATTAACTCCTCATTGATAGACTTTGAATAGCCTTGATTATATAATATTGGTTGACCTTGATTGTATAGAAAGAAAGAAACACTTGTGCTAGTGAATAAGACTTGGATGTAGGTGGTGGTGCACCCTATTGTATCAGGAGGAAAGCTTCAAGGGGGTCTATAACTATCTTATCCTTCAAAAATAATGCTTTGCAAAGCCCAATAGAATCATATGGAAATCTTCTTATCAAATTAATATAAATCAATTTTAAGGAATTTTCAGGTCGATCTTTCAAGTTGGTATGCCATCTTGAAAAGACTCGCTATTAAAGTTTATTGAGCCATGCTCCTTGTACAAGCATGACTGTACAAAACAAAGAGAGATATAGGCCCTTGCTTGCCTATGGAAACACAGAGAGAGGCCCTCGAAATGCTCTTGTAGATAACCCTACATAGAGACCTTGAAGATCCCAAGAGGCATATAGGTGTGTTGTAGTGAGAGAGACGCCTATCTATGTAAATAGGAGAGAGGGTAATTGTATGCAAAGCTTGCAACATCGGCCACAATAAAAAAATGATGTGCATGAAGGGCTCACAACTGCCATGATCAAAAGAATAGATGCATTTCTGTGGAAAGAAGATAGAGTAGCTATTTTGCAATTATGGCTCTCAAAGATAAGGGGGGTTGTGTAGGGGCTCTATGGACGGTACCAAGTAAAGAAAAATCATTTTTGCTAAGGCATGTGAGGAGGGATTGATGCATGTGAGGAGGGATGGATACATGTGAGGACGGATGGATGCATGTGAGGAGGGATGAAAAGTCATTTTTGCTAAGGCATGTGAGGAGGGATGGATGCATGGACACATGTCCTCCACCACCAAAAAAAGAAGATATAATGATTTGATACTAATTTTTTTAAATCAAACACCTTATAAATTAAATATTTTACATGAATATATTTTTTATTGTAGGTGTATGTTCACAAATTTTATTGTAGGTGTATTAATTAAATGCCATTGATTTGGCATTTAATTAATACAACCTTTGAAGTTAGTCACTCACCCCCTCCCAGGCTTCCTTAAGACACCATTTGCAAAGACTACGGGAAAAGAGAGAAAGCACCGCATGCTAGAGAGAGACAATACCGAACAAGAAAAGCACCTGCTTTTTTCCCTCCATGTGAGACTTTCTCTAGAAGGAAATATATTTTTGTTAAGTTGCTAATTCTGATATTCAAAATGATTTCTACTAAAAGGAGCTGATGGGAGAAACCTTGCAAATATATATTGATCACCCGCAAAAAAAGAAATATGATTAATCAATTAATGTGCCCAAGAAAACATTTTGGGCCCATATTATTGATCTCAAAATAATTGAGGTAATGGCATAGGCCAACTAATGTGTAATGAGTTTAACTAGGGTAGTTAAACTAAGGTTAGCTAGCCCTAATATTGTTGGCCACCACAATTAGCACAACATCCAAGAAAAGCAAAGGACCAACAATAACCAAAACAAAATGACGGACCATACGCACAAAAATTGCAAGGAGGGCTTGGTTGTGAGGGAAGCCAAGTGGATGGGTGCACTCGGTGTTGATGCGAGAGAAGAAGCCACCGCATATTAGGGTACTCCCACTTCTGATTCATCATAGGGACGTCTTGAGAAACTCCCACAACGTGTAGTATCGAGAAAACCTCCCACAAAGAAAACCATAGCTTGACAAGTCCATAGGAAATCCTCCCATCGCCCGTTGCATCCTATCTGAGCTCCCCTGTATGCACTCTAGGCATGCTTGGTCATGAGGGCGGCCAAGCACAAGGGAGCACGTCAGATCAAGATAATTGTAGAGAAGCCAGCGCATATCTTTGGCAAGTGCAAGGAAGCCACCAAATCGAGACACAAAGAGCAGTGGAAGAGTAACACAACAGCAAGAAGAGGCTTTAGGGAGGAGAGACAACAACAACGGCAGCATCAGAGCGGCTAATTCAGCCCATGAGGTAGGATCTCTCTCTCTCTCTCTCTCTCTTTCCTCTTCACACCCATTTTGCTTTCTCTTTCTCTCTCTCTCTCTCTCTTTCTCACACACACACACTATTCTCTCTCTTTGTCTTTCTCACACACACACACTATTCTCTCCACACCCCTCTCCCTCTCTCAAACACCTACACACACCCCTCTCTCTCTCTCTCTCTCTCTCTCTCTCTCTCACACACACACACACACACACACAAAGATTTCTCTGTCTCTCTTTCTCTCTCATTACACTAACTAGTTTAAAATCTAATTAGTGTTTAGATTCTTATTTACTTCTAATTATTATTTATAATCTAATTAGTGTTGATTAGTTTAATTTAATTTGTGCTTAATTAGTCTAGTTTAGAGCTATGGACGCGTACATACATACATTAAAAAAAAACTACAAGAAAGTGCACCTTTGATTATAGCTTTACTATTATTGATTGTGCACATACACTCGTCTCTTTACACGCCCAAAATGTGAAAATACCAGAAGATAATTTTTTGGGATATTAGATAGGCAATGCTTGAATTTCAGAGGACAAGGGGAAAAATTCAAAATTCAATGGATAGAAATTGGTGCTGTACTCATATTCAAAACAAGGAGGGAGAGTGAGGATAATGGGGGTTTAAATGTAAACTCAAATTCACATTCAAAATTGGTGCCATACTCATATTTAAAAGTAGGGGAGAATGGCACTACTGTCATTCTCCACAATGCCATGGGGGAGAATGGCAGTGGTGCCATTCTCCCCATGAAGGTGATGGGAGGCCTTGAGAATGGCACCAATGCCATTCTTGCTTGAATGTAAGGGAGAATGACAGTGTCGCCATTCTCCACTTTAAGGTGATGGGAGGCCTTGAGAATGACACCACTGCCATTCTTCCTTTGAGAATGATAGTAGTGCCGTTCTCCCCTTTAAGGTGATGGGAGTTGTTAATAATGGCACCACTCCCATTCTTCCTTGAATGTAAGGGAGAATAGCAGTGGTTCCATTCTCCCCTTCAAGGTGGCTACACCTCTCTCTCTCTCTCTCTCTCTCTCTCTCTCTCTCTCTCTCTCACACACACACACACACACACACACACACACACACACACACAAATAATTCTCTCTCTCACTCTCTAATTACTTTAGTTAGTTTAAAATCTAATTAGTGTTTAAACTATAGTTTGTATTTAATTAGTATTTGAATAGTTTAGTTTAATTAGTGCATAATTTATATTTAATTAGTATTTGACTATATTAGAGTTATCTAGTTTAGCTTAATTAGTCTATATTAGAGTTATCTAGTTTAAATTTAGTATATCGATACCAATTAATCCTAATCTTATGGAACTTTATTTATGTTTATGTGTATGTACATACATACGTACATATGTATGTACATACATACATTAAAAAAATAATCCACAAGAAAGTGCACATGTGAGTGGGGATTGCATATGCACACTCGACTTTATAGGCCCAAAATGATAAAAATACTAAGAGGAAATTGTTTGGGATATTGGATAGGCAATGTTTGAACTTGGGAGCGAAATTTTGAAACTAGGGTTTTTGAATTCATTCAGAATGGTAGTGGTGCAATTCTCCTCTTTCTTTAAAGTGATGGAAGTTCTTAAGAATGGCACCACTACCATTATTCCTTGCATATAAAGTAGAATGGCAGTGGTGCCATTCTCCCCTTCAAGGTGGTAGGAGGCCTTGAGAATAGCACCACTGCCATTGTTCCTTGAATGTAAAGGAGAATGACAATGGTGCCATTCCCCCTTGAAGGTGATGGGAGGCCTTGAGAATGGCACCACTCCCATTATTCCTTGAATGTAAGAGAGAATGGTAGTGGTGCCATCCCCTTCAAGGTGATGAGAGGCCTTGAGAATGGGCACCATTGCCATTTCTCAAAGAATGTAATGAAGAATGGTAATTGTGCCATTCTCCCCTTCAAGGTGATGGGATGGGAGGCCTTTAGAATAGCCATTGGGCAATTTTCCTCTTTAACAGGATAAGTGGCCCTTAGAATGATTTCTCCACAAAATGATGGGATGCCTGAGAATAGAACCTCTACCATTCTTTCTTGAATGTAAGACAGGTAGGTAGTGGTGCCATTCCCCCATGCTTCAAGGTGATGGTATGCCTTGAGAATGGCACTAGTGCCATTCTTCCTTGAATGAAAGGGGAGAATTGCAATGGTGCCATTCTCCCCTTCAAGGTGATGGGAAGACTTGAGAATGGCACCATAAATTTTAGGGAGAATGGCAGTGGTGCCATTCGACCGTTTAAGATGATGGTATGGGAGACCTAGAGAATGGTAGTGGTGCCATTCTCCCCTTTAATCAAGGTGATGGGAGGCCTCGAGAATGGCATCAATGCTATTATTCCTTAAATGCAAGGAAGAATGACAATGGGGCCATTCCCCCCTTCAAGGTGATGGAAGGCCTTGACAATGGTACCACTACCATTCACCCCTTCAAGGTGATTAGATGGGAGGCCTTGAGAATGATACTATTGCCATTCACCCCTTCAAGGTGATCAGATGGGAGGCCTTGAGAATGATACCAGTGCCATTCACGCCTTCAAGGTGATCAGATTGGAGGCCTTGAGAATGATACCACTGCCATTCTTCATTTAATGTAAGGGAGAATGACAATGGTGCCATTCACCCCTTCAAGGTGATTGGATGGGAGACCTTGACAATTGCAGCCACTGCCATTCTTCTTTGAATGGAACCACTAGAATGGGAGTGGTGCCATTCAATCCCTTAAGATGATGGGATGGGAGGCCTTGAGAATGATAATGGTGACATTCTCCCCTTTCACGTGATGGAAGGCCATGAGAATCACAGTGGTGCCATTCTCTCCTTTAATCAAGTTGATGGGAGGCTCTGAGGATGGCATCACTCCCATTCTTCCTTGAATGTAAGGGGGAATCGCACCACTACTGATCACACTTCAATGTAAGTGGAAATGGCAGTGGTGCCATTCCCCCCCTTCTTTAAGGTGATGGGATGCCTTGAGAATGGTACTATTGCCATTCTTTAAGGTGATGGGATGCCTTGAGAATGGCACTAGTGCCATTCTTCCTTGATTGAAAGGGGAGAATGACATTTGTGCCATTTTTCCCTTCAAGGTGATGGGGAGACTTGAGAATGGCAACTCTGCCATTCTTCTATGAATGTAAGAGAGAATGGTAGTGGTGCCATTCTACCGTTTAAGATGACATCAAGATGAAGAAAGGCCTTGAGAATGGCAATGGTGCCATTCTCCCCTTTAATCAAGGTGATGCAGACCTTGAGAATGACACCACTTCTATTCTTCCTTGAATGCAAGGGAGAATGACAATGGTGCCATTCCCCCACTGCCATTAAAGGGGGAATGGCAGTGGTTCCATTCTACCCCTCAAGATGATGGGATGTGAGGCCTTGAAAATGGAAAGAGGAGGCACTGGTGCCATTCCCCCCTTTCAATAAGGTAAATGGGAGGCTTTAAGAATGGTATCACTCCCATTCTTCCTTTAATGTAAGGGGGGATGGGCCATCTAGCCTTGAATGTAAGGAGAACAATAGTGGTGCCATTCTCCCCTTCAAGGTGATGGGAGACCCTGAGAATGGCATTATTGCCATTCTTTCTTTCATGTAAGGCTGAATGGTAGTGGTTCCATTATCCCTGTCAAGGTGATGGGGTGGGAGGCCTTGAGAATGGCACCACTGCCATTCCTTCAATGTAAGGGATAATAGCACTGGTGCCATTCTCCCCATGAAGTGATGGGAGGCCTTGAGAATGGCACCATTGCCATTCTTCCTCGAATGTAAGGGAGAGTGGCATCACTACCATTCTTCCTTGGATGTAGGGGAGAATGGCAGTGGTGACATTATGTGCTTCAAGTTGATGGGATGGGAAGCCTTGAGAATAGCACGACTGCCATTCCTTGAATGTAAGGGAGAATGGCTGTGGTGCCGTTCTCCTGATGAAGTGATGGGAGGCCTTGAGAATGGCATCACTACTAATCTTCCTAGAATGTGAGGGAGAATGGCATCATTACTATTCTTCAATAAATATAAGGCCACTACAAGAAGACACTCCTGCCATACATGCATTCAATACACGCGATAAGTTATGGGCGCTTGTATGGTCATGCATGTATATGAGTAGTATCGAGCGTGTGTATATTGGCATCTAAATTCGCGTGTATTGAAGTTTCACAAACGCGTCTACCAAGGCGTGTATATTGGCATCTAAATTCGCGTGTATACTGGTTTCAGAAACGCGTGTATCAGCGCGTGTATATACACACAATTATACACGCATTATTACACGCGAGAACTTTATTAAGAAAAACTTCATTCCTTTACAAAATTAAAAACTATTTTCTTTAAACCATCTCATAGTACATTACAGTATATATCATTACACAATCCCACTACATGCATTTACAACAATGAAATGTATTTAAAAATAAATCATGAGATGATAATTAAAAGACAACATATACAATAGAAATGTCATCAATTTAGAACGATACAGTGATGGATTGGTTAGGGTTCGATCTTATCTTCAATAAGATCCATCCTTGCCAAACGATCAACATCAATATCCATTTGATCAATTTGTAAGGCTACGATTAAATTTATTCCACTATCGATATTCTGTCCATTGATAATGGTATCGATGCCGTGATCATCCTCATCAACATCACCATCATCCTCAATGGTAGGTTCATTCTCATGATCATGAGAAATGTCACGCTCATCGTCATTATCATGATCATCTCTTATTTCTTGATCATTGATCACAACATCTTCATTGGCATGTTCGACATCATCTTCATTGCGGCTTGTTACATCCTCCATATGCTCCATATCAGTGAATGTATTATACATCACTTTGGAACGTGGTGCAATAGGGATGACGTACCACCATTTAATGTCATGCACCATTGGGAGATAGATAACCTACTCAAATACACATATTGCAGTAATTAATTAGCATATCAAAAGTCAAGGGGTATGCGAGCTTAGATATATATTTACATGAAACACATTAGTAAAAAAATGCATACCTGCTCACATTGTTGTGGCAATACGAGCGGCCTATCTTTCTTTGTTTGCCAAAACTTTGTAGAGTCAATAGTTACATAGCCACTTGCATGGCGTTTTATCGTTGCATTAGGCCCTTTTTCCACCAGGTTCATTTGCCATTTGACATCCAAAACATACACAAAGAAGCGACAAAAGTCAAGCCTAAATATGTCTTGGATTGTGCCAGAATAATCATCCACTTTTCCATTAGCTCCCTCAAAGCTACTAATGACACCGCAATCTTGTGTATTCCTCTTTTCATCAATTCTTTGTGTTTGAAAATGCTTGCCTTCACACCATATAGCATTGAACATAGTGCACTGGACCAAAAAAGAAGCAATATTTGTGTAAGCAATGTGAATAAATATTAAAAGCAAATCACTTACAACTAATGCAAAACATTAGTTCTATGTACCTTTAACATGCATCCTCGTGCATACTCCCATTCTTTTGCCGTGATATGCAGCCCCTCGCCGCTCTCTGCTCTCTCCATTTCCTCATGCAACCAATCAACATGGATATCACTCGGAAGTGTTGCTAGATGCTTAGGGTACGCCTTACGAGAGCCATGTTGTCTCCGAAAGAGAGCTCTTTCTGCCTGCCTTTTTGTCTTTGCATCCTCATATCTTGTAACCCATCAGCTCATCACATCACTATTAAGGATGCAAGTGAAATTGAGATCATCAATGTTTTATCAATTACTTTACTCTGTCCTTTTCCTTGAGGCACAATAGAGGTCATCCTCAAGTCCTCTTCATTGCTCCATAGTCGTGGCAAAGAGCTGTCCACCTGACCAAGAAATTCTGAAATATATACAGGAGACTCTTATATCAACCAACCCTCGGCCATGCTTCCTTCAGGCCTTGCACTTTGCCTCACAAAGTCTTTTAAGGTCTTCATGAAGCGCTCTAGGAAGAACATCCAACGTGCATGCACAGTGCCACATAAAGCAATTTTATCCACTAAATGCACAATGAGATGTAGTTGACTTGTGAGAATGGTTCGCGGAAAAGTCTCCTCTACCAAACAAACCACCTCCACTGCCACGCGCATCATCCAATGTGGCTCGATCAATTGGAACTAACATATCTAAAAAATAAATGAATAGTACATTATACCTCATGCACATTCATTTTGCAAGGTATAATGAAGGGTGATCTGACATGGGTATATATATTACAACTCCATTAATTTAATTTGGATACCTTCAGTCATTTGAATACTGTCAATTTACATCTACTCACCTCTAAACCTGTTTGATTCCATTCTCCATACACGGAGATGTGATTCAAGGTAATTCGACGTACTCGTACAATGCATCCTTGACATCGATTACACGTACACTTGATCCTTTGTCCCAACCACACATCGCGATTATGATGACGCATTGTCTCATCCTCACTAGAACTGCTTGAGGAGGTTGATAACATCCTATGTACAAAAGAGCAAACACAAAATCATAATTAGTTTTTAATGAAAGGATAAAAATTTCTATAAATTACGTGTAACAGCGCGTCTATATCCTTAAAGTTGCGTGTATCAGTGCATCTACATCCTTAAAATCGTGTGTATAAACGTGGCTACATCCTGAAAATCGCGTGTATAAACGCGGTTACATCCTTAAAATCGTGTGTATAAATGCGACTGCTTTATTATACATGCAAAAATACACGTGTTGTTATACGCGACGACCTGTCTATACCTAAAATAACCCGCCTTCTCCAAATAAACATTTTCAAACTAAGATTTTCTCTCCTTCATCGTCGCCTTTTCCAACAGAGCACTAAACCTAAGTGCAAGGAGCAAACAAGGAGCACACACAGGTGAAGGAAACCAGCCAAAAAGAAGACTCACTTTTTCAGAGGTGAGTCAGTTTGTCCTTTGTCCTATCTCTTTGCTTCCATTTGTTTATGCTATTGTCTCTTTTCTTTATACGATTGTCTCCGTCCTTCTCTGGTAGTACTTTTGCGAATGATTGTGACAGTGGGCCTTTTTTATAAGGACGATTTGTCGGAGGTCAGTCGCTATCAAATTTTTTTTTTACATAGGCCGCGTGTAGGAATGCATGTATGTCTGCGTGTATCCTATTTGCACAGACGTTCATGCACGTACACGTGTTTTTGAACGGGTGTATACACGCGACTGTGTTTCACCCATGCTTGCGATCCAGGTTCTTCAGAGAGATGATCCCATCTGCATATGGCTTGCCTTCACAAAATCATATGTGCTAGCTTGCATTTGTGCTTTGATGCAATAATGTATATACTTTTATTCTTGTAGATTCTTCATGGATCCAGGTTCTTCATCCGATCCATTTGCATACGGCACTTGGATGATGGAGATGCTAAATCATTTTGGGCGCCATCCTGGTCCAGTTGAGCTTACAGAGTACATGTATGCCCATCCCCCTCCTGGATTGCCTGGTATCTATACCCCGCCCCCGAGTATCCATGTCACTCCACTGCCGTCTATGCCTGTGAGTCCGACGAGACGGCATGCAGCTTCTCCTCTTCTACGCCCATCGAGGAGACATACCCCGTCCCAGACACACTCACGCACACCCTCCCAGGCACCGTCACGTCAGGGCTCACAGCCACCATCACGTACTCCCTCACACAGCAGCCACAGTCACATAGACAATCTCCCAGTCGTGACTCCACCCGCAGTACAGAGGAGAGAAAATGCCGCAGTAGGAAGAGTGGGAGTGGAGGATGCGGAGGGTGCTTTGGTGGGGGAGGTAGTAGGGCACGCGGTGAGAGAGGAGATAGAGGGAGAAGAGTTAGAGGAGACACTAAGGATGAGGAGGAGGTGAGAGAGGTGGAGGGAGTGATCTGCTTTGATGTGACGGATAGTGATGGATGCGAGAGGGAAAGAGGTAATGGAGTACATGCATGGGGTAGTGATGGATGCGAGAGGGAAAGAGGTAATGGAGTACATGCATGGGGTAGTTTCAAACTTGTATAGAAATTGTTTTATTAGATTTAAAGATCAAATTAGCCGATTAGTTGGGGAGGTGATAGATGCTGTACATAGTCGGTACCCCAGTCCCCCATATGCGACATTCTCGGATGTATGGGGAAGTACGCGAATAAGGGAGATCTTAAGTAATAAAAGATCTCACCTTAAGAAACTCGCGTACGATGATGGGCTAAATGTAGCTGCGGGTGGCTATCCTGCCGAGAAACGTGCCACTACGCACAAACACGAGTGGAAGGAGGCAACAAAGAAACGAGCAGAGGGTGGCGTGAAGAGCAGGCAGCACGTGGAGGCACGACGATGGAGACCATTGGATCTTTGCATTTCGGATCTGGCGGTGTCGAGTCATGGGAGGCAGAGTTCATAAGTATCTTGCCACGTTATTTGATTGTTTACTTAATTCATTGATTCTATGATTGTTTTAATCTTACAAATTGTGTTGATTATGATACAGCAATGGGTTATGGGGAGGAAGCCCACAGCCCATGATACTGGGTATGCTCGTCGGCATAGCAGACGTGACATGTGGGCCCTCTTCAGAGCCGAGGGGCGTATTACGGACGCATAGTTTGAGATGGCCATGAGACCATACAGTCGACAGGTACTTAAAAACTCTAAACGAATGATTTTGGTTTATTGAATTACATATATATATACTTATATACTATATATTACTTGAACAGGAACAAGCTGCTGCTGCACCTGCTCTGATGATCCTGCCAACTGATGATCCACCCGCCGCCACTGCAGAGGGTGGATGTGAGCACTACTCATCAGACATTCCGACCGATGTGAGCTCATTTGATCAAGGAGGGAGCAGTGAGTCATCATCTGGGTCTGAGTAGTACTCAGACTTATAGTATCACATTCCATATTGAGGATGTGGTTGTATATATATTTTTGTAACTGAAGCCATGGGCTACTTCGACATATGGACTCCCTTGTATATATGTGTACACATAAAATTTTTATAGTAATATTGATAGTATTGCATTCATGTCTGTCTTGAATCGTGTATTGACAATGTATGCATTCATGTCGTTCTTGTCTTAAATCTTCCTTGTGGATGGTGCAATGCACCCGAAAAAAAAATCCAGAGAGTGCTATTGGGTGCTGGAACGCTCGAACAGCATTCAGGTACCAAATAGCACTCTCTGGTTTTTTTTTTGCTCTCTGTTTGCGTGTATAGACGCGTCAACTTTGAAAAAGTCACGTGTATATACACGGATACTCTGTGAAATTTGCGTGTAGTATAAGCGTAGCTAAACTGACAAAACGCATGTATACACCCTTGTATTAGCGCGTCTAAGCGTAGCTAAACTGATAAAACGCATGTATTTGCCTATCGTATCAGCGCGTTGTCGTGCCATGGCACGTCTATGATGTGAAACCGTGCATGTGAGGCCATCAAATACACATCCAGATGCATGAGGTTATGTGCCATGACGAGTCATTATATGATGCCATGTACATATGTTCATATTGTAAATGAGGTTCAATAAGACAAGCTGAGGCTGAGCCAGATCTAGGAGTTTCTGTATATGAGTGTGGAGGGTGATGGTTCTGCTGTTACTCAGAGCCCATGGGTAAGTTAGAAACATCCAGTTATATATGATGGTATGAGTGGCACGCCAAAGGGATAAGTTAATGATGTTAATGGCTTCCCATGTGCATAATGTGTGGTAGCTTTTAAATGGTATTGATTGGGTCAAATCAGTGAATACCTCTTATGGAATGCAAACATGAGGGCATCTCAATGCACAAAGGAATGTATTTATGAAGATATGGGAAAATACTTGAATGAACAATTGGGGAGTCTATAAATCACATGGCCAATATGATGATTTATACACTACGGAGACATCAAGAGTAATAGAGATTCAATGGACATTACAGTGCCGAAGAATTTGTTGAATGCCGGGGAATAGAATTAAATGAACTGCCTTGCATTGAGAACTTTAACCTTAATGCTAAGGTTATGCTTTGCATTGAGAATTTTAACCTTAATGTTAAGGTTAGAAGTAACACATAATGGGTGGCAACGTACGTGGAAAAGAAATACATAAGAAATGTATTTCTTTTATTTGGGAATTTTCTAGATAGCATGGAAGGGAAATGCGAGCGCAGCCTTTGTAATTGGAAATTCCCGCATGAATAGCTGCAAAAGGTGGTGGGGGGCGCCGAGTTCTCCGCGGGAAAAAGAGAAAAAAACCAGAGGTGGACGGCGACGAGTTCAGGGAGGAAAAAAATCTCTGCAAAAAGAGGAACAGCGTCCAATCGACCAGAGTTTTTATTTTCGAGAATACATACACGGTTTGTGCCTTGTAGGTGCTAGAAATAAAGAGGAAATTGAGCACTTCATGAAGAGAGGATCTCGACAAAACCCATGTTTTCTCTGTTTCTTGGGCTGCGCTGAAGCGAGTATCGTTCCCGTGTATTCTGCATCGCGTGGCCAGCTCTGCGACTTATAAGTGATAAAGAGCATCTTGATATGATGGTTTTGATGGCATTGGATGTAAAGGATGTAACTGGTCACATGTATGTTGGAAAAATTTGAAGGCTTTGTTATGCCTACATGTGATTAGCTGGAAAGTTTTGGGAAAAAGAAGCCAGTGATTCTATGCTTGAAAAGGGATAAGCAATTGGAACACAAATTCAAGAATGGATTTGTCCTATGCTTTTTGGGAAATTTTGAATGTGAGATTCCTTGTTAGGTTTGACACCAACTCTCACAGCTAGAAGTCTCGTACTTTCCTGGCTATTCCGCACACGTCACGACAGCTTTTTGGTGAACCCGACGTGAAACTGCTGGGGTGAGAGTGTGGTGAAATATACAGGGAAGCTATGGCTGAGAATTCTGAGGGTCAGGGGGTTCATTTTGACCCCGGAGTTATGCAGATGTTGCAGATGTTTACCATGTACATGCAACAACAACAAGCTGCTGAAAGAGGACAAATTTCCACGACCAAAGCATTACAATCAATTGTGAAAAAGATGGATCAATTTGATGGGAAGGACATTACAAAGTACCTGCGCAATTATATAAAGGAGATGGAGCTAAACAGGGTGACTGAGGAGGACATGGTTCGAAGTTTCGAGCTGGTATGTGTTCCTGAAATAAGAGAGCGCATAAAAGGATTGCAGACAGCACAGGGTGGCAGAAATTGGGAAGAGTTCAAGCTTGCTTTAAAGGATGAATATTTTATGGAGGATTCTGAGCGAGTGACTAAACGAACTTTCTTGGAATGGGTCACAAAATCTAAGATGGGAATTTCTGCCACAGAATTGCTAAGAGAGTTTGAGAAGCGTTATGCCCAGTTGTCAAGGATAGAGCGTGCAACTTTGGACAGAGAAAAAACAGAGCTCTTCTTACAAGCAGCTGGTAAAGATCTCCAGGAGAAATTGGAAATCCTCCTTGAGGATAAGGATACAGAGCAGGGATTAAAGAGTGATTGGAATGATGTTGAGGATGCAGTCACTATGTTAGCAAAGCGGCAGCGGAGGAGGGATAAAATGGTGATGGGCTCTGCACCCCCCATAGCTGCTGTTACCCCTGAGAATCTACCCAAACCAGCTGCTACAATTCCCAAGGTAGATGGGCCAATGGATGAGCTTATCAAGGGTATGCGTGACTTAAAATTGAAGATGTCCAGGATTGAAGAAAAAGGTTTACCATTGGGGCAGGCTTCTATGCAAAGGCCTCAAAGCAAAGAAGGGTTTACATATAGATGCATATGGTGTGATGACCCAGAGCATGCAAAGAAAGATTGTGCTAGCTATAAAGAAGCTCTTAAAAATCAACTCGTGTTTTTCAAAGATGGGAAAATCCATCTTACAGAGACTGGTCTTCCATTGAGTACAAACTTTGGGAAAGGAGGGATGAAAAAGCTGGTAGAGGATATGGCTGCTAGTCATGCCATTTCTATGGTTGAGGCAGCAACCTATGGATTAAAGGTTGGTCAATTAAAGCAGGGATTTGAGAATGATGAGGATTATGAGAATGAAGATTTTTGGCCATCAACAATGGAATTAATTGCGTCAAAGAAAGTGTCAAAGCAAGCTTTGCATGAGGCAGGTGATTGTATACGTCTTGAGACTGGCTGGGAGGAGCCTGTGGATTCTTTATCCATTCATGCCTATATTGCCAAATGCCAAAATAATGAGGCACAGGTAGAGGAGAAGCGAAAAAGGGAAAATGAGGAAGGAGGGCCATCAAAAAGAGTTACACGTGGAAGTGAAAAGAAGGATCCTGGGTCATCACATATGCTGTGGACCTCCACAGGATGTTTCAATGGGAGAAGTGCCAGCAAAAATGAAGGAGAAGGGTAAAGGGAAAAGTCCACTCTATAAGCTTCAATCTGATATTGAAGTTGCAACAGATCTCAAAAAGGTACTTGAAGAAAGGATTCTAAACAGCAGGGTGGAATTCACACTAGGGGAAGTCTTGGGGATTGCAAAGAAAGAATTTCATGATGAGATAATTGATATTATACGAAGAAAAAGGCAGTCCATAATTGAATCTATTCCATCACAAGGGGAGGCAAGCACTTCCAAGACTCATGGAGTACAGGTACAGAAAAAGGAAGAGAGAGAAAATGTGGTGGAATGTAATCACTCTGCTGATGGGGCACGACAAGTGCGCTTTGTGGAAGAGGATGATGAAAAAGAAGTTCTTACAAAGAGTCATTACTCCAGGAGCCATTGGGCAAGAGCAACCATTGAAACCCTTGTCAAGATAGGTGATTTGGAAGAGCCATATGTCGCTCTAATTGATCATGGGTCTGAAATAAATCTTATGGCTAAAAATCTCTACAACAAATGTAAGTGGCCAATGGATGTGGATCATGGGTGGATGATTAAAGCAGCTAATAACTCATCTGGAGAGCTTTATGCAGCATGTCCAAATGTAAGGGTAACTATAGGGGATGTGAAGGATGATCAGAATTTCTTTGTTCAGGAGATGTCATCGTATCCCCTTATCCTAGGGCAACCCTACATTACAGCTGTAAGGATGGAAACAAAGGTTTTGGATGATGGTTCAGCATATGCAAGAATAAGGAGTAAAGATGGCAAAAAAGCTGTTCAGTTTTTGACAGTTTGCATTAATCATGAAAGGAATCGTGAGTCTCTTCGGGCACAGTCACTCCCAAAGATAAACAGAGAGTTCATGAATTACAGGGAGATGAGGGATTTTGGCCAGGTGCCATTGTAAAGCGGGATTCCAATGGTACAAGGGGAAATGAGTTCTCGCAGGACTCAATCAATGTAAATAACTTTTCAGCAAATTTTCAGGGATTCTCCAGCTATGGGTCACTGGTTTTTGTAAAAAGCAAGGATTTGAAGCGTGGTATGCAAAAACATATACAAAATGAACAAAAAAGTTTTGAGCAGTGTGGTCTTCTAGAAAAGAATGAGTTTATTTCAGGGGTGCTTGATGAGGTGTCATTTGTAGATACTATGGATGTGCTTTTTGATATGGGAAGAGCATGCTTACAGGGTGGAAATGAAATGTTAGAGGTGTCATCTGTGGAGATGTATGATATAATCCAGGAATTTGAGGGGGTGGAATGTAAAAACGTCCTTGCCACCAGGAAGCAAGGAGAAGATAGATGAAGCTTCTATGCAGCCAAATCTTAGAGATCCGAAGAAAATTGGGCATAAATTTACTCAAGAAACTCTAAAAGAGCTGAAGATTGGTGAGAAGGATTTTCTGTTGCCAGTTGAAAGGGAATGCTTTGAGGAGATGCTTGTAAAACATGGGAAAGCCTTTGCTTTTCAGCCGCATGAGATAGGCTGTGTTGATCCAAGTGTAACAGCACCAATGGTGATCTTTACTGTTCCACATGTACCCTGGAACCTGCGGCCAATTCCAAGACCAAAGGCTCTCTTGCCAAAGTTGATGGAACTACTAAAGAAAAAGATTAGGATGGGGATCTTGGAGCCTTCATGTGCCCCATATTCCAACAGATGGTTTACTGTACCAAAGAAAAATGGGACATTGCGCTTTATTCAAGACATGCAACCTGTAAACAAAGTCACAATCAGGAATGTGGGAGCAGGTCTAATTGTGGATGAGTTTGCAGATGCATTTGCAGGGAAAGCTATATATTCTATGGGTGATCTGTATTCAGGATATGATCAGTTCCAGCTGGATATACAAAGCAGGGACTTGACCACAATGAGAACTCCTTTGGGATTAGTAAGGATGTGTACCTTACCACAGGGAGCCACTAACTCAGTGGCACATATGATGAATGGAATGAATAAAGTCTTACGAGACTTCATACCACAAAAAACTATGCCATTTTTGGATGATGTGCCAATAAAGGGCTGTGATGAGAAAGACAAAGATGGGGATTTGGATTCAAAGGGGTGCCGCAAGTTTGTGGCAAATCATATAAAGGATTGTGACATGATTCTATCCAGGCTTGAAGAAGTGAATCTTACTTTATCTGGGCTGAAATCAATGTTTGGAGTTGGTGAAGTGCTAATAGTGGGACATCTTTGTAGTACTAGTGGACGTCGACCTTGTCCAGCCAAAATAGATGCAATACAAAGAATGAAAGAGACATGCATTAATGTTACAGAGCTGAGGAGATTTCTTGGAGCATGTGTCTTTTATGTTATTTGGATCCCACATTATGCACATGTAGCAGATCCTATTTATCAACTTTTGAGGAAAAATCAAAAATTTCTGTGGAGTGCAGTACATATTAAAGCTATGCGGAAGCTGAAATATTTGCTCCAATCATCACCCACTTTGAGAAAGGCAGATTATGAGTGTGGCAGGCCTGTGATTGTTACAGTTGATACTAGTCCTACTGGGATAGGATGGGCAGTAGGGCAAGATGATGAGGATGATCATAGGTATGTAATTAGATTTGGAGCAAAGGTGTTAAGCTTTCGGCAACGAAAGTATCCACAGATCAAGAGAGAGTTATGGGGGATAGTCACTGCTCTAAAATGTGAAAAAGAATATCTTATTGGGGCATCTGTACTTGTGGAAACTGATTGCTTGCCACTTCTTGGGATGATAGCAAGTTGTACCACTCCAGATATTGCTATGCTTAGGTGGATTGCTTATATCAAGTCACTAAATCCTGAGTTTGAGCATATTGCGGGAAAAGATAATCCAGTTGCAGATATGCTATCAAGAGCCAGGTATGAAGATGAGAAAGAAATGATTAGTGACATTGATGATGTGGGTACAAAATTCTATACTACAGCATATGCAAAGGGGGATCATATTTGCCTATCAAATGCACTTGAGTCTTTTATTGAGGAAATATATGAAGGGGATTGGTTGCTTATTGGTCAATATTTGAGTACTCTGACAAGGCAAGAAAATTGGTCTGACTCAGAATTTAAGAGAATCCGCAGAAAAGCATATGGTTATTTCCTAAAGGATGGGTATCTCTGGAAGCATCCTAAGCAGAGGAATGCTATGCCACAGAGAGTCATATGTGATAAAGAGACTCAAGGAAAGCTTGTGAAAGAATTCCATGAGAGTCTCTGGGCTGGACATAGAAGCGTGTGGGCCACCTTTACCAAAATAAAGGAAAAATATTGGTGGAAAGGAATGTACAAGGATATTTCCCAATATGTGGAAACATGCATGGTATGCCAAATGTACTCAAATGTGCGGCATTGTGATGGCTTGCAACCAACCTACCCACCTGCCATGCACTACAAATGGGTAGTGGATCTAGTTACAATGCCTTTGGGAATTTAGCAGATGCGGTACATTGCACTTGCAAGAGAAGATTTGACAAATCAGGTAGAAGGGCGTGCTCTTAGAACAAAGAGTACGGAAACAGTATGCAAATTTCTCTTGGAAGATGTGATCTGCCGTTATGGTTGTGTTGGGAAGATAACAGCTGATAGGGGTGAGCTAGATGTTGAAGAAGCAAGGGAATTCTTCTCTAGAATTGGTATCAAACTGTCCCTAACATGTGCTTACAATCCTGAGGGCAATGGGAAAAGTGAGCGAGGGCATCCTCCAATCATTAAAGCTTTGGCTAAGGCATGCAGAGAAAGAATGCGAGAGTGGCCAAAGCTGCTACCATATGCCTTGTGGGCTGACCGTACAACTCATAGCTCAGTGACAGGATACATGCCTGCAGAATTGATGTATGGTCAGAAGCCAGTGATGCCAGTTGAAGAAGTAGTTCTAACTTGGAATGTATTGCCCTGGGTCGAAGGATTGAGCAGAGATGACCTCCTTGCATTGCGAATAAGACAGTTGGAGAGGAGGCCTAGAGATATAGAGCTTGCTAAAGCCCGCTTGAAAGATGCAAGGTTGAAAAATAAAGAAAGATTTGATAGTAGACACAGACTCCGGCCAAAACCTATTGAAGAAGGTGATTGGGTTCTAATGTATGACAGTAGCCTTGACAACCAATTCACTGTTCAAAGAAAATTTGCAAAAAGATGGTTTGGCCCTTACATTGTCAAGCATGTGCATGGAAATGCCACGTATACTCTGTGTGAGCTTGATGGAACAGAAATAAAGAATCTTGTGGCTGGCAAAAGAATTAAGATATTTAAAAGAAGACATGATAATGATCCTTTTGATTCACAAGAGATTCAGGATGAGAGGCTTGACAGTGGTAGTATGGATATGGTTGAAGAGGAAGAGGATGATCTTCCTAGAACTGCAGAAGAAGAAGACGACATCCAGTTATATGTGGACCTTGATGATGATTTGGCACATACCAGAGGATGTGCAGGTTTAGAGGGGGTGGATGTCGTGCCATGGCACGTCTATGATGTGAAACCGTGCATGTGAGGCCATCAAATACACATCCAGATGCATGAGGTTATGTGCCATGACGAGTCATTATATGATGCCATGTACATATGTTCATATTGTAAATGAGGTTCAATAAGACAAGCTGAGGCTGAGCCAGATCTAGGAGTTTCTGTATATGAGTGTGGAGGGTGATGGTTCTGCTGTTACTCAGAGCCCATGGGTAAGTTAGAAACATCCAGTTATATATGATGGTATGAGTGGCACGCCAAAGGGATAAGTTAATGATGTTAATGGCTTCCCATGTGCATAATGTGTGGTAGCTTTTAAATGGTATTGATTGGGTCAAATCAGTGAATACCTCTTATGGAATGCAAACATGAGGGCATCTCAATGCACAAAGGAATGTATTTATGAAGATATGGGAAAATACTTGAATGAACAATTGGGGAGTCTATAAATCACATGGCCAATATGATGATTTATACACTACGGAGACATCAAGAGTAATAGAGATTCAATGGACATTACAGTGCCGAAGAATTTGTTGAATGCCGAGGAATAGAATTAAATGAACTGCCTTGCATTGAGAACTTTAACCTTAATGCTAAGGTTATGCTTTGCATTGAGAATTTTAACCTTAATGTTAAGGTTAGAAGTAACACATAATGGGTGGCAACGTACGTGGAAAAGAAATACATAAGAAATGTATTTCTTTTATTTGGGAATTTTCTAGATAGCATGGAAGGGAAATGCGAGCGCAGCCTTTGTAATTGGAAATTCCCGCATGAATAGCTGCAAAAGGTGGTGGGGGGCGCCGAGTTCTCCGCGGGAAAAAGAGAAAAAAACCAGAGGCGGACGGCGGCGAGTTCAGGGAGGAAAAAAATCTCTGCAAAAAGAGGAACAGCGTCCAATCGACCAGAGTTTTTATTTTCGAGAATACATACACGGTTTGTGCCTTGTAGGTGCTAGAAATAAAGAGGAAATTGAGCACTGCATGAAGAGAGGATCTCGACAAAACCCATGTTTTCTCTGTTTCTTGGGCTACGCTGAAGCGAGTATCGTTCCCGTGTATTCTGCATCGCGTGGCCAGCTCTGCGACTTATAAGTGATAAAGAGCATCTTGATATGATGGTTTTGATGGCACTGGATGTAAAGGATGTAACTGGTCACATGTATGTTGGAAAAATTTGAAGGCTTTGTTATGCCTACATGTGATTAGCTGGAAAGTTTTGGGAAAAAGAAGCCAGTGATTCTATGCTTGAAAAGGGATAAGCAATTGGAACACGAATTCAAGAATGGATTTGTCCTATGCTTTTTGGGAAATTTTGAATGTGAGATTCCTTGTTAGGTTTGACACCAACTCTCACAGCTAGAAGTCTCGTACTTTCCTAGCTATTCCGCACACGTCACGACAGCGTGTGACTGCTTCTATACACGCGTGTATTTGCCTATCGTATTAGCGTGTCTAAGCGTAGCTAAACTGATAAAATGCGTGTATTTGCCTATCGTATCAGCGCGTCTGACTGCTTCTATACACGCTGTCGTGCCACGGCACGTCTATGGTGTGAAACCATGCATGTGAGGCCATTAAATGCAAATCCAGATGCATGGGATTAAGTGGCTGTGTACATATGGGATGTATGGCGTGTGGAGGGTTTTGCTTTTGAGGGCGTCGCCAGGTGTATAGGTGAAATGGTTTGGCTTTGAGCTTGTTGGCCTGTCGGGTGAGAGGTCAGATGATGGAGATAATATCCGCTGCTCGGATGTTTGAATATGTGTGGGCGCGTTAAAAAATATAATGGGCACTCAAGGTCACATTTGAGATATGTGGAGCATGGGAGAAAAGGGCAATGAGGAGCCATGAACCTTGGACTGAGTGTGAAAAGAGAACATTGTGGCCATTTTTCAAAATGAATAAATAAATAAGAATAAACGTGGCCTTATTCTAAAATGTTGGCGTGGAGCGTTGAGGGGCTGCCAACGCATGCTTCTGGAAGCTGGTCGGCGCAACTGGATTGCAGAGGGGAGCCGCCGCCGAGTGGTAGTGTGGTAGCCAAGAGTGTGTGTAGGGGGGGGAATCGTCTGGTTTTTGCCAGGAGTGAAGGGGTGATCCGCCTGGCGTAGAGAAGGGACCGCTTGCTGCTGCAGAGACGGGGAGCCAGAGAAGGTGGTCGCCTAGAGAAAAACCAAGGGTGCTTGAAGGTCGTGACCACTGGGGTGCTGCAGAGAAGGTCGCTGAGTAAAAGGAAGGCTGGCGCAGAGGCGTAGCCTATGGTGCTGGAGGACACCTGGCTAAGAGCTGCATAGAGGGTGGCCGCCGGTGAGAGGAGACAGAGAGAGAGAGAGCTAACGGGAGGTGGTCGCCTTGTGCTAGAGGGAGGCTCGGGTCATACAGCGGCAAGTGTGAAGGGAGCTGCGTGTAGAGGAGAAACCTCTCGGGTGAGAGAGGAAGGCGGCTCTGGTGCTATGCATAGCTTGTGATTCTGCGACCAAAGGAGAGCCAGCGTGGAGGAAGCCAGTCGCCTCATTGACTTGCAGTTGCTCTGGAGTGTAGCTGCAGACGTGAAGTAGCGAAGGTGGCCGCCGCCTTGTATGCAGGCTGAGGGGATTCTGCAGACAGAGCCGAGGAGATGGGGATGTAAAGAGAGAGAGAAAACTGCCTTGTGAGAGACAGCCGCAGCGCAGCAGACAGAGCCAGCGCAGAGCTGACTAGAAGGCGTAGAGAGCCAGCATCGAGGGGGGGTTGATGAGCAGAGGGCGGAGGCGCTAGAGAGAGAGAGAGACTGGTGATCTCAGCGCTGGAAGCTTAAGCTTGTGGAGGTGGCAAACTCCTTGATGATTCTTGTTGCTGGAGTTGATGGCGATAGCCTTACAGTGCAGCTTTGTTGACAGTGTGTGGCATGCTGCTGGTATGTCTGAGGTATTATCATTATATGATCGTGTTGTTGTTGAGATTTTGGTGTCTTATTGCTCTTGAAGCTATGTGTAATGGTTGCTGACGGTGTTTGGGCCATGTTCTTGCTTAAATTGAAGACTTGATGATCATGATGGTTTGGTGTTTAGCCAAGAGAGATACCTTTTTCCCCTTGTACATGCGTCTCTGAGAGAGGAGGGAGGAGGTTTGGCGGGATTTATTTTCTCTGAATAATCAAATCAAGTGAATGCAAATCAACGTAACTCTCACAGCCAGACACCCAGTGTGTTCCCGGCTAGACCGCACACGTCACGACATCTTTGGTGAACCCGACGTGAAACCGCTGGGGTGAGAGTACGTAGAGATGGCTAGCAAAATGGAGCATTTATATGCAGAGATGAAAGAGCTTGAAGAGCGGTTCAGGAAGATTGAAGAAGAAAAGCGAATTCAGGAAGCGGTGGAAATTGCAGTGCAATTGGTGTATGACAGGGTCAATATATTTGATGGTTACGATCCAGAAAGCTATCTAAGGTGTTACGAGACAGAGATGAAGAATCAAGGGGTTCCAGAAAACATGATGATTGCATCTTTTGCATACCTTGTAAGTCCTGATTTAAAAGATGAAGTGCTGGAACTAGCAGAGTATCACTCCAAACGATGGAGTGATTTTGCAGATGCACTTATTTATGCAAGTTCCAGGTATAATGTGAGCTGTGATAGTGTTCCAGCAACAATCCGAGCCAATTTAGAAGCAGTTGTCGATGCATGTCTTATGGAGGACAATCAATTGCTATTCAAGGCTGATACAGAGATTGTGGAGGCTGTTTATGCTAAATTGGGACTGCAAAAAGCCATTAGTGAGCAACAAGGCCTTCACAGTGCAAAAAGGGATGCTTTGCTACAGCCTCATAAAGATGCAATGGGTGAACTCTGCAAGTATAATCTGTCTTCCTTGTTTGAGGGTGCAGACATACAGGGTCCTATGATCATATCAAATGATGTGTGTATGCCTATGCTTGAGGAGACACTTGATTCAGAGAGCTTCAGGATAGGTGCTCAAGACCCAGTACACGAGGAAGAGGACTGTGAAGCATGTAAGCTGTGTAAACTTGAGGATTCTCATGACGAAAGTGCTCATTTGAAGGGTATTCCTCAGGTGTCGTATCATATGTGTGAAGAACAGTAGGAATCAATGCTTCTTGCTGAAAGCATGATTGCAGAGTTTGAAGATCTAAGACAAGAAGAAGACGCTATCATTACTGCATTCTTATCTGGTTATGATGCTTATAAGCAGAATGACGTACATGAATATGCAGACGGGCCACAAGTATGTGTGATTGATTTAGAGGGGGTGAGTGATATGGGTGATTCCAACAGTGATGTTGCTTCTGAAGCTGGTTGCCAAGGTTCTTTGGATTTGGGTTATTCTGGAATGCTAACAGGGTGTTCCAACAATAAACAGGGTGATGCTATGTCATCAGTGTCAGGGTTACCTTGCAACCACATTTGTGAGCAACAATCTCGAGCTTGGAAGCCTGTTTATGATGATGATTTGGAGAGGGAAATTGAATCTGTCTTTTTGAATCATACAGGGTTCAATGACATACAGATTCAAGGGTACTCGAGTGAGGGACCCATAAATCTAAGCCCATCTGCAGACAGGTATCAAGAAATACTGGGAGATAACATGCAGGATATGCAAAGTGTGGTCATAGAGCCTCAAGAGGCTACATATGAGCAACCAAATGGATATAGCTATGGGGGTATGAATGTTCATGATAATCAACATGTGGGATTGCAAGATGATAATGGCTCCAATGCGATTGATCCTGGATTGGATGCTATCTTAGATGATGCATTGGATGATTTCATGGTATATAATAGATCCCCATCAGCTTTGGGCTCTTCTATGCTTAATGCTAGTCAACTGTCGGTTGCAAGTGAGGATGTGCAGGTGTTATGTAAGCCAAATGATTGTGATGAGATTGATTCAGATCTGGAGGCTATTCTCGATGATGCCTTGCTGGACTTTGTATGTGTTGATGCTTTTCCGTCTTTGGATGAGAAGAATGAATGTTTGTCAGTGGGTGAGCTGGATCCGGGCACGGTAGATTTGGATGGGATGTTACCAAATGTGTGTTCCATGCTGTTAATGCAGTTGTTACTTGTTGTGGCCATACAATATGTGGTGCAAAGGCTTCAAACATGGCCTGAGGAAAATTTTGAAGCAAATCATTTTGAAGAGCATCCCACTTTGAATGATGAGGGTAATCATGCATATGCAGGGAATCTAAGTGAGGATAGGGCTTTATATGAGCAAAGGATATGGCACATATGCCAAAAGCGATTGGTATTTGATCCAGGTGGGAAAGCAGAACCATTCAGATGTGATTGCTAAGATACAGGACCTGTGTGGCACATACCAGAGGATGTGCAGGTTTAGAGGGGGTGGATGTCGTGCCACGGCACGTCTATGGTGTGAAACCATGCATGTGAGGCCATTAAATGCAAATCCAGATGCATGGGATTAAGTGGCTGTGTACATATGGGATGTATGGCGTGTGGAGGGTTTTGCTTTTGAGGGCGTCGCCAGGTGTATAGGTGAAATGGTTTGGCTTTGAGCTTGTTGGCCTGTCGGGTGAGAGGTCAGATGATGGAGATAATATCCGCTGCTCGGATGTTTGAATATGTGTGGGCGCGTTAAAAAATATAATGGGCACTCAAGGTCACATTTGAGATATGTGGAGCATGGGAGAAAAGGGCAATGAGGAGCCATGAACCTTGGACTGAGTGTGAAAAGAGAACATTGTGGCCATTTTTCCAAATGAATAAATAAATAAGAATAAACGTGGCCTTATTCTAAAATGTTGGCGTGGAGCGTTGAGGGGCTGCCAACGCATGCTTCTGGAAGCTGGTCGGCGCAACTGGATTGCAGAGGGGAGCCGCCGCCGAGTGGTAGTGTGGTAGCCAAGAGTGTGTGTAGGGGGGGGAATCGTCTGGTTTTCGCCAGGAGTGAAGGGGTGATCCGCCTGGCGTAGAGAAGGGACCGCTTGCTGCAGAGACGGGGAGCCAGAGAAGGTGGTCGCCTAGAGAAAAACCAAGGGTGCTTGAAGGTCGTGATCACTGGGGTGCTGCAGAGAAGGTCGCTGAGTAAAAGGAAGGCTGGCGCAGAGGCGTAGCCTATGGTGCTGGAGGACACCTGGCTAAGAGCTGCATAGAGGGTGGCCGCCGGTGAGAGGAGACAGAGAGAGAGAGAGCTAACGGGAGGTGGTCGCCTTGTGCTAGAGGGAGGCTCGGGTCATACAGCGGCAAGTGTGAAGGGAGCTGCGTGTAGAGGAGAAACCTCTCGGGTGAGAGAGGAAGGCGGCTCTGGTGCTATGCATAGCTTGTGATTCTGCGACCAAAGGAGAGCCAGCGTGGAGGAAGCCAGTCGCCTCATTGACTTGCAGTTGCTCTGGAGTGTAGCTGCAGACGTGAAGTAGCGAAGGTGGCCGCCGCCTTGTATGCAGGCTGAGGGGATTCTGCAGACAGAGCCGAGGAGATGGGGATGTAAAGAGAGAGAGAAAACTGCCTTGTGAGAGACAGCCGCAGCGCAGCAGACAGAGCCAGCGCAGAGCTGACTAGAAGGCATAGAGAGCCAGCATCGAGGGGGGGTTGATGAGCAGAGGGCAGAGGCGCTAGAGAGAGAGAGAGACTGGTGATCTCAGTGCTGGAAGCTTAAGCTTGTGGAGGTGGCAAACTCCTTGATGATTCTTGTTGCTGGAGTTGATGGCGATAGCCTTACAGTGCAGCTTTGTTGACAGTGTGTGGCATGCTGCTGGTATGTCTGAGGTATTATCATTATATGATCGTGTTGTTGTTGAGATTTTGGTGTCTTATTGCTCTTGAAGCTATGTGTAATGGGTGCTGACGGTGTTTGGGCCATGTTCTTGCTTAAATTGAAGACTTGATGATCATGATGGTTTGGTGTTTAGCCAAGAGAGATACCTTTTTCCCCTTGTACATGCGTCTCTGAGAGAGGAGGGAGGAGGTTTGGCGGGATTTATTTTCTCTGAATAATCAAATCAAGTGAATGCAAATCAACGTAACTCTCACAGCCAGACACCCAGTGTGTTCCCGGCTAGACCGCACACGTCACGACATCTTTGGTGAACCCGACGTGAAACCGCTGGGGTGAGAGTACGTAGAGATGGCTAGCAAAATGGAGCATTTATATGCAGAGATGAAAGAGCTTGAAGAGCGGTTCAGGAAGATTGAAGAAGAAAAGCGAATTCAGGAAGCGGTGGAAATTGCAGTGCAATTGGTGTATGACAGGGTCAATATATTTGATGGTTACGATCCAGAAAGCTATCTAAGGTGTTACGAGACAGAGATGAAGAATCAAGGGGTTCCAGAAAACATGATGATTGCATCTTTTGCATACCTTGTAAGTCCTGATTTAAAAGATGAAGTGCTGGAACTAGCAGAGTATCACTCCAAACGATGGAGTGATTTTGCAGATGCACTTATTTATGCGAGTTCCAGGTATAATGTGAGCTGTGATAGTGTTCCAGCAACAATCCGAGCCAATTTAGAAGCAGTTGTCGATGCATGTCTTATGGAGGACAATCAATTGCTATTCAAGGCTGATACAGAGATTGTGGAGGCTGTTTATGCTAAATTGGGACTGCAAAAAGCCATTAGTGAGCAACAAGGCCTTCACAGTGCAAAAAGGGATGCTTTGCTACAGCCTCATAAAGATGCAATGGGTGAACTCTGCAAGTATAATCTGTCTTCCTTGTTTGAGGGTGCAGACATACGGGGTCCTATGATCATATCAAATGATGTGTGTATGCCTATGCTTGAGGAGACACTTGATTCAGAGAGCTTCAGGATAGGTGCTCAAGACCCAGTACATGAGGAAGAGGACTGTGAAGCATGTAAGCTGTGTAAACTTGAGGATTCTCATGATGAAAGTGCTCATTTGAAGGGTATTCCTCAGGTGTCGTATCATATGTGTGAAGAACAGCAAGAATCAATGCTTCTTGCTGAAAGCATGATTGCAGAGTTTGAAAATCTAAGACAAGAAGAAGATGCTATCATTACTGCATTCTTATCTGGTTATGATGCTTATAAGCAGGATGACGTACATGAATATGCAGACGGGCCACAAGTATGTGTGATTGATTTAGAGGGGGTGAGTGATATGGGTGATTCCAACAGTGATGTTGCTTCTGAAGCTGGTTGCCAAGGTTCTTTGGATTTGGGTTATTCTGGAATGCTAACAGGGTGTTCCAACAATAAACAGGGTGATGCTATGTCATCAGTGTCAGGGTTACCTTGCAACCACATTTGTGAGCAACAATCTCGAGCTTGGAAGCCTGTTTATGATGATGATTTGGAGAGGGAAATTGAATCTGTCTTTTTGAATCATACAGGGTTCAATGACATACAGATTCAAGGGTACTCGAGTGAGGGACCCATAAATCTAAGCCCATCTGCAGACAGGTATCAAGAAATACTGGGAGATAACATGCAGGATATGCAAAGTGTGGTCATAGAGCCTCAAGAGGCTACATATGAGCAACCAAATGGATATAGCTATGGGGGTATGAATGTTCATGATAATCAACATGTGGGATTGCAAGATGATAATGGCTCCAATGCGATTGATCCTGGATTGGATGCTATCTTAGATGATGCATTGGATGATTTCATGGTATATAATAGATCCCCATCAGCTTTGGGCTCTTCTATGCTTGATGCTAGTCAACTGTCGGTTGCAAGTGAGGATGTGCAGGTGTTATGTAAGCCAAATGATTGTGATGAGATTGATTCAGATCTGGAGGCTATTCTCGATGATGCCTTGCTGGACTTTGTATGTGTTGATGCTTTTCCGTCTTTGGATGAGAAGAATGAATGTTTGTCAGTGGGTGAGCTGGATCCGGGCACGGTAGATTTGGATGGGATGTTACCAAATGTGTGTTCCATGCTGTTAATGCAGTTGTTACTTGTTGTGGCCATACAATATGTGGTGCAAAGGCTTCAAACATGGCCTGAGGAAAATTTTGAAGCAAATCATTTTGAAGAGCATCCCACTTTGAATGATGAGGGTAATCATGCATATGCAGGGAATCTAAGTGAGGATAGGGCTTTATATGAGCAAAGGATATGGCACATATGCCAAAAGCGATTGGTATTTGATCCAGGTGGGAAAGCAGAACCATTCAGATGTGATTGCTAAGATACAGGACCTGTGTGGCACATACCAGAGGATGTGCAGGTTTAGAGGGGGTGGATGTCGTGCCACGGCACGTCTATGGTGTGAAACCATGCATGTGAGGCCATTAAATGCAAATCCAGATGCATGGGATTAAGTGGCTGTGTACATATGGGATGTATGGCGTGTGGAGGGTTTTGCTTTTGAGGGCGTCGCCAGGTGTATAGGTGAAATGGTTTGGCTTTGAGCTTGTTGGCCTGTCGGGTGAGAGGTCAGATGATGGAGATAATATCCGCTGCTCGGATGTTTGAATATGTGTGGGCGCGTTAAAAAATATAATGGGCACTCAAGGTCACATTTGAGATATGTGGAGCATGGGAGAAAAGGGCAATGAGGAGCCATGAACCTTGGACTGAGTGTGAAAAGAGAACATTGTGGCCATTTTTCAAAATGAATAAATAAATAAGAATAAACGTGGCCTTATTCTAAAATGTTGGCGTGGAGCGTTGAGGGGCTGCCAACGCATGCTTCTGGAAGCTGGTCGGCGCAACTGGATTGCAGAGGGGAGCCGCCGCCGAGTGGTAGTGTGGTAGCCAAGAGTGTGTGTAGGGGGGGGAATCGTCTGGTTTTCGCCAAGAGTGAAGGGGTGATCCGCCTGGCGTAGAGAAGGGACCGCTTGCTGCAGAGACGGGGAGCCAGAGAAGGTGGTCGCCTAGAGAAAAACCAAGGGTGCTTGAAGGTCGTGATCACTGGGGTGCTGCAGAGAAGGTCGCTGAGTAAAAGGAAGGCTGGCGCAGAGGCGTAGCCTATGGTGCTGGAGGACACCTGGCTAAGAGCTGCATAGAGGGTGGCCGCCGGTGAGAGGAGACAGAGAGAGAGAGAGCTAACGGGAGGTGGTCGCCTTGTGCTAGAGGGAGGCTCGGGTCATACAGCGGCAAGTGTGAAGGGAGCTGCGTGTAGAGGAGAAACCTCTCGGGTGAGAGAGGAAGGCGGCTCTGGTGCTATGCATAGCTTGTGATTCTGCGACCAAAGGAGAGCCAGCGTGGAGGAAGCCAGTCGCCTCATTGACTTGCAGTTGCTCTGGAGTGTAGCTGCAGACGTGAAGTAGCGAAGGTGGCCGCGCCTTGTATGCAGGCTGAGGGGATTCTGCAGACAGAGCCGAGGAGATGGGGATGTAAAGAGAGAGAGAAAACTGCCTTGTGAGAGACAGCCGCAGCGCAGCAGACAGAGCCAGCACAGAGCTGACTAGAAGGCATAGAGAGCCAGCATCGAGGGGGGGTTGATGAGCAGAGGGCGGAGGCGCTAGAGAGAGAGAGAGACTGGTGATCTCAGCGCTGGAAGCTTAAGCTTGTGGAGGTGGCAAACTCCTTGATGATTCTTGTTGCTGGAGTTGATGGCGATAGCCTTACAGTGCAGCTTTGTTGACAGGGTGTGGCATGCTGCTGGTATGTCTGAGGTATTATCATTATATGATCGTGTTGTTGTTGAGATTTTGGTGTCTTATTGCTCTTGAAGCTATGTGTAATGGGTGCTGACGGTGTTTGGGCCATGTTCTTGCTTAAATTGAAGACTTGATGATCATGATGGTTTGGTGTTTAGCCAAGAGAGATACCTTTTTCCCCTTGTACATGCGTCTCTGAGAGAGGAGGGAGGAGGTTTGGCGGGATTTATTTTCTTTGAATAATCAAATCAAGTGAATGCAAATCAACGTAACTCTCACAGCCAGACACCCAGTGTGTTCCCGGCTAGACCGCACACGTCACGACATCTTTGGTGAACCCGACGTGAAACCGCTGGGGTGAGAGTACGTAGAGATGGCTAGCAAAATGGAGCATTTATATGCAGAGATGAAAGAGCTTGAAGAGCGGTTCAGGAAGATTGAAGAAGAAAAGCGAATTCAGGAAGCGGTGGAAATTGCAGTGCAATTGGTGTATGACAGGGTCAATATATTTGATGGTTACGATCCAGAAAGCTATCTAAGGTGTTACGAGACAGAGATGAAGAATCAAGGGGTTCCAGAAAACATGATGATTGCATCTTTTGCATACCTTGTAAGTCCTGATTTAAAAGATGAAGTGCTGGAACTAGCAGAGTATCACTCCAAACGATGGAGTGATTTTGCAGATGCACTTATTTATGCGAGTTCCAGGTATAATGTGAGCTGTGATAGTGTTCCAGCAACAATCCGAGCCAATTTAGAAGCAGTTGTCGATGCATGTCTTATGGAGGACAATCAATTGCTATTCAAGGCTGATACAGAGATTGTGGAGGCTGTTTATGCTAAATTGGGACTGCAAAAAGCCATTAGTGAGCAACAAGGCCTTCACAGTGCAAAAAGGGATGCTTTGCTACAGCCTCATAAAGATGCAATGGGTGAACTCTGCAAGTATAATCTGTCTTCCTTGTTTGAGGGTGCAGACATACAGGGTCCTATGATCATATCAAATGATGTGTGTATGCCTATGCTTGAGGAGACACTTGATTCAGAGAGCTTCAGGATAGGTGCTCAAGACCCAGTACACGAGGAAGAGGACTGTGAAGCATGTAAGCTGTGTAAACTTGAGGATTCTCATGACGAAAGTGCTCATTTGAAGGGTATTCCTCAGGTGTCGTATCATATGTGTGAAGAACAGCAAGAATCAATGCTTCTTGCTGAAAGCATGATTGCAGAGTTTGAAGATCTAAGACAAGAAGAAGACGCTATCATTACTGCATTCTTATCTGGTTATGATGCTTATAAGCAGGATGACGTACATGAATATGCAGACGGGCCACAAGTATGTGTGATTGATTTAGAGGGGGTGAGTGATATGGGTGATTCCAACAGTGATGTTGCTTCTGAAGCTGGTTGCCAAGGTTCTTTGGATTTGGGTTATTCTGGAATGCTAACAGGGTGTTCCAACAATAAACAGGGTGATGCTATGTCATCAGTGTCAGGGTTACCTTGCAACCACATTTGTGAGCAACAATCTCGAGCTTGGAAGCCTGTTTATGATGATGATTTGGAGAGGGAAATTGAATCTGTCTTTTTGAATCATACAGGGTTCAATGACATACAGATTCAAGGGTACTCGAGTGAGGGACCCATAAATCTAAGCCCATCTGCAGACAGGTATCAAGAAATACTGGGAGATAACATGCAGGATATGCAAAGTGTGGTCATAGAGCCTCAAGAGGCTACATATGAGCAACCAAATGGATATAGCTATGGGGGTATGAATGTTCATGATAATCAACATGTGGGATTGCAAGATGATAATGGCTCCAATGCGATTGATCCTGGATTGGATGCTATCTTAGATGATGCATTGGATGATTTCATGGTATATAATAGATCCCCATCAGCTTTGGGCTCTTCTATGCTTGATGCTAGTCAACTGTCAGTTGCAAGTGAGGATGTGCAGGTGTTATGTAAGCCAAATGATTGTGATGAGATTGATTCAGATCTGGAGGCTATTCTCGATGATGCCTTGCTGGACTTTGTATGTGTTGATGCTTTTCCGTCTTTGGATGAGAAGAATGAATGTTTGTCAGTGGGTGAGCTGGATCCGGGCACGGTAGATTTGGATGGGATGCTACCAAATGTGTGTTCCATGCTGTTAATGCAGTTGTTACTTGTTGTGGCCATACAATATGTGGTGCAAAGGCTTCAAACATGGCTTGAGGAAAATTTTGAAGCAAATCATTTTGAAGAGCATCCCACTTTGAATGATGAGGGTAATCATGCATATGCAGGGAATCTAAGTGAGGATAGGGCTTTATATGAGCAAAGGATATGGCACATATGCCAAAAGCGATTGGTATTTGATCCAGGTGGGAAAGCAGAACCATTCAGATGTGATTGCTAAGATACAGGACCTGTGTGGCACATACCAGAGGATGTGCAGGTTTAGAGGGGGTGGATGTCGTGCCACGGCACGTCTATGGTGTGAAACCATGCATGTGAGGCCATTAAATGCAAATCCAGATGCATGGGATTAAGTGGCTGTGTACATATGGGATGTATGGCGTGTGGAGGGTTTTGCTTTTGAGGGCGTCGCCAGGTGTATAGGTGAAATGGTTTGGCTTTGAGCTTGTTGGCCTGTCGGGTGAGAGGTCAGATGATGGAGATAATATCCGCTGCTCGGATGTTTGAATATGTGTGGGCGCGTTAAAAAATATAATGGGCACTCAAGGTCACATTTGAGATATGTGGAGCATGGGAGAAAAGGGCAATGAGGAGCCATGAACCTTGGACTGAGTGTGAAAAGAGAACATTGTGGCCATTTTTCAAAATGAATAAATAAATAAGAATAAACGTGGCCTTATTCTAAAATGTTGGCGTGGAGCGTTGAGGGGCTGCCAACGCATGCTTCTGGAAGCTGGTCGGCGCAACTGGATTGCAGAGGGGAGCCGCCGCCGAGTGGTAGTGTGGTAGCCAAGAGTGTGTGTAGGGGGGGGAATCGTCTGGTTTTCGCCAGGAGTGAAGGGGTGATCCGCCTGGCGTAGAGAAGGGACCGCTTGCTGCAGAGACGGGGAGCCAGAGAAGGTGGTCGCCTAGAGAAAAACCAAGGGTGCTTGAAGGTCGTGATCACTGGGGTGCTGCAGAGAAGGTCGCTGAGTAAAAGGAAGGCTGGCGCAGAGGCGTAGCCTATGGTGCTGGAGGACACCTGGCTAAGAGCTGCATAGAGGGTGGCCGCCGGTGAGAGGAGACAGAGAGAGAGAGAGCTAACGGGAGGTGGTCGCCTTGTGCTAGAGGGAGGCTCGGGTCATACAGCGGCAAGTGTGAAGGGAGCTGCGTGTAGAGGAGAAACCTCTCGGGTGAGAGAGGAAGGCGGCTCTGGTGCTATGCATAGCTTGTGATTCTGCGACCAAAGGAGAGCCAGCGTGGAGGAAGCCAGTCGCCTCATTGACTTGCAGTTGCTCTGGAGTGTAGCTGCAGACGTGAAGTAGCGAAGGTGGCCGCCGCCTTGTATGCAGGCTGAGGGGATTCTGCAGACAGAGCCGAGGAGATGGGGATGTAAAGAGAGAGAGAAAACTGCCTTGTGAGAGACAGCCGCAGCGCAGCAGACAGAGCCAGCGCAGAGCTGACTAGAAGGCATAGAGAGCCAGCATCGAGGGGGGGTTGATGAGCAGAGGGCAGAGGCGCTAGAGAGAGAGAGAGACTGGTGATCTCAGCGCTGGAAGCTTAAGCTTGTGGAGGTGGCAAACTCCTTGATGATTCTTGTTGCTGGAGTTGATGGCGATAGCCTTACAGTGCAGCTTTGTTGACAGTGTGTGGCATGCTGCTGGTATGTCTGAGGTATTATCATTATATGATCGTGTTGTTGTTGAGATTTTGGTGTCTTATTGCTCTTGAAGCTATGTGTAATGGGTGGTGACGGTGTTTGGGCCATGTTCTTGCTTAAATTGAAGACTTGATGATCATGATGGTTTGGTGTTTAGCCAAGAGAGATACCTTTTTCCCCTTGTACATGCGTCTCTGAGAGAGGAGGGAGGAGGTTTGGCGGGATTTATTTTCTCTGAATAATCAAATCAAGTGAATGCAAATCAACGTAACTCTCACAGCCAGACACCCAGTGTGTTCCCGGCTAGACCGCACACGTCACGACATCTTTGGTGAACCCGACGTGAAACCGCTGGGGTGAGAGTACGTAGAGATGGCTAGCAAAATAGAGCATTTATATGCAGAGATGAAAGAGCTTGAAGAGCGGTTCAGGAAGATTGAAGAAGAAAAGCGAATTCAGGAAGCGGTGGAAATTGCAGTGCAATTGGTGTATGACAGGGTCAATATATTTGATGGTTACGATCCAGAAAGCTATCTAAGGTGTTACGAGACAGAGATGAAGAATCAAGGGGTTCCAGAAAACATGATGATTGCATCTTTTGCATACCTTGTAAGTCCTGATTTAAAAGATGAAGTGCTGGAACTAGCAGAGTATCACTCCAAACGATGGAGTGATTTTGCAGATGCACTTATTTATGCGAGTTCCAGGTATAATGTGAGCTGTGATAGTGTTCCAGCAACAATCCGAGCCAATTTAGAAGCAGTTGTCGATGCATGTCTTATGGAGGACAATCAATTGCTATTCAAGGCTGATACAGAGATTGTGGAGGCTGTTTATGCTAAATTGGGACTGCAAAAAGCCATTAGTGAGCAACAAGGCCTTCACAGTGCAAAAAGGGATGCTTTGCTACAGCCTCATAAAGATGCAATGGGTGAACTCTGCAAGTATAATCTGTCTTCCTTGTTTGAGGGTGCAGACATACAGGGTCCTATGATCATATCAAATGATGTGTGTATGCCTATGCTTGAGGAGACACTTGATTCAGAGAGCTTCAGGATAGGTGCTCAAGACCCAGTACACGAGGAAGAGGACTGTGAAGCATGTAAGCTGTGTAAACTTGAGGATTCTCATGACGAAAGTGCTCATTTGAAGGGTATTCCTCAGGTGTCGTATCATATGTGTGAAGAACAGCAAGAATCAATGCTTCTTGCTGAAAGCATGATTGCAGAGTTTGAAGATCTAAGACAAGAAGAAGACGCTATCATTACTGCATTCTTATCTGGTTATGATGCTTATAAGCAGGATGACGTACATGAATATGCAGACGGGCCACAAGTATGTGTGATTGATTTAGAGGGGGTGAGTGATATGGGTGATTCCAACAGTGATGTTGCTTCTGAAGCTGGTTGCCAAGGTTCTTTGGATTTGGGTTATTCTGGAATGCTAACAGGGTGTTCCAACAATAAACAGGGTGATGCTATGTCATCAGTGTCAGGGTTACCTTGCAACCACATTTGTGAGCAACAATCTCGAGCTTGGAAGCCTGTTTATGATGATGATTTGGAGAGGGAAATTGAATCTGTCTTTTTGAATCATACAGGGTTCAATGACATACAGATTCAAGGGTACTCGAGTGAGGGACCCATAAATCTAAGCCCATCTGCAGACAGGTATCAAGAAATACTGGGAGATAACATGCAGGATATGCAAAGTGTGGTCATAGAGCCTCAAGAGGCTACATATGAGCAACCAAATGGATATAGCTATGGGGGTATGAATGTTCATGATAATCAACATGTGGGATTGCAAGATGATAATGGCTCCAATGCGATTGATCCTGGATTGGATGCTATCTTAGATGATGCATTGGATGATTTCATGGTATATAATAGATCCCCATCAGCTTTGGGCTCTTCTATGCTTGATGCTAGTCAACTGTCGGTTGCAAGTGAGGATGTGCAGGTGTTATGTAAGCCAAATGATTGTGATGAGATTGATTCAGATCTGGAGGCTATTCTCGATGATGCCTTGCTGGACTTTGTATGTGTTGATGCTTTTCCGTCTTTGGATGAGAAGAATGAATGTTTGTCAGTGGGTGAGCTGGATCCGGGCACGGTAGATTTGGATGGGATGCTACCAAATGTGTGTTCCATGCTGTTAATGCAGTTGTTACTTGTTGTGGCCATACAATATGTGGTGCAAAGGCTTCAAACATGGCCTGAGGAAAATTTTGAAGCAAATCATTTTGAAGAGCATCCCACTTTGAATGATGAGGGTAATCATGCATATGCAGGGAATCTAAGTGAGGATAGGGCTGTAAGATTCCTCCCCCAACCCTTTTTTGATGTCTAGTATATTCCCCTGTAATCAATTCCTTTTCTGAAATATAAGAGATCTTGTTTGTGGCTGTTTTAACCTAGAGAGAGAAAATATGCTAGAGAGAGAATATTCAGATTATGAATATTTTTGGATAGAAAATTAACTCATCTTATTAAAATAAGTTCCCCTGAAATAGAAATTCAAAAAGAATTTTCCAATGTGCAATTGGAATTAAATGGAAATAAGTATAAAGAACCTTAGTCTAAGGGTCTAGATTTTCAGAAATTTTTAGATTATGGTCCAATTAAGGTTCCTATGGGCCAATAGCATCAATCCATGTGTAGGGAGGAGATAAATCCAATTTGTAAAAGAAGATACCCAAAAATGAGTAAATGCTCACATAAGATGAAGAGTTGAAAATGTACAAGATGTATTAGTAAAAAAACTATGAGCAATATTAAAAATATGAGATATTTTGGGTATCCAAAAATGAGTAAATGCTCACATAAGATGAAGAGTTGAAAATGTACAAGGTTTATTAGTAAATAAACACATATGTAAGGAAGGGGAGTTCTTTAAAGGAGGTGCATATTTCACATAAGATGAAGAGTTGAAAATGTACAAGGTTTATTAGTAAATAAACACATATGTAAGGAAGGGGAGTTCTTTAAAGGAGGTGCATATTTCACATAAGATGAAGAGTTGAAAATGTACAAGGCTTATTAGTAAAAAAACTATGACACATATGTAAGGAAGAGGAGTTCTTTAAAGGAGGTGCATATTTCACATAAGATGAAGAGTTGAAAATGTACAAGGTTTATTAGTAAAAAACTATGAGCAATAAAATTTTGACACATATGTAAGGAAGGGGAATTCTTTAAAGGAGGTGCATATTTCACATGCTTGAATGAGTTTTAAACTCAAAAATAATGTGATATTTTTATCTCTCATCTCTCTTGAACCAAACCAAATCAAAATGGAACCAAATCGAATCAAAAAGTAACCAAACTAGGTCCAAATCTAGTCCAAATTCAATCAAACTGACTTGGAAAATTCTAGAATCAGTTTGTTTGGTTAGGAGCTCAAATTTTCCTATAAATAGAAGCCTCCCCTTGTTGAAAAAAATATAGTGTCTTATGCTTTGTCACTCTACTCCACCTAAGCCAAATTAGATAGAGTCTTATGCTTGTTACTCTACTCCACCTAAGCCAAAATATAGAGTGTCTTATGCATTGTTACTCTACTCTACCTAAGCCAAGAGTTGTGAATTCTTTAATAATTCACTAGTTTTGATACTTCTCTCCTTCTTCAATCCCCATTGGTGGCTCCATCAACATACTAAACCAATTGATTGGTTGGGGGCCTCTACCGTGAATAAAGAATCAAGCAAATTATAAGGTAAGTATATTGAATTTTGATCTTTCTATAATTTCTCAATGATTCTCTCTTCTCAACCCCTCTCAAGCTTGAGAAGTTTAATTGGTATGGTTTTTTAAATGCTATTGAAGTTAATTGGTGAATAGTAGTGAAGAGTTACATAATTTAATAAATGCTATAGAAGTTAATTTCCATTTATGTTTAAATTCTAATAGTTTTTATGTAATTTCTCTCTCTCACTCAAGAAATGGTCATACTCATGAACCATTCTCAATCCAAATGAAGCTTTTCATAAAGCCTTTTCTTAATCCAAGATTAAGCTATGCTTGAGGCCAAATTAATGGCTTTTTGCTATGCTTTTAGTTTATGCACATTGATGATTCAATCCATTATGGATTGATGACCCAATTAGAGACCATTCTAATTGTTTTCTTAATGATCCAATTAGAGACCATTATGGATTGATGATCCAATTAGAGACCATTCTAATTATTTCTTTAATAATGAGCTTTATCCCTTAGAAAAAAATTGAGATTTATCAGTCATAGTAGCGGAGCTATGGCAAAATTTTTATAGAAATTAAGCATAAAATAAATTCATTCAAAGTATAAAAAGAGGAATTCCTACCATATTCTAGGAACTATCATCCTAGATTAATTAAAAGAATTTTATTATGCATGGAGATGTGGGTGTTGCATGTAGATGTAGATGTATGGATGTGAGTGTGAATGTGGAGGTGGATGTATGCATGGGACGTGGATGTATGCATGTAGAAATAGATGTGTAGATGAGGATGTAAATGGAGATGTGGATGGATGCATGTAGATGTAGAGGTATAGATGTAGATGTGAATGGAGATATGGATGTATACATGTAGATGTAGATGTATAGATGTAGATGTGGATGTGGAGGTGGATGGATGCATGTAGATGTAGATGTATAGATGTAGATGGGAATGGAGATATGGATGTATGCATGTAGATGTAGTTGTGAATGGAGATGTATATGTATACATGTAGATGTAGATGTATAGATGTAGATGTGGATGTGGATGGGGATGTATGCATGTAGATGTAGGTGTATAGACGTAGATGTGGATGTAGAGGTGGATGTATGCATGTAGATGTAGATGTATAGATGTGGATGTGAATGTGGAGTGGGTGTATGCATGTAGATGTAGATGTATGGAGGTGAATGTGAATGTGGATGTGGATGTATGCATAGGGATGTAGATGTATGCATGTAGATGTGAATGTACGCATATAGTTGTGGATGTATGGATGTGAATATACGATTGTGATGTGAGGGAAGCTGAAGTGATGAGATGGAAATGATGTGATGGGATGAGTATACATATAAATGGAATATGGAATAAGTAATGTAGATTGAGGAGGGATAATGTGGAAAAATGAAAGTTAAAATAGAAATTGTATTGTAAACTGTTTGTAAATGCTATCTGTAAATGATTGTTTTATGTCAAGAATGCTGGGGGGAGCATTTTGACCGTCTTGTGATTAAGGTCGTGATGAGAAAGTTGCAACTGCTGACGGGGAGTCAATGAAGGACGTCTCGCGTAGCAAGGTCGGCCGAGGTCTTGACCAGCCTCGGTGTGATTAAAATGGTGAGCTTCCGGTACGGTGGATGAGGGGCCAAGGAAGCGGCCTATGCGTGAAGCGCTAGGTTACCTGCGAAGGATCCTAGAGGGTGCTGACCATACGGTGCTCGGGCTCTGGGTCGCCTAGGATACCCACGCGTGCGTCGAGGAAGATATTGGAACAGAGTTGGAGTTGTTTTCTGAAATCGAGCATGGATCTGGTTGATTGACCTTGCTGGTCTTCAATGGATGAGTCCATGGCTCCTTATATGGATCTGTTGGTTGATCTTGCTGATCTTCAACGAGAGTCCATCTTGTTAAGTGATTATATTGCCAAGTATTATGGGCTAGGAACTATCGAAACGGCTCCTGAGCGTTCTAGTTGCCAATGAAGCCATAGATACTCTGATGAAGGAATGATGGGAAATTAAGAATCAATTGGATAAATTGGAAGATGGTGATCAATGATACTATGGTTTTATTAAAGGATTGTTTTAAACTGGTTGAATCTGGTTGAAAAAGGCAATTTCATATTGGGTGTGTGAGTGGTGTGACTAGTTTTATTTTGCATGAACATCCGGCTAGGGGGCCTTGGAACTCTTTTCCTTGGTACCCGGGACAAAACCTAACCAAATTTTTAATTGGATCCCATCACTACAGTGGTTGGGCGGTTGGCTAATCCATGGGATTGGATGGGGTTAGGCTGGACTGATGGATCCGTAAATCGAGACTCAAACTTTTGTTTTTACGATAGAAAAAAAAAAATAAATCCCGGACAGAAACTGTTCTATGGATAGGAATCAACGGCTGTGCCTCTTGAATGGGGAAAAAAGCGTTGATCCCAATGATCCAAGTGCAAGTTTCTTCCTTGAACTGACTAAGTATCTTATAGATGTAATCGGATCATCTCGATCAGAAATGATCTTGACTACGTTAGAGTAAAAAGTTATCCTGGTGGAATCGCCCGTGCTTTCCGGTAGAGGAAGTTTTTCCGGGTTCGGTTTTGGAACAACCGACGGATTAGTCTCTTATCCGGATATCCGTGGGCGAGGCCCCGAGTGTGGGACCCCTGTCCCGCGCGAGAAGCGCTACTTCCGCTGCCAGTACCCTGAATCCGTTGCTCGGTGGGAACAGGGATCTTACAGTTGGTATCAGAGCATTTGGTTAATAAAGATCAACTGAGAAGACAAATATGTCAAAAATTTATCTAGAAAGACAAAAAGGTTATAATTGTGTGATATAATTCATACAATTTGATATTCAAACTGAAACTCGTAATTTGGTAATTGGGTCTTCAAATGGAAGTACCGCAATTATATAAAATCCCTGACTTGCTTGAGGCCTAGACATGATAGTATTTACCTTATAATTCCAAGGGCCGTGACTACACGTATATACCGAGAGTATACTGCAGCTCTTTACTGACAGTATATACGAGTAAATCTAAGACTTGAAATTATAAGCGTTAATGCTATCCAGATGATGATTTCGAATGTGATTGATATGATTTTTAATTCTGTCTGAGAATTGATGAATTGATTTGGATGCTGATTGAAAATGCTGATTGAAAAATGTTGATTTTTAAAAATTAGTTGAAATATAATGAAACGTCAATGAGGGGGAATGGGACGAGTCCCTGTGATGATATTCATAACTAGAAAGATGATAACGAATTCAGCAAATCACTATGAGATTAGTGGGTTGTGCTGTCAGATTGCTACTGTTAATACTTGACCGGTAGATCGAGTTAAGGGATATCAAATTGAGAACTTACTTGACTGAAATTTCCGTGGAGGAATGTTCCGAAGGAAACTTTTCGGTCTAATGGACCATTATCATGTTAAAGATATGAATGATATAATCTGAATGAATTGTTATTTAATGATGAGTTCTATATAAGGGATATTTATCCCAGTGTTCTGTTGGGTTGACTAGAATATAAGGAACCCCAGAAAAAAATTGGATCTTAAGAAAAAGAGCTGTCCTCTACCTTGCGAGATGAGGACATCTCGCACTTTTTAAGTGGGGTAGAATGTAAGATTCCTCCCCAACATTCGAGGTATACAGGAGTAAGAATCTCCCTTTTTGATCTTATAATTATTCCCTCTCTAAAATAAAAGAAAATTTCTGTTTAAAAAAGGAAGACCCTTTTCCTAGAATACTTCTCAGGAGTCACGCCTGTTTTAAGGATTTAGAACAATGAGTTTAGAAGTGAGAATCGGTGTTTTGGATACCAAGGTTTTGGTTTTCATTCGAGTACGGCCCAAAAGAAGTTCTTTATCTCTTGGGGAGTATAAGAAGTTATCCCCCAGATATTGTGATCCTTATATCTGAATTCAATGAAAGTAGGTGACTTAGCCTACAAGTTTCTTTTATTCCCTCATCTCAAAATCCTTAATGCCTTCTATAGAAAAATGTGTCAAACTCAAATCATGGAAAGACGGTAAAACTTCAGTGGCAAGTTACCGTTGGCTTCTAGGTTACGCTAGCTCCTTCCTTTATATAAGTCGTAATTTTTACTTGCCGCTCACAGTAATCTTACTCCCATCAATCTCCTTTCTTTCTTAATCTCCTTCATGGCTTGGCAACAGGAATTAGTTTTATCCCTGATGATTTCTCACCTTCAAGACGCAAGAGAGTCTGTGAAGAAAGACTTTATAGAACAGTATGAGCGCTCACTTTTTCCTCACCTAGGAACTTCTGTAGCGCAGACCAAATGGCGGACCTATCAAAACATAACTAGGGTAACACCCTGGGGTCAGCAGCACTTTTGTAACAATGTCCGCTTGGCCATGGTTATTGAAGCTTTGGGTTTGGGTCCCCGATACTACTGCGTCATGAGATCAAGGCATCTTGGGTTTTCTGAGCGGGTCTTCTTACTGGCGTGTTTTCTTCCTCATGAGAAGATATGCCTTTATCCCGTTTTTGGCTTGCCTCTCAGAGGTCCTTTTGTTAGATCACCTCATACCACTGAGATAGGTGCGGCAATAACCAGTAGAATCATTCCCATAGATGAGTTACCCTATACTTGTGCAGCTTGTGAGGACTGCTTTTGTGACCATATGATGGACGGGCTTATGGAAGTGTAAAGAGTTCTTCTATCTTTACTGTATAAGTCCCGTGAATGAATAAAGTTTAAATCTTGTTCTTATTTTGAATCTTGCTCTCTTTAAGACTCTTCTTGGTGGTTAATCGTGATTAAAATTTTTCTCTAAGTCTCATATTCGTGCATCTTGCGAAATTATTCCAAGTTGCGAGATGAGGACATTTCGCGTTTTTTAAGTGGGGTAGAATGTAAGATTCCTCCCCCAACCCTTTTTTGATGTCTAGTATATTCCCCTGTAATCAATTCCTTTTCTGAAATATAAGAGATCTTGTTTGTGGCTGTTTTAACCTAGAGAGAGAAAATATGCTAGAGAGAGAATATTCAGATTATGAATATTTTTGGATAGAAAATTAACTCATCTTATTAAAATAAGTTCCCCTGAAATAGAAATTCAAAAAGAATTTTCCAATGTGCAATTGGAATTAAATGGAAATAAGTATAAAGAACCTTAGTCTAAGGGTCTAGATTTTCAGAAATTTTTAGATTATGGTCCAATTAAGGTTCCTATGGGCCAATAGCATCAATCCATGTGTAGGGAGGAGATAAATCCAATTTGTAAAAGAAGATACCCAAAAATGAGTAAATGCTCACATAAGATGAAGAGTTGAAAATGTACAAGATTTATTAGTAAAAAAACTATGAGCAATATTAAAAATATGAGATATTTTGGGTATCCAAAAATGAGTAAATGCTCACATAAGATGAAGAGTTGAAAATGTACAAGGTTTATTAGTAAATAAACACATATGTAAGGAAGGGGAGTTCTTTAAAGGAGGTGCATATTTCACATAAGATGAAGAGTTGAAAATGTACAAGGTTTATTAGTAAATAAACACATATGTAAGGAAGGGGAGTTCTTTAAAGGAGGTGCATATTTCACATAAGATGAAGAGTTGAAAATGTACAAGGCTTATTAGTAAAAAAACTATGACACATATGTAAGGAAGAGGAGTTCTTTAAAGGAGGTGCATATTTCACATAAGATGAAGAGTTGAAAATGTACAAGGTTTATTAGTAAAAAACTATGAGCAATAAAATTTTGACACATATGTAAGGAAGGGGAATTCTTTAAAGGAGGTGCATATTTCACATGCTTGAATGAGTTTTAAACTCAAAAATAATGTGATATTTTTATCTCTCATCTCTCTTGAACCAAACCAAATCAAAATGGAACCAAATCGAATCAAAAAGTAACCAAACTAGGTCCAAATCTAGTCCAAATTCAATCAAACTGACTTGGAAAATTCTAGAATCAGTTTGTTTGGTTAGGAGCTCAAATTTTCCTATAAATAGAAGCCTCCCCTTGTTGAAAAAAATATAGTGTCTTATGCTTTGTCACTCTACTCCACCTAAGCCAAATTAGATAGAGTCTTATGCTTGTTACTCTACTCCACCTAAGCCAAAATATAGAGTGTCTTATGCATTGTTACTCTACTCTACCTAAGCCAAGAGTTGTGAATTCTTTAATAATTCACTAGTTTTGATACTTCTCTACTTCTTCAATCCCCATTGGTGGCTCCATCAACATACTAAACCAATTGATTGGTTGGGGGCCTCTACCGTGAATAAAGAATCAAGCAAATTATAAGGTAAGTATATTGAATTTTGATCTTTCTATAATTTCTCAATGATTCTCTCTTCTCAACCCCTCTCAAGCTTGAGAAGTTTAATTGGTATGGTTTTTTAAATGCTATTGAAGTTAATTGGTGAATAGTAGTGAAGAGTTACATAATTTAATAAATGCTATAGAAGTTAATTTCCATTTATGTTTAAATTCTAATAGTTTTTATGTAATTTCTCTCTCTCACTCAAGAAATGGTCATACTCATGAACCATTCTCAATCCAAATGAAGCTTTTCATAAAGCCTTTTCTTAATCCAAGATTAAGCTATGCTTGAGGCCAAATTAATGGCTTTTTGCTATGCTTTTAGTTTATGCACATTGATGATTCAATCCATTATGGATTGATGACCCAATTAGAGACCATTCTAATTGTTTTCTTAATGATCCAATTAGAGACCATTATGGATTGATGATCCAATTAGAGACCATTCTAATTATTTCTTTAATAATGAGCTTTATCCCTTAGAAAAAAATTGAGATTTATCAGTCATAGTAGCGGAGCTATGGCAAAATTTTTATAGAAATTAAGCATAAAATAAATTCATTCAAAGTATAAAAAGAGGAATTCCTACCATATTCTAGGAACTATCATCCTAGATTAATTAAAAGAATTTTATTATGCATGGAGATGTGGGTGTTGCATGTAGATGTAGATGTATGGATGTGAGTGTGAATGTGGAGGTGGATGTATGCATGGGACGTGGATGTATGCATGTAGAAATAGATGTGTAGATGAGGATGTAAATGGAGATGTGGATGGATGCATGTAGATGTAGAGGTATAGATGTAGATGTGAATGGAGATATGGATGTATACATGTAGATGTAGATGTATAGATGTAGATGTGGATGTGGAGGTGGATGGATGCATGTAGATGTAGATGTATAGATGTAGATGGGAATGGAGATATGGATGTATGCATGTAGATGTAGTTGTGAATGGAGATGTATATGTATACATGTAGATGTAGATGTATAGATGTAGATGTGGATGTGGATGGGGATGTATGCATGTAGATGTAGGTGTATAGACGTAGATGTGGATGTAGAGGTGGATGTATGCATGTAGATGTAGATGTATAGATGTGGATGTGAATGTGGAGTGGGTGTATGCATGTAGATGTAGATGTATGGAGGTGAATGTGAATGTGGATGTGGATGTATGCATAGGGATGTAGATGTATGCATGTAGATGTGAATGTACGCATATAGTTGTGGATGTATGGATGTGAATATACGATTGTGATGTGAGGGAAGCTGAAGTGATGATATGGAAATGATGTGATGGGATGAGTATACATATAAATGGAATATGGAATAAGTAATGTAGATTGAGGAGGGATAATGTGGAAAAATGAAAGTTAAAATAGAAATTGTATTGTAAACTGTTTGTAAATGCTGTCTGTAAATGATTGTTTTATGTCAAGAATGCTGGGGGGAGCATTTTGACCGTCTTGTGATTAAGGTCGTGATGAGAAAGTTGCAACTGCTGACGGGGAGTCAATGAAGGACGTCTCGCGTAGCAAGGTCGGCCGAGGTCTTGACCAGCCTCGGTGTGATTAAAATGGTGAGCTTCCGGTACGGTGGATGAGGGGCCAAGGAAGCGGCCTATGCGTGAAGCGCTAGGTTACCTGCGAAGGATCCTAGAGGGTGCTGACCATACGGTGCTCAGGCTCTGGGTCGCCTAGGATACCCACGCGTGCGTCGAGGAAGATATTGGAACAGAGTTGGAGTTGTTTTCTGAAATCGAGCATGGATCTGGTTGATTGACCTTGCTGGTCTTCAATGGATGAGTCCATGGCTCCTTATATGGATCTGTTGGTTGATCTTGCTGATCTTCAACGAGAGTCCATCTTGTTAAGTGATTATATTGCCAAGTATTATGGGCTAGGAACTATCGAAACGGCTCCTGAGCGTTCTAGTTGCCAATGATGCCATAGATACTCTGATGAAGGAATGATGGGAAATTAAGAATCAATTGGATAAATTGGAAGATGGTGATCAATGATACTATGGTTTTATTAAAGGATTGTTTTAAACTGGTTGAATCTGGTTGAAAAAGGCAATTTCATATTGGGTGTGTGAGTGGTGTGACTAGTTTTATTTTGCATGAACATCCGGCTAGGGGGCCTTGGAACTCTTTTCCTTGGTACCCGGGACAAAACCTAACCAAATTTTTAATTGGATCCCATCACTACAGTGGTTGGGCGGTTGGCTAATCCATGGGATTGGATGGGGTTAGGCTGGACTGATGGATCCGTAAATCGAGACTCAAACTTTTGTTTTTACGATAGAAAAAAAAAATAAATCCCGGACAGAAACTGTTCTATGGATAGGAATCAACGGCTGTGCCTCTTGAATGGGGAAAAAAGCGTTGATCCCAATGATCCAAGTGCAAGTTTCTTCCTTGAACTGACTAAGTATCTTATAGATGTAATCGGATCATCTCGATCAGAAATGATCTTGACTACGTTAGAGTAAAAAGTTATCCTGGTGGAATCGCCCGTGCTTTCCGGTAGAGGAAGTTTTTCCGGGTTCGGTTTTGGAACAACCGACGGATTAGTCTCTTATCCGGATATCCGTGGGCGAGGCCCCGAGTGTGGGACCCCTGTCCCGCGCGAGAAGCGCTACTTCCGCTGCCAGTACCCTGAATCCGTTGCTCGGTGGGAACAGGGATCTTACAAGGGCTTTATATGAGCAAAGGATATGGCACATATGCCAAAAGCGATTGGTATTTGATCCAGGTGGGAAAGCAGAACCATTCAGATGTGATTGCTAAGATACAGGACCTGTGTGGCGCATACCAGAGGATGTGCAGGTTTAGAGGGGGTGGATGTCGTGCCACGGCACGTCTATGGTGTGAAACCATGCATGTGAGGCCATTAAATGCAAATCCAGATGCATGGGATTAAGTGGCTGTGTACATATGGGATGTATGGCGTGTGGAGGGTTTTGCTTTTGAGGGCGTCGCCAGGTGTATAGGTGAAATGGTTTGGCTTTGAGCTTGTTGGCCTGTCGGGTGAGAGGTCAGATGATGGAGATAATATCCGCTGCTCGGATGTTTGAATATGTGTGGGCGCGTTAAAAAATATAATGGGCACTCAAGGTCACATTTGAGATATGTGGAGCATGGGAGAAAAGGGCAATGAGGAGCCATGAACCTTGGACTGAGTGTGAAAAGAGAACATTGTGGCCATTTTTCAAAATGAATAAATAAATAAGAATAAACGTGGCCTTATTCTAAAATGTTGGCGTGGAGCGTTGAGGGGCTGCCAACGCATGCTTCTGGAAGCTGGTCGGCGCAACTGGATTGCAGAGGGGAGCCGCCGCCGAGTGGTAGTGTGGTAGCCAAGAGTGTGTGTAGGGGGGGGAATCGTCTGGTTTTCGCCAGGAGTGAAGGGGTGATCCGCCTGGCGTAGAGAAGGGACCGCTTGCTGCAGAGACGGGGAGCCAGAGAAGGTGGTCGCCTAGAGAAAAACCAAGGGTGCTTGAAGGTCGTGATCACTGGGGTGCTGCAGAGAAGGTCGCTGAGTAAAAGGAAGGCTGGCGCAGAGGCGTAGCCTATGGTGCTGGAGGACACCTGGCTAAGAGCTGCATAGAGGGTGGCCGCCGGTGAGAGGAGACAGAGAGAGAGAGAGCTAACGGGAGGTGGTCGCCTTGTGCTAGAGGGAGGCTCGGGTCATACAGCGGCAAGTGTGAAGGGAGCTGCGTGTAGAGGAGAAACCTCTCGGGTGAGAGAGGAAGGCGGCTCTGGTGCTATGCATAGCTTGTGATTCTGCGACGACCAAAGGAGAGCCAGCGTGGAGGAAGCCAGTCGCCTCATTGACTTGCAGTTGCTCTGGAGTGTAGCTGCAGACGTGAAGTAGCGAAGGTGGCCGCCGCCTTGTATGCAGGCTGAGGGGATTCTGCAGACAGAGCCGAGGAGATGGGGATGTAAAGAGAGAGAGAAAACTGCCTTGTGAGAGACAGCCGCAGCGCAGCAGACAGAGCCAGCGCAGAGCTGACTAGAAGGCATAGAGAGCCAGCATCGAGGGGGGGTTGATGAGCAGAGGGCGGAGGCGCTAGAGAGAGAGAGAGACTGGTGATCTCAGCGCTGGAAGCTTAAGCTTGTGGAGGTGGCAAACTCCTTGATGATTCTTGTTGCTGGAGTTGATGGCGATAGCCTTACAGTGCAGCTTTGTTGACAGTGTGTGGCATGCTGCTGGTATGTCTGAGGTATTATCATTATATGATCGTGTTGTTGTTGAGATTTTGGTGTCTTATTGCTCTTGAAGCTATGTGTAATGGGTGGTGACGGTGTTTGGGCCATGTTCTTGCTTAAATTGAAGACTTGATGATCATGATGGTTTGGTGTTTAGCCAAGAGAGATACCTTTTTCCCCTTGTACATGCGTCTCTGAGAGAGGAGGGAGGAGGTTTGGCGGGATTTATTTTCTCTGAATAATCAAATCAAGTGAATGCAAATCAACGTAACTCTCACAGCCAGACACCCAGTGTGTTCCCGGTTAGACCGCACACGTCACGACATCTTTGGTGAACCCGACGTGAAACCGCTGGGGTGAGAGTACGTAGAGATGGCTAGCAAAATGGAGCATTTATATGCAGAGATGAAAGAGCTTGAAGAGCGGTTCAGGAAGATTGAAGAAGAAAAGCGAATTCAGGAAGCGGTGGAAATTGTAGTGCAATTGGTGTATGACAGGGTCAATATATTTGATGGTTACGATCCAGAAAGCTATCTAAGGTGTTACGAGACAGAGATGAAGAATCAAGGGGTTCCAGAAAACATGATGATTGCATCTTTTGCATACCTTGTAAGTCCTGATTTAAAAGATGAAGTGCTGGAACTAGCAGAGTATCACTCCAAACGATGGAGTGATTTTGCAGATGCACTTATTTATGCGAGTTCCAGGTATAATGTGAGCTGTGATAGTGTTCCAGCAACAATCCGAGCCAATTTAGAAGCAGTTGTCGATGCATGTCTTATGGAGGACAATCAATTGCTATTCAAGGCTGATACAGAGATTGTGGAGGCTGTTTATGCTAAATTGGGACTGCAAAAAGCCATTAGTGAGCAACAAGGCCTTCACAGTGCAAAAAGGGATGCTTTGCTACAGCCTCATAAAGATGCAATGGGTGAACTCTGCAAGTATAATCTGTCTTCCTTGTTTGAGGGTGCAGACATACAGGGTCCTATGATCATATCAAATGATGTGTGTATGCCTATGCTTGAGGAGACACTTGATTCAGAGAGCTTCAGGATAGGTGCTCAAGACCCAGTACACGAGGAAGAGGACTGTGAAGCATGTAAGCTGTGTAAACTTGAGGATTCTCATGATGAAAGTGCTCATTTGAAGGGTATTCCTCAGGTGTCGTATCATATGTGTGAAGAACAGCAAGAATCAATGCTTCTTGCTGAAAGCATGATTGCAGAGTTTGAAGATCTAAGACAAGAAGAAGACGCTATCATTACTGCATTCTTATCTGGTTATGATGCTTATAAGCAGGATGACGTACATGAATATGCAGACGGGCCACAAGTATGTGTGATTGATTTAGAGGGGGTGAGTGATATGGGTGATTCCAACAGTGATGTTGCTTCTGAAGCTGGTTGCCAAGGTTCTTTGGATTTGGGTTATTCTGGAATGCTAACAGGGTGTTCCAACAATAAACAGGGTGATGCTATGTCATCAGTGTCAGGGTTACCTTGCAACCACATTTGTGAGCAACAATCTCGAGCTTGGAAGCCTATTTATGATGATGATTTGGAGAGGGAAATTGAATCTGTCTTTTTGAATCATACAGGGTTCAATGACATACAGATTCAAGGGTACTTGAGTGAGGGACCCATAAATCTAAGCCCATCTGCAGACAGGTATCAAGAAATACTGGGAGATAACATGCAGGATATGCAAAGTGTGGTCATAGAGCCTCAAGAGGCTACATATGAGCAACCAAATGGATATAGCTATGGGGGTATGAATGTTCATGATAATCAACATGTGGGATTGCAAGATGATAATGGCTCCAATGCGATTGATCCTGGATTGGATGCTATCTTAGATGATGCATTGGATGATTTCATGGTATATAATAGATCCCCATCAGCTTTGGGCTCTTCTATGCTTGATGCTAGTCAACTGTCGGTTGCAAGTGAGGATGTGCAGGTGTTATGTAAGCCAAATGATTGTGATGAGATTGATTCAGATCTGGAGGCTATTCTCGATGATGCCTTGCTGGACTTTGTATGTGTTGATGCTTTTCCGTCTTTGGATGAGAAGAATGAATGTTTGTCAGTGGGTGAGCTGGATCCGGGCACGGTAGATTTGGATGGGATGTTACCAAATGTGTGTTCCATGCTGTTAATGCAGTTGTTACTTGTTGTGGCCATACAATATGTGGTGCAAAGGCTTCAAACATGGCCTGAGGAAAATTTTGAAGAAAATCATTTTGAAGAGCATCCCACTTTGAATGATGAGGGTAATCATGCATATGCAGGGAATCTAAGTGAGGATAGGGCTTTATATGAGCAAAGGATATGGCACATATGCCAAAAGCGATTGGTATTTGATCCAGGTGGGAAAGCAGAACCATTCAGATGTGATTGCTAAGATACAGGACCTGTGTGGCGCATACCAGAGGATGTGCAGGTTTAGAGGGGGTGGATGTCGTGCCACGGCACGTCTATGGTGTGAAACCATGCATGTGAGGCCATTAAATGCAAATCCAGATGCATGGGATTAAGTGGCTGTGTACATATGGGATGTATGGCGTGTGGAGGGTTTTGCTTTTGAGGGCGTCGCCAGGTGTATAGGTGAAATGGTTTGGCTTTGAGCTTGTTGGCCTGTCGGGTGAGAGGTCAGATGATGGAGATAATATCCGCTGCTCGGATGTTTGAATATGTGTGGGCGCGTTAAAAAATATAATGGGCACTCAAGGTCACATTTGAGATATGTGGAGCATGGGAGAAAAGGGCAATGAGGAGCCATGAACCTTGGACTGAGTGTGAAAAGAGAACATTGTGGCCATTTTTCAAAATGAATAAATAAATAAGAATAAACGTGGCCTTATTCTAAAATGTTGGCGTGGAGCGTTGAGGGGCTGCCAACGCATGCTTCTGGAAGCTGGTCGGCGCAACTGGATTGCAGAGGGGAGCCGCCGCCGAGTGGTAGTGTGGTAGCCAAGAGTGTGTGTAGGGGGGGGAATCGTCTGGTTTTCGCCAGGAGTGAAGGGGTGATCCGCCTGGCGTAGAGAAGGGACTGCTTGCTGCAGAGACGGGGAGCCAGAGAAGGTGGTCGCCTAGAGAAAAACCAAGGGTGCTTGAAGGTCGTGATCACTGGGGTGCTGCAGAGAAGGTCGCTGAGTAAAAGGAAGGCTGGCGCAGAGGCGTAGCCTATGGTGCTGGAGGACACCTGGCTAAGAGCTGCATAGAGGGTGGCCGCCGGTGAGAGGAGACAGAGAGAGAGAGAGCTAACGGGAGGTGGTCGCCTTGTGCTAGAGGGAGGCTCGGGTCATACAGCGGCAAGTGTGAAGGGAGCTGCGTGTAGAGGAGAAACCTCTCGGGTGAGAGAGGAAGGCGGCTCTGGTGCTATGCATAGCTTGTGATTCTGCGACCAAAGGAGAGCCAGCGTGGAGGAAGCCAGTCGCCTCATTGACTTGCAGTTGCTCTGGAGTGTAGCTGCAGACGTGAAGTAGCGAAGGTGGCCGCCGCCTTGTATGCAGGCTGAGGGGATTCTGCAGACAGAGCCGAGGAGATGGGGATGTAAAGAGAGAGAGAAAACTGCCTTGTGAGAGACAGCCGCAGCGCAGCAGACAGAGCCAGCGCAGAGCTGACTAGAAGGCATAGAGAGCCAGCATCGAGGGGGGGTTGATGAGCAGAGGGCGGAGGCGCTAGAGAGAGAGAGAGACTGGTGATCTCAGCGCTGGAAGCTTAAGCTTGTGGAGGTGGCAAACTCCTTGATGATTCTTGTTGCTGGAGTTGATGGCGATAGCCTTACAGTGCAGCTTTGTTGACAGTGTGTGGCATGCTGCTGGTATGTCTGAGGTATTATCATTATATGATCGTGTTGTTGTTGAGATTTTGGTGTCTTATTGCTCTTGAAGCTATGTGTAATGGGTGCTGACGGTGTTTGGGCCATGTTCTTGCTTAAATTGAAGACTTGATGATCATGATGGTTTGGTGTTTAGCCAAGAGAGATACCTTTTTCCCCTTGTACATGCGTCTCTGAGAGAGGAGGGAGGAGGTTTGGCGGGATTTATTTTCTCTGAATAATCAAATCAAGTGAATGCAAATCAACGTAACTCTCACAGCCAGACACCCAGTGTGTTCCCGGCTAGACCGCACACGTCACGACATCTTTGGTGAACCCGACGTGAAACCGCTGGGGTGAGAGTACGTAGAGATGGCTAGCAAAATGGAGCATTTATATGCAGAGATGAAAGAGCTTGAAGAGCGGTTCAGGAAGATTGAAGAAGAAAAGCGAATTCAGGAAGCGGTGGAAATTGCAGTGCAATTGGTGTATGACAGGGTCAATATATTTGATGGTTACGATCCAGAAAGCTATCTAAGGTGTTACGAGACAGAGATGAAGAATCAAGGGGTTCCAGAAAACATGATGATTGCATCTTTTGCATACCTTGTAAGTCCTGATTTAAAAGATGAAGTGCTGGAACTAGCAGAGTATCACTCCAAACGATGGAGTGATTTTGCAGATGCACTTATTTATGCGAGTTCCAGGTATAATGTGAGCTGTGATAGTGTTCCAGCAACAATCCGAGCCAATTTAGAAGCAGTTGTCGATGCATGTCTTATGGAGGACAATCAATTGCTATTCAAGGCTGATACAGAGATTGTGGAGGCTGTTTATGCTAAATTGGGACTGCAAAAAGCCATTAGTGAGCAACAAGGCCTTCACAGTGCAAAAAGGGATGCTTTGCTACAGCCTCATAAAGATGCAATGGGTGAACTCTGCAAGTATAATCTGTCTTCCTTGTTTGAGGGTGCAGACATACAGGGTCCTATGATCATATCAAATGATGTGTGTATGCCTATGCTTGAGGAGACACTTGATTCAGAGAGCTTCAGGATAGGTGCTCAAGACCCAGTACACGAGGAAGAGGACTGTGAAGCATGTAAGCTGTGTAAACTTGAGGATTCTCATGATGAAAGTGCTCATTTGAAGGGTATTCCTCAGGTGTCGTATCATATGTGTGAAGAACAGCAAGAATCAATGCTTCTTGCTGAAAGCATGATTGCAGAGTTTGAAGATCTAAGACAAGAAGAAGACGCTATCATTACTGCATTCTTATCTGGTTATGATGCTTATAAGCAGGATGACGTACATGAATATGCAGACGGGCCACAAGTATGTGTGATTGATTTAGAGGGGGTGAGTGATATGGGTGATTCCAACAGTGATGTTGCTTCTGAAGCTGGTTGCCAAGGTTCTTTGGATTTGGGTTATTCTGGAATGCTAACAGGGTGTTCCAACAATAAACAGGGTGATGCTATGTCATCAGTGTCAGGGTTACCTTGCAACCACATTTGTGAGCAACAATCTCGAGCTTGGAAGCCTATTTATGATGATGATTTGGAGAGGGAAATTGAATCTGTCTTTTTGAATCATACAGGGTTCAATGACATACAGATTCAAGGGTACTTGAGTGAGGGACCCATAAATCTAAGCCCATCTGCAGACAGGTATCAAGAAATACTGGGAGATAACATGCAGGATATGCAAAGTGTGGTCATAGAGCCTCAAGAGGCTACATATGAGCAACCAAATGGATATAGCTATGGGGGTATGAATGTTCATGATAATCAACATGTGGGATTGCAAGATGATAATGGCTCCAATGCGATTGATCCTGGATTGGATGCTATCTTAGATGATGCATTGGATGATTTCATGGTATATAATAGATCCCCATCAGCTTTGGGCTCTTCTATGCTTGATGCTAGTCAACTGTCGGTTGCAAGTGAGGATGTGCAGGTGTTATGTAAGCCAAATGATTGTGATGAGATTGATTCAGATCTGGAGGCTATTCTCGATGATGCCTTGCTGGACTTTGTATGTGTTGATGCTTTTCCGTCTTTGGATGAGAAGAATGAATGTTTGTCAGTGGGTGAGCTGGATCCGGGCACGGTAGATTTGGATGGGATGTTACCAAATGTGTGTTCCATGCTGTTAATGCAGTTGTTACTTGTTGTGGCCATACAATATGTGGTGCAAAGGCTTCAAACATGGCCTGAGGAAAATTTTGAAGAAAATCATTTTGAAGAGCATCCCACTTTGAATGATGAGGGTAATCATGCATATGCAGGGAATCTAAGTGAGGATAGGGCTTTATATGAGCAAAGGATATGGCACATATGCCAAAAGCGATTGGTATTTGATCCAGGTGGGAAAGCAGAACCATTCAGATGTGATTGCTAAGATACAGGACCTGTGTGGCGCATACCAGAGGATGTGCAGGTTTAGAGGGGGTGGATGTCGTGCCACGGCACGTCTATGGTGTGAAACCATGCATGTGAGGCCATTAAATGCAAATCCAGATGCATGGGATTAAGTGGCTGTGTACATATGGGATGTATGGCGTGTGGAGGGTTTTGCTTTTGAGGGCGTCGCCAGGTGTATAGGTGAAATGGTTTGGCTTTGAGCTTGTTGGCCTGTCGGGTGAGAGGTCAGATGATGGAGATAATATCCGCTGCTCGGATGTTTGAATATGTGTGGGCGCGTTAAAAAATATAATGGGCACTCAAGGTCACATTTGAGATATGTGGAGCATGGGAGAAAAGGGCAATGAGGAGCCATGAACCTTGGACTGAGTGTGAAAAGAGAACATTGTGGCCATTTTTCAAAATGAATAAATAAATAAGAATAAACGTGGCCTTATTCTAAAATGTTGGCGTGGAGCGTTGAGGGGCTGCCAACGCATGCTTCTGGAAGCTGGTCGGCGCAACTGGATTGCAGAGGGGAGCCGCCGCCGAGTGGTAGTGTGGTAGCCAAGAGTGTGTGTAGGGGGGGGAATCGTCTGGTTTTCGCCAGGAGTGAAGGGGTGATCCGCCTGGCGTAGAGAAGGGACTGCTTGCTGCAGAGACGGGGAGCCAGAGAAGGTGGTCGCCTAGAGAAAAACCAAGGGTGCTTGAAGGTCGTGATCACTGGGGTGCTGCAGAGAAGGTCGCTGAGTAAAAGGAAGGCTGGCGCAGAGGCGTAGCCTATGGTGCTGGAGGACACCTGGCTAAGAGCTGCATAGAGGGTGGCCGCCGGTGAGAGGAGACAGAGAGAGAGAGAGCTAACGGGAGGTGGTCGCCTTGTGCTAGAGGGAGGCTCGGGTCATACAGCGGCAAGTGTGAAGGGAGCTGCGTGTAGAGGAGAAACCTCTCGGGTGAGAGAGGAAGGCGGCTCTGGTGCTATGCATAGCTTGTGATTCTGCGACCAAAGGAGAGCCAGCGTGGAGGAAGCCAGTCGCCTCATTGACTTGCAGTTGCTCTGGAGTGTAGCTGCAGACGTGAAGTAGCGAAGGTGGCCGCCGCCTTGTATGCAGGCTGAGGGGATTCTGCAGACAGAGCCGAGGAGATGGGGATGTAAAGAGAGAGAGAAAACTGCCTTGTGAGAGACAGCCGCAGCGCAGCAGACAGAGCCAGCGCAGAGCTGACTAGAAGGCATAGAGAGCCAGCATCGAGGGGGGGTTGATGAGCAGAGGGCGGAGGCGCTAGAGAGAGAGAGAGACTGGTGATCTCAGCGCTGGAAGCTTAAGCTTGTGGAGGTGGCAAACTCCTTGATGATTCTTGTTGCTGGAGTTGATGGCGATAGCCTTACAGTGCAGCTTTGTTGACAGTGTGTGGCATGCTGCTGGTATGTCTGAGGTATTATCATTATATGATCGTGTTGTTGTTGAGATTTTGGTGTCTTATTGCTCTTGAAGCTATGTGTAATGGGTGCTGACGGTGTTTGGGCCATGTTCTTGCTTAAATTGAAGACTTGATGATCATGATGGTTTGGTGTTTAGCCAAGAGAGATACCTTTTTCCCCTTGTACATGCGTCTCTGAGAGAGGAGGGAGGAGGTTTGGCGGGATTTATTTTCTCTGAATAATCAAATCAAGTGAATGCAAATCAACGTAACTCTCACAGCCAGACACCCAGTGTGTTCCCGGCTAGACCGCACACGTCACGACATCTTTGGTGAACCCGACGTGAAACCGCTGGGGTGAGAGTACGTAGAGATGGCTAGCAAAATGGAGCATTTATATGCAGAGATGAAAGAGCTTGAAGAGCGGTTCAGGAAGATTGAAGAAGAAAAGCGAATTCAGGAAGCGGTGGAAATTGCAGTGCAATTGGTGTATGACAGGGTCAATATATTTGATGGTTACGATCCAGAAAGCTATCTAAGGTGTTACGAGACAGAGATGAAGAATCAAGGGGTTCCAGAAAACATGATGATTGCATCTTTTGCATACCTTGTAAGTCCTGATTTAAAAGATGAAGTGCTGGAACTAGCAGAGTATCACTCCAAACGATGGAGTGATTTTGCAGATGCACTTATTTATGCGAGTTCCAGGTATAATGTGAGCTGTGATAGTGTTCCAGCAACAATCCGAGCCAATTTAGAAGCAGTTGTCGATGCATGTCTTATGGAGGACAATCAATTGCTATTCAAGGCTGATACAGAGATTGTGGAGGCTGTTTATGCTAAATTGGGACTGCAAAAAGCCATTAGTGAGCAACAAGGCCTTCACAGTGCAAAAAGGGATGCTTTGCTACAGCCTCATAAAGATGCAATGGGTGAACTCTGCAAGTATAATCTGTCTTCCTTGTTTGAGGGTGCAGACATACAGGGTCCTATGATCATATCAAATGATGTGTGTATGCCTATGCTTGAGGAGACACTTGATTCAGAGAGCTTCAGGATAGGTGCTCAAGACCCAGTACACGAGGAAGAGGACTGTGAAGCATGTAAGCTGTGTAAACTTGAGGATTCTCATGACGAAAGTGCTCATTTGAAGGGTATTCCTCAGGTGTCGTATCATATGTGTGAAGAACAGCAAGAATCAATGCTTCTTGCTGAAAGCATGATTGCAGAGTTTGAAGATCTAAGACAAGAAGAAGACGCTATCATTACTGCATTCTTATCTGGTTATGATGCTTATAAGCAGGATGACGTACATGAATATGCAGACGGGCCACAAGTATGTGTGATTGATTTAGAGGGGGTGAGTGATATGGGTGATTCCAACAGTGATGTTGCTTCTGAAGCTGGTTGCCAAGGTTCTTTGGATTTGGGTTATTCTGGAATGCTAACAGGGTGTTCCAACAATAAACAGGGTGATGCTATGTCATCAGTGTCAGGGTTACCTTGCAACCACATTTGTGAGCAACAATCTCGAGCTTGGAAGCCTGTTTATGATGATGATTTGGAGAGGGAAATTGAATCTGTCTTTTTGAATCATACAGGGTTCAATGACATACAGATTCAAGGGTACTCGAGTGAGGGACCCATAAATCTAAGCCCATCTGCAGACAGGTATCAAGAAATACTGGGAGATAACATGCAGGATATGCAAAGTGTGGTCATAGAGCCTCAAGAGGCTACATATGAGCAACCAAATGGATATAGCTATGGGGGTATGAATGTTCATGATAATCAACATGTGGGATTGCAAGATGATAATGGCTCCAATGCGATTGATCCTGGATTGGATGCTATCTTAGATGATGCATTGGATGATTTCATGGTATATAATAGATCCCCATCAGCTTTGGGCTCTTCTATGCTTGATGCTAGTCAACTGTCGGTTGCAAGTGAGGATGTGCAGGTGTTATGTAAGCCAAATGATTGTGATGAGATTGATTCAGATCTGGAGGCTATTCTCGATGATGCCTTGCTGGACTTTGTATGTGTTGATGCTTTTCCGTCTTTGGATGAGAAGAATGAATGTTTGTCAGTGGGTGAGCTGGATCCGGGCACGGTAGATTTGGATGGGATGCTACCAAATGTGTGTTCCATGCTGTTAATGCAGTTGTTACTTGTTGTGGCCATACAATATGTGGTGCAAAGGCTTCAAACATGGCCCGAGGAAAATTTTGAAGCAAATCATTTTGAAGAGCATCCCACTTTGAATGATGAGGGTAATCATGCATATGCAGGGAATCTAAGTGAGGATAGGGCTTTATATGAGCAAAGGATATGGCACATATGCCAAAAGCGATTGGTATTTGATCCAGGTGGGAAAGCAGAACCATTCAGATGTGATTGCTAAGATACAGGACCTGTGTGGCACATACCAGAGGATGTGCAGGTTTAGAGGGGGTGGATGTCGTGCCACGGCACGTCTATGGTGTGAAACCATGCATGTGAGGCCATTAAATGCAAATCCAGATGCATGGGATTAAGTGGCTGTGTACATATGGGATGTATGGCGTGTGGAGGGTTTTGCTTTTGAGGGCGTCGCCAGGTGTATAGGTGAAATGGTTTGGCTTTGAGCTTGTTGGCCTGTCGGGTGAGAGGTCAGATGATGGAGATAATATCCGCTGCTCGGATGTTTGAATATGTGTGGGCGCGTTAAAAAATATAATGGGCACTCAAGGTCACATTTGAGATATGTGGAGCATGGGAGAAAAGGGCAATGAGGAGCCATGAACCTTGGACTGAGTGTGAAAAGAGAACATTGTGGCCATTTTTCAAAATGAATAAATAAATAAGAATAAACGTGGCCTTATTCTAAAATGTTGGCGTGGAGCGTTGAGGGGCTGCCAACGCATGCTTCTGGAAGCTGGTCGGCGCAACTGGATTGCAGAGGGGAGCCGCCGCCGAGTGGTAGTGTGGTAGCCAAGAGTGTGTGTAGGGGGGGGAATCGTCTGGTTTTCGCCAGGAGTGAAGGGGTGATCCGCCTGGCGTAGAGAAGGGACCGCTTGCTGCAGAGATGGGGAGCCAGAGAAGGTGGTCGCCTAGAGAAAAACCAAGGGTGCTTGAAGGTCGTGATCACTGGGGTGCTGCAGAGAAGGTCGCTGAGTAAAAGGAAGGCTGGCGCAGAGGCGTAGCCTATGGTGCTGGAGGACACCTGGCTAAGAGCTGCATAGAGGGTGGCCGCCGGTGAGAGGAGACAGAGAGAGAGAGAGCTAACGGGAGGTGGTCGCCTTGTGCTAGAGGGAGGCTCGGGTCATACAGCGGCAAGTGTGAAGGGAGCTGCGTGTAGAGGAGAAACCTCTCGGGTGAGAGAGGAAGGCGGCTCTGGTGCTATGCATAGCTTGTGATTCTGCGACCAAAGGAGAGCCAGCGTGGAGGAAGCCAGTCGCCTCATTGACTTGCAGTTGCTCTGGAGTGTAGCTGCAGACGTGAAGTAGCGAAGGTGGCCGCCGCCTTGTATGCAGGCTGAGGGGATTCTGCAGACAGAGCCGAGGAGATGGGGATGTAAAGAGAGAGAGAAAACTGCCTTGTGAGAGACAGCCGCAGCGCAGCAGACAGAGCCAGCGCAGAGCTGACTAGAAGGCGTAGAGAGCCAGCATCGAGGGGGGGTTGATGAGCAGAGGGCGGAGGCGCTAGAGAGAGAGAGAGAGACTGGTGATCTCAGCGCTGGAAGCTTAAGCTTGTGGAGGTGGCAAACTCCTTGATGATTCTTGTTGCTGGAGTTGATGGCGATAGCCTTACAGTGCAGCTTTGTTGACAGTGTGTGGCATGCTGCTGGTATGTCTGAGGTATTATCATTATATGATCGTGTTGTTGTTGAGATTTTGGTGTCTTATTGCTCTTGAAGCTATGTGTAATGGGTGGTGACGGTGTTTGGGCCATGTTCTTGCTTAAATTGAAGACTTGATGATCATGATGGTTTGGTGTTTAGCCAAGAGAGATACCTTTTTCCCCTTGTACATGCGTCTCTGAGAGAGGAGGGAGGAGGTTTGGCGGGATTTATTTTCTCTGAATAATCAAATCAAGTGAATGCAAATCAACGTAACTCTCACAGCCAGACACCCAGTGTGTTCCCGGCTAGACCGCACACGTCACGACATCTTTGGTGAACCCGACGTGAAACCGCTGGGGTGAGAGTACGTAGAGATGGCTAGCAAAATGGAGCATTTATATGCAGAGATGAAAGAGCTTGAAGAGCGGTTCAGGAAGATTGAAGAAGAAAAGCGAATTCAGGAAGCGGTGGAAATTGCAGTGCAATTGGTGTATGACAGGGTCAATATATTTGATGGTTACGATCCAGAAAGCTATCTAAGGTGTTACGAGACAGAGATGAAGAATCAAGGGGTTCCAGAAAACATGATGATTGCATCTTTTGCATACCTTGTAAGTCCTGATTTAAAAGATGAAGTGCTGGAACTAGCAGAGTATCACTCCAAACGATGGAGTGATTTTGCAGATGCACTTATTTATGCGAGTTCCAGGTATAATGTGAGCTGTGATAGTGTTCCAGCAACAATCCGAGCCAATTTAGAAGCAGTTGTCGATGCATGTCTTATGGAGGACAATCAATTGCTATTCAAGGCTGATACAGAGATTGTGGAGGCTGTTTATGCTAAATTGGGACTGCAAAAAGCCATTAGTGAGCAACAAGGCCTTCACAGTGCAAAAAGGGATGCTTTGCTACAGCCTCATAAAGATGCAATGGGTGAACTCTGCAAGTATAATCTGTCTTCCTTGTTTGAGGGTGCAGACATACAGGGTCCTATGATCATATCAAATGATGTGTGTATGCCTATGCTTGAGGAGACACTTGATTCAGAGAGCTTCAGGATAGGTGCTCAAGACCCAGTACACGAGGAAGAGGACTGTGAAGCATGTAAGCTGTGTAAACTTGAGGATTCTCATGACGAAAGTGCTCATTTGAAGGGTATTCCTCAGGTGTCGTATCATATGTGTGAAGAACAGCAAGAATCAATGCTTCTTGCTGAAAGCATGATTGCAGAGTTTGAAGATCTAAGACAAGAAGAAGACGCTATCATTACTGCATTCTTATCTGGTTATGATGCTTATAAGCAGGATGACGTACATGAATATGCAGACGGGCCACAAGTATGTGTGATTGATTTAGAGGGGGTGAGTGATATGGGTGATTCCAACAGTGATGTTGCTTCTGAAGCTGGTTGCCAAGGTTCTTTGGATTTGGGTTATTCTGGAATGCTAACAGGGTGTTCCAACAATAAACAGGGTGATGCTATGTCATCAGTGTCAGGGTTACCTTGCAACCACATTTGTGAGCAACAATCTCGAGCTTGGAAGCCTGTTTATGATGATGATTTGGAGAGGGAAATTGAATCTGTCTTTTTGAATCATACAGGGTTCAATGACATACAGATTCAAGGGTACTCGAGTGAGGGACCCATAAATCTAAGCCCATCTGCAGACAGGTATCAAGAAATACTGGGAGATAACATGCAGGATATGCAAAGTGTGGTCATAGAGCCTCAAGAGGCTACATATGAGCAACCAAATGGATATAGCTATGGGGGTATGAATGTTCATGATAATCAACATGTGGGATTGCAAGATGATAATGGCTCCAATGCGATTGATCCTGGATTGGATGCTATCTTAGATGATGCATTGGATGATTTCATGGTATATAATAGATCCCCATCAGCTTTGGGCTCTTCTATGCTTGATGCTAGTCAACTGTCGGTTGCAAGTGAGGATGTGCAGGTGTTATGTAAGCCAAATGATTGTGATGAGATTGATTCAGATCTGGAGGCTATTCTCGATGATGCCTTGCTGGACTTTGTATGTGTTGATGCTTTTCCGTCTTTGGATGAGAAGAATGAATGTTTGTCAGTGGGTGAGCTGGATCCGGGCACGGTAGATTTGGATGGGATGCTACCAAATGTGTGTTCCATGCTGTTAATGCAGTTGTTACTTGTTGTGGCCATACAATATGTGGTGCAAAGGCTTCAAACATGGCCTGAGGAAAATTTTGAAGCAAATCATTTTGAAGAGCATCCCACTTTGAATGATGAGGGTAATCATGCATATGCAGGGAATCTAAGTGAGGATAGGGCTTTATATGAGCAAAGGATATGGCACATATGCCAAAAGCGATTGGTATTTGATCCAGGTGGGAAAGCAGAACCATTCAGATGTGATTGCTAAGATACAGGACCTGTGTGGCACATACCAGAGGATGTGCACGTTTAGAGGGGGTGGATGTCGTGCCACGGCACGTCTATGGTGTGAAACCATGCATGTGAGGCCATTAAATGCAAATCCAGATGCATGGGATTAAGTGGCTGTGTACATATGGGATGTATGGCGTGTGGAGGGTTTTGCTTTTGAGGGCGTCGCCAGGTGTATAGGTGAAATGGTTTGGCTTTGAGCTTGTTGGCCTGTCGGGTGAGAGGTCAGATGATGGAGATAATATCCGCTGCTCGGATGTTTGAATATGTGTGGGCGCGTTAAAAAATATAATGGGCACTCAAGGTCACATTTGAGATATGTGGAGCATGGGAGAAAAGGGCAATGAGGAGCCATGAACCTTGGACTGAGTGTGAAAAGAGAACATTGTGGCCATTTTTCAAAATGAATAATAAATAAGAATAAACGTGGCCTTATTCTAAAATGTTGGCGTGGAGCGTTGAGGGGCTGCCAACGCATGCTTCTGGAAGCTGGTCGGCGCAACTGGATTGCAGAGGGGAGCCGCCGCCGAGTGGTAGTGTGGTAGCCAAGAGTGTGTGTAGGGGGGGGAATCGTCTGGTTTTCGCCAGGAGTGAAGGGGTGATCCGCCTGGCGTAGAGAAGGGACCGCTTGCTGCAGAGACGGGGAGCCAGAGAAGGTGGTCGCCTAGAGAAAAACCAAGGGTGCTTGAAGGTCGTGATCACTGGGGTGCTGCAGAGAAGGTCGCTGAGTAAAAGGAAGGCTGGCGCAGAGGCGTAGCCTATGGTGCTGGAGGACACCTGGCTAAGAGCTGCATAGAGGGTGGCCGCCGGTGAGAGGAGACAGAGAGAGAGAGAGCTAACGGGAGGTGGTCGCCTTGTGCTAGAGGGAGGCTCGGGTCATACAGCGGCAAGTGTGAAGGGAGCTGCGTGTAGAGGAGAAACCTCTCGGGTGAGAGAGGAAGGCGGCTCTGGTGCTATGCATAGCTTGTGATTCTACGACCAAAGGAGAGCCAGCGTGGAGGAAGCCAGTCGCCTCATTGACTTGCAGTTGCTCTGGAGTGTAGCTGCAGACGTGAAGTAGCGAAGGTGGCCGCCGCCTTGTATGCAGGCTGAGGGGATTCTGCAGACAGAGCCGAGGAGATGGGGATGTAAAGAGAGAGAGAAAACTGCCTTGTGAGAGACAGCCGCAGCGCAGCAGACAGAGCCAGCGCAGAGCTGACTAGAAGGCGTAGAGAGCCAGCATCGAGGGGGGGTTGATGAGCAGAGGGCGGAGGCGCTAGAGAGAGAGAGAGAGACTGGTGATCTCAGCGCTGGAAGCTTAAGCTTGTGGAGGTGGCAAACTCCTTGATGATTCTTGTTGCTGGAGTTGATGGTGATAGCCTTACAGTGCAGCTTTGTTGACAGTGTGTGGCATGCTGCTGGTATGTCTGAGGTATTATCATTATATGATCGTGTTGTTGTTGAGATTTTGGTGTCTTATTGCTCTTGAAGCTATGTGTAATGGGTGCTGACGGTGTTTGGGCCATGTTCTTGCTTAAATTGAAGACTTGATGATCATGATGGTTTGGTGTTTAGCCAAGAGAGATACCTTTTTCCCCTTGTACATGCGTCTCTGAGAGAGGAGGGAGGAGGTTTGGCGGGATTTATTTTCTCTGAATAATCAAATCAAGTGAATGCAAATCAACGTAACTCTCACAGCCAGACACCCAGTGTGTTCCCGGCTAGACCGCACACGTCACGACATCTTTGGTGAACCCGACGTGAAACCGCTGGGGTGAGAGTACGTAGAGATGGCTAGCAAAATGGAGCATTTATATGCAGAGATGAAAGAGCTTGAAGAGCGGTTCAGGAAGATTGAAGAAGAAAAGCGAATTCAGGAAGCGGTGGAAATTGCAGTGCAATTGGTGTATGACAGGGTCAATATATTTGATGGTTACGATCCAGAAAGCTATCTAAGGTGTTACGAGACAGAGATGAAGAATCAAGGGGTTCCAGAAAACATGATGATTGCATCTTTTGCATACCTTGTAAGTCCTGATTTAAAAGATGAAGTGCTGGAACTAGCAGAGTATCACTCCAAACGATGGAGTGATTTTGCAGATGCACTTATTTATGCGAGTTCCAGGTATAATGTGAGCTGTGATAGTGTTCCAGCAACAATCCGAGCCAATTTAGAAGCAGTTGTCGATGCATGTCTTATGGAGGACAATCAATTGCTATTCAAGGCTGATACAGAGATTGTGGAGGCTGTTTATGCTAAATTGGGACTGCAAAAAGCCATTAGTGAGCAACAAGGCCTTCACAGTGCAAAAAGGGATGCTTTGCTACAGCCTCATAAAGATGCAATGGGTGAACTCTGCAAGTATAATCTGTCTTCCTTGTTTGAGGGTGCAGACATACAGGGTCCTATGATCATATCAAATGATGTGTGTATGCCTATGCTTGAGGAGACACTTGATTCAGAGAGCTTCAGGATAGGTGCTCAAGACCCAGTACACGAGGAAGAGGACTGTGAAGCATGTAAGCTGTGTAAACTTGAGGATTCTCATGACGAAAGTGCTCATTTGAAGGGTATTCCTCAGGTGTCGTATCATATGTGTGAAGAACAGCAGGAATCAATGCTTCTTGCTGAAAGCATGATTGCAGAGTTTGAAGATCTAAGACAAGAAGAAGATGCTATCATTACTGCATTCTTATCTGGTTATGATGCTTATAAGCAGGATGACGTACATGAATATGCAGACGGGCCACAAGTATGTGTGATTGATTTAGAGGGGGTGAGTGATATGGGTGATTCCAACAATGATGTTGCTTCTGAAGCTGGTTGCCAAGGTTCTTTGGATTTGGGTTATTCTGGAATGCTAACAGGGTGTTCCAACAATAAACAGGGTGATGCTATGTCATCAGTGTCAGGGTTACCTTGCAACCACATTTGTGAGCAACAATCTCGAGCTTGGAAGCCTGTTTATGATGATGATTTGGAGAGGGAAATTGAATCTGTCTTTTTGAATCATACAGGGTTCAATGACATACAGATTCAAGGGTACTCGAGTGAGGGACCCATAAATCTAAGCCCATCTGCAGACAGGTATCAAGAAATACTGGGAGATAACATGCAGGATATGCAAAGTGTGGTCATAGAGCCTCAAGAGGCTACATATGAGCAACCAAATGGATATAGCTATGGGGGTATGAATGTTCATGATAATCAACATGTGGGATTGCAAGATGATAATGGCTCCAATGCGATTGATCCTGGATTGGATGCTATCTTAGATGATGCATTGGATGATTTCATGGTATATAATAGATCCCCATCAGCTTTGGGCTCTTCTATGCTTGATGCTAGTCAACTGTCGGTTGCAAGTGAGGATGTGCAGGTGTTATGTAAGCCAAATGATTGTGATGAGATTGATTCAGATCTGGAGGCTATTCTCGATGATGCCTTGCTGGACTTTGTATGTGTTGATGCTTTTCCGTCTTTGGATGAGAAGAATGAATGTTTGTCAGTGGGTGAGCTGGATCCGGGCACGGTAGATTTGGATGGGATGTTACCAAATGTGTGTTCCATGCTGTTAATGCAGTTGTTACTTGTTGTGGCCATACAATATGTGGTGCAAAGGCTTCAAACATGGCCTGAGGAAAATTTTGAAGCAAATCATTTTGAAGAGCATCCCACTTTGAATGATGAGGGTAATCATGCATATGCAGGGAATCTAAGTGAGGATAGGGCTTTATATGAGCAAAGGATATGGCACATATGCCAAAAGCGATTGGTATTTGATCCAGGTGGGAAAGCAGAACCATTCAGATGTGATTGCTAAGATACAGGACCTGTGTGGCACATACCAGAGGATGTGCAGGTTTAGAGGGGGTGGATGTCGTGCCACGGCACGTCTATGGTGTGAAACCATGCATGTGAGGCCATTAAATGCAAATCCAGATGCATGGGATTAAGTGGCTGTGTACATATGGGATGTATGGCGTGTGGAGGGTTTTGCTTTTGAGGGCGTCGCCAGGTGTATAGGTGAAATGGTTTGGCTTTGAGCTTGTTGGCCTGTCGGGTGAGAGGTCAGATGATGGAGATAATATCCGCTGCTCGGATGTTTGAATATGTGTGGGCGCGTTAAAAAATATAATGGGCACTCAAGGTCACATTTGAGATATGTGGAGCATGGGAGAAAAGGGCAATGAGGAGCCATGAACCTTGGACTGAGTGTGAAAAGAGAACATTGTGGCCATTTTTCAAAATGAATAAATAAATAAGAATAAACGTGGCCTTATTCTAAAATGTTGGCGTGGAGCGTTGAGGGGATGCCAACGCATGCTTCTGGAAGCTGGTCGGCGCAACTGGATTGCAGAGGGGAGCCGCCGCCGAGTGGTAGTGTGGTAGCCAAGAGTGTGTGTAGGGGGGGGAATCGTCTGGTTTTCGCCAGGAGTGAAGGGGTGATCCGCCTGGCGTAGAGAAGGGACCGCTTGTTGCTGCAGAGACGGGGAGCCAGAGAAGGTGGTCGCCTAGAGAAAAACCAAGGGTGCTTGAAGGTCGTGATCACTGGGGTGCTGCAGAGAAGGTCGCTGAGTAAAAGGAAGGCTGGCGCAGAGGCGTAGCCTATGGTGCTGGAGGACACCTGGCTAAGAGCTGCATAGAGGGTGGCCGCCGGTGAGAGGAGACAGAGAGAGAGAGAGCTAACGGGAGGTGGTCGCCTTGTGCTAGAGGGAGGCTCGGGTCATACAGCGGCAAGTGTGAAGGGAGCTGCGTGTAGAGGAGAAACCTCTCGGGTGAGAGAGGAAGGCGGCTCTGGTGCTATGCATAGCTTGTGATTCTGCGACCAAAGGAGAGCCAGCGTGGAGGAAGCCAGTCGCCTCATTGACTTGCAGTTGCTCTGGAGTGTAGCTGCAGACGTGAAGTAGCGAAGGTGGCCGCCGCCTTGTATGCAGGCTGAGGGGATTCTGCAGACAGAGCCGAGGAGATGGGGATGTAAAGAGAGAGAGAAAACTGCCTTGTGAGAGACAGCCGCAGCGCAGCAGACAGAGCCAGCGCAGAGCTGACTAGAAGGCGTAGAGAGCCAGCATCGAGGGGGGGTTGATGAGCAGAGGGCGGAGGCGCTAGAGAGAGAGAGAGAGACTGGTGATCTCAGCGCTGGAAGCTTAAGCTTGTGGAGGTGGCAAACTCCTTGATGATTCTTGTTGCTGGAGTTGATGGCGATAGCCTTACAGTGCAGCTTTGTTGACAGTGTGTGGCATGCTGCTGGTATGTCTGAGGTATTATCATTATATGATCGTGTTGTTGTTGAGATTTTGGTGTCTTATTGCTCTTGAAGCTATGTGTAATGGGTGCTGACGGTGTTTGGGCCATGTTCTTGCTTAAATTGAAGACTTGATGATCATGATGGTTTGGTGTTTAGCCAAGAGAGATACCTTTTTCCCCTTGTACATGCGTCTCTGAGAGAGGAGGGAGGAGGTTTGGTGGGATTTATTTTCTCTGAATAATCAAATCAAGTGAATGCAAATCAACGTAACTCTCACAGCCAGACACCCAGTGTGTTCCCGGCTAGACCGCACACGTCACGACATCTTTGGTGAACCCGACGTGAAACCGCTGGGGTGAGAGTACGTAGAGATGGCTAGCAAAATGGAGCATTTATATGCAGAGATGAAAGAGCTTGAAGAGCGGTTCAGGAAGATTGAAGAAGAAAAGCGAATTCAGGAAGCGGTGGAAATTGCAGTGCAATTGGTGTATGACAGGGTCAATATATTTGATGGTTACGATCCAGAAAGCTATCTAAGGTGTTACGAGACAGAGATGAAGAATCAAGGGGTTCCAGAAAACATGATGATTGCATCTTTTGCATACCTTGTAAGTCCTGATTTAAAAGATGAAGTGCTGGAACTAGCAGAGTATCACTCCAAACGATGGAGTGATTTTGCAGATGCACTTATTTATGCGAGTTCCAGGTATAATGTGAGCTGTGATAGTGTTCCAGCAACAATCCGAGCCAATTTAGAAGCAGTTGTCGATGCATGTCTTATGGAGGACAATCAATTGCTATTCAAGGCTGATACAGAGATTGTGGAGGCTGTTTATGCTAAATTGGGACTGCAAAAAGCCATTAGTGAGCAACAAGGCCTTCACAGTGCAAAAAGGGATGCTTTGCTACAGCCTCATAAAGATGCAATGGGTGAACTCTGCAAGTATAATCTGTCTTCCTTGTTTGAGGGTGCAGACATACAGGGTCCTATGATCATATCAAATGATGTGTGTATGCCTATGCTTGAGGAGACACTTGATTCAGAGAGCTTCAGGATAGGTGCTCAAGACCCAGTACACGAGGAAGAGGACTGTGAAGCATGTAAGCTGTGTAAACTTGAGGATTCTCATGACGAAAGTGCTCATTTGAAGGGTATTCCTCAGGTGTCGTATCATATGTGTGAAGAACAGCAGGAATCAATGCTTCTTGCTGAAAGCATGATTACAGAGTTTGAAGATCTAAGACAAGAAGAAGATGCTATCATTACTGCATTCTTATCTGGTTATGATGCTTATAAGCAGGATGACGTACATGAATATGCAGACGGGCCACAAGTATGTGTGATTGATTTAGAGGGGGTGAGTGATATGGGTGATTCCAACAGTGATGTTGCTTCTAAAGCTGGTTGCCAAGGTTCTTTGGATTTGGGTTATTCTGGAATGCTAATAGGGTGTTCCAACAATAAACAGGGTGATGCTATGTCATCAGTGTCAGGGTTACCTTGCAACCACATTTGTGAGCAACAATCTCGAGCTTGGAAGCCTGTTTATGATGATGATTTGGAGAGGGAAATTGAATCTGTCTTTTTGAATCATACAGGGTTCAATGACATACAGATTCAAGGGTACTCGAGTGAGGGACCCATAAATCTAAGCCCATCTGCAGACAGGTATCAAGAAATACTGGGAGATAACATGCAGGATATGCAAAGTGTGGTCATAGAGCCTCAAGAGGCTACATATGAGCAACCAAATGGATATAGCTATGGGGGTATGAATGTTCATGATAATCAACATGTGGGATTGCAAGATGATAATGGCTCCAATGCAATTGATCCTGGATTGGATGCTATCTTAGATGATGCATTGGATGATTTCATGGTATATAATAGATCCCCATCAGCTTTGGGCTCTTCTATGCTTGATGCTAGTCAACTGTCGGTTGCAAGTGAGGATGTGCAGGTGTTATGTAAGCCAAATGATTGTGATGAGATTGATTCAGATCTGGAGGCTATTCTCGATGATGCCTTGCTGGACTTTGTATGTGTTGATGCTTTTCCGTCTTTGGATGAGAAGAATGAATGTTTGTCAGTGGGTGAGCTGGATCCGGGCACGGTAGATTTGGATGGGATGTTACCAAATGTGTGTTCCATGCTGTTAATGCAGTTGTTACTTGTTGTGGCCATACAATATGTGGTGCAAAGGCTTCAAACATGGCCTGAGGAAAATTTTGAAGAAAATCATTTTGAAGAGCATCCCACTTTGAATGATGAGGGTAATCATGCATATGCAGGGAATCTAAGTGAGGATAGGGCTTTATATGAGCAAAGGATATGGCACATATGCCAAAAGCGATTGGTATTTGATCCAGGTGGGAAAGCAGAACCATTCAGATGTGATTGCTAAGATACAGGACCTGTGTGGCACATACCAGAGGATGTGCAGGTTTAGAGGGGGTGGATGTCGTGCCACGGCACGTCTATGGTGTGAAACCATGCATGTGAGGCCATTAAATGCAAATCCAGATGCATGGGATTAAGTGGCTGTGTACATATGGGATGTATGGCGTGTGGAGGGTTTTGCTTTTGAGGGCGTCGCCAGGTGTATAGGTGAAATGGTTTGGCTTTGAGCTTGTTGGCCTGTCGGGTGAGAGGTCAGATGATGGAGATAATATCCGCTGCTCGGATGTTTGAATATGTGTGGGCGCGTTAAAAAATATAATGGGCACTCAAGGTCACATTTGAGATATGTGGAGCATGGGAGAAAAGGGCAATGAGGAGCCATGAACCTTGGACTGAGTGTGAAAAGAGAACATTGTGGTCATTTTTCAAAATGAATAAATAAATAAGAATAAACGTGGCCTTATTCTAAAATGTTGGCGTGGAGCGTTGAGGGGCTGCCAACGCATGCTTCTGGAAGCTGGTCGGCGCAACTGGACTGCAGAGGGGAGCCGCCGCCGAGTGGTAGTGTGGTAGCCAAGAGTGTGTGTAGGGGGGGGAATCGTCTGGTTTTCGCCAGGAGTGAAGGGGTGATCCGCCTGGCGTAGAGAAGGGACCGCTTGCTGCAGAGACGGGGAGCCAGAGAAGGTGGTCGCCTAGAGAAAAACCAAGGGTGCTTGAAGGTCGTGATCACTGGGGTGCTGCAGAGAAGGTCGCTGAGTAAAAGGAAGGCTGGCGCAGAGGCGTAGCCTATGGTGCTGGAGGACACCTGGCTAAGAGCTGCATAGAGGGTGGCCGCCGGTGAGAGGAGACAGAGAGAGAGAGAGCTAACGGGAGGTGGTCGCCTTGTGCTAGAGGGAGGCTCGGGTCATACAGCGGCAAGTGTGAAGGGAGCTGCGTGTAGAGGAGAAACCTCTCGAGTGAGAGAGGAAGGCGGCTCTGGTGCTATGCATAGCTTGTGATTCTGCGACCAAAGGAGAGCCAGCGTGGAGGAAGCCAATCGCCTCGTTGACTTGCAGTTGCTCTGGAGTGTAGCTGCAGACGTGAAGTAGCGAAGGTGGCCGCCGCCTTGTATGCAGGCTGAGGGGATTCTGCAGACAGAGCCGAGGAGATGGGGATGTAAAGAGAGAGAGAAAACTGCCTTGTGAGAGACAGCCGCAGCGCAGCAGACAGAGCCAGCGCAGAGCTGACTAGAAGGCGTAGAGAGCCAGCATCGAGGGGGGGTTGATGAGCAGAGGGCGGAGGCGCTAGAGAGAGAGAGAGACTGGTGATCTCAGCGCTGGAAGCTTAAGCTTGTGGAGGTGGCAAACTCCTTGATGATTCTTGTTGCTGGAGTTGATGGCGATAGCCTTACAGTGCAGCTTTGTTGATAGTGTGTGGCATGCTGCTGGTATGTCTGAGGTATTATCATTATATGATCGTGTTGTTGTTGAGATTTTGGTGTCTTATTGCTCTTGAAGCTATGTGTAATGGGTGCTGACGGTGTTTGGGCCATGTTCTTGCTTAAATTGAAGACTTGATGATCATGATGGTTTGGTGTTTAGCCAAGAGAGATACCTTTTTCCCCTTGTACATGCGTCTCTGAGAGAGGAGGGAGGAGGTTTGGCAGGATTTATTTTCTCTGAATAATCAAATCAAGTGAATGCAAATCAACGTAACTCTCACAGCCAGACACCCAGTGTGTTCCCGGTTAGACCGCACACGTCACGACAACGCATGTCTCTGGCCGTGATGATACACGTGCTGACACACGGGACCATTACTTTTTTTCCACAAGTCAAGGTGATGGGAGTTTTTCCTTTAAGGTGATGGGAGTACTTGTTTTGTTAAGAACGGCAGCCACTACTGTTCTTCCCTGACGGTAAGGGGAATGGTAGTGGTGTCATTCTATGTCTCAAGGTGACTGAATGTGAGGCATTGAGAATGGGAGTGTTGTCATTCTCACCTTTGAGGTGATGGAAGGCCCAGAGAATTGCATTAGTCCCATTCTCTCCTTCAATCAAGTTGATGGAAGGCTTTGAGTTCATGACATCACTCCCATTCTTACCTGAGTGTAAGGGGGAATGGGCCATCCAGCCTTGAATGTAAGGGGAATGGCAGTGGTGCCATTAATCCCTTCACGGTTATGGGAGACCTTGAGAATGGCATTACTATAATTCTTTCTTTAATATAAGGCTGAATGGCAGTGGTGCCATTCCCCCTTCAAGGTGATGGAATGGGTGGCCTTTAGAATGGCATCAAGTGATGGGAGGCCTTGAGAATGGCACCATTGCCATTCTTCCTTGAATGTAAGGGAGAATGGCATCACTACCATTCTTCCTTGAATGTAGGGGAGAATGGCAGTGGTGACATTATCTGCTTCAAGTTGATGGGATGGAAAGCCTTGAGAATAGCACCACTGCCATTCTCCTGATAAGGTGATGGGAGGCCTTGAGAATGGAATCACCACTATTCTTCCTAGAATGTAAGGGAGAATGGCATCATTACTATTCTTCAATAAATATAAGGGCGTGCCAGTTTTTCCTTCAAGGTGATGGGAGTACTTGTTGAGAACGACAGCCACTACCATTCTTCCCTCCTGAAGGTAAGGGGAATGGTAGTGGTGTCATTCTACATCTCAAGGTGATTAAATGTGAGGCATTGAGAATGGGAGTGGTGTCATTCTCCCCTTTGAGGTGATGGAAGGCCCAAAGAATGGCATTAGTGCCATTCTCCCCTTCAATCAAGTTGATGGGAGGCTTTGAGTTCATGACATCACTCCCATTCTTACCTGAGTGTAAGGGGGAATGGGCCATCCAGCCTTGAATGTAAGGGGAATGGCAGTGGTGCCATTATTCCCTTCACAGTGATGTGAGACCTTGAGAATGGCATTACTACAATTCTTTCTTTAATATAAGGCTAAATGGAAGTGGTGCCATTCCCCCCTTCAAGGTGATGGGATGGGTGGCCTTTAGAATGGCACCACTGCCATTCCTTGAATGTAAGGGAGAATTACAATGGTGCCATTCTCCTCATAAAGTGATCGGAGGCCTTGAGAATGGCACCACTGCCATTCTTCCTAGAATGTAATGGAGAATGGCACCACTACCATTCTTCCTGTAATGTAAGGGAGAATGGCAGTGGTGCCATTCTCTCCTTTAATCAAGGCAATGGGAGGTCTCAAGAATGGCATCACGGCTATTATTCCTTGAATGCAAGGGAGAAAGATAGTGGGGCCATTCCTCCCTTTGATGCCGATGGAAGAAATTTAGAACAGTACCACTACCATTTACGACTTCAAGGTGATCAGATGGGAGGCCTTGAAAATGATACCACTACCCTTCTTTGTTTAATGTAAGGGATAATGGGAGTGGTGCCATTCACCCCTTCAAGTGGATGGGACACCTTGAGAATTATAGCCCCACTGCCATTCTTCTTTGAATGGAACCACTGGAATGGCAGTGGTGCCATTCAACCCCTAAGATGATGGGATGGGAGGCCTTGAGAATGATAATGGTGTCATTCTCCCCTTTCACGTGATGGAAGGCCCTGAGGATTGCAGTGGTGCCATTCTCTTCTTCAATCAAGTTGATGGGAGACTCTGAGGATGGCATCACTCGCATTCTCAAGGCCTCACATCCTATCATCTCTCGAGGAGTAGAATGGCACCATTTCCATTCCCCCTTACTTTCAGGGAAGAATGGTAGTGTTTGCCATTCTCAAGTCCTCCCATCACCTAGAAGGGAAAACTATCACGAGTGCCATTCCCCCTTACATTTGAGGAAGAATGGCAGTGGTGCCATTATCCCTTACATTCTAGGCAGAATGGTAGTGGTTCCATTCTCAAGGCCTCCCATCACTTCGTGGTGGGGAGAATCGCAATTCTCCCTTACATTCAAGGAATGGCCATGGTGCCATTCTCAAGGCCTCCCATCCGATCACCTTGAAGTGGAGAATGGCACAACTGCCATTCTCCCTTACATTCAAGGAAGAATGGCAGTGGTGCTATTCTCCCTTACATTCTAGAAGAAGAATAGCAATGGTGCCATTATCAAAGCCTCCCATCACTTCATGGGGAGAATGTCACCACTGACATTCCCCTTATCTTGTAGGAAGAATGGAAGTGGTGCCATTCTCAAGGCCTTCCATCACCCCATGGGGAGAATGGCACCACTCCCATTCTCCCTTACACTTAAGTAATGGCAATGGCACCATTCTCAAGGCCTCCCATAACTCACCTTTGAAGGGGAGAATGGCACCACCACCATTCAACCTTACATTAAAGGAAGAATGGTAGTGGTGCCATTCTCAAGGTCTCCCATCACCTTGAAGGGTAGAATGGCACCACTGCCATTCCCCTTACATTCAAGGCTTGATGGCCCATTACCCTTACGTTCAAGGAAGAATGGGAGTGTTATCATTCCCAAAGCCTCCCATCAACTTGACTGAAGGGGATAACGGCACTAGTGTACTCTATGGACCTTCCATCACCTGAAAGGGGAGAATGGCACCACTGCCATTCTCAAGACCTCACATCCCATCATCTTGAAGGGTAGAATGGTACCACTACCATTCCCCCTTACTTTGAGGGAAGAATGGCAGTGGCTTCCATTCTCAAGTCCTCCCATCACCTTGAAGGGGAGAATGGCATGATTGATCATGCCATTCTCCCTTACATTCTAGGAAGAATGGCAATGATGCCATTCTCAAGGCCTCCCATCACTTCATGGGGAAAATGGCACTATTACCATTCTCCCTTACATTCAAGGAATGGAAGTGGTACCATTCTCAAGGCATTTTATCACCTTGAAGGGGGGGAATGTCACCATTATCATTCTCCCTTGCGTTTAAGGAATAATAGCAGTGATGCCATTCTCAAGGTCCCCATCACCTTGATTAAAGGGGAGAATGGCATTATTTCCTTTCTCACAACCTCCCATCACCTTGATGTCATCTTAAATGGTAGAATAACACCACTAACATTCCCCTTAAATTCATGGAAGAATGGAAGAGGAGCCATTCTCAAGGCTCCCCATCACCTTGAAGGGGAGAATAGCACCACTGCCATTCTCCCCTTTTATTCAGAGGAGAATGAAACCACTGCCATTTTTTTTTAGAATAGCACCACTACCATTCTCCCTTACATTCTAGGAAGAACGATAGTGGTGACATTCTCAAGGCCTCCCATCACTTCATGGGGAAGAATGGCACCTCTGCCATTATCCCTTACATTTAAGGAATGGCAGTGGTGCCATTCTCAAGGCCTCCCATCCCATCACCCCTTGAAGCAGAGAATGGCACCACTGCCATTCTCCCTTACATTCAAGGAAGAATGGGAGTGGTTCCATTGTCTCTTACATCCTAGGAAGAATGGTAGTGGTGCCATTCTCAAGGCCTATCATCATTTTATGGGGAGAATGGCACCACTACCATTCCCCCTTATGTTATAGGAAGAATGGCAGTGGTGTCCTTACACTCAAGGAATGGAAGTGGTCCCATTCTCAAGGCCTCCCATCACTTACCTTGAAGGGGATAATGGAACCACTGCCATTCATCCCTACATTAAAAGAAGAATGGGAGTGGTGCCATTCTCAGGTCTCCCATCACCTTAAGGAGGAAGAATGACACCATTCAAGGCCGGATGGCCTATTCCCCCTTATGTTCAAGGAAAAATGGGAGTGATGTCATTCCAGAGCCTCCCATCAACTTGATTGATGGGAGTGATGTCGTTCCAGAGCCTCCCATCAACTTGATTGAAGGGGAGAATGGCACCAGTGCCATTCTCTGGGCCTTCCATCACCTAAAACAGGAGAATGGCACCACTACCACTATAAAGCCCTCACATCCCATCATCTTGAGAGCTAGAATGGCACCACTGCCATTCCCCCTTACTTTCAAGAAATAATGGTAGTGGGGGCTGCCATACTCAAGTCCTCCCATCACATTGAAGGCGAGAATGGCATGACTACCATTCTCCCTTATAATCTAGGAAGAATGGTAGTGGTGCCATTCTCAAGGCCACCCATGACTTCAAAAATGGCACCACTTTCATTCTCCCTTACATTCAAGGAATGGTCCTTTGAATGGAACCACTAGAATGGTAGTGGTGCCATTCACCCCTTCAAGGCCATTGGATGGGACACCTTGAGAATTGCAGCCACTCCAATTCTTCTTTGAATGGAACCACTGGAATGGTAGTGGTGCCATTCAACCCCTAAGATGATGGGATGGGAGGCCTTGAGAATGATAATGGTGGCATTCTCCCCTTTCACATGATGGAAGGCCCTGAGGATCGCACTGCTGCCATTCTCTTCTTCAATCAAGTTGATGGGAGGCTCTGAGGATGGCATCACTCCCATTCTTCCTTGAATGTAAGAGGAAATGGCACCATTATTGACCAGCCTTGAATGTAAGAGGGAATGGCAGTGGTGCCATTTCCCCCCTTAAGGTAATGGGATGCCTTGAGAATGGCACCTCTGACATTCTTCCATGAATGCAAGGGAGAATAGTAGTGGTGCCATTCTATCATTTAAGATGACATCAAGGTGATTGAAGTCCCTCAAGATGGGAATGGTGCCATGGGACCTTGAGAATGACATCACTACAGTGGCTGCAATTCTCAAGGTGTCCCATCCAATCGCCTTGAAGGGGTGAATGGCACCACTGCCATTCCAGTGGTTCCATTCAAAAAGGAATGGTAGTGGCTGCAATTCTCAAGGTGTCTCAAGGTGTCCCATCCAATCGCCTTGAAGGGGTGAATGGCACCACTCCCAGTATCCCTTACATTAAACAAATAAGGGTAGTGGTATCATTCTCAAGGCCTCCCATCCGATCACCTTGAAGTGGTGAATGGTAGTGGTACCGTTTTAAATTTCTTCCATCATCTTGAAAGGGGGGGAATGGTCCCACTATCTTTCTCCCTTGCATTCAAGGAATAATAGCCGTGATGCCATTCTCGAGACCTCCCATTGCCTTGATTAAAGGGGACAATGGCACCGCTGCCATTCTCCCTTACATTACAGGAAGAATGGTAGTGGTGCCATTCTCCATTACATTCTAGGAAGAATGGCAGTGGTGCCATTCTCAAGGCCTCCCATCACTTTATGAGGAGAATGGCACCATTGTCATTCTCCCTTACATTCAAGGAATGCCAATGGTGCCATTCTAAAGGCCACCCATCCCATCACCTTCAAGGGGGGAACGGCATCACCTTGAAGGGGGGAATGGCACCACTGCCATTTAGCCTTATATTAAAGAAAGAATTGTAGTAATGCCATTCTTAAGGTCTCCCATAAACATGAAGGGAATAATGGCACCACTGCCATTCCCCTTACATTCAAGGTTGGATGGCCCATTCCCCCTTACACTCAGGTAAGAATGGGAGTGATGTCATGAACTCAAAGCCTCCCATCAACTTGATTGAAGGGGAGAATGGCACTATTGCCATTTTCTGGGCCTTCCATCACGTCAAAGGCGAGAATGACACCACTTCCATTCTCAATGTCTCACATTCAATCACCTTGAGACGTAGAATGACACCACTACCATTCCCCTTACCTTCAGGGAAGAATGGTAGTGGCTGCTGTTCTCAAGTACTCCCATCACCTTGAAGGGAAAACTGGCACGATTGCCATTCGCCCTTATATTTATTGAAGAATAGTAATAATGCCATTCTCCCTTACGTTCTAGGAAGAATAGTAGTGATGCCATTCTCAAGGCCTCCCATCACTTCATCAGGAGAATGACACCACAGCCATTCTCCCTTACATTCAAGGAATGGCAGTGGTGCTATTCTCAAGGCTTCCCATCCCATCAACTTGAAGCAGATAATGTCACCACTGCCATTCTCCCCTACATTCAAGGAAGGATGGTAGTGATGCCATTCTCCCTTACATTCGAGGAAGAATGGCAATGGTGCCATTCTCAAGGCCTCCCATCACTTCATGGGGAGAATTGCACCACTACTATTATGCCTTACATTCAAGGAATGGCAGTGGTGCCATTCTCAAGGCCTCCCATCCCATCACCTTGATAGGGATAATGGAACCACTACCATTCAGCCTTACATGAAAGAAAGAATTGCAATAATGCCATTCTCAAGGTCTCCCATCACCTTGAAGGGGAGAATGGCACCACTATTGTTCCCCTTACATTCAAGGCTAGATGGCCCATCCCCCCTTACATTAAAGGAAGAATGGGAGTGATACCATTCTTAAAGCCTCCCATCAACCTTATTGAAAGGGGGGGAATGGCACCAGTGCCATTCTCTAGGTCTTCCATCACCTCAAAGGCAAGAATGGCACTACTTCCATTTACAAGGCCTCACATCCCATCATCTTGAGGGGTAGAATGGAACCACTGCCATTCCCCCTTTAATGGCAGTGGGGGAATGGCACCATTGTCATTCTCCCTTGCATTATTGAAGGAAGAATAGAAGTGGTGTCATTCTCAAGGTCTACATCACCTTGATTAAAGGGGAGAATAGCACTATTGCCATTCTCAAGGCCTTCCATCATCTTGATGTCATCTTAAACGGTAGAATGGCACCACTTCCATTCTCTCTTACATTCATGGAAGAATGGAAGAGTTGCCATTCTCAAGTCTCCCCATCACCTTGAAAGGAAAAATGGCACAAATGTCATTCTCCCCTTTCATTCAAGGAAGAATGGCACTAGTGCCATTCTCAAGGCATCCCATCACCTTAAAGGGGGGGAATGGCAACACTGCCATTCCCACTCATGAATGGAAAAGTTGCCATTCTCAAGTCTCCCCATCACCTTGAAGGGAAAAATGGCACAAATGTCATTCTCCCCTTTCATTCAAGGAAGAATGGCACTAGTGCCATTCTCAAGGCATCCCATCACCTTAAAGGGGGGGAATGGCAACACTGCCATTCCCACTTACATTGAAGTGTGATCAGTAGTGGTGCGATTCTCCCTTACAGTCAAGGAAGAATGGGAGTGATGCCATCCTCAGAGCCTCCCATCAACTTGATTAAAGGAGAGAATGGCACCACTGCGATCCTCATGGCCTTCCATCACGTGAAAGGAGAGAATGTCAACATTGTCATTCTCAAGGCCTCCCATCCCATCATCTTAAGGGGTTGAATGGCACCACTGCCATTCCAATGGTTCCATTCAAAGAAGAATGGCAGTGGGTTGCAATTGTCAAGGTCTCCCATCCCATCGTCTTAAGGGGTTGAATGGCATCACTGCCATTCCAATGGTTCCATTCAAAGAAGAATGGCAGTGGGTTTCAATTGTCAAGGTCTCCCATCCAATCACCTTGAAGGGGTGAATGGCACCATTGCCAGTCTCCCTTAGATTAAAGGAAGAATGGCAGTGGTATCATTCTCAAGGCCTTCCATCCGATCACCTTGAAGGGGTGAATGGTAGTGGTACCATTGTCAAGGCCTTCCATCACCTTGAAGGGGGGAATGGCCCCATTGTCATTCTTCCTTGCATTCAAGGAATAATAGCAGTGATGCCATTCTCGAGGCCTCCCATCACCTTGATTAAAGGGGAGAATGGCACCACTGCCATTCTCTAGGCCTCCCATACCATCATCTTAAATGGTCGAATGGCACCACTACCATTCTCCGTAAAATTTATGGAAGAATAGTAGTGATGCCATTCAAATGGCATCTTAAACGGTCGAATGGCACCACTACCATCCTTCTTAATATTTATGGAAGAATAGTAGTGGTGCCATTCTCAAGGCTTCCCATCACCTTGAAGGGGAGAATGGCACCATTGCAATTTTCCCCTTTCATTCAAGGAAGAATGGCACTAGTGCCATTCTCAAGGCATCCCATCACCTTGAAGCATGGGGGAATGGCACCACTCTCTTACATTCAAGGAATAATGGGAGTGGTGCCATTCTCAATGCCTCCCTTCACCTTCAAGGGGGGAATGGCACCATTGTCATTCTCCCTTACATTCAAGGAACAATGGCAGTTGTGCTATTCTCAAGGCCTCCTACCACCTTGAAGGGGAGAATGGCACCATTGCCATTCTCTTTCATATGCAAGGAAGAATGGCAGTGGTGCCATTCTTAAGAACTCCCATCACTTTAAAGAAACAGGAGAATGGCACCACTACTATTCTCGATGAATAATGGCAGTGGTGCCATTCTCAAGGCCTCCTATCACCTTCATGGGGAGAATGGCACCACTGCCATTCTCCCCCATGTCGTTATGGAGAATGGTAGTAGTGCCATTCTACCCCATTTTAGATTCTAATTTTTTAATGTGACTTTGATTTTGAATTCTCATCCCAATTATCCTCACTCTCGCTCCTTGTTTTGAATATGAGTATGGCACCAGTGTTTATCCATTGAATTTTTAATTTCCCTCCTTAAATTCAAAAACCCTAGTTTCAAAATTTCCCTCCCAAATTCAAACATTTCCTATCCAATATCCCAAACATTGCCTATCCAATATCCCAAATAATTTCCTCTTAGTATTTTTATCATTTTGGGCCTATAAAGTCGAGTGTGCATATGCAATCCCCACTCACATGTGCACTTTCTTGTGGATTATTTTTTTAATGTATGTATGTATGTACATATGTACATACACATAAACATAAATAAAGTTCCATAAGATTAGGATTAATTGGTATCCATATACTAAATTTAAACTAGCTAACTCTAATATAGACTAATTAAGGATACTAATTAAGCTAAACTAATCAAATACTAATTAAATATAAATTATGTACTAATTAAACTAAACTAATCAAATACTAATTAAATACAAACTATAGTTTAAACACTAATTAGATTTTAAACTAACTAAAGTAATTAGAGAGTGAGAGAGAGAATTATTTGTGTGTGTGTGTGTGTGTGTGTGTGTGTGAGAGAGAGAGAGAGAGAGAGAGAGAGAGAGAGAGGTGTAGCCACCTTGAAGGGGAGAATGGAACCACTGCTATTCTCCCTTATATTCAAGGAAGAATGGGAGTGGTGCCATTATTAACAACTCCCATCACCTTAAAGGGGAGAATGGCACTACTATCATTCTCAAGGAAGAATGGCGGTGGTGTCATTCTCAAGGCCTCCCGTCACCTTGAAGTGGACAATGGCGACACTGCCATTCTCCCTTACATTCAAGGAAGAATGGCATTGGTGCCATTCTTAAGGCCTCCCATCACCTTCATGGGGAGAATGGCACCACAGCCATTCTCCCCCATGGCATTGTGGAGAATGATAGTAGTGCAATTTTTCCATATTTTTGAATATGAGTATGACACCAATTTTGAATGTGAATTTGAATTTAAATTTTAACCCCCATTATCCTCATTGTCCCTCCTTGTTTTGAATATGAGTATGGCACCAATTTCTATCCATTGAATTCTGAATTTCCCCCCTTGGATTCCAAAACCTTAGTTTCAAAATTTTCCTCTGAAATTCGAGCATTGCCTATCTAATATCCCAAAAAGTTCTCTTCTGGTATTTTCACATTTTGGGCGTGTAAAGACGAGTGTACGTGCACAATCAACAATAGTGAAGCTATAATCAAAGGTGGACTTTCTTGTAGTTTGTTTTTTTATGTATGTATGTACGGGTCCATAGCTCTAAACTAGACTAATTAAGCACAAATTAAATTAAACTAATCAACACTAATTAGATTATGCCGTTGTTGCTGTTTCTCCTCCCTAAAGCCTCTTCTCGTTGTTGTGTTACTCTTCCACTGCTTTTTGTGTCTCGATTTGGTTGCTTTTTGTGTCTCGATTTGGTGGCTCCCTTGCACTTGCCAAAGATATGCGCTGGCTTCTCTACAGTTATCTTGATCTGACGTGTTCCCTTGTGCTTGGCTGCCCTCATGACCAAGCACGCCTAGAGTGCGTACAGGGGAGCTCAGATAGGATGCAACGTGTTGTGGGAGTTTCTCAACACGTCCCTATGATGAATCAGAAGTGGGAGTACCCTAATATGCGGTGGCTTCTTCTCTCGCATCAACACCGAGTGCACCCAACCACTTGGCTTCCCTCACAACACCAAGCCCTCCTTGTTGCGATTGTTTGTGCGTATGGTCCGCCGCTTTGCTTTGGTTACCGTTGGTCCTTCGCTTTGCTTGGCTGTTGTGCTAATTGTGGTGGTGGCCAACAATCTTAGGGCTAGCTAACCTTAGTTTAACTACCCTAGCTAAACTCATTACACATTAGTTGGCCTATGCCATTACCTCAATTATTTTGAGATCAATAATATGGCCCCAAAATGTTTTCTTGGACACATTAATTAATTAATCATATTCCTTTTTTTGCGGTGATCAATATATATTTGCAAGGTTTCTCCCATCTGCTCCTTTTAGTAGAAATCATTATGAATATCAGAATTAGCAACTTAACAAAAATATATTTCCTTCTAGAGAGTCTCACATGGAGGGGAAAAAGCAGGTGCTTTTCTTGTTCGGTATTCTCTCTCTCTGGCATGCAGTGCTTTCTCTCTTTCCTGTAGTCTTTGCAAATGGTGTCATGAGGAAGCCTGCGAGAGGGAGTGAGTGACTAACTTCAAAGGTTTTATAAATTAAATGTAAAATCAATGGCATTTAATTAATACACCTACAATAAAAGTTGTGAACATACACCTACAGTAAAAAATATATTCATGTAAAATATTTAATTTATAAGGAAGGCCTCCCATCACCTTCATTTAAGGGGGGAATGGCACCATTATCATTCTCCCTTGCATTCGAGGAAGAATGGCACTAGTGCCATTCTCAAGGCCTCCCATCACCTTCACTACTGAAGGGGGCAATGGCACCTTTTTCATTCTCCCTTACATTCTTGGAAGAATGGTAGTGGTGCCATTCTCAAGGCCTCTCACCACCTTGATTGACAGGGAGAATGGCACCACTGTCGTTCTCCCTTACATTCAAGGAAGAATGGCAATGGTGCTATTCTCAAGGCCTCCCATCACCTTGATTGAAGGGGCGAATGGCACCACTTCCATTCTCCCTTGCATCTAAGAAAGAATGGTAGTGGTGCCATTCTAAAGGCCTCACATCACCTTGAATGATGGGGAGAATGGAACCACTTCCAATCTCCCTTACATTCAAGCAAGAATGGAACCACTTCTAATCTCCCTTACATTCAAGCAAGAATGGCGGCGGTGCCATTCTCCCACAAGCTTGATCTATGAAAAACAAAATGGCACCACTGCCATTCTCCTTCAAATTTGATAGGGATAATGGGAGTTGTGTCGTTCTCCGCTAATACATTGAAATGAAATAAAGGGAGAATGTCAGTGCCTTTCAAGTAATATAAGAAGAATAACACCACTACCATTCTGCCCTCTCATTAGTCTTTCTACCTTGGGTGAATGGCACTCCTGCCATTCCCCTTGCTTACATTGTTTTAAGGTTAGAATAGCAATAGTGCTATTCTCCTCATAATCAAATGCATGTATTTGAGTGGTGCCATTCTCAAGGGCTCCCATCACATTCAAGAATGAATGATGGTGGTGCATTTCCCCCACCAACTTGATGTATGTAAAGTAGAATGGCACCACTACAATTCTCCCTTACATTCAAAGAAAAATGGTAGTGGACCATTCTCATGTCATCCCATCACCTTTAACGGAGGAATGGCACCACTGCCATTCTCCTTTACATTCAAGGAAGAATGGCACCACTGCCATTCTCCCTTACATTCAAGGAAGAATGGCACCACTACCATTCTTAGGACCTCGCATCACCTTAAAGGGGAGAATGACAACACTTCCATTCTCAAGGCCTCTCATCCCATCACCTTGAAGCGGTCAAGGGAACCCAAGAATTCTCCCTTACGCTCAAGGAAGAATGGGAATGCTACCAATCTCAAGACCTCCCATCACCTTGAAGGGGAGAATGATAGTGGTGCCATTATCCCTTACATTGAAGGAATAATGACACCAATGCCATTCTGGATGCCTTCCATCCCATCAACTTGAAGGAGAGAACGATAGCTCTACATTCAAGGAAGAATGGCACCGGTGCCATTCTCAAGGCCTCCCATCACCTTGATTGAAGGGGAGAATGGCACCACTACCATTCTCCATTGAGAATGACACCATTACTATTATCCCTTGGGAATGGCACCACTACCATTCTCCCTTACAATCAAGGGAGAGTGGCAGTACTCCCATTCTCCTCAAGGTAGTGGTGCCATTCTCCCCTCCAAGAAATATATGCAAGGAGGTAGTGCCACTCTTACCACTTACATCAATTTGATTATGAGGTAGTGCCACTCTTACCACTTACATCAATTTGATTATGAGGAGAATTACAACACTTCCATAATTACAACACTTGGAGTGTGTCAAATGGCCTAAGACCTCTCTCCAATGTGTTGGTGTAGCTTTGGATGAGGCCATGGTTGAAGAGACTATAGAAAGTGATTCCATGCCCCCTTATGTTGTGGCAATGCCTATTTCATCATTGGAAAATGATAACAAAATTCCTGAGTCGTGGAGAGAGAAAAATGTGGCCTTGTGGAATGAGAGCATGACATAGACCAGTGGGAAGGGTGTGATATTATATTTCTATCCCTATGATTCCGTAAACTTTGTTATCTTGGGAGAGGATTATTTAGGTGTGGGAATAGAGAAGAAAAAATAGAACATAAGGACTACCTCAACAAGCACTATACAAGAGATTGGTCATGTAAGCTTGGTTAAGTGGCCAATCAAGTAAATTACCAGGTTAGTTGGAAGCCCATTGCAAAGATATGTGCCCATGGAACATAACAGTATAGATAATGTTGTGAATCGTGCATTGGCAAAGTATGTTTCATCTTCGAGGAAACAAAGGTAAACTTTCATTTAAAAAAAAGCCCAAGCAAAGAGAGCCATCGACATCAATGTTCAGAATGTCAATGAAATTAGTACTACAAGTTTTCTCGATTGATTGTTGTGAGTGCAAGTGTTGTCAGCATGCTGATTGAGATATGTTAATGAAAATTCAAAAGAATTTTTGGGGCAACTCTCTAGAATCTTGCACAAACTATGTGTATGACGTTATCTATGGCTTTGCATCATGACATGCATAGAAAGACAAGCTACAAATTTAGGGTAAATGGTGTGGAGGTATGTTGCAGAGCATGGTATGAAATACATAGAGTACCAAAAACATCATTTTATAGATAGAGGGAGCAGTTTTAGAATGATGCACAACAATATCTCCATGGAAATACAAGAATTGTGAGGAGGACTAGGGAGCACACATGTATGGGAAGGACTCTTATGCAAGAGTTTGTGGCAAATAGCTCAAAGCGTATGCCTCACAAAAGTAAAACCATGTTGGGTGGTTCTAGAGAGACTCAATTGGTAATACCTGAAGTATATAAAATGGTAGATATTCAACATGAGATAAACCAAGGCTTATTCCATTTGGATTTAGAAAATATGTCCAAATACTATGTTCGTAGGATATGGAATGAGGACTTCAAGAATGTTTCCTTGGTCAAGAGTAGGCGAGTTCTCCAAATGCAGTTTGTGTAATGGGATAAAGGCACAACTAGCAGCACTAAGTGTTGAGAGGAGCATATTATAGTGATGGAGGAAAGAAATAAGCATATGATACAGCAACAGAGTTGTTTTTGAGGTAGCATCTTTGTGATGGATTATTTATCTTTCCACAATGCACACAAGGGTTGTTGGTGAAGCAATCCTTTGTGATTAGTTCTCCCACAGGTTGCACATTTCTTCTTGTTGTTGATGGTGGAGATCGCATAGGCACCTTCTTGGAAGTCTTTGATTTGTTTTTTCTCTTCTTCCTGCAAAGAGTTTATAACACTTTCCAAAGAGGGAATAGGATCCTTCTCTTTAAGCACAGTGACAAGTTGATCAAATTCCGAAGGCATAGTCTTCAATACGATGGCAACAACATCTTCATTGGGTATAGGGGATTGGACATACACAAGTTGAGTCATAAGACTCTTTAACCTATTGATGAGTGAAGCCACTCCTTCATTTTCTTCTATTGTGAGCCCATAGAGTTGCATTTTAATACTAATCTTAGAATGTTTTGCTTTAGCACCAAAAATTTTCTCAAATGTTTCCCAAGCTTGAGCCGCAGTGTTAGCATTATCTATATAGTGTTAAAACATATCATCTAATGTTGTGATTATTATCCCTAAACCTTGTTTATCCTTTTCTTGCAAAGCAACAGTGATAGCTCTAGTGACAACTTCTTCTCCCTCTCCTTCTACTTGTGGTTTAACTAATCTCCATAAGTTATTTCTCATTAAATGCCCCTTCACCTTTGTATGCTAGGTGTGAAACCCTATACCATTGAATTTATCAGGACTCTAATAAATAGAAGCCATGATTAATGTGGATGCCATAGATAGGGAGGTCTTACCCCACTGAGGAGGTATACTCGAGGCAACAATCCCTTTACAAGAGGTGGCTTTTAAGCTTCACACCTATTATCTATGTGGAATGAGATGTGATAATGTTTAATCAAAGATTTTTGTGCATGAGAACATTTTTATGATCATTAAAAAAGGATTAAGCAAGATCATTATTACCACCAAGCATTAAAATGCTTTATGTAGAAAATTTGCTACCAGAACCCCCCTCTGCACATCAGCTTGCCATTGGAGATTGGGTGCATCATTTAGCAAGCCCTTTTAGGAGAAGATACAGCACATTGGGACGCATGTAGAGCTCAGAGGAATTGAATCATTTCCTTGTGTGAAGGGAGAACAAGCCATTGCAGCAGCCACCTCTGAGACGCGATGACAATTTGGGAAAAAACGTAATGCCGGTTCGTGGAGCAGTGGATTTGCACATTTGAGGCAATGGAGACCTGTGCCCAGATAGAGGGAGAGATTTTTTAAAGAAAACACGCCGATATATGCTCTGTAGGAGGCAATGGAGATCCTTTAATCCAAGTGGGTACTATTTTGGGAAAGCCTATTTTGGCTCCACTGATGGTGGGTGATTAATAACTTGATTAATATGCTAAGTAACTAGTAAATTAACCTAATGAGGGCCTTGGGAACATAATTGGCTCTGATACCATGAAAGAAATCAAGGTGAGAAGAAATTTGAGTCATTCATAATATGAGGAATAACTTCATAGCTTCATTCATAGTATGAGTGCTACATGGGCTTTATATAGCCTTTGGATCTAGTCCTGGGTGACATCACTAATGATGTAGATGAGCTAGATGCTTCTCCTAAATATGCACCACGACCCCTTTGATGTAGGGATGCCCCTTAACATTTGGATGGACATGTGGAGTGATGCTACATACTCTTATTTGAACTTAGAAAGAACTGAGTTTCATTAATGGATGAGTTATGGTGAGTGAAAAGTTTTTACATGAGCAAGTAGCTGCCCGCTCATTTTGTGGATTGCAAGCCTTAGTAAGTATTGGGACCCAAGAGTTGCACATCCCTCTTTAGGCAACCTCTAATCATGAGGGAGAGGAGTTCTACATATTTGAAGACTCTCTATCAGCCAACTACTTGGCAATAGTTGATTCTTCATTGACCTCAAACCTAGAACCAATAGCCATCTTCGAGATACCCAAAGGCTTTCCATCTTCGAGACAGTCTACCCAAAGGCTTTCCAACTCCGAAGAATGTGCTAGATTTATGAAGTCCAGAGGATGCCAATGCATCAGGCTCATCCAGTGTTGCAAGAGGACAAGGTAAGAGCATTTTAGATACCTTTTCAGCATGAAGATGGAAATACATTAACAAAGATTTTGCAAAATGTCAAAGATGTTATTAAGGCCGTGGGAGATTCCTAAACAATATAATGGTGATATTGCATTTAAGTTCCTAGTGACCTTGGGAACACGCCCAAGAATGGACTCCATGGAGCATAAGTATGATCCCCACTGGTGGTCAAATGTGCAAACCTCTAACATTGCCTTCCTTGGAGTATGTCAGTGAAGCCATTGTCTAGGTAGTTCCTAGTGACCTTGGGAACACGCCCAGGAATGGACTCCATAGAGCATAAGTATGATCCCCACTGGTGGTCAAATCTGCAAACCTCTAACATTGCCTTCCTTGGAGTATGTCATCGAAGCCATTGTCTAGGTAGTTTAAAGTGTGTTAATGAACTTTGCCCGCGTTTAAAGAACCGTAGGGTGTCAAATACATCACATTTTACTGGAAGCATGCTAAAGGCACCAACAACTAGAGAGGAGTGCAGTAATGCATCTGGGAAGCTCATGTTCCAATACTACTCAGTTCCAATGATGTGCATTGCTACATCTATTATGTGATACTTTCTGAAGTAGAGACAATGAGCAGATTAATGATACCCATTAGCACCCCCATAACATAATTTACGTGCAACATCAAAGGCACTAACTGATATGACCAGGAAAATGGTTTCTAGGGTGCTAGGGGTGGATCGCAATGTTGGGGCCAGGAAGGTTCAAATGTGTGTGCAAAAGAAATCGTCATAGCAGCACTAGTGCAAGAAGGTGGTTCCTCTCACTTCATTCGGGAACAAGAGTTCATCTCAACATTGCAAAGGAGATGGGACCACTAGTGGCAGACAACTCGTAGGCTAATCTGGTTGGGTAAATTTTGTAGGTTTAAATAGTTATTAAAATCTTAATAAGACGCATTGTAATATTTGAACAATTTATTTCGAAGGTCAGTCCGCGACTGTAGCCCAGCAAGGCCCTTCAAAGGAGAGTTTTGGCTTGCATGCACTTCTTCTGATTGAAGCTGAAGGGAGAGTGCACTTATGACTTCTTCCATGGAAGAAGGTTCCTAGGTCAAGGGTTCTCAGGTGAGAAGTGCTATGTTTTCAAGATGTCCACCATTGGACCTTCTTCAGGGTTGGATTTGGTGAATAGAATGCGACAGACCGGCTCTGGCAACCTGCAACATGCATGGATACAGTAAGACCATACCCGATGAACATCAGATTGGGTGACCATGGCTTGTCATGTATATGATCCAAGGTAGAAAATTACCAATGTAGAGTATTTAGGTGGTTTAGAGCAAGCTTATTGTACAACCTCTTAAATGACTATCATTTTCATGCAGCATGCAGGATCTTCTCACCATTTGCGACATGTGAAACATGGTAGACGAGGCTCACACAAACTGGAATGTAGTTCGACATGTGTTTTATGGTGGAAAAACAATGTCTTGAGATAGATAGGGAGAGGTTTAGCCTATTTCATTGGGAGAAAAGCATGGTTGCCCAAACAACAAAGTATGTGTTTGTTACATCTCAAGGAGATCACAAAGAAATGTGTGAGAAGTGGTGTATGGTTCCTACCAGTGACGCTACATCAGTGGAGGCTCGATTGATACGTCAATGGTGTCATGGTGGTCATGTGATGGACATGAATTTATCAGCAAATGGTTGACCTGGTGGGAAGTGCACATAGCACATTAAGGTTGAGTCATAACAACTATAAAGAGAAGTAATGATGGTCCAAATACCCCAAGAACAAACGTAGCATTAAGCCAGCATGGAAGTTGGCTGGCTCTGGGGAAGGATACAGATATAAGATTTCTCTTTACGATGCATGTAGTATCGATATAGCAAATGCAATTTCACAAAGCACAAAGGCAATCTCTTACAGTCAAGGCAAACACAGAGGGAGAGGCCCAAGATTGGAGAAACTAAAAGAACGGTGCTCTACAAGCCCTGCCCAAGTGGTCCAAATAGTTAATCAGGTAACTAAAGGAACACCCATGTACAGGGCACCTACACCTCTCACTAGTGAGAAGTGACAAAGAGAGTACACGTCATAAGAGACCCTCAAGGGTGGTAATTGATATTGATGATGAGGCCACGCATTGAGACCAGAGTACAATACACATGTACAAGATCGCAAGTATTCTGGGAGGCCACAGAAGATCAATTTCAAAGAACATGATACAAGCAAAAATGCAGAAAGAACTGCAGAAGTCATAGAGGGCAATGTCATTGAGCACAAGGTGAATGAAGCAATGTGGTCAATCCGAAGGACATGCATTGGCAGCAAGGTCACATGTAACGGAATGCCTCATGGGGGTAAGAGGTGTGGGCACGCAACACATAGTAAGATCTACGAAGGGTGTGCTTGCACCTTACCTTTGAAGGCTATCGCAAGCACCCTAATGGTCTCATTAGACAATGGATGTGGTTATGCTGCCCTGACCACGTGCTTCATTGCTATATAGTGGAAAACAACATAGACCCAAAGCCCTATCCACCACCCAAGATATGGCCAGTTGCTATAGACAAATGAGGAGGTATATTCATTGTGGGAAGGTGGATACCAGGTGTATTGCAAAAATGCAGAAGGTGTTGTGCCCACCCCATCACGTAGTAGTGGGGATTCTAGGTTATTTACAATTGTAACTTTAAAAGATCCACAATATGGGTCCACTACTAACATAGAGGCTGGTGGGTCAAGCATGAAAAATGGAATAAGAGTAAAATACCGCATGTCAATATCAAAGGAAGCAACCAAAAAAATAAAGGCTACTCTCAAAATGAAAGCTATGGTGGTAGAAGAAGTGCAGAGAGTGGAGCAAAAGTATGAAGTTTTCAAGATTGAATCGCATAGGGATGATGAACATGTGGGAAAATATGATGTGCATGTGAAAGACGAAGCATCTTGTAGAGATGCCAAGAAGAAGCCATACCTTGCCTGCAAGCACTTGTACTTCATTTATTTATGTGTGCTAGGCTTAAGTCAGAGCGAAAATATATGTTCATCCACCAACCTATCCTATTTGACCTTGAGATTTACAATGCCTTGCCTAGTAGGAGAACATACCCTAATTTAGAAATTTTAATGCAAGGAAAATCACTTGAGCTTAAGCTTTGTGGAGGTCACCTCATTGTAGAGGGTTCTATTGTGCAATGCCTATCTCCTTCAAATACATGCTCGTCAATCAAAATTAACCTGAAGTATAGAAAAAAGATTTTAATTTAAACAATCCATAACTTCTCTTAGTCTTTCAATTCTTTCAATTCATACATGAATCTTTATTTTTAACATAATTAATTATCACGTTCTAACTAGTAAGATTATCTCTAGTTGCTATATCTAAGTCATAACTATGCTTATGTATTAGTTCATCCGGTCTATATAGAGAAGGTAGTCAATCTTGATAGCAATCTCTAAGGCAAAGCCTAACAACTGGTCTCTTTGAGAGAGTAATATCTTTCAATCTATTTAGAATTAGAGAAAAGTCAAAACTACAAAGTTTTAGGACTTCTAATGCTCTATAAAACATGTCTCAGTGTGATGGTTCTCTAAAAATGAGTTCTAAGGTCTCTTTGACAGCATTCAAAACGACGAAAGTTCTGTTTTTAGCATAAAACTATCGAAAACAATCAAGTGTCCCACTTTGCACTCAAATAACTCAAAAACAAAAGGGATTTGGATTTCTAAAGTCGCATACACTCTTGTAGAGTTTGTTGCCATCTAAAACTTTCATGTCTACATCAAAATCTGATTTTAAACGCATGGAAAGATAAGCGTTTCACAAAATAGCCTCTAATGAAGATTATACCTAAAAACTACACAAACTAGTCAAATATTCTCTCTTCTAATTCTTTACCCCACCAAAAGTGTTTATTCTATGAGTCTTTCGTCTAAGGCAATCATTTATAATTAATAAATTCAACCATTAAGCATGCCATACCTCAACTTAGATTCTCTCATATATATGCTTATCAATTTATTTATTTAATCTCAAAAGAATTTAAAGCAAAATAATAGAAAGAGTGTTTGTGTACTTCCCCGATATATTTGAAATATCTTGATTAATTGGGAATCCATGTCTACTCTCTAGAAGTTATGGAAGTGTTGTTTGTAGATTTGGCAAGCCTATCAGATTTGCTGTCAAGGGGGCTGCAACCTGATAACTTCGCGCACAATTATCAGAAACTAGTTGTGTGAATGAAATCGCCAAAATCAGCTGTATGTGAATTTCGACCCCAAAAATAGATCACATTTTATTTTTTAATTTTTTTTTTGATTTTCATGTCCATATACACACTTAAAGGCTTCCTTTGAGCATACTAACTAATTAAAAACACAATCTTGATTTTTCACTTAATTTTAACACTTAGAATTTTTGCTTGCTCTGAAAAAATGATGAAAACCTGTGGAATTAATTACTGAAATTTGTAACATCCCAAACTTAGGATTATATTTAATCATAACTTGGTTAATCTCAAAGGTATGCTACATATTAAGAGGGGACAAATTGTTAGACACCTAGGAGTTCCCTTTGGGGTGAAGGTTACAAATAAACAATTGACTGACTACGCTTTAGAGAGGTTTAGCTTGAAGTTGAAGCAGTGGGAGGGTATAAGAGGTCCCTTTTAGGATAGGGCAGCAATCAACAATATTTTGCTAAATGATTACATCATGTTCCTATGTCATGTCGTGTATTATAATTTGGCAAACGTCATTGGAAGATGATTGTGGGACCTATAAAGGATTTCTTGTCGAGGAATGATTAAGCTAATAAAAAAATATCACCTTGGATTTTCTCGGACAAATTATTCTTACCCAAGAGTGGAGGTGTTGGTATTTTTCACTTACCCTCTCAGACTAGAGCTAGGACTACTCTACTCTTACCCAAGAGTGGAGGTGTTGGTATTTTTCACTTACCCTCTCAGACTAGAGCTAGGACTACTCTACTCTTTCCTATGTGTCTTTAGCGCAAGAGTAGATATGGACCAAGCTAGTAAGGGAGCTAGTGGAAGATTCTCATATCCAATCCAAAAGCCAAGTGGCATGGACTAGTATGGAGGGATAAGTTTCTTTTGTATGTCCCCTAAAAGTTACAGGCTCCCCCCTTTTCAAGATGTTATGCAATAAATGGAAGGAGGCTTTGGGGGGGCTGATGGTCTTGGATGGATGTTGCAAAGCATCAAGGAACTCTTTGTTAAGTCTGGGGATATGGTGGACTCACAAATTTAATCCTCCTTTAGCCCTCCAAGACATCATCTCTCCTAAGATACTAAATAATAAAGGGCTAAGAAGGTGGAAAGAATATGGGCAGCTAGAAGAGGAGTTTGGACTTTGTTCAAGGGAAGGGAAATTTGCTAGGCAGGTGCAAGATGAGGTACAAAAGGATTGGGTATCTATAGAATTTGATGAATCTTTATAAGTTAAATATTGGGCCTGGCATAATGGTGTAAAACTAGATAAACAAGCAACTAGAGACCTATACAAGGAGTTAAGGAAAAGTGAGGTGAATGAAGAATATTGTAACAAAATCTAGAGGGTAAAATAGAACCCCAATAGTTGGAGGTTGAGATGGAAACAATATGGGAGGCAGGTATCTCAGTGAATTCTCAAGTCTTCTTGTGGAGGGTAGGCATGTAGGCCTTACCTATTGGGATCAAGTTACTTGAGAGAAACTTTAGTAATGGATGTTGTCCTAGATGCAAGTCTGCCCAAGAAGATGGGAAACATGCCTTTTGGGATTGCCCTATCATTAGAGGGGCATGGGGTAGAATTGAGAAGTGGGTCTCTTGTAGGATAGGAATCCAAGGTTAATGGGGGATTGGATCTTAGGGAGATGGGAAGCCCAGTGATGGGGCTACTAATTTGATCTTCAACATAATGAGGTTTTGCTGCTTGTGGGAGATATGGAATACTAGAAACTGCATAATCTTTCATAAATACACTACTCTTAGGGGTAGATGTGACAAAATTGATCCATAAATGTATATACATGTATTGATGTGTTTATTATGTGAACAAGCTAAATGAGGATGGGATGGCACAACCAATCTTGGCTCTACAAATTGGCATAGCTTGGTTTTTTATGTTTTAGGGGTATACAGGGCTAGATGTGAAAACTAAACCATTGAAGTTTGGGCCAAATACCAAAAGGTGGTATCTAAAAGAGAAGCAATCTATCTGCACTTATATTGCATTTATTGAAAACCCTATGGTAATTAGGCCAGTAGCAAAAATTGGGACAAAAGGTGATATATTGCAAAGGCAGTCTCCCAAAGGTAGCACATCTGAAGCTGTGATTGAAGCATGTATACAACTAGGATATCAAATCTCCTATGGGCACTCTTCTTTTGTGTTGGAAGATGAAAAGTGGAATCTTATACGTAGTTTACTTAACAACAACTTGGAAAGCAGGGCATAGAGTTTTGTGGATATGATTTTGTAACTTGGTGAGGGATTGGTTGTAAAGTCTCTCTCTGAATAAATAAATATATATATATATATATATTTCCCCAAAAAAAATAGAGTACCAAAAATACTTTTTCACCAAAGGAAGCATAACGTTTATGACGGAACTAAATTAGCAAAGATGAAATACAAAACTATTACATGGCTGCCTTTGACTACGGGATTTTTTTTTGAGAAAAGGAGATACTATGACTAACCAAGTCACCCAAGATCTCTAATATTTCTAATAAACATGCTCTCTATCTCTCAGACACGCTCTCTTTCTCTCACACACGCTCTCTTTCTCTCACACACTCTCTCTTTATCTCACACACTCTCTCTTTATCTCGCTCACTTTTATAAATTTTGTATGAAAGGACAACTTGTGCTAATCTCACACAAACAACAAAATCTATGAGAGACAAAGAACTTAATGCGATAAAGATGGAGCATAATACTAAGTTACTATTTGCAAATCATATTACAAACTTTGCAAGGAAGGATTCTTTGATGGTGATCTAGCTAGACCCTAAAACTGACAATGCCTACACTAGCAACAAGGACTCACAATGTAGTGAAGCTAATATCTAGACTTTTAATGATCTGAAAATGATAGAGAGAAGGTTATCGAACCCCATCTTCATCTCATATCAAGGGTTAATCATATTGTAGGGTTGGTCTAGAAAAACCAAACTTACCACATCACCTAGTTGGTACAATAATAGAGTAAACAAGAAGCCTTCAGTTTAGTCACAACTTTCAAGCTCATCTGAGGCCGTTTGGGCACCCAAACTAACCTTGCAACCCAAGGTAATTTGGGCACCCACTCAAGCCTCACAACCCAAGGACAAAGTATCTCGAGAAAAACTTCTTCTACCCAAGAGTGTAGTCGATCATCGAGATAGGTGTAGTCTACCGAGACACACACACATGTATCCTACTTCACAAGGTGCCAAGTCTATATAAGTAGTTTCACAACCATCATTTTACTTAACAAGGTGTCAATTCATCCTACTTAACAAGGTATCAAATCTACATAAGTAGTTTCACACCATCATCAACAATCACATCTCGAATGTATTTTAAGAGCTTACAATGGTTCTCTTAGGGTCGATATAAGGACGTGATATTGGAAATTGATTTCTTGCTATCACACTCCTACGTGGTAGTGTGTATGCTGACGCCTCCCTTACCAGCAGCACTATAAGCTCGAACGACTCCTCATCGTTGTAGGGGCAACATGTTGCACACAGTCAAAAGCCCGCCACAATATCAAGGGTAGCTCTAGCAAAACAACGCTTGCAAATGGTGTGTTCTCCCCCCTGACACGTTTCTGCATTGCGCTGAGTTAGCAGAACGAAAGAGGAAAGTTGTGGTAGGTATGATACCAGTTTTTGATTCAAAAATCTATGTAGACGAGGAGAATGCAAATTTGTGTTCATCTTTCAAGATGGAGACGCTACACATGGTTCCCTATTAGATGAGGAGATTCTTGAGGAGACTACTATGGTCTTGGTGCAATTACCAAACGAGATAAGTGATGTGGATGATGGTGTTTGTATTTGTGCTCATACTCTTGGTACCAATGTGGAGGTGAACTATGCTCTATGTGATGAAGATAGGTATGTAACTTGTGAACCTATTCCTCCTGAGCTAGAAAAAGTAGCAGCACAGTGAGACTGAAGAATTATGGTCTTGGTGCAATGACCAAAGGAGATAAGTGATGTGGATGATGGTGTTTGTGTTTGTGTTTGTGCTCATACTCTTGGTACCAATGTGGAGGTGAACTATGCTCTATGTGACGAAGATAGGTATGTAGCTTGTGAACCTATTCAATCATGAGCTAGAGGAAGTAGTAGCACTGTGACGGAAGAATTATCACTTGATGAGGATGACGATGAGGTGTGTTGTGAGGAGATTCAAGAGGTATGTTCTAGTGATGCTTCATCTCTCAATGTGAATCAGGAGCCAGCTCATGATGTATTTGAGGATAGTGATAGTCAAGTATGTAATAATGTGTATGAAACCTTTGAAGATAAACATGAGGTGGATCTTGTGAGATGAACTTGTGTGGTGATCCAATTTTTGAAGAGTTCAAGGAGAATAGGCGCTCTATGGTTCTGAATGTTGTTGAGGATATGAATGCTTTAGACAATGATGTCAGTTTGAGGGTGACATATGTGATTCCTAGCCCATGTTCAATGGTCCTTGTTTTAGTCTTTGGAGATTTTGTTGGTAAGCTTTTGGCTGGTGAGGAGCCGTTAAAGGTGTAGTGTTTGGTTGTTGGTTTTGTCTTTATTTTTAGTGACATTGAGGAGTGTCGGCATTGAGGAGTGTCGGGATGTGAACTTGGTGGAATCATGGACTCTTTCAGTTAACAGGGTAGTTGAGCAACATTTTTAGAACCTTTCAAATGTTATGCAGACTGATGTGGTTACATAGATTCCTAGGTGTTTTCTTAACAAGTTCTTAAGTATTCTTGGTTTTAGATGGATGCTATGTTTGGATCTAACTCCTATTGTAGTGATTTGTATTGTTCCTGGCTAGGGTGTTTGGTACCTCTGCTATTATGTTGGGTGTCAAGAAGATCTTGGTGTTGGAGTAGTGGATACGTATGTTTTTGCGTCGGATGTATTTTTCTTACATATCAGTAGTGAGTTTGAAAAAGTGGAGAGTTATGTTTGGTTTCTATAAAGGATGCACATGAAAACAAGGGGGATGGCTTGCATGTAAGCTTATGAAGTAGAACAAGTATCAAGGTGATGAGAGATGCTTGGGATTTTTTCATGATTCGAGATGTTCTTCTATAGAGCTATGACATTTCTATGTAATGTTTGAGACTTGTGATGCCTTTATAGGATAGCCTATTGAATAATTTGATGTGGGCATGTTTTGTGAGATGATGCGAATGAGTTCTTAAATGCAAATAGGGATGTAGTTTTTTCTTGTGAGAAGAAGCTCCATTTGATGCCTTTGATGACGTAGGCCGTATCAGATAATTTGGGCAAATGGAGACATTTTGGGAATTTGAAATTTGATGAATTTCATTAAATTTGGGTAAATTTCATTAAATTTGGGTAAATTTCTAGAACTTTGAGAGATTGAATGATCAAACATCGGATGGTTTTCTTCACACCATTGAGGGGTAAAATGGATTTTAATACAAGTTGATAATCACACAAATGTTCTCCCAAGGTTTTACAATGCTTTCCTCCACCAACAATAAAATCAATGAAAGACTTTTTTTGAAAAATTTTACTAGAAATTATGTAAAATAGAAATGTAAATGTAAGAACACATTACCAAATAAGTCATTCGATTTGCAGGTCTCCATTGCTAAGCAAGCCTTCTGGGAATTTGAGATTGGATGAATTTCATTAAATTTGTGTGAAATTCTACAACTTTGGGAGATTGAATGATCAAACAATGGATCGTTTTCTTCACACCATTTAGGGGTACAATGGATTTTAATACAAGTTGATAATCACACAAATATGGAAGCCCAATAAGTTACATTTTTAGTGCATAGGCACTGAATATTACAGAATATTCCTCTTTGCTGTCTACAAGCCTATTGAAATGCCATTCATCTCAAATGTTGACACACCGAATGAGTTTTGTAAGGTTTTTGCTTTTTGCTTCTTCTCAGCATAAATTAAATCTTGCAATACCTAGATGTTATTATCTTTTTTGAATAGATGGAGGCGAGAAGTTTAGGCTTCCAAGGAGAGATAATCCAGTTGTCTGAAGATTATTTTAATGCTTGCTCAGGTGTGTTAAGATTGTCAACACTATTTTGGTTGGAATTCTGGATGTATATCTTTATGCCAACTTTGTTGCTTTATTCAAAGAAATGTAAATGCTTTAGCAGCTTCTACATAGATATATGTAGCAAGTACGGTGTGTATATATGTTGGTTGGCAAGTTGAGGACTATGAGGCCCAAAATGGTCCTCATGATGTGCCTTTTGTTTTTATGCATGCAAGAATACTCTTGCGCATTAGGGACGGGTCATGCCACTAGATACGTGTATAGATGTGTGTGTAAATAAGTAAGTGTGTGTGTATAGGTACAGGTATGTTATGTTTGTACTTATGTATATCTAGAGATAGATAGATGTTGTTCATATGTATAGGTGGTCTATGTGAGATAGATAGATATTGTTCATATGTATAGGTAGTGTATGTGAGTACCATGTACACATATATGTACAAATATATGCATTTACATAAAGATAAGTTGAAAATAAATATACATATATGTATACTTGATTGGTTCTATGCATGGGTACATATGGATGTATATAGGTATGAATGCGTGTATATAATGTATAATATATGTATGTGAACATATATATGTATATCTGTATTTAGGCATATATGTGTGTGTACGTAAATATATATGGATAGACATTGTAGATTAATGTGTATATATATATATGTTTCTATGTGTGCCAGTTCCTAAAGTATGGATGTATGTGTGTATGTATATGCAAAGAGATTTTGTGTGCATGTATAAACATGAGAGAGAGAGAGAGAGAGACAAAGATGTCCATGACTCTATGGTACCCAAACCTTTCATGTCGAGAGGATGGGGGATGGGTTGTCTTCTCACGAAGTTGTCTTTTTTACTGATTTGCTTAGCTCAGCCCGTGGGAGAGGGGTCTTGCCACTAGTATAACTAAGATGGTAAGGTAAGGGGTGTGTTCAATTTTGCATGATTTTTCAAAATTGAGAAAATAAAATAGTACAGGTTTGCTGGTGCAAATTCATTGTGGGGTACAGTTTTTGCAGGATTGACAAAACAAAAAATAAAAAAAAGAAAGTCCACAAGCAGCAGATCGCCGTCCGGGTTTCAGACGTAGTTACTAACTATGCAATTCAACAGAGATCCCACAATATCGCTGTCGCCGTTTGACCGTCAGCAGACGACATTACTTCGTCACAGCAGACGACATTACGCCGTTTGACCGTCAGCAGACGACATTACTTCGTCACAGCAATTCGGCCACAACGCCGTAAGAGATGCTCAGATGCATTTTACCGCCAGCGTCTATACCCCCCGTAACAACAGCCTATATGCCTGCCCATCTTCTAGGGCCTGTTCACACGTAGCTCAGGGTTCCCGAATCGCAGGCAACCTCGAATCCAACATGCTGAAAACTTTGCCCATCTCAAAAATTAGCGCTCACATTTGAAGTTTTTCTTTCCAGTTCAAGCCTCCTTTTGGTGTAAACACTTAGGAAGATAAAGAGATATCCTGGCTATGGCATGAGTGGATAGATGTGGGATACCAATGCCCCAATGCCTCCTTGACTCTTTGGCATACTCATCTTGTCCTCCCAGGCAAGCCAAGATGTCACTCTCCTATTTCTCCACAGAAAGTCCCTTACAGGCCCCATAATCTTCCTCCAAAATACTATGTGTGAACTCAAAAATGGGAATTTATTTATTGCTTGGAAGACATTCTTTGAATAATTACATGTGAACTGAAAAATGGGAGCTGGTTCCCTACCAATTGGGAACTCCAACCTCTATGTGAACTCACACATACCTCGTTTGCATTTGGATACCAGCTAGCCAGCTACCCCCAGACTCCAAGAGGGCAACAGGGCCCTTGGCTATCCAAGATTTGAAAACAAGAGTCCAACCTAGTTTTTTTTACACATGCAACTTCCTATTCGTTTGTTTTGTTTTGCAACCTCCAACGGTATGAAAAGGTGTCGTAAATGCAAACAAATTTGAAACTCGTCAAGAGAGAGTTGTTCTCATCTTGGGGTGGTGGGTCAGGTCTTGGTTCTTTGATTTGACCTTTATATTCACTAAATGAATACAATCAAAATGGCAACCACCCCCTGCCTATGAACAGGAGTTAGTTTTTACATACACTCATTAGTGAGGATTTCACTTCTATTCATGGACATGTGTAGTGTGTCTAATAGAGCTTTTGTTGAAGAAGAGCCAATGGGGAGGCAGATAGTTTTGTATTAAAAAGAGTTGGCCTGAGTGGTAAAGGTGAAAAAACATGGGATTGGGATTATGAAAAGGCACTTTGTGGTGGCCATGAAATGTCAAAAATAGGCAAACATGTTGACAAGGGGGATCCCCAGGGATATTTAAATCTGCCCTTGGCCGTCCACAACTCAATTGGCTTGAAATTATGCTAAAAATGGTCACTTTGTACTCTCTACCATGACATGATAATCACCTTCTCGTCAAAATGGGGAACATTTAGATTCCTACATATAGTACATTTGAAAACCTAAGGTAAGCTTGTGTGGATTGAATTTTATAAAGTATCCAAGAGAAATAAAAACATTTCTAGCACAAATCACTGATAAACTAAGGGTTATGTTTTACAGATCTATTAAAAAGTAAGGTATTACATCCAATGAGATGTGAACATTCTTATGATACCAAATGCTTAAAAAATTAAGGTGGAGTTCTATAAATTACTAATGTTTATTTAATTATCCAAATATACACTTGAAAGCTTTCTAACATTTTACAACTTTCTTAAAAAGTAAGGTTTCATGTCCTCAATTCGCATGCTTATAGAGAATTTCATTGCCTTTTTTATACAAACTTCTTGAAATCATAAAGAATTTTATTCGAATATCAGCATCAAGGTTGGGTTTTTCATGGGAACCCTTGTTTGTTGACGAGAAGGAGTGAAAACTGTGCATTTACATGTAAATTTGATAGCTACGAAAATTATTTTCCAAACTTTCTTACAGCCAAAATGCCGAAAATGGACATGATGCACATCAAAAATCAAGCTTGGTGGGCAACCATGTCCCATAGGTTAGGCTCTAAACATATAAACAACCTCACTCGAGCTTATCAGCCACCATAAGTTAGGTTTTAAAGCGTGAACGTGTAAACAACTCTGACTATATCAAATTATTACAAAATGACTAGTGATTGACATAGCTAAGGATTAGATGGTGATGTGAGGGTGACACGAGGTCGATAATCCTATAGGCATGCCATGTAGTCCCTGGTTTTATTTCCCTGCATGAGAAGCTTGAGTAATAATAACTATGCAATAGACTCTAAGGTTTGACTTTGAGCTCTTAAATACAATAACACTTACCGTGTATGTATAAGTTTATATATATATATATATTTGTGGTATATTATTGATTCATAGCAATGCTAGAACCAAAATCATTTTTCCCAACCAACTAGAATAAGAGAAAGTTTTGAATTAACCTTGGTGGGGCTAGCCAACTTTTCTATGAAAATTCAACACATCACTTTATTAAAATCTATAAGACATTAAATCTAAATTATCACCATGCCTAATTTTGAGTTGGTTTTTTCAATCTAAGGGTCAACTTTCACACTGGCTAATTTTGACAACTTGTTGAAGGGGTTAAATTCACAACGAAGAGATTACTCCTATGCATTTATCTTTTAATATCACCTAGCTAAATGTTAAAACTAGATGGAGCATGAAAATTAGGCCTAAGTCATGTAACATATAATAGAGGTCAGTTTTATCCTAGCTCTAGACTACTTTACCAATTGAAATTTATATATCATGCTTTAAATGTGATGTTGCTTTCATTTTTCAAGGGACAAAATTAATAAATTTGAGTTATAATCCACGTATCTCTCTGATTTGTAGTGCTAAATCTAGATTACTTTGAGCATTACCTTTATTTAAATTGCTTGGAAAAATTTAGCAATAGCATGTGTGTATTTAACACTAGAACTTGGTAATAGGACATAAATGTCTCCATGGACATATTTATGTCCTCATTACTAACAAACTTTATGGAATTATTTCAAACCCATGGAGAGTGAAACTCAAAGGTTTCCTTTTATCTCGTCAGGTACATAGCGAAGGAAAATTAGATTTTTTTGGGATCACATTGGTTACTTTTAAGCATCGCAATTCCATACAAACTCATAGGCCAAATTACATTCATAATCTAGAGCTGTTTCGGCTATATTTGGATCAAAGCATTTAATTAGCAAATTTCTCATTGCTTTCCAAAGTTTTTAGATGTGCATTGCTTCACAAACATATCTATGGTGTAATAAAATCCATCTTCGGCTCAAAAATCAATTACAAATCCAAAATTTGCGTCTTAATGAGATTTCGAAGGTATTTAGTTGTCTAAAATAAGTTAACTTTGAGTATTTTTATAGCTAATCTAACAACTATAGACTAGGACCACATTTTGCACACATATTCTGTATAATGTTATGCTTTGCTGGTGTATTTTATGAGAGCCAATCACATATACGTCTATCTTTTTAGGCACTTTCTTTTAGATAAAAGTTTACAAATTTTCAATCGTATTCATTACTATTTCTCACCAGATGATCCAAATATAAGCAAAGGCTTTGTATATGTTGTTTGTTATCAATGCAGTTTTGAAAGTTGAGACCATCACCTTATTTCTAACTAAATTGAAATGTATTTTTTTGTCATGAAAAATGTATTATACTTGAAATTCATTGTGATTGATTTGAATATGCATGCCTTTAAAGATTATGGAGTAGAGATGAGTGTGAGATGATATGTATGAGTTATGATTGCTTGTTATGAGATGAATGATTGATATGTACGTGTATGACATTGATATGCATGTGTATGATGAGACTCGACATGAGATTTTGAGACTCGGGCTGACCATCCTTAGACAGGAAACGCGGAACAGAGAATGAGATTTATGTCCTCTGGGAGCCATGTGGTAGAACCCAGAGAGGACGAGATTCAAAAATAGGCATACCCGCGATAGTCGCGATGTCCAGTGTGGAGATTGGGTGGATGGGCATCAGAGAAAGTCCTAGATTGGCTGGATTTTGGTCATTATGACTAACCATGTTGTCGAGCATGGTGAGATAGACACATACATTGTGATTGATTGAGATGTTATGCTTTAATTGATAGAGATTTATATTATGTGAATATTTGTTTGAGATTAGAGGATTCTTTACTTATGTGATAAGAATCTTGAATATGGCATGCATTCTTGTTTACTATTTGAGAAGGTTGATTTGATTGGATTGCTATTTGACAAGGTTGATTTGATTGTATTGCTATTTGACAAGGATCTTTAAAAAAGTCTTCTTCTAGTACTGCTAATTGTACTTGCAAATGGTTTCGTCTTTATTAATGAGTGACTCGTAATTAAGAAACACATGAGAAATTTGTGAACACTGCACAAACTTCACGTGTGTGCACTGCGCAAAGCAAAATACTATAAACAATATGCCCATAGCAAACTTATGCTGCCGCATCTTGTTTTGGCTTGTTTGTGCGTCGCTTGTGCTGCAGGTGACACCATAGCTTATCCTTAGGGTAAGTTCGATATCGATCTAAGCTTAGCCTTCATTCGTACTTTAGGCTCTAGCGCTGGCCCTGTGAGATAAATCTTAATTCTATCTCGTGCAGTATTTTCTTCCATGGCAAGGCATAATTACTACTCTACATATTGCTGCAATTAGGAGTTGCAAAACAATAACTTAATCACTGAGGTTTGAACAGTGATATAAACTATCAAACCGGAACTCATATGATCAGCTATTTGCTTTCAGCTAATTATTATTACGGCCCTGGGCAAGAGTCCAAATACAAGAAGTTGGACGGATGCTTTGCTTACTATCGAGTGCGTTTTGTTTTCCTTAAACAGGATTTGGGTTGATTTTGTAAATTATCGTTGGCAATATAAATTAAAGAGAAATAATTAATCAGCTTCGGCAATGGCAACAAATCAAGCTCTTACACTGCGAGGAATGAGCTCTATATGCTCTCTGTGCAAATATCAGCTCGTGTGGTTGTTGGGGTTCAAGGAGTGAAAAGCCTGTGCATTTACATGTAAATTTAACGGCAAAGAAAAAGAATTTTCCCAAATTATGTCTTTGAGCACTTACATACAGTGACACTTATCATGTATGTAGAAATTAATATATAGTTAGTATATATATATTTGTGGTATATTCCCGATTTATAGCAATGCTAGTTTTGAGCACTGACTAGTTCGAATAATTATATCTTTTTCACCACTTAATATAACATTTTCTATACATGCCATTCGACTAGTGTCTCACACACACAAAAATGGGGCCCTTTAGTCTAATTTTTACGGCTCAAATTGAAAACAAATGGTTTTAAATTTGCCTAGCATTGAATTTAAGGAAGCAATTTTTTAAATATGTATTTTTTGAAAGGTAAAAATGGGTTCACCTTGAAGGCAATTCCTTTTTACACTGGTTACAAAAGAACTTACCTCTTTCACCATTTAATACATGGGTGTTTATGACATGCTCTATGCATGCCCATGGCCGCTTTGCTTTTAAAACATGTATTTTTTTTGTTGGTGATATAGGTAGCAGACTACCACAACATAGCTTAGCCTTGGATAAGCTTAATGTAAGGTTAGCCCTCTGTTAATATGCTAATAAGAGGTTAGGGTTGGCGTTGTGATAATCCTAAATAAATTAGGCGTAGCATTCGCTCCCATTACAATTAGGTATGATTATTAGTCTACATATGCAAGGCATAATTACTAGTCTACATATGCAAGAAGTTACATTGAATGAATAGATGATTTAGAGTGATATAAATCATCAACATAATTATCAACTATTTGCGTTTAGCCATTATTACTATGGCTATGTATATAATCTTTTTTAATTTCAGAGAATAGTCGTTTCAAATTATCAAAGCTGTGTAGGGTGTTCACTCCAATCAACCAAGCTAGGTTCATCTGGTAGTTTGTCAACCGCCTATAAAATGACCAATATTTGGAAGGGGGTGGCATTCTCTTGTGATACTTGGGTGTGTGTGGTTAGTATGGTGTGTATAGCTGGGTGAAATTCCTATGTGCTACTAAGAATGAAATAAGATCTCATCTATAATAAAAAAAATTACTACAATCCGAACATGCTTTCACAAAAATTAAACTAAACTAGCGTGCTTGTTTTGTTGAACAGGATCTGGCAAGAATCCCATATAATTAACTAATTCCAGCATGGGCAATGGCAACAAATCAAACCCTTGCACTCACAGGAATGAACTCCACGTGCTATCTGCTGAGATTTCAGCTTCTGTATTTGATGGGATTCATGCCGTCATCTCTCTCAACGTCCCCAAGAAGAAAGGCTTGTGGCCAGCAATCATGCAAATCCTTCACAACCATAACATAGAGATTGTCAACGCCACTCTCTGCACAAACAGCGAGACTGCTTTCCACTGCATACATTGCCAGGTAATGCCGACTTTATAATTACGGTCCTAATCCACCTTAATCCTTGCATCTTGGTTTAGGTCTTCGGTAATCAATGCTTATGCAACTCGAATGTTGATGCACGGAAGGTAAACAAGTCACTAATATGAATTGATCAATTCCAGCACGGTAGTTCAATTCAGGGGTAATAATTCACCCTCCCTTCCGTATGTATAATCATTAATTACTAAGTAATAGCAATTCCATAGCATGAAATATATTTGTTAAGACTCGGTCAATTAACGCTGATCAAACTGAAATGTTATGCGAATGCAAGAATGCGCTAATCATAATTTCAGGCTTAATCGTCCCTCCTTCTCTGGGGTGGCTTAAGTAGTTAACTATTACGGTTAAATGCTTGTCAGGATATACATAATTTGTTGTGTTAATGAATGTATGCATCGTACTGATTTAGGGCATGGTATTAAACTCATAATTTTGATGGTTAAGTAACGGACTAAGCTCATTGATGAAGGTTTAATGGCCGCTAATTACTTGTTATGCGTTTTGGCAAGCAACGGCAGCTGAAGGAGGAATCCGGCTTGGAAAGCGAGCACCTAGAGAGCTTATTCGACGATCTGTGTATGACTGAGCTCAACATCAAGCCATGCAGGGTGTGATCTTATATTTACCAAGATCACCCCCTGGATGGTTTATAAGACTACGTCACAGTATGTATATGGTTAGATATACTGCAAAACTGTTTGCAAGTTTCCTCGTGTGATCTTGTACTAATTCCCATCTTGTATTGCTTAATTTTTCTTTTAATTCCCTTGTATTGCGACCAAATTTCTACCTTGAATCCTATATATGATTATCTTCTTCTCTGAGAAATGTTTTGCAAACAAGTAAACCTAATTACCATCTAGGAGTCACAGGTTGATAAAAAAAACATGCTGAAAACTCAAGTAACCATGTCCTTGGGTTTTGGGTCCCATTTGGATAGCCATATGACCTCACATGGGTCTAGAAGTTGTGCTTAGAACATAGGTTTAGTTATAGTTTAGAATATCTGCTTGACTAATAATGGGATAGACGCTAAATATAGCAACACAAATAGATTTGCCTCAACTTTGGCTAAGTTCTCCACAATGATATACTTTGGCAGGCTAGTAATATTTTTCAAATGCATACATTTGGCTTAAGTGATATTGATGATTTCACTATACCAATGCTTGTTGTCCTTTAACTTTATTATTACCTTTAGCCTCCATTATCTCAACTTGATCTCTACTTTCTCCATGTTTGCACTTCACCTTGGTTCTTTTCCTTGTGTTAGCATCTTATTGAATTTATTGTAGGCGGTATCCAAACCATTGATTGTCTAGAATGTGTCTTATTTATAACCTTTAGTGACAAACTCTCTCGTACAACCACCTTGAGCCTTTGTCTTTGACGTCACCACACGTGAACCCACTTTGATGGCCCTTACTCTAATTTTACTCCACGTGAACCCCTTTTTGTGTATGCATTGCTTTTGTCACTTAGTCCTTACTAGGTGCTTGGCTCCTAGAGTGTAGCCTTATGAAACGTTGAATCTACAACAATCCCCTTCCCAACCTACATGTACCTTTGTGAATGTAGCCTTTGATGCTTGTGACATACCTTGTTGCATGTGAACTTGGACCTATCCATCTTGTGCATCCTTGGGTTCTAGAGCTCTATTTTCTAGCTCATAAATATGGTAGCATCTTCTCTCTCTTTTTTCCTTTTAACATATTTTCTCTTTGTCCTCCTTCAGCCTTGGGCCACCACTCCCTCTAGGAATGGTGGCATCTTCTTTCTCTTTTTTCCTCTAACATATTTTATCTTTGTCCTCCTCCAACCTCGCACCACTGGGTGGTAGCATGCTATGGTGGACACAAAACTAGTGCCCGGGTACTTGCCTTTTAACTATTCAAAAAGTAACTACTTGTTTTATTCAAAATAAAGAAGTACTTGTCATCTTTTTGTAACTCCTTGAAAAGCACCTTAAAATTAAAAAGTAACTACATCTTTTATTCAAAATAAAAGAGTACTTGCCATCTTTTTATAACGCCCCCTACTCTCTTCTATCCATGTGTCCCCCATGATTTTAGAAACTTCTCTCTCTCTCTCTGTCTCTCTCTCTCTCTCTCTCTCTCTCTCTCGTACAATTTCGGTACATATGCCAACATGGGTTTGAAGCTATCATAATGGTTCATAGAAAATTTAGGTTATGTGTGCTTAAGCTATTCGCTCTGTTTATTGGAGCATAGGGCTCATAGAACTATGGCAGGACTAATAGAACAAGAAACTTTAGTCAACCTCATACACTATTACAGTTGCCGTGAGCTAATAGCTAAGAACAATAGAGAAGAAGGAACATAATATCAGCCAAACAACATTCCTCTCTTAGTCATACATCAGTGGCTTGACTATACGTCAAGAGAAAGCCTATCTAGTGATGGAATTAGCCTCTCTCTCTCTCTGTCTCTCTCTCTCTCTAGGGATCTTTCTGTTGTTGTAGGTTATAGCTTGTAGTTATGGATTTAATTTGATTCTCTCTCCCCCTTCCCCTTTGTAGATAGAAGATTTGCTTCATGGAATCTTGGTGATCTTTATCTTTCTTGAAGTTTGTTTCATCCCTTGGTCATCAAGCTCTGATGGAAATGGTGGGCAGGATAGCAGTTATGGTATAAGGTTCAAGAAGATATGTATGTTTTAAGCTGCTATTACAAGTTAAATTGATCTACCTTAAAGGTTGGTACATTATTTTTGTTGACTCGTTTTGTTATAGTTACTAGGTAATACCACACATGTATTTATTTTTGTTCACTTGGCTTAAAGGTTGGTACATTATTTTTATTGACTTCTTTTTGTTGTTGTTATTAGCAATACGAAACATGTATTCATTTTTGTTCACTTGGTGGCTCTGATTTTTTTGTTGTTATTAGCAATACCAAACATATATTCATTTTGGTTAACTTGCAATCTCTGATTGTTGCACCATACCTATTGATGTCCACATAAAAAGTGCATGTAGTCAAGAATAGTCTTTCTTGGGGTATTGTTTTCTCTTTTTAAACACACACACACACACATATGTGTATATATGACTTATTATGTCTCTCTATCTTTTATTTTCAATGTTTTTAATTACATGTCCTTACTCAAACCTGACCTTGAAAAAATAGTTTCTTATCTTCAAATACTTGGGTGTTCTCCTCAGTATGCATATGTCCTTACTCAAATTTGTCCATGCATAACTCTATGAATTGCTAAATCATACATGATAAGAATGGACACACTATTATAAGCAGGACTATTTGCGGCATCTTTTTTGATAAAAATGAACCTGTGAAAATTTCCTAAAAGCGTTAAAATTCACATCGATAAAAGCATCGGTATGGATCTATTGAAATGTCTGTCAAAATAAGTGTAGATATGAGCATCAAAATAAGAGTTTCATTGGCGAGTCAAAATTCTATTTTGATTATGATGGTTTTTTTAAATGCAAATACTGATGACTATTTTGATAGTTATTTGGACGATTACTTTGACAAATGTAGTTTTTTTTTGGGCATAATGGTATATCCAAGTGCAGTCCTATAGCTCAATACACCACTATGCTAGCATTGAGGAGTACTCACAATTGTACTCAAATTTTGTAAAACATGGATTTTTATTACTTAGAAGAAGTTACATAGATTCTTTTATGTAGGCAAAGTGGAGATGTTGGGGATCTATACCGGAGTGTCGCCTGGTGTGCGATCCATGGTCTAGATTATGCAAGACACTAGTGTTAAGGGTTTAGGTTTTCCATGGCATAAGCACACAGCGTCATCATGCCATGACTCTAATAAGGAGAGGAGCATGGTCTTGAAGGATCTACCTACCCAAACCCTACATGAAAAGCATGATCTTCCATTTTTAAAAGAAAATCTAAGACAATGAGACTAGGGCACTTACTGGAGAGATTGTAAGCTAATTGGACTCTTGATGAGGAACAACGTCAGCGAGAGATACCAAAAGAGATCTTGAGCCTCGAGAGAAAATGAGTGAAAATCCTACAAAATAAACACAAACAACTAGACATATTAGCAAAGTTGTGAAATCACACACACCCCACACCCCACACCACACCACACACACACACACACACACAATCAAAAACAAGGGAAAAGGAATCAAAATCACAAGGGCAAAGGATAAGGGCTACCTACTAGCTAGAGTCTCAAGGGAGGGCTTGCCTTATGAGAGACCAAGGAGAACTTGTGAGCCTGCAAAACAAACGAAACACATGTTAGCAATTTTGAAGGACCACACACACACACACACACAAAATCTAAAGCAAGAGTTGAGGGAAGGACTTAGGTTCATTCGTAAGGGATGGGAGGAAGTACAGAGAGGAGAGAATAACAAATAAATAAGCCTATGTTTTTCAACCTGCAAAAATGTGATAATTGACCCGGTACAATTCTGTTTTAAAAATCCCAGAGTCAAAATAAGAATCAAAATATCCATCGATAAATCATTTGACAAAAACGTCTAAAATAGCTTTTTTATGTTTCGCACTTTTTGTGACATTTTTTTAACTCCCGCCACACCTGTCACTTTAACATGAAAATTCTCATTCAAAATTTAAACTTTTTGGCAACCCGCCGACCCCTTTCCATTTAAAATTATAATATACCAACTAGGATATGCATGAAATATAAAAGAGACCCCACCTTCCTCTCATTTAAACCCACATTCGTATGTGTATTCAACATACATGGAGCCTATGAGTGCTATGAACATTCGACAAGAGTATGACACTCTTCACGAGTGTCCACAATGTGGTTCATCGAGATATAGGCAAGATGTCCAAGGAAAAAGGGTCCCTACTAAAGTCTTACGACACTTCCCTAATTATTCCATGTATTCAAATAATCTTCAAATGCAATTCCATTACATCTTTAATGATTTGTAACCAAAACACTAGATTCACAAATGACGTTATGCATGTTTCCATTGATTCTCAAGATTGGAAGCATATCAAAGAGAAGTGGGTGGACTTTGTGGACTTTGGAAAAGAGAAGTGGGGAGCTTGACAAAGATGCATATGGAGAAGTATTTCTGAAAATAGATGTATTTGGAGCCTTGGATCTAGTTGAGGATGAGAGTCAATGATGAGCTATAGCATCACCATTAATGCAAGCTTTGGTAGACACTTGTCATAATTTCTTGTAAATATTGCTATGCATGTCCTTGTATTTGGTATCATTAGTGCAAGCTTTGGTAGGTAGATATTGTATTATTAATTTCTTAAAAATATTATTACATATATTTGTATTTGTTTGAAAAGTAACTAAAACCTGGGTTGATAAGAACTATGAGAGCTAAAAACCATTGGAAGTTTTTTCAAAAAACACATCAAACAAAAAAGCAAAAAAAAATTGATGCCCATATTATTGACGTTATCCTAGACCCGCATTTCGACGTTTCTTTGGACTAAAACATAGACAATTATTTCAACAGTGATTTTGATGCTTATTTTGATGATATGAGTACCGTCAAAACCAACTGTCGGAGAAGATCTTGTAGTAGTAATACTTTCTATCTTCTCTACTAGAGTTGTAAAATTTGCTAATATGATGCTCCATCTCTTGACATAGAATGTGGCATTACAAATTTTGAATTCCCGTGCATGAATAATCAATACATGAAAAAATGGCCATCATCAACATATATCAACATGGATGATTGATGGGCACAGTCTACTTTCTCATGCATAATATACCATCATGGTCTCCCTCCCACTTCTAGTTAATGAGCCTATATAGGATGAAGATAAGGTAGTTAGTTAACTAATAATAGCCTAAGACCCCCCACACACACACACAAAGTTACATTTTTTAAGTTGCCATTGCATAATAGCAATTCGGACTCTCCTCTATTACAAAAAGAATTATGATACAATAGAATCTATCATTTCTTTCTAAATCAATCCCACAATAATGGTCTTATTTACAAGATCTTACTAGTCTTATTAAGTATGAAGATGGCCTTAGCATTCGACAATTCACACATGCATAGATAACAATTCCCTTGGATGTAAATGGGTTTTCCAGTAACCTTCCTGTACCTAAGCCACACTATGCGACTCTTCTGCAATCCGTTCATCTAATATTATTAAGAACTACCAAAAAATAATGACTACTTTACGACACCTTTAGGATTTCTTTAATTGCTTTCAAGTCATAACCCCATTACCACGTGAAAAATAGTAATAAGCATAGAAAAAGTAACCACAAGCACCAATTGCCAGTACAACTACTATAATGATAGCTTTTTGACTTCTTTGTGAGTGCTTTGAAATACTCTTTGACTAATTTTTGATTTCTTTAAAATGTTCTTTGAGTTCTTTTGACTGCTTTCGGATTTCTTTGATTTCCTTGGGACTACTTTGACTGCTTTGTGATTGCTCTGTGTGTGACTATTTCGGGACTACTTTGATTGCTTTGTGAATACTTTGTGACTACTCTATGGCTACTTTATAACTCCTTTCAAGTCAAGAAAGCAGTTATAAGGCACATACAACCACTATTACTTGAAAAAAAGTCACAAGCATGGAAGAAGCAACCACATACACTAGTAAGCTTTTTAACTACTAGTGCAACTACTTTGTAACTGCATCGTGAATGTTTCTGGTCTAATGTTTTTACTACTCTGTGGCTACTTTATGAATACTTTCGAGTTAAGAGAGAAGTTATAAGGCACATACAACCAGTATTACTTGAAAAGCAGTCACCAGCATGGAAGAAGCAACCACATACACTAGTAAGCATTTTAACTACTTTGTGACTACTTGCAGTTATAAGGCACATACAACCACAACTGCTTGAAAAGCAATCACAAGCATAGAAGAAGCAACCACACACACTAGTAAGCATTTTAACTACTAGTGTGACTACTTTGTAGCTACATTGTGAATTCTTATGGTTTGATTCTTTACTCCTTTTATGAGTGCATTGGATTTCTTTTAGACTTCTTTGTGGCTGCTTTATGACTGCTTTGTGATTTTTTTTGACTACTTTGAGATTGCTTTGTGACTCCTTTTTATGCTTGAAAGGCATTCACAAGCATGGAAAAATCCTCTTGCAACACCACGTGGCTTTGTACATCTACTGCTGGTGTATGCGTGCTTTTTGATAGCTTTCACGTCATAATATCAATTACAAGATAAGTATTTGCAACACTTAGAGAAATATCAATAATGACATTATAAGTAAAACCACTACCTCTTTATAATCTATGAATGATGTTTATAAAAATGAATAGAGGTTGTTATAGGGTGATAAGTTAAGTTTAATGTTTCTACATGGACACTATGGTAGATTGAACTATTTTGAAGATTCAAGGAAGTGTATGGATCTAGATTAAAAAATCCAATCACGGTCATTGGAGTGCATAAAGCCATATTTTGTACATCAACTAAAGAGAGTGACAGGTATACATGTTGTATCTATCATGTACAAATGTTCTTTTTGAAGGATGCGATAAACCAAGTGTGGCATTAGCTCTTTGGCATCCATGGATCATCATGCCATACATGTTTTAGTATGTGCGATAAATCAAGTGTGGCATTAGCTCTTCACTATTACAGACAAGTTGATTTTCGATGTTTTTTCTGATAGAAATGAACATGTAAAAAATATCCGAAACCGTTGATATGCACGTCGATACAAGTGTCGATATGAAACCGTCGATATGTACATCAAAATACACATGTATATATGCGTCGAAATACACGTCGTTAAAAATTTTAAAAGCAGAACATGATTTTTGACTTTGTTTTCGATCCTTATTCTGACATTCTTTTAAACGCCGACAACGACTGTTATTCCAACTAGTATTTCGACGCTTTATAGCAACGTCTATTTCGATGGATGTAGGTTTTGTTTTTTTGAATAATGGTACACCCAACTGCAGTCCTGCATCTTAATGTACCAATATACTAATTTTAGAGAGTACTTCCCAGTTCTATACTCAAAGGTCACAAAACTTAAATTTTTATTAAGTGTGATAAGTTACATCTAGCTCATGGAGCCGACAAAAATATGTACACAAAATATGCTTATACATAGAGCCAACAAAAATGTATTTAGAGGCTAGAGTCATGTACATAGAATCTAATCACTGTCGTTTTCCCTCAGGGTTTCGCACTGGTCCTTGCAAAAAGAGTATTCATAAGGCAAAAACTCAGAAATGACAAGTGAAGAAAAAACTATTTGATGGGTGGAAAATGTAGTTCACGTTGACGCCCTCTCCCTCAAGTTATTTAAGGAGGGCATACATCCCGTACATTAGGGTGCACCTTTCCTCCGCATCACGTGCTGAACAACCGACCACTCTTTGTTGGAAGCATGAAGCATGAATACTTATTAACAAAAATGAAATTCTCATTATGCCAAAAAAAGTAAGTGATGATTCTATTAACACTTACAAAGTACGTGTGGGAAGCATCCTACTCAGCGCTTCCAAGATGGGAGCTCCCTATTCTCTCCATTTGCTTCACTGTGGCCTCCTCTTATTGTTATGGGCTACCACACCTCCAAGAAGGAAGTCAATGCATTCACCTTTGAGCAATAGAACACAATTAGCGTAGGGCATTTACCAATGCTTCGAGCATGTGTCCCTTGAGGTCTCCAAGCTCACTTGAGAAGCTCCACCTCCACGCTATCATCGTAAAGTCGCTCACACCACCACACAAGCCAATCACTCTCTCTCTCACTTATCAATAAAAGCATACAACATACAAGTACAGAGAAGGCACAAGTGCTAGAATGCTCTCTCTCAACCTCTCTCTCCAGACAAAAAAAGCAAGAACTCTCATGGCACAAAGTGGGATTGTGTCCATTCATTATGAGAAAATGCCTTATATACAATTGGCCCTTATTCACACTTGGGCACCCAAAACTTACTTAACAAAGGCCTTGGGTGGCCAATATCTCATAATGTATAACTTTTATATAGTGCCTATGCATAAAACTTATTAATGTCCTCAAATGGAGGAGCATATTTATTAATCCAAAATGGGATTAACACCCCCCCTACGTGATGCAGGCTCTGTCCTCAAAACTTGTTACCAAGGTCGAAAGACCTAGTCGCCAAACTCGTGATGATAGAAGTTCCAGCGTGACTAAATATTTTTAAGGATTCTTTTGAATGCAGCGTGTGATCTCCAAAACCCAGTGTCAACCATATCCTCGAATGTGATATGCATGTATGCTGGTAGACACCATAGGAGATGATAATATAACATCATGTCTCTATCATCACTAGGTCCTTGACTCATGTCGAATTGCAGCTGATCCAGCACCATATCCATCATATCTTTTTGTGGGTTGATCTATGAGAGAACCATAATTAGTTTCAAGAATCAAACATTGGCCACAATTGCTAGGTCTAGAATACGGCGCCATGCATGTATCCAATTCAGCATTTGCTTTCTTTGCTCTCCCATATCTGTAGATGCTGTTGGCGCAAGAATATAGGGAAGTTGTAGCAGACATGTGAATCTCTTTTTTTTGCCTCTTTAAACTCTAGTGGTGTCCACCTTCTTTTTAGTGGCATGTACAAAGGGTCTACTCTCTATGTTGGTGGTGCACACATATATTGATGGCTATATTCTGGAATTGTAAGGTAATCTTTCCTCCAATCCGGCTGTATAACGAAATCTTCTAGTTGGGGTTGGCATCATCTGTGGTGACAATCGCTGTGTGTGTATAAACCCCTCTTGTGTGAACTAGATTAGCCTTTCTCTCCTTGCGGAAGCAGTAACTTATCATAAATGTAACAATTCTAATTGCCAGTAGATCTGCCAAGTGTGGGTTTGCCAACTTTGTATGTTGTGCTACATTGGACCATAATGTGCCCTCTCGAGCTAAAGGCAATAGCTCTTCTAATTCTGGTCTTGGTGCTCGGAGAGGGTATGGTACATACAATTGCTTTGTTGGTGTGACATCTAAATAGGCTTCGGGTAGAATCCGCCGAGTAGGTTCAAAGGGCGTTATTTGCATTAACAGCTTGGACATGAGCTGTGGCTTGAGTAGAGGATTCCCAGCTCTTATTAAACCTTCGTACTCTGTAGTAGCAGACAAGGACTCAAGAATAGAATCATTAGTAAATGGCTCAAGTGTATCTCGTGGTAGAGTGTGACTAACCTCTTGAGTTGGCAGTGATGGAGATAGGTCAGGTGCTAGAAACTCCTCGGGGGTAAGAGTGTTAGAGAAACTCTAAGGGTTGAGAAAGAAGTCGAGAAAATATACAGTCAATCTAAGATTTGTCAGTTGGGAGCACTTGGATATGGATTAAGTAATTTACTGCGACATTTGAATATATAGGGTAAGTGGGATTAGGTGATGAACTTGATGCTTCTTTTTGACCCTCTCCTGAACTAGGGGGTGGTTGGCTGGGTTTGTGGAGCATCATAAATTCTTGTAGCTCAGTGATATCTTCCGGAGATATATTAGGATACTCAATATGTGTTTTATCAAAATTATAAAGTACGGTGGTTAACATGGCTTCTAGATGTTTGCGGATATTTTGATATAGTTTGAGAATACCAAAAGGATGATATAATGTGGACTCACACATATTTAAATGTTGGTGATGAGTATTATATACCTCTAACCACCCATGGCTTATGATCCATTAATAACTGCGGGCTACAACCTTGCAGTTGGCCGATGTTTCAAGAATATCATCTGGAACAAATAGGTCTAATTTATTGACGCTGTTGTCCAAGATGTCTTATTTTTGTAGCACCTGACACCAACTACAAAGGTTGAGCACAATTGGGTGCAAAGGATAGAAGAAAATTTCTTTAGGATTAGTCAATACTAAGTCCCCTTGAAAAATTTCCATGATGACGAAGGATCAACATCACATTCTGTATTTTGTTGAATAAGTGTTTGTTCTCCTAGCCTTAGGTCATCAGACATATTTGGTAAGTACACATCCATGTTTGCTACCTTATACTTCTTAAGGACCTTTAATGAGAAAAATATTTCCCTTCTTTATTACTAAGCATGTGGAAGATTGTATTTCACAAGACAAACTGGCCATGTGCTCCATGTTCAACTTTTAAGACCAAACAAGTTCACACTATCCATAACTAGCCCAAGGGGAATATTACAAAGTTCCTCATCATTGAAGTCTGGCCACTTCTTTTCAATGTGTCCCCATGCAGGGCAATCAACGGGCACATGCATAACATCGTCAGTGGATCTAGTGGTTCGATACCAAGATATCATTGACGCCATGGATTTACACTTGAACATGGATTCAATCCCTGGAATGATAGGGAAGTGCCTCATTACTTTTGCAAGAACCCTTTCCCCTTGGACATCTTTCCTATATCTAGATTCTCCCCATTGTAGACATTATTTTCGAAGCTTTTTGTGACGCTTTTTCCAGTGTCTTCTCTGCTGACACTCATTCCAACACTAGAAAAAAATTACAGCGAAAAACGAAAGACTCATGTCCTCTCTCTCTCTCTTTCCTACATCCCTACACTCTCCTACACCACCACCATCTTTCTTGCTTTCATGATTTCTTACAGCAGCTGCATAATCTTCTAATCTATTTTATTTGGGGTTTTTTTTGCAGGTTGCATATCTCCACCCCTTGCATGTCGTTCATTTGCATGAGACCTATGACCATGTGGCCATAGGGGTCTTGTCAAGGCCTTATGAAAGGTTTTCATGGAATATCTCCCCAAGTTTCATGAAGGAGTCTATAACACCGTGGCCCTGGGGTCTATTGTGCAACCTAAGAGTCTCCTCATGTCTTCCTTGCTAATGATACTTATAGACACTTGACACCCCATGGCCACATGGTCATAGGTTTATAAAAGTTTCCTATGTACCATAACTATCTTACAATCTTATGCAAACTAGTTCAAGGCTTGTCCAAGAATCTTCACGACGAGATCACGTGTCTGAACAACCATGATATCATGAGGAGACCTCTAGGCCTCATGGCCCTATGACCACACGGTCGTAGTATTCTAGTAACCTCTTGGCCTCATGCTAATGATACCTAGAGAAACAATTCAGACCACATGGCCACATGGTCATAGGTTTAGAGAAGTCTGTCAGGGCCCTACGGAAACACAGTCATATGCCTATTAGTAAGGTCTTGGACTTATGCTAACAATACTTACAGACACACTTGAGACCCCATGGCCACATGTTCATAGGTTTAGAGAAGACTCCAATGTACCACAACCATCTTACAATCTCATGCAAATGAGTCCAAGGCTTGTCCAAGAATCTCCACGGTCACTATCTCCACAACCATGAGATCTTGAGGAAACTTCTAGGCCTCATAGCCCTATGGCCGCATGGTCATAGGTCTAATAGTAACCTTTGGCCTCATGCGAATGATACCTAGAGGCCCAATTGAGACCACATGGCCACACAGTCATAGGTATAGAATAGCCTCCCAAGGCCCTATGGCCACAATGTGGTCATATGCCTATTAGTAACCTCTTGGCTTCATGCTAATAATACTTAGGGATACACTTGAGACCCCATGGCCACATGGTCATAGGTCTTAAGGAGACCCCCATGTACCACAACAATCTCCACGGTCATAAAACTCCGTCGACGTGAGATCTTGAGGAGGCCTCGAGAAGACCTCTATCGTTAGAGATGAATCCATGTTATTGATCTATGAAAAAACATAGTTTCTCATTATACAACTACCTTAAAAATCCCCTTGCATGGATATATTCATTATGCAACCCTAGTAAGGATATTTTTATGAACCTATATTCAAGGCAATAGATGTGTGCTGCACAAGAGCAATAGAACATGTGATGATCACAATTACAAATCAGATTGGTGTTGATGTAAACATAGCCATTGCACATGAATGGTTGTCCTCACCATTTTAGTAATTTATTTGTGGTCTTGCTTGAAATAAGGCATCCATGCTACAATAGCTCGTCTGTCATTACAAATTCTGGCTCTAAAGCATGCATAATGAGTCAGATCTCCTCAACATGTGGCAAGAACTACCATTCATGTGCAATATCTTGGTTCAAATTAGATTTGTAATTGTAATCATCACATGCCCTATTGCACCACAACTCATCAACAGAGATAGAGATCACAACTTTGTCCTTACTAGGGTTGCGCAACAAAGCTGTCAGTGAGATTGTGAAGATGCTTACAAACAAAGGGGCACATATCAGACACAAGAAATTCAACAACATAGATGAAAGCCAATAAGCATGGGCACTAGTCAGGTTGACCATAAGTGCATTAGAAGCGTATCAAAGGAATTTTCTCATGGCTATGGAGAACTGCGTATTCACATGGGTCTCTCCTAATGCACATATTACATTCAGGGGAAGAAAGTTGTGCATTCATTTGCATGAGACCTATGACCGTGTGGCCATAGGGGTCTTGTCAGGGCCTTATGAAAGGTTTTCATGGGATATCCCCAAGTGTCACTAAGGGGTACTGTTGCCATGGATCTATTGTGAGACCCAAGGGGCTCCTCATGGCTTCCTAGCTAACGACACTTACAGAGACTTAAGACCCCATGGCCACATGGTCATAGGTTTAGAGAAGACTCTGATGTACCACAACCATCTTACAATCTCATGCAAATGAGTCCAAGTCCTGTCCAAGAATCTCCATGGTTACGTGTCTCCACAACCATAAGATCTTGAGGAGACCTCTAGGCCTCATGGCCCTATGGCCGCATGGTCATAGTAACCTCTTGACCTCATGCTAATGATACCTAGAGAAACAATTGAGGCCACATAGGTATAGAGAAGACTTCGAGAACCCAATGGCCACATGGTCATCTAGACCTATTAGTAACATTTTGGCCTCATGCTAACGATACTTAGGGACACACTTGATACCCCATGGCCACATCATCATGGGCCTTGAGGAGACCCCCGTGTACCACAACAATCTCCACGGTGATAAAACTCCACAAACATGACATCAATCCACATTGGTCATTGTTCCTCACTCTGCAAAGATAAATAGAGGGAGAGGCATCACCTAAATAGAGGGATTTAGTGTAGATAGCAATACCATTCAAATGAGACCTATGACCGGGAAGCCATATGTGTCACCTAAATAGCAATAACTAGAGCAAGAAGCATCAGAGGGATGTAGTGTAGATAGCAATACCAATCACATGAGACCTATGACCAGAGGCCATATGTGTCTTTGCCTGATGATATGCACTCCATATGCATATGGTCGAGAGGTCATAGGAGACATGGGTAGGCAACAAATATTGACTATTTGGCCATCTACATTTCCCCTACCCACGTCTCTACATAGGAGACATGGGTAGGTAACAAATATTGACTATTTTGACCATCTACATTTTGAGCAACAAAGAGAACTTGCAATGACCCTGCGACTCTTTGGCCACCATAGGGTCGGGAAAGCTAGAGAATAGACCAAATTTCATCTTGGGCATAGATAAAAATATTGCAGAATTTCACCACTATGCAAGCTAGAAAGATTGCAAAAGAAGTTTGGATGACCTCGCAATTCTTTGGCCGCCATAGGGTTGAGAAAGCTAGGGAACATCTAAAATTTCACATTGAGCTTAGGTAACCATCTAACTAGCTATAGAGCATGCAATCAAGAACTGTGGGAAATTTAACTAAAGCTAACTAAAGGTTTCTTGTCTACGGTAAACAATCAAGCCAAAATCGAGAGGTCATCAAGAGGCGACACAAATGAAATGCAATTTCGGGCAAACAAATAAGTGTTTTTTGTCGTTTTACATCTTATTGATTTAAGTTAGTTGTCTATAATTGTTAATTACACTCTAACTAGTAATCACAAAAGATAAACACTATTATTACTCATATTAGAGCTTCAATTGATGAATGAACAAGTTGGTATTGTGGTCACATTGAATGAGCTTTGAAAAGACTATGATCAATTTTGAATATCAATCTAAACTTGAGAAATTTTTTAAAAATTTAAGACCTTATAGCCCTTTTGATCATTTGAGAGATGAATGTTCGGAGTAAAAAATCATCTTCTAGAAATATGCAAGAGCTTGCCTTCTACATGGACACAAATAGATATGGAGGTAGAGGTAGAGGTAGAGGTAGAGATAAATTTGCATTTAGAGGTCAACATGCAAGCCCTTATAGAAATAAAAATCATGGTTAGTAACACAACAATCTAATGTCCAAGTAGGAGGATGAGACCACTCTAGAGGTAGGGAGAGACAAAGAGAGCAATGTGGATGACAAAGAAATTAGAGTGCTAATAACATGGAGTGCTACTATTGTAGAAAATTAGAGAGCAATGTGGATGACAAAGAAATTAGAGTGCTAATAACATGGAGTGCTACTATTGTAGAAAATTAGGTAATATAGGAAAGCACTTCTATAAAAAGTAGAATGACATTAAAAGTGGGAAGTTGTAGCAAAGGAAATTGTGCATCTTCAAGAAACCAAGCCAAAGATAGAAGTGAACAGTTATGTATATGATACATGCTTAGTTTCATGTTATATATGATACAACATGCCTAGTTTCATGTTATATATGATACAACATGCTTAGTTTCATGACTAAATCCTAGAAATACATAGAATATTATTGATGTATTATATGTTTATTCCAGTGCTTCTAAACCACATGATGTATTGTATGTTTATTCAAGTGCTTCTAACCACATGATGAGCCATACAGAGTGGTTTAGAGATATGCAAAAAAAAACTAGGGTATATGGAAACAATGGATCATAGTATGTATCCTTTTGCACATGTTGGTAAGGTGCCATTGTCTATGTAGGATGAAAAAAACAAGTACCTAGCTGATGTACTTTATCTTCCAAACATTACAAGAACCTGGTTTTAGCTAGATAAATTCTTAAGAAAGGTTTGCAAGTGAGGTTTAACCCTCATGGATGTTATGTAGAAGATTTCAACAACTGTTGCCACATGGTTGCAAGGGGAAACAAAACTGGTAGAATGTTTACATTGTATATAAACATGCTTGAATTGAAGAATGCAATGTTTACACATGGTATAGGTGTTATTGCAAACATTGAAATTCGGTAATATTTTTAGTGGGGCTGAAAAAATTGCAAGCCCAAATAATTGTTACAGACCAAAGTTCAAAGTGCATTAAATGAAAGTAAGTGAAGCATGCTAATTGGGAAAATAGTCTAAGCATGCATTCCACATGATAAGAATATAAGGTAAAGACCATCACATGTACTATATTCTGGTGTTTGCTAGATGTGGTGAATTCTAATGTCTAGGAGCAACAACAAAAGGAAAAACTCATTATTTTTGGACTAAAGCACTACCAACTATAGTTTATATTATGAATAGAACCCACTTTAGAAGTTTATGAAAAAAAACCCCATTGTATAAGTTCTTCATAGCATGATGCCTGAACATAAATTTACTATCAAAAAAATAAATTTGGCATAGTAATTGAAAGGGTTTGGGTGCATTTTATATGTGTATATACCAGATGAGGTGAAAAAAATCAAATCACAAGGTAGAAAGATGTATCTTTATTGGATATTCCTTTGAGAAAAAATATTATAAATGCTATAACCCCACTACATTTGAGATGCAAGTGAACAAGGATGTTTTTTTGACAAGGTAGGTAGATATACACACTATTAAAGGATTGCATAGAGGCTAATGTAAACAAAAATGTGGCTATAACGAATGGAATCAAATGTGTTTAGTTGACCAAGAGTTTCCTCAAGAAGTGGGTATATTATTAAACCTTGGTTAGGATAGAACTAGGTCTTACCTATTAGTCGAGGTGTCGACGAGTGGGAATTTTTTCTTTTGTTAGACTTAGACTATCTTAAGATTTTTCCTTTTTAGGTTTGAGGACCTTCAATTGGTATCAATAGCAGATCTTAGTTCCTAGGATTTGTTATTTAAGGTTATTTTGGAATGTATGTTTTACCTAAAATAAATGCTGATTGATAAAATACCTTACTAATACAATTTGAATTGGTGATTGAATGATTGTAGGAAGAGGAAGACGCTTACTCCAGATTCCTAGTCTTCCAATGTGTCTTCAAGACATCTTGTCACTCTTCGAATTTTGAATTCCACGATTTGATGATGAAGATACTCGAGAAGTTGTCCCTCCCTCATCCCTCGTGTATCTAGAGAGGGTGGGGTAGAGATCACTTTTAAAATCATTGTTCGAGGTACTTCATCATCCGAGTAGACCGAATTGGGAGCCTCACCATCAATTTAAAGCGGGTTCATTGGATCGAGAAGCTGAAGATGGTTTGCTTATTCTGGTTCATGGGTACTACTCCTAGACCCGACAGCTATGTGACCATAGAGGGGAACTCTACACACCACAAAACCATTAGGTATATGACCAAGTAATGCAAGTCTTACCCACCGACAGAGAAATTGTTATGGAACACAATACAATCCAGAGTCAACCTTCCCTACCATTAGTTTTCCATATCTTAGAAACCACGGTCGAACCCCCATATTTTACCTACATGGACCGCTCGAGTCTTATGCCTTAGTTAGACCTAAGAGTCTCTTTTATGATGATTAAGACTAAATACATTAGTCTCAAATCCTTGTAATCAATCTTGTCCTTGTAAATATATTTGAATTGAGAAATAAAGTGATTTCAAGGTTTTACTTTTTAATCATGAGCGTAGTGTAAAGTATAAATCTTGTGATAATAAAATATAATCTTGTGATGATGGCCAGGAAGATCAGCCTCCTATCCTCAATGTGCTATACACAAATACCCAAGAGAAGAATCTCCTACTCAAACAAATGCAACCTCCCTCCTTTAAGGGGGAAAGTTCAAAAAATGACAAGGATGCCAAAGTATAGATTGAAGAAATGAACGATTACTTCTCAACTACTAGTACTGGAGTTGTGAACCAATCCATGCTTACATGGTTTTGCCTCACTAAAGATGCTAAACTCTGGTGGAAACAATGGTACCGCCATAAGGGAGTCACCGAACACTCTCTAACATGGGATGATATCAAACTAGCTGGCTGTGAAGGAACAGTATCTCACCCCATCTTATTAATCTATCAAGATGAATGAGTCCTTTAGCCGAAAGCAGCTCAGTTTAACTTTGGAAGAGTACTACTCTATGTTCGTCACTCTCCGGAAGTATGCCCCACTTTCCGGAAGTATGCCCCACCCATGACTACCTCCCAGCAAGTCTTGAATGAACCTTTGGATTCTTGCCTCGAAGCAATGAGGCCGAGTACATTGCAAGATTCTCTCATACGAGCCAAGCTTCTTGTGAAGGAGCTAAAGTCTGGAAAAGCTAGGACCCATAAGCGATCTCACCCATAAGATGAATGAGTTCTTTAGCCTAAAGCAGCTTAGTTTAACTTTGGAAGAGTACTACTCTATGTTCATCACTCTCCGGAAGTATGCCCCACTCTCCGGAAGTATGCCCCATCCATGACTACCTCCTAGCAAGTCTCCGGAAGTATGCCCCACCCATGACTACCTCCCAGCAGGTCTTGAATGAACCTTTGGATTCTTGCCTCGAAGCAATGAGGCCGAGTACATTGCAAGATTCTCTCATACGAGCCAAGCCTCTTGTGAAGGAGCTAAAGTCTGGAAAAGCTAGGCCCCATAAGCGATCTCACCCTGAATCAAACCCTAAGGATCAGTCTTAAAAATGCTACCTACTGCATTCGAGGTCGACAAACCAACTCCTTTGTTCCCCACTCGTATGCTTCTTCTTCTAGGCCCTTGTGTGTTTCCATTGCAATGAGCTGGGACACTTTTTGGCCAAATGTCCCAAGCTAGCAACATCCTCTCATCAAAGTGGTCAACCAAATCAGGGTCGTGGAACCCCCAACCACCAAGGTGCAAGAGGTAGTGGTGGTAGAGGTGGCGGAGAAATTGCCCACGCCTGTGCTTTAAATGAAGAACCAACTTTGGAAATAGCTAAAGAAGAGCACGCCACTGTCCATGTAGTGGTAGAACACCAAGGTCCTAACTAGTAATTTGGTGTTATTCAAACCCCAACCTTTCATCATGGTAAGACATTCCAACTTTTGATTGATTGTGGTAGTACCCATTCATTTCTTTCTCCAAGGTGTTTACAAAAAATAAACCTGGGTCAAAAATCATATAGGAAAATGGTTATAGAGCTAGCTAGTGGGAAGGATGTAGTGTCTCACCACTATGTAGGAAACCTTGATTTTTAATCGGGTAGTGGAAAAACTTATAAGGGTCTTACCACTAGTTATTTATGATGGGATCCTTGGGATGGATTGGTTAATCGCAAGCAATGCTAGTATTCACTGTAACCAGAGGAGTATCATTTTTAAAAATAAGCACGAGAAAGTTGTATTAGTTTGGGGGAAGATAGGTAAACCCAAGTCTTCTTGGACTCTAAAGCTTATATGACATACTCATAGCGTCACCATGTCATTATCTCTTGGTCACTTGCATCAAGATCTACCATCTGTAGCCATGCAAGTAAACCACATGATGTGCAACTGCTCTCGACACAAGGAATCATATGGTGATCGTCATCCTCCGTGCATGCACAAAAATGAGTGTGGATGAAATCACGTAGACTCTGAGGCAACTCTCCATGTCCACTAAGAGAGCATAACACATCATCAAATAGTTGAAACTCAATGTGGTAGAGCGACAACATGTATCACATTGTCGTGTGAGTACCTCTCACAAACCAAGGCTTATACCCCTCAAATGTCCTTTGCCCAATTTTAATTTTAATCTCTGGAAATGATGTCACAAGCTGAGAATACAACTCGGTTTGGGTCATTTCAAGAAAGCAAGCTTCGTGCTCAATCAACACTCCTCTTGTGACTCTTGTGCAAATACTTCTTGAAAACTGGTGAGGCATGGCAATTCTTCTCCCAAAACCTTTCTATCAAGGATAGATAGTTGTTTTATTAAGTAGGCCATCATGCCTAGCTACTACGATTACTATGAACCTACAAAGCATCAACCTCATTGGCATCTAAACGTTACCATCTACTAGAGCTAATGCCCCTGACATGTAGTGTCTTTACTAATAAGTAGGGCATATGTAAGTTTATGTTTTATCTCACCTAATGTTTTAACTTTTTTCTTTTTATAATATATTTTCACATATAAGGTGAGTAAATCTCTCTCTCATTTTTTTGGAATAAGTTTTATGTTTATGGTTTATGCTTCATGTTTTGTAAGTATTTGTTTTATTTTTTCCAACAGCTTTCCCTTTATTTATATTTAGGTAAGCTCTAAATCGTAAACCCTTACAATATATTGAGATAATATCTAAGTCCTAAACAATTTCTATTAATTGTACACCCTTCGATGCTATGGAGTTTTTGTTTTTATGTTACTAGTATGCATAAAGGGATTTACGTATAAAGAGGCCTATATGCATATAGATATAATGTATATAAGAGGCCTATATGGATGAATATTAGAGCATGAACATAGACCTAATATGCATCCATGCATATGTATGCTCTATGCATGCATAATAGAGATGCAAATATCTAATATGCATGTATAGAGAATGTATAATGCATACATATGCACGCATAGAGAGAATACATATGTTCTATGTATACATATTAGAGATATGCATGCATAAATTAAACATATGCCATGCATGCACTATCTGTGCTCTAATATACATGCATGTATATGTATTCTCTAATATGCATATGTATGCTTTATGCATGCTCTATGTATGCTCTAATATGCATACACACAACATGGAAAAATTCAATAATATGCATGCTTAGAGAATGCATAAAAAGCTTCTATGCCTATGCATTGCCTCTACTCTATGATTGTAGATCTTCTTTGTTTTGGTACATATGTATAATTTTCTCATGCTCTATGTATTCTATAATATACATACGTACAACATGCAAAGCTCCAATAATAGGCATTCTTAGAGAATGCATAAGAAGCTTCTATGACTATGCATTACCTCTACTCTATGATTGTAGGTCTTCTATGTTGTGGTCTATATGTATGCTTTATGCATGATCTATGTATGCTATAATATGCATACATACAATATGTAAACCTCCAATAATATGCATTCTTATAGAATGCATAATAGGCTTCTATGCCTATGCATTTCCCAGCTACTCTTTGTTTTGGTCCAACACCCTAATGCATAGCTCTACTATGCATCCATAGAGAATACATATGTTCTATGTATGCATATTAGAGCTATTCATGCATAGAGAATACATATGTATTCTCTATGCATACACATATATTCTATACATGCTTTATGTACATGTGTGCTATGATATGCATGCTTTATGTATCCTCTATGCAGATTATGCGTAGGAGTTTTATGTTTATATATGGATAGATGGAAAACAACTTGCAGCGTGATGTTACACGTGAAGTAGGAGTAGATATCCTAGTAGTCTTTATAAGTACATTACCTCGAATTGTATCCTATCCTTTAAGAAAAAAAGGTTACCTTATATAACAACATAAAATCAATGTTCATTCGTTTATATGTTTGGAGCTTGGAGAAGTAGTGACCTACCCCCTACGCAAGATGAATATGATTTTGCATTACAAGAGGATTTGGAAGCTCTCTTTGAAAGCATGTAAGATGAAGGATGGATTGTTACCTTATATAACAACATAAAATCAATGTTCATTCGTTTATATGTTTGGATCTTGGAGAAGTAGTGACCCGCCCCCTACGCAAGATGAATATGATTTTGCATTACAACACGGTTTGGAAGATCTCTTTGAAAGCGTGTAAGATGAAGGATGGATTGTTATTTCTATAAGCCATGCTTGGTAATCATGGCAAGTAAGGACATTATTAAAACCATAACCTATTTGTTTTTTCAAAATCTATTTTCACTTATGCTAGTTTTGTAGTTTTTTAGGATCACGTTATTACAAACTGTGTTGCCCATGTGTGCAAGCAAAAAATAATAAAAATATGAGATAAGAGGGTGAAGCTACTAGGGACAATAATAATCAGAATGTATGAGATAAGGACCTCGATGTAGTCCATAGCTCCATAAATTTTCATTATGATTTATTTTGTATATGGCCATACGGCTAAAGGCCTTACCATTGGCATTGTGTATAAATCTTTTAATATATCGATGAATAAAAACCATTTTGTACTCACTTCTTTATTTTATGCTTTTAAGTTTTACTAGGTTACTATCTCTTCTATATTCTTAAAAAAGACACTAGGGTAGGTTGGGGAGTTTTGTGAGACGACTCCCCAGTTTACCCTAGAATTTTTTTAACAGATTTATGTTTCACTCTACACTGAGCAGAGCTATAGCATTGGAATATTGTTGCACAGTGATCTCAGTAAAAATACCAACACTTGCAACAAAATAACCATGACATTTTCTAAGATTTGTAGTTATACGAACATTGTTGTTTTTTGTGCTATACCCTCATTCTGTTTTAGTGATCAGCATTACATAACCTCAAATGTGTTACTGCTCCCAATAATGCAGTGACTATGTCATAAGGTATTGCCCTCATGTCCAAAGGAGGTGGTAGAGAATAACATGCATATAACTATGATGGTATTTGAAGATTTGAAAATGGGGATCAATGATAAGAAAAGAAGAAAAAATAAAGAAACTTTTTTGCAAGGATATGCTATGTAGGACTTGTACGAATGTTCTAAACACACTTCGTAAAGTTTATTTAAGCACAAAGTCATTTATAGATATCAAGTTAAACAATTTAAGAAGTGTGTGTTAAGGTTTCTAGATGATGTGGTTGCATTTGTAGTTGACTTTATAGAAAATTATGCATGTAAGGAGTAGAATGAGAGTTAGTCTATGCATTGGTATTCGAAACAAGTCACCAATCTTGTGCACATAATTTACTATTAGGTTCCTAGTGGGGTATAGAAGACCATGCACATTTATATTTTTTATGTGATAAGGTGCATGATACACTATTTGTTCACAACATTGTATCCTATTACATGATATATGATTGAACGTTCAAGGGGTTGCGTTCAAGAAACATTGGGTATGGTCAAATGAAGCAGCATCACAATCTTAGGGGGTGTACTATGAAGAAATCCTATGTATCCCATGTGTTCAAGGAGTATTTAATAACCCCTTTACACTTATATACTTTTGTGAATAAAACGACCCCCTTTTTCTTCATAAACTTATGGTTTTTTTTAATTGGTAAAAACCCCATGTTGTAAATATAATTCTATAACGTTTTTTAATTAATATACCCCTCTTGATAAACTCACGTGCTACACTTACATATTTTTTTGTAAAGCCCCTGAGATCATAATTTAAAGCCAAGAGACCATTTTACATTATTGTAAGATTTGCAGCATGCAGAAATTTACAAATATGACATCGAGCTTCTTTGGTTTAGGCCATTGCAAGGAAGATCACAATGGGGTAGGGGCTATTATAAGACAAAAATCACACATGATTATATAAAGGCAAATGGTATGACTCTAAAATGTGCATGATGACATTTCTAAGGGCACCCTTTCCCACCCTTTCCCACGATACTAATTCTAGCTACACTTCCAAGGAAAGTGAAGTAAGTAGAGTATTTTGGGAGATCAAGGCAAGGGGATGTGGAAATGACTAATAAATGGGAATTTAAAGTTTCCCCCTAATCACATTATATCCATTGTGTGAATGGATATTAACACCATGTCAACCAAACACTTAGATCTAGGACGTTATCATGCTTTTGTTCTGAGTATATATAGGGCAAATGGAGAAGATTCAAAAATAAAGAACATGTTGACATGTGGGAGTATCATATTCTCCACCCATTTGTGGGGATATCAATAGATACATTGACGATATTGATGAGTCTTATGCAGGACATCACAAGGAATTGAGTGATTCTCGATAACTTTACAGTGAATGCTAAGGTTGAATGTTGATATTGACAATGAGAAGAGTGCAAACTTCTATATTACCAGGTGCAGTGTGGCAAAGCAGCTTATAAAAATAACACAAAAGGGTAGGTGTGGGGGGACATTATTACTATAGACTCATACATATATTGTGAAGGATTTTTTCTATGTCAAAGTGGAGGAGGACCAATAATCTCCCTTGGTGCCATGATGTATAGGCTACTGCAAGGTGGTTCGATGTGAGTTACAAAAGACTCCATCAATCCCCCTTAGCCTATCATGCTACTTAATGTGATTGAGTGTGGTAATACAATATGTCATCACCCCCCTTGGGTGCATAAAATGCTACCCTCACGTAGTCAAGTGTGATTTAAAAAAAAGGCTAGCTCTACTCAATTAGTGACCTTTTACAATCATGGGCTAAGTTGGTGAGGTGTGCGGATGTAGATTTGGTTTTAAAAGAGATTCTCATTGTGTGTCTTCTCTTTGCTTGATGAAGACTCCACGTAGGTGGCTTCTTGGTTCTTTAGTCTACATTCTTCTTCTTTGTGTCCAATTGTGTTGCAATGTACACATTTGGGCTTGTGTTTTGAGACTACATTCGATTTTGAAGTGTCCTTTCCTTCCATAGTGATCGCATTCTTTTGTGCTGTAGTGTGCTTGTTTCCTTGTGGTAACTTGTGTTCCATTCTTTCAATTATCTTCTTCAAGTAGGGATGAAATAAAAGCCTCAAATTTTGGTTCAAGTAAGTTATTTAGAGTGGTCACTAGTTTACCATACTCCTTAGGCATACTTTTGAGAAGTATATCAAGTGCATTCTTTTCACCTAACTTTTCATCAACAAATGCCATCCAACTGGGTCATGATACTTTTCAACTGGGTCATGATATCCTTTCAACTGGGTCATGATACTTTTCATTTTGCTTATGAATTGTGCTAGTGACTCATGAAATTTCATCTGTAAGCCATAAAATTCTATTTTGAAATGAATTTCTTGATTCTTGGCCTTGGAAACAAATAGTAAATCTAGCTCATTCTATGCTTGTTTTGTAATGTTTTTGGAATCAATGTGAGATGAATAAGGTTGGTTCCCAACTGCAATCCAATTAATAACCGTGCTTGTTCATCTTTTTTATTTCAGGGACTCTCTCACGGATATCCGGACAGGAGACTAATCCATCGGTTCTTCCAAAACCGGTCCCGGAAAAACTTCCCTTGCTCGGAAAGCACAGGCGATTCCTCTAGGATAAGTTTTCTCTAACGTAGTCAAAAGCCTTAACTAACTGAACTGATCTGACCAAACCCGTAAGTCCCAAGTTAGATCAGGGAAAAGATTGCACTTGGATCATAGAGACCAACGCTTTTTTCCTCATTGAGAGGCACAGCCGTTGATTCTTTTCCATAGAACATATTTTGTCTGGGATTTACTTCATCTATCGTACCATAACAGAATTGAGTCTCAATTTAAGGATCCATCAGTCCAGCAGCCTAACGCCAGTCCCGTGGGTTAGCCAACCGCCCAACCACTGTAGTGATGGGATCCAATAGAGAATTTGGTTAGGTTTTGTCCCGAGTACCATTGAAAAGAGTTTCCAAGCCCCCTAGCCGGATATTCATGCAAACTTAAAACTAGTCACACCACTTACACACCCAATATGAAATTGCCTTTTTTTTAGCATCAGCTATCTTTAAAACAATCATTTAATGAAACCATTGTGTCACTGATCACAATCCTCAAAATCTTTGGTTGAATCCTTATTTCCAATCATTCCTTCATCGGTGTACCTATGGCATCATTGGCAACCAGAACGCTCACCACCAGTTCACTCAAGGGCCTTTCTCGATAGTTCCTAGCTCATAGTAACCGGTAATATATTCACATATCAAAATGGAATCTCTGTTGAAGATTGTAAGATTCCTCCCCAGCCCCTCTTCAGAAATATAAAAGATCTTGTTTCTACCTGTTTTTGCCTAGAGAGAGAAAATGTTCTAGAGAGAGATTATTCAGATTTTAGATAATTTTGGATGGAAAAATATCTATTCTTATTAAAATAAATTCCCCGAAACAGAAGTTCAAAAAGATTTTCAGAAAGTGCATTAGAAATCAATTATAATATGTTCAAAAGGCCTTATCCTAGGGGTCCACATTTTTGAAAATTTTATAATTAAGGTTCTGAGGGGCCATCAGATTCATCCAAATGTAGGGAGGAGATAAATAGAAGAAATAAAGAAAATCTCCCCAAAAATGAGTAAATACTCACATAAGATGAAGAGTGGACTAAGGACCAAAGGAAATACTTAAAAAATGAAGAGTGGACTAAGGACCAAAGGAAATACTAAAAAAATGAATTTTTGACACCTCAAGAGTGGGGATTCCCCCTCGTGAAGGAGGCGCCTATTTCACATGTGTGGTGGAGTTTTAAATTCTCAAATATCGAGATATTTCATCTCTCCTCTCTCTTAGTTCAAGTCTAGTTTCAAAAAATAAGCTAAACTGACCCAAAAATGGTCAAAAATTGACTAAACTGATCTGGAAAATTCTAGAATCAGTTTGCTTGGTTAGAAGCTCACTTTTTCTTATAAATAGAATCCTCCCCCTTTGTAGAAACTTAATAGTGTTTTATGCACTGTTGCTCTACTCCTCCCCAGAGCCAAAAACTATGAATTTCTTAATAATTCATTAGTTTTTAACCATTCCCTCTACTAAAGAATTGGTGGCCACTCTTGTTGCAAACAAGAGTAGATCCCTTAGAAAAGCTCTTAGAAATTCACGTAAGCTAGAAATCTTACTTTTTCTTTATTCTTTTTTAATGGTTTTCTAATTTTTGTTTTCTTTGAAATGTAAAATGATGCTATGCCTTGTTGGAAAGGCTTTCCCCCTCTCCCATTCTTAAATTCAGCCTTCCTTTATCCTAGATAAGTAATCTAATTGTTGGAATTAAACTTTTCATATTATTTCTCTTTTAAAAGTAAAAATTGATTAGTTTAGAATGCTTTAAACCATTTGGGGATAATTTTTAAGTGACTTAAGGATAGGAAAATTTGAAAAATGGTCAGCCATACAAAGGAGGTTATGGCAAAATTTTCTTAAATTTTGTGAAATAAGTTTTATCTTTTATTATTCAAAAAGAGCAATCCCCACCGTTTGTGTATTCTAAAAGTGTTATTTTCATTCTAAGCATAGAAAAAATGCATAGTAGAAATATTTTTATTATAAAAGTGTTATTTCCATTAAAATTAAATTCTCTGCATAGAAAGATGCATATTGGTTATTTTTTAATTATAAAAGAGTGATTTTCATTAGATTAAAATTATATGTAAAAAAAGATGCATATTGGATATATTTTTTTATATAAAAGTGTTACTTTCACCAATATTAATTTTATGCATAAATAGATGCATAAAAGAAATTTTTTATTATAAAAGTGTTACTTTCACCAATATTGATTTTTATGCATAAAAAGATGCATAAAAGATTTTTTTTATTATAAAAGTGTTACTTTCACCAATATTGATTTTTATGCATAAATAGATGCATAAAAGGTTTTTTTTATTATAAAAGTGTTACTTTCACCAATATTGATTTTTATGCATAAATAGATCCATAAAAGAATTTTTTATTATAAAAGTGTTACTTTCATCAATATTGATTTTTATGCATAGATAGATGCATAAAAGAATTTTTTTTATTATAAAAGTGTTATTTTCATCAATATTGATTTTTATGCATAAGTAGATGCATAAAAGAAATTAGATGCATAAGTAGATGCATAAAAGAAATTTTTTATTATAAAAGTGTAACTTTCACTAAGATGCATAAAAGAAATTTTTTATTATAAAAGTGTAACTTTCACCAATATTGATTTTATGCATAAATAGATGTATAAAAGAATTTTTTTTATTATAAAAGTGTTACTTTCATCAATATTGATTTTTATGCATAAAAGAACTTTTTTATTATAAAAGTGTTACTTTCATCAATATTGATTTTTATGCATAAATAGATCCATAAAAGAATTTATTTTTATTATAAAAGTGTTAGTTTCATCAATATTGATTTTTATGCATAAATAGATGCATAAAAGATTTTTTTTTAAATTATAAAAGTGTTACTTTCATCAAAATGGTTTTTTATGCATAAATAAATGCATAAAAGAATTTTTTTATTATAAAAGTGTTACTTTCATCAAAATGGATTTTTATGCATAAATAAATGCATAAAAGAATTTTTTTATTATAAAAGTGTTAGTTTCATCAAAATTGATTTTTATGCATAAATAGATGCATAAAAGGATTTTCTTTTATATAAAAGTGTTATTTCCATAGAAGTTGGATTTTATGCATAAATAGATGCATACATAATTTTTTTTATCAAAATGAGAGGACAAGTAGTGCGGTGCTAGTAGCTAGGTTTACATAAGGCTTGTACACATGATTTTTTGTCATGTTGTTATCCATTATTTGGATCAATATTTTCATGTAAATGATATTACTTTGTTACATGTATTTTAGGTTGCCATTTTCATATGTACATATGATGGTATAAGACATACAAAGTGTTGTTATCCATGCCTTGGATCAACACCGGCATGTAATTACAAATACTGTAATCATCATTTTGAATTAATACAAAATATAATTTTTCTCTCAATTCTAAGTATAATTGGACAAGTACTCTTACCAACAACAGAATGGTGTAGCTAGCTCCAATCAGCTGGCTGCACCAGTTTGCCCAAAAATAATTTCTTGCACAGGATGCCCGTAGATACGCCAGTATTTGCGATAAAACTAAACTTTTATCGATACGTATATCGACGCCTATATTGGCACTAGTAGTGGCACTTATGTACTAGGGGGTATATCGATGCACATACCGAGGTTCATGGTATTTATCATGCCTTCTTCAGGCACCAGTAAACCATCCTTCCCTTGTAGTGACTTGCTAGAAGATCTTGGGATTTTAAATGTATTGGGCATGCTATGTTCTAACCACTATACATTTCCGTGTCATATAGAGTATCATGCTTGTAGTAGCCTACTTTGATTATTTTTTGTTGCTTAGCTCTATGCAACATAAAATCCATATGTGTTCTTTAAGATTCATATAACTTAAAACCAACAAGTTCATATGACTTTAGCTTTTTAGAAACCATGAGACACCATGGCATACCTTTCACTCATTCCTACAATTAATCGATATAAAGGTTGTTACATCTATTCAGCACATTCGATTCTACCTACTAAACATTTAGATGCCACTCTTGGAAAAAACTTTGAGCCATATTCATTAATATAGAATAAGAGACTACTTTACACATTTTCAAACATCTCATAAGGCTTTAAGTGGAATATCTAGTCATTTTATATAATGACCTCAAATAAGCTTGAAAGTTATGACGAGACCATTGGCTTCTTGTTTACTCTGTTATTGTACCAACCCAGTGATGTGGTAAGTTTGGTCCATCTAGGGTGTGCCTGACATGGACCAATCCTACAATATGATTCACCGTAGGTACTAGACATAGATAGGTATGGTAACCTTCTCTATCATATTAAGATCATCAAAAGTCTAGATATTATCTTCATTACATTGTGAGACCTTGTCAGTGCAATATGGCATCCTCACTTTTAGAGTCTAACTAGGTCTCGGGGGATTCACTCACAATAAAGGGGGACGTCACCTGCGTGCATCAACCGCAAGAAAACCCCCTATATATGTTGCTCATAAGATGATAACAGCCTCTATTTAAGCTTATAAGGATACCTTTAAAAATGATTATGTCACCCCCTTGCTTATATCTATGTTTTTTCTCTAGCATTTACACACCCCCTCTCCTTAGATTGAAGTATGTTACTTTGAACCTTAGTGAGTGAATATAAGCACTTCAGGAATGCTACCAAGAAATAGATGTTAAGCTCTATGAAACGATCATTGTAAATCACCACAACCTACTTAAATCATTATTGAAGCATGTTGTAATCATTTCTTGATATCAATAGATCATCACCATACATGCACCATGAAAGTAAGTACTAACTCACAGCGCACAACGCCGTTAGAGAGATGTTCACATGCATTGTAACAAAAGACAGCCCACCGCTTATATGGATGTTGGCCATCTTCTAGGGCCTGTTCTCACACGTAGCTCAGGGTTTCCGACCCCAATCCAGCAGCCTGAAAACTTTGCCCATCTCAAAAATTAGTGGCCACATTTAAAATCCGGCAATTTGATTCATCCTCGCCCTTTGTCTTTGGCCTAGCGGAGTTCATTTGTTGCTTGGAAGACATTCTTTTTAAAATACTTGCGTGTAAACTAAAAAACACGGCAACTCATTTATTGCTTGGATGAATAATTACATGTGAACTGAAAATTGGGAACCGGTTCCCACACATACCTCGTTGGCTTCTGGATACCAGCCAAGATTACTACCAACCTCCGTGTGCACATGCCCTTACACATACCTCATTGGCTTCTGGATACCAGCAAGGATTACTAACTCTATTGTGTGAGAAAAAAATGGGGAATGCCACAGTTTTCACGACCGGGCCATACGTAGCTGCTGCCATCGGGATTACTAACTCTATGCACTTTACCATTGCCTAGAAAAGAAATTATGTCGGAGTTGTTATTGATCGACATTAAATCAACGGAGCGCTCTCTCTCTCGATCGTTGCGCGTGCTCTGTGCTGGCGATGGAGTGCTACGCCTGAGTGCCTACGCCACCATCTCTCTCTCCTCTGCCTGCTGCCTTGCCGAGAGGCTTAAATCCCTCTGTGTACTTCTTTACTTTCCACAGCACCCCCCCTCAGGTGCATGGGCACTGAGTGGAGGGGAACCCCTACTCTGCTCAAAAAACAAGGAACCTGCTTTGGGAATAAGTCATCTCAGCCTGCTAAGAACACACAAGCTGCATTTCAGCAGTTCCTACAATGGCCCCTGGCCATGGATGGCAATAGAGAAGCCATGCTGAAGTATGAGCAGGTGTTAGAAGACTTCATGGACACCAAAAAACAGCTGGAAGATTCCAGAGCCCGAGTGGAAGAGCTAAATCTGATGTTGCTGCAGAAACAAGTCGAAGAAGAGGCTCAAATCAACAAGCAAGCTCCAGCTAAGGTAATGGACACATCAGGTAAACCCTCTTCCATGAATCCTGTGGTTTGTCTTCCACCAGAGCTGGTTTATTTGTTGGAAACTGATTACAGAGCCCGTTGTTTAGTTAGGTTAATGTTCAGGCCAAGACCACCAGTAGATTTCCTAAGGGGGTGGGTCAAAGACAACTAGATTTCCATAGGTATCGAGGTAGAGATCATCCAAGCCCTCCCAAATGGGTACTACCTCTTTCTATTCAAGGACCCAAATATGGCTCTTAAGGTCCTAGGCTCCTAGGTTCATGGCAATGGATGTACAAGAACATCCCATCTGTTTCTTCAGTTGGTCCAAGAACTTTAACCGTCAAGGTCCAAAACCCTCAGCCTGCTGGGTGTGGGTTGATCTTCTTAACCTACCCTTTTACTTGTACCCGTGGCTCAAAAAAATTGTCTCCCCTATAGGGAAAGTGCTAGGCATGAGACCCAATAATGACTAGAACCCGGCTTGGCATCCTCAGGTTCTTGTAGAAGTAGATCTTGATAGGCCCTTATTGATGAGATTGAAATCACTTGCGATGAGTATAACATCCAGCAAAGCATTCTATACAAACACCTACCCAACGCCGCATGCTTCCATTGTGGAAAGCAAGGGCATGTTATCAGAGAGTGTCCTTCAAAATACCCCGATTTGAGTGCCACTAGTGTCTCTAATCTTCCCCTAGCCATCAACCAAGCTCAGCCTACTAGAGTGAATAAGAATATAACTGTGCCTTCTCCCCTTGTTCCCTCTACCGCAAAAGAAAAGGGAGAAAAGTTTATAGTACCCAATAGGAAGAAGACCTTTAGACAGAATAGGGCAGGAAACCAGAGGACATTTGCCAACTCCTTCGCCTTATTAGATAGCATCTCAGACCCTGATGATTCGGTTGACTCCCAAGAGATAAGTCAATCCACGCCGTTGGACAGATCTAGAATTCTGGCCGAAACTAATCAAATGGACCATGACCAAGTGCTCGTGCCCCACGCAATGACGGCTGGCTCATTTGGGAGATGAGCAAGACAGGGTTGAGCAGTCTCTGTCTGATACAGAAAATGGCTTGCCCAAAGAAATGGAGATAGTCAAGGAATTGAAAAGAATGCATGCTCAGTTTGGATGATCCACCACACCTCAAGCTGCATCCAAAGTGGGAACTAAAAAGGTCAACTCCCAGAAAAAGGGCAAATGAGATGCACCACTTTGAATGTCAAGGGGTTGACTGACGTTTCAAACGTCCAACTAGTGAAACAATGGCTAAGAAAACAAGGAAGATTTGACTTCATAGCTCTAACTAAAGTCAAAGTTAGTGGGGATGAGCTTGAAAAAAGGTTGCTCAGCATCTCTAAAGAGCACATCTGGATCTACACAGCCCACTGTCAGGGGTCTGGAGGAGTGACTGTGGGTATGCATGTGGACCATCAGAATGAACTAAAAGACGTGAGGATTGATACCTCATTAGCTTCTGGATACCAGCCAGGATTACTAACTCTATTGTGTGAGAAAAAAATGGGGAATGCTGCAGTTTTCACGACCGGGCCGTATGTAGCTACGGCCGTCGGAATTACTAACTCTATGTGCTTTACCATTGCCTCGAAAAGAAATTATGTCTCTTTCTAACCTCTTAATATAAGCAGCCATTTTTTTGAAAAAAAGAAAAGAAATTATGTCTTTCACCATTTAATACTCGTGTAAGGTTATTTATGACATGTTCTATACATGCCCATGGCCGCTTTGTGTGTTTTCCTTGCTTTTAAAACTTGTGTTTTTTTTTGCTTTTAAAAACTTGTGTTTTTTTTGTGTGTGTGTGTGTGTGTGGGGTAGTAGAGGACCACAGCATAGCTTAAGCTTATCCACAGCATAGCTTGGATAGGCGGTTAGCCTTGTGTTATGCTTACAAGAGGTTAGGGTTAGTGGAGTAATCATCAACATAATTATCAGCTATTTGCGTTTAGGCATTATTATTAGGGCTATGAACATAATCTTTTTAAATTTCAGAGAATCCCATGCATTTGCTGGCCGTTTCAAATTACTAAACTAAACTAGCGTGCTTGTTTTGTTGAACAGGATTTGGGTTTAATTAAGAGTTGCCAAGATTTCAGCATGGGCAATGGCAACAAATCAAACCCTTGCACTCAAAGGAATGAACTCCACATGCTATCTGCTGAGATTTCAGCTTGGGATTCATGCCGCCAAAGGAAAAAGGCCTGTGGCCAGCAATCATGCAAACTCTTCACAACCATAACATAGAGGTTGTCAACGCCACTCTCAGCACAAACAACGAGACTGCTTTCCACTGCATACATTGCCAGGTGATGCCAACTTAATAATTACGGTCTTACTCCACCTTAATCCTTGCATCGCGGTTTAGGTCTTCGTTAATCAATGTTTATGCAACTCGAACGTAACGTAAACAAGTCATTGATATGAATAATTAACGCTGATCCATCGAAAATGTTATCTGAATGCAAGAATGCGTTAATCTTGATATCAGGCTTAATCGCCCCTTCCTCTCTGGCGTGGCTAAAGTAGTTAACTCTTATGGGTAAATGCTTGCTCAGGATATAAATAATTTGTTGTGTTAATGAATGTATGCATCGTACTGATTTGGGGCATGCTAAGCTCATTGATGAAGGTTTAATGGCCGCTAATTATTTGTTATGCGTTTTGGCAATAGGAAGAATCCGGCTTGGAAAGCGAGCACCTAGAGAGCTTATTGGACGATCTGTGTATGACTGAGCTCAACATCAAGCCATGCAGGGTGTCAAAGTGAATGCATAATTTCATCATGTATGGTCATGTGTATGACCCACTAGAAGGAAGTTCAGTTTCACCTTGGCAAAAGATTTCAATTCTCCAAGCATATATATCTAAGTAAAGATGAAACCTCTTAATTCTTATTCTCTTGAAATGTTGCCAGCTATACATATAACTGCACAATTTCTTTGTCCTCTTCCATGTTCTTGTTTTTGCAAAGCCCCTCTTCAGCCCACCAAATCCCCAATGAATCTTTCTTCTTCCACAATAGGATATGCAACCATTCCATATCCTACTCTTCTACTAGGCCACTTGTTGACTGCAATACATCCAATTCTTGCACCCTAATCTCATTTTCAAAAGCCTTAGATGGCCTCTAGAAAGCTCTCTTTCTTTACAATGTAGACCTATGTGGAAGCATGGTTATAAGTGCACCCAGAAGCATTGTCCACGATAGCATCTTAATTGGTATCATTCAGTACAATCTATAAAAAATAAATCTAAAGACACTTCACACATTATTTTCATAAAAATAAAAACTCGATATTGGCCATGTGTGGCTGCGATAGTTAGGAGATTGCTTATGTAGACTTGGCACTATGCAAAGTAGGATGCATGTTAGTGTGTAGACCAATTGGCCACACTCTTGGGGAGAAGGAGACACCATGTCCTTTGGTTTTGCGTCCCATTCGGATAGCCATATGACCTCAGATGGGTCTAGAAGTTGTGCTGGAAACATAGGTTTAGTTATAGTTTAAAATATTTTCTTGACTAATAATGCTAGGACAGATGCTAAATATAGCAACACAAATATATTTGCCTCAACTTTGGCTATGTTCTCCACAATGATATACTTTGGTAGGCTAGTAATATTTTTCGAATGCATACGTTTGGCTTAAGTGATATTGATGACTTCATTATACCAATGCTTGTTGTCCTTTAACTTTATCATTACATTTAGCCTCTAGTATCTCACTTGATCCCTACTTTCTCCATGTTTGCACTTCACCTTTGTTATTTTCCTTGTGTTAGCATCTTATTGAATTTATTGTACGTGGTGTCCAAACCATTGATTGTTTGCACTTCACCTTTGTTATTTTCCTTGTGTTAGCATCTTATTGAATTTATTGTACGTGGTGTCCAAACCATTGATTTTCTAGAATGTGTCTTATTTATAACCTTTCACTACTAGCCATTGGGTGCACAGCGACGCCAGTAGCGACTCTTTCTCGTCGCTTAAGCGACGCTATTTAGAGTCGCTACTGGCGTCACTACGGTACGTCGTTCATACAACGTTATTAGCGAACATTGTAGCGACTCCTTACGTCGCATAAGCGTCAATTTTTAAAAAATTTTCTAAGCCATCGCATAAGCAACGAAATGGTCGCTTAAGTGACGTCGTCGCATAAGCGATTCGTCGCTTATGCGACGCCCGCGCAACGGGAAAAATCAGATTTATACCGATGGGAATATGTATATACATACTCTTATAAGCGCCTCTCTGTCTCTCTTTCTCTAGCTCTATCTAGTATTGCTCTCTCTCTTTGCCGCTTGCTTCCTTGCAATTGTGATTGTACTCGGTGCTGTCATTGTTTTTGCAGAGATTAGTCAGACCGGGCGTAAACGAACATGAATTATGGTAAACAGCGCTATCTAGCTCTCTTTTATTGTTAATTTTTGAAATTAAAACTTTAAATTAAATGAAAACTTTAGAGTCTATATACCTGTTACTCACACTCTCTCTCCTCGACACACATATGTACATATTATATATATATATATATATATCATACACGCACGCACAGTGCACACTCTCTCTCTTCGTTATTAGGAGCTCGTGAGGGGAGGGACCCCCTTGGAAATTTCGAAGGTAGCCTACCATGAGCTCCAGAGTCTGTTGCCTATTCAAATAGCGTCTAGTTCTCATCAATCCCTTCTAGACTCAAGCAGTACTATTTCCTGTCACACAGAGTTACAGTCCTGGGCACTGCTCATTGTACCACATATGCACACACTTTTTCCCTGTCACATTTTTTCTCTCCACACGATTGTCTGGCTGGTCGGCCTGCATACATGCTTTCCTGTATATAAGGAGGGCCATTAAACTCCATAGCTGTAGCTGCCAGGTGATAGCCGGCAGGTAGAGTTTGAAGCCCGTGGGTATCAACAAGGAGAGAGGGTTAGATTTGGTACTTGGTACTTGGTACTTGATTTGGTATCATGTTGGAACCTCGTACTTGCAATGGTACATAAATTGGTACATGGTACATAAATTGGTACATGGTACATGGTATTGTAATCGTAATAGCTTATGTTGAGCTTGATACTTTGAAATCACGTGCTTTGAAACTTCATAGTTCGGATCTTTAAGCTTGAAAGTTAGCTTGAGTTGATACGTAGCGTAAAATCTGGGACCTCTGCAAAAATTATGAAAATCAAAAGCTTGTTAATATTAGAGCCTAACATAGAAAAATAGTCACACTGGAACTGCGATAAAGATTCTGATTTGTCTCTATCCAGCTTTCCAAGATCTTTTGAGAAATTGTTGATGCTTGCCAATCTTTTGCTTTTTTTGATGTGTTACAACGTGGCCTCGCCTCTTTCCTTGTTTAGGGTTTGTTTTTTTTAACGTAAAGATAAATAAATAATGTTCTCGTAGATACTTAGGCTAATTAACTTACCAACAAATAATTAATTGTTTGACAATAGACAAATTCAATGATGCAACGAACATACGTCAATATATATCATCAACAAATATATATACATGTGTCTAGAGTGTGTGGTGATCAATCCTTACATATACAAAATAGATCCCTAAGTATGATCACTACATGAGCCATCACTATACGAGTCGCTAGTATCGGACTCGTGATCATCATCACCATCACCACTCCCACCACCCGTGCCCCCACCTGCAACACCACCATCACCAGCGCCACCACCCGTGCCCCCACCCGCAATCACGCCGCCGCTCCTCTCAGCCTCTCGGCGTCACCCCTCGGCCTCCTGTCGAGCCACCTCTGTCATGTCATCCTTGCCATATTGCTCCTGCATTAGTTAGTGAAATCAAATAAGAACATATTACAGTTAACATGAAAATAAACTACAAAACAAAACAGTGATACCCACAAGTGGATTTGGCATGTCAGCAAGTGTCGCCTGCAAAGCGCGGTAGCCGTAGTATGTGGCGTACTCCATCTCCTGTGCCGTAAGTGCACGACCATAGTCTTTGGTCTGCATCCAGACAGAACCAAAGACTTATTGATTTCTTTATTCAATAATATTACCTTTGAAAGTTAAAATTTGAACGGTCTATACTCACAAATGTGGCCACAAATCCATCTCGTCCCGACCTAGTCTAGATGTGTGACCAACTTGCAGTCTCTTTCGTGCTGCGTCTAAATAAATTTGATTAAACAAAATAACATAGATTAGAGAATAGTTAGAATCAATCTAGCAAAGTTCATATTAATTCTAATATACGTTAGCAAAGGCACACACCTTTTGCTGAGGAAAAGTGATGTGTAGGCGTCTCTCCTTGCAGAAGTATTGCCATGTGTCCATGCACATATTAGCCCTCCTCTTGTTTGTCTCCACCATACAGTAGCGTCTGTTTATTTTTCATATCACAATAAGCATTAGAATATACCATAGAACTTGTTAGATTTCAATGTTTTGTTTCTTTTATTGATTTTTTAACTTCGATCATTTGATAAATGACTCATGTTTTTATGGTACTTGATAATCAGATTCGGACCAATCAGAGTGTACACCGCCACCTCCTACTGGTGGTGGTTGGGGTGCACAGAGCTCCAATACTGCACATGAACCCGTTAACGATGATTTCTACTACAATGAGTCTATTATATGCTGGTGCGCTCATTGTCGTGGCACATATTAGAGGCCACGACGGGAGTGCATTTCACATATGATAACTCATGGTACTTTTGAGCGAGCACCACCACCTCAGGAGTGACATCGACCTATGGTATGTGACTGTTCTCCCTTAGTTTTATTATTGGTTATTTTATAAATCAAAGGCTCATATATAATGCAACCATATTATATATGTAGGTATATTCACTTGATGACGAGGATGACTTCACTATCAATGGTTCACATGTCCCTCGCACACGGCACGGACAGGTCATTTGTCAGTTTGCAGCTCAAGGTTTCTCGACATCCTCTACCTCTTGATTTGGAGGCTGAGATGGGTGGAGATCATCCGTTGCCTACTCGTTTGCATTCTCTATACAGACGTATGATCAAAGACGATACGGAGGATGGCAGAGAGGATCACTTCCTTTAGATGGAGTGGTTTTTAGCTTTTGGGGCAATCGCTACATGATTGCTCCGTCTACCATCAGTGGAGCAGGACGAGGCCTCTTTATTGCACATGATTTGCATGTGCCCCCTCGTTCAGAGGTCACACTTATGTCTTTGTGGACCTATATATAGATGGGGTCCATGGCATCAGCTTACTTGCTACATTCAGAGCATGAGTAGTTCTGGGTTATGTCTCAATGCAGCCTCTCTTTCTGATAGAGGGATTACACATGCAGAAGGACAAAGACTATGTTGACGGAAGACCTTACTCTCAAGGAAACATAGCAGGTTTAATCAATAGTAGTCGAGGGATGAGTTCAAGAACCAATTGCATGTTTGTGGAGTGTGAGAATAGTCATGAACCAGGACATATGAGTAGGGATGTAGAAAGATACATAGTTGTCAATGCTATTAGATCATTACGTGCTGGTGATGAATTGCTGATCAATTATGGATGGCGTAGACCTCCACGAGCACCCTTAACAGATGAGGGTTGAGAGCTTGATTGTATACAATTCCTAATGTTATTTTGACCTCTTGTACCCTAATTCTGCACTTTAATTTGCACCACGTTCTCTACTGTCTCTAATTTAATTTGATAATTGTCTTTTATTGTCTCTAACTATTTTGTATCTATGATAATTATTGAATTCCATGCACATCTCTCTTTTCTTTTATATAGAAGCATGCTATTGATACAATCTTCTTTGCCTTCAAATATGTAGATTCCGGATTATGACATCGACAATATCACAAATCAACGTTCACATGACGTATCTCACATGTCAATAGAGTGCATGAGGATCCTACGCAGGAGTGATCCTAATGTGTATGCAAGACTAAAGAAACAATATTCTCACGACTTTAATGGGCGTGATGATTTCTTTGATAACGACGATGGCGTGTCTGATTTTATTGAGGATTGGTATCAAAATAGTAGTGCGAGCGATATTCCTAATAACAACGAGAAGTATCTTCGATAAGAAGCTCTAAAGCGTATCTACGTAGGAAGCCAACTGACACGACTCAGTGCAAGCTTACTTATTCTTAATCTTCAAAACCATTTTGGATGGAGTAATCTATCCATTTCAGCACTTTTGAAGTATGTAACAATCTAACATATTTTTTTGTTACATTCTAAACATGGTTGCTTCTTATTGATCATATTTTTAATGAACTTGCAGGCTACTCTCTCAGAAGTTCTTGCCGACAAGCAATTCCCTTCCTGCATCACATGATGAGGTGAAGAAGATGATAAGTAGTCTTGGACTTGACTATTCTTCTATACATGCATGTCCCAACAATGATTGTATTTTATATAGAGGTCAATACGAGGACGATGTGACGTGTCCAAAATGTCAAACGCCTCGTTATAAAGAGGAGAAAGGTAAGGTCCCTAGAAAGGTATTGAGACATTTTCCCCTGGCTCCACATATAAAACATATGTTCCAAAGTCCCGAATTAGCTAAGCTTATGACATGGGGAGCAGAGCACACAAGAGCAAAGATGGAGTAATGCGAATTCCATCAGATAGTCCTGCATTTGAGCATATTGATTTGCGATGGCCAGATTTTGCAAAAGAACCACGCAATTTAAAGATGGGTGTAGCATTAGATGGCGTGAATCCATTTTCAATGAGATCAAGTAAATGGTCTACATGGCCACTGGTAGTTATTAACTATAATCTACCCCCATATCTCAGCATTAAGAAAGAGCATTTAATGCTCTCACTCTTAATTCTGAAAAAACGACAAGTTAAAGATCTGAATGTTTATTTGGCCCCTCTCATCAACGATCTTCAAGATTTGTGGAGAGGGATTGATGTCATGGATATGTCCAGAAGCATCAGTCAAAGACACTTCATTGTTCGTGGAATTTCAACATGGACTATCCACGACTTTCTAGGATATGGTTTTTGCTCAGTATATGGTTTAAATATATATATTGTCTCATACGTTTGTACGATGTTCATTGCGCTAATCATCTTTGTTATGTTTTCCATGTAGGGATATGTACCAAAGGGTTATAAAGCTTGTCCAATTTGTGGTGATTGGTTGAGATCGACTTATAGCAAAAACCTCAACAAAAATATATATCTTCGACATAGATAATTTTTATCTGAAGATCATTATCTACGAGACAAAAGGCAAGCCATACATTTTAATGGAAAGGTAGAAGAAGGGAGATGTCCAATACCAATGACCCTGAAGGATTGGGATCTAAAGTGGACTTTTGGACCCGCTATCGATCCGGAGTCGGAGATCATAAGCAACGATGATGATGACGCTGTAAAAAAGCGAGCGAGAGGAAAACCTGCTCTAGCTCAAAGTCCTTTGATATGGTATACTTTGGAATATTGGAAGGATTTGAGGATATGTCATCTTCTTCATCCTATGCACATATTCAAGAACGTTGGTCATTCATTATGGCAACACCTCGTTGGCTTGAAAGACACAGCGGCAGCAAGAAATGACTTAAAGGATCAAAACTCAAAGACCAATCTATGGCCACTTTATGATGAAACTCGACGTGAGACAACCTACGAGCCTGCCCCATGGGTGCTCAAGACAGAAGAGCTGGAGACTATCAACAGGAAGATTCAGTCGATTTGCACGCCTACAGGATATGGAGCATCTTGTCGAAACATGTTCACTCTAGATGACAAGAGCTTGTCTGGTTTAAAAACACATGATTGGCACAATTTTGTGAAGGTAAATCTATCCATATCTTTGTAAGTATTTATTTTCTTGCATGTTTTGTTGATCGGATTAATCATGTATGCAACATGTTCTACCCCTTGTTATTGATGAATGTACTACAAGAGGAGTCCGAGATGTAATATATCGCCTTGGATCGCTTGCAAGGTATTTATCGGTCATTAATTTTTAGTATAAAATTTTATTTGATATCTTCTTAATTCACAAAAATATCTCTAATATCTTCTTTCTTTTACTGATGGATTACATCTAAAGAGATTGCCAAAGGGTCAATTCCACAAAAGAAGCGTGAATGTATAGAGCTTCTTTGATAAATGGAAAAGGAATTTCCAACCTCCTTTTTTGATATCCAGGTTCATCTTCTAATCCATCTAGTGGACGAGATAGAGCTTGCTCGTGTTGTGAGCACTCGATGGATGTTTTGGGTCGAGAGATTTATGGGAGTATTGAAAGGTTATGTACGTCAAAAAGCAGGACTAGAGGGTTCTATGGCAGAGGGATGGATGCTTGAAGAATGCATGTATTACGTTTGTGAATACCTTGAGAAAACCGATTCTAAAGCTCCACGTGTATGGACAAATGAGTCGTCTTCTACCATGTCAGACGAGGTATTGTCTAGTAAGGGAGTCCCTTTTAGACTTAAGGTCCAAGATAAATTAGATATTTCTACTTTCATTGTCTATAATAGCGAATGCATGCAACAATTCGTTGATGAGTACGAGAAGGAACTTCCAAGCAAACGAGTTGGCAGAGGTAAAAAGTGGAGATCCAGACATCAAACCAATGTAAATAATGACGGGGACATACCTACTTTCATGGATTGGTTATACACCCATATGCAACGGGCGTTGACTCTGAGAAAGCAGATCAGGATGAATTGATTATGTCCTCGAATCTAGACACATCGACGTCAGAGAGGTGTAGAATTCTTCTTTCTGATCATGATGACATTGTAGATGATGAGAACGACAACGATCCAGACTCTGACACTACAGACACCGAAGAGGAAGAAACAATGGATGTCGAGCAGCCTACGGAGGAAATGAACATCGAAAAAGATTTAACGATGGAGGAGTTCGAAGAAGTCAACAAGGATAATGAAGATGAAATTTTAATGACGGTTAATCTCATAGATGACGATGAGGACTATTAGTCTTACGTGTCAACTCACGGATCAACCTATGTTCGGTAAGATTTAATCTCAAAATAATTGATTGTGAAGTCATGATTTTTATTCTTTTGAAAACTTACTAGCAAGAGTGGGTGGTGGGGAGTCTCGTGGTGATAGCCTCATATGGCTAGTGTCGGGGTTCGATTCCCCTCAGACTCGTTTTTCTTGCTCTAGCTGTGTATAGGGTAATTTCAACTTCAAGTTCACTGAAAGAAAGTTCGTAGTGGGATTCGATTCCCCTCCTCTACCAAGGCTTCTATCTCGCGTTTCAACCCCAGTATCAGCATCTCAAGCTTCAGTACCCGCAATCAAGCATTGTTCCCTGGATCGGCACTATGGTCACCCCAGCTTTGATGTATGCGGCAGCAGTATGGGCCCCATGCTTGTCAGCCGCCTCATGAACACAGATTGAGAGACCACAGATATGTATGATCTCACGCTTGTTCCGCAGCAAACCATCAGTACCGCTGTTCTACTTGACATTGGTATCAGAGCTCTCTGGTGGTAACTTTTTGGTCTCATAGGTCATTTTGGCCTTTTGAAGATGTAAATATAGCATTTCATTTTGTTTCATTTCTCTCTCTCTACTTACCATGCATTGTCGCGGTGATGACTCATGAGTTTGCACATTTGCTTTAGCAACCACTTCCGACTCCATCCTATCCCAAACTCCGCTCTAGTGTGTTGATGACATATTTCTTGTCATCCTCAATAAGTTGATCGCTGCATTTAAAAATAAAGTCAGTTTTAGTAATTCAAATAAAAAACTGTAATTCATATTCTTTTTGTTAAATAATACTTACTGCCATGGTATATGAACTCGCTGTAGATAAGACATACAAAGGTCTCTCATCCGACGTATGAAGGCGATGCCGGCTCCGACCTGAAGGATACCCCCGTCAGGCGTGATGTCGCATGTGACACCCAAAGTGCCAGTGCACATGCGCATCGGCACTCGTGTGGGCACTCGTGGTGTGCTACTCTGCCGCCACTGACGCTCGCCTACGTGCAATACAAACATACGATATACTGAGATGTGAGTTCTTAAAAAGTACTTGATATTTAATCCGTAATCGCCATAAAAGATATACCTACGGGATGAACGGCCACTAGCCTGTGAATCAGGTGTCACCTGAGTACCAGGAGGTACATCAGGAGTAAGCCGCTGACTCTCATGATGTGATGTACCTGAGAAGTACCGATCCTTCTCCGAAGCTTCCGCATACTACAGTGGTATTAGAGCCTAATTCAAGGACAAAGATTCAGCAAAGAAAACCAGAAAATTTTTCTCCCTCGTGTGGTTGGTTTTTAGACGCCAGTGGACTACCCCTTCGGAGTGACTCATGTCCCTCGAAGGAAGGTTGGTTTTTAGCCTCCGGAAGTCTCCCACATAGATAGTGGATGGTCAGATTGCGTTCCGGAAAGGAATTGCATTTTCCTGCTACGGTGAGCTTCGGCGAGAGAGAACCAGAACCATGGGACCAGAGTGCACCAGACAGCCCAGCTAGGGCACCCGGCTTGAGTGTCACAGACATGTTCCAGCAGATGATGCGAGCACTCTCGCAAAATAGACAGCCAAGTTGGATGAGCAGAAGGCGCGGATCTTGGATCTGGAGGAGCATTCGCGCTCTCCAGTGTCGCATTTTCCACCCACATACAGATGGCCAGAAAGAGATATACAAACAGTTGGCCTTTGATGTGCTGAAGTGTTATGTCCATGATTAGCAAGGTAAGTGGGAATCGTTTTTGCCTTTAGTTCAAGCTGTTTTGAATGACTCTTTTTCTTCAGCTATTGGCAAGACTCCATATGAGGCAACGTTTGGAAGACCTTTCCAGTTGTTGTTGTGAACCAGGACTTCGTCTTCAATACTACCGGAGGCGAACAGAGTGACGGAGTCTTACCAAGAGATCCTAGAGTCAGTAAAAGATAGATTGGCTAAAGCACAAGAGGCCTACACTTGACAGGCCAATAAAGACCGAAGGGATATGACATTTTCGGAAGGAGATTGGGTGTATCTTCGGATTATGAAGCAAAGATTGAAGCAGGTGGGCAAGCAATGCCCAAAGTTGTCTTTCAGGAGCTTCGGACCATTTCCCATCCGGAAAAAGATTAATGAGGTGTCTATGCAGTTAAAGCTACCTCCAAGTTGGACTATGCACGATGTATTTCATGTCAGTTGGTTAAAGCCATATGCAGGTCCACCCCCTTCAGAGGTCAAAGACGAAGCGAAACTAGACATTGTGGATGAAGCAGAACTAATGGTTCTAGAAAAGATCCTTCTGCAGCGTTTCAAGCATGGCTCAGGCCGAAGACTATGCCAGTTCCTCACGAAGTTTCAGGACGAGGAACGCATGAAGCTGTATGGCTTGATAGAGAATTTGTCGAAGACTATCCGGCGTTATTGACGGATTATCTGGAGGCTATGCAGCTTCCGTCAAGTTAAGCGTCAAGTTAAGCAGAAGGGGATGTCACGTGCATCCCGCACTTGGATGCCACGTAGACATCTCTGTACAGAAGGTGCAGGACCTGGGATGGTGAACTGGTCCCATGTGAGCCCAGTCCGGGACGAGTCAGCCAGGGATCCATCTCAGCCGTCCGAGGTCAGGTGTGCATTGTCCTGCACATGAGTCCAAGGTCAGATGTGCACTGTCCTGCACATGAAAGAGTGCCAGTCCGCACTATGAGTGTCCCTCTAGAATGATGTCAGTGGTTCTGTGTATCAGGTATGGTATCGGATGCTAGATCACTGAGTAGAGTATGTTTAGGACAAGGGGCCAGCCCATAGGGCTACCCTGGAGCTTAGTATGGGCATGGGAATGGTGTGAAACCATCCCCATGTGGGCCAGTAAGGCCTAGGCTGCTGGACCCACCAGCCATGGAAGGGCTGTGGGACAGCCCTAAGACAAGAATAAGGCCATTTTCAAGAGGTTACAGCCTTCATAGGGCTGTAGGGCAAGTATGGGGCAGCCCATACAGGCTGCCCAGCCCATGGATTATGGGCAAAGGCTATGCCCAGCCTTCTAGAAGCAAGCGCCAGCCTCCCCAACTTTCTGGGGAATTTACGCAGCATTTATTAGGATTTTTGGAGCATTTTATGCTGATTTTGCTTAGTCGTGGGAATATGCTGCTGGCCGCCTGCTCTTATGCTGGCCGACTCCCCCTGAAGGGTAGTATAAATAGTAGAGGTCCACAATCCCATCATTCATCTCATTTTTCACCAAGTGCTCAAGCAAACCAAGGGGCCAAGACAGCCAAGGGCTTGCTAACACAAAGGGGTGAAGGATTCAGGTCAAGGGCAGGATTTTCCAACCAAGAAAGGTCAAGTTTTCTGTATTTGTTTTCAGATTTACAGGTAATTGGGACCCAATACTGTGTCCTCTCCATCTCCCCCTTCTCTCTCTATTTTCTGCACATCTCCTTTCAGTTTGTGCGTTAATTTTCGTCGCGAAAAGAGTGCTGATTTCTGAGTTTTGAAGTACCGATCCTTCTTCGAAGCTTCCGCCCCGCATACTACAGAGGCATTAAAAATTAATCGGTGCACGAGGAACGTCAACAAGGGAATCAAAGATAAAAAGAAAAACACTGCTTTTTGGGGCTTAGTCAAAGAGTGGGGTCTATCCATTTTGGCTATTCAAGTGCATAATTTATACAGGTCTAAAATATTGAGGAAAGATAAATTTAAGGATTGGGTAGTGATGTTGTATGGGGGTGTGAATGGAGGGTATAGTGGATTTATGACTATTGTTAAAAGTAGTTTGAAACCTAACATCATAGCTAATTATCCTAATGGTAGAATTTTGGTTGTAGAAATACTTCTAGAAGGGGAGAGAGTTTGGGTAATAAATGCTTATGGGGCTCATAATCATAAAGTCAGAAGTGGGATGTGGGAATGGATAGTTAACCTAAATATTCAGGGTCATTGCATCCTTATGGGGTATTTTAACATGGTTGAGAAACATAGGGATAGGTGTGGGGGTAGAATTGTTTTGATGGGATAGTAGAAGATCAAGTGGGAGGGTCTGAGAGGGAGAATGGATTTAAGGGATGGGTGGGATATGGGTGAATGGGGATCGGATCTTGGGCATACTTATTTTAGTTTTGAATATTTTGGGTCATCTTCAAGATTAGATAGGGTCTTTTTCAGTCATCAAGATGTGTGGGTTCCTCACACTCTCAAATTGAATGTGGATTCCAGTACTGCACTGTATGACCATATGCCTCTAAAATGGGGATAACACGTAATGGGTTGTGAAGAAGCTGAGTTAAACAAGTTTCCTACTAGGAAACTAAGGGTAAACAATTTATTACTCAAGGATGAACTATTTATTAGACAAACAGAAGATGTAATTGAGAGACTCAAGAGGAGAGGCACTATACAAGAATCATGGAAGATTTTTTCCAATGCAATGCAAGATATAATTAGAGGGGTTGGGAAATTAAGAGTTAAGGAAAAAAAACAGGAAAGAAGGAGATGGGGTGATCTTGTAGAAACTCTATAGAAAAAGATGGAGATTGGGAAATTTACTGATGAGGAGGCTACTTGGTATTTCAAATGTCAAGCTGGGTTGAGGAGTGAAGATGAGAAATGTAGTAGCAGGGAGGAAATTAGAAACAAGTAATAACAAAAGGAAGTCAGATGGGTATCTATTTAAGTTGACTGAGGGGAAGAGGGGTAAGGAGATTATGGGGAGGGTTTTGGATGAAAATGATTAAGAGATAGAGGGGATTAGGTTAATAGCCAAAAATGGGTAGAGTTTTTGAGTTAATAACCCTCAGTCTCAAAGAGGATTACTAAAAAATGAAGCCAAATTTCTACAACAAATTAGCAATAGATTGGATAGGGCTAGATGGATGGAGAGAAATATTAAGATAGAGGAATGTTGGGATGCCCTTTTAAAGATGGGAAGAGAGAAATCACCTGGGTGGGATGGTTTATCTGTAGAATCCCTCATTGCCTTCTGGCCATCCTTAAAGGAATTTGTTTTAAAACCTATAAGAGTATTACAATATACGAAATCCCTAAATATGTCTAGATTGTACGTGCTCCAAAATGCAGAAAATGAAGGAGAGATCAACCGAACACAACCTTTGAATCGACACCCTAGACTCATATGATGTAGAGAAAAAATGTCTTGCAAATATATGTAGCTCCTAAGTTATTTAAGACTTCAATTGACCAAGATGGAATGAAAATGATGTCCAAACAAAACACAAATTGTAACCTTGTCAAGTCTACTTGCCTTGTAATAGCTGCTTTGTTAGTCCAAGAGACCTATGTCCGCGCGCACTGTGAAAATAAACAAATCTCTCTCCCGGCCGGGGATATAAACTTTTTTAGCCGTCGTGTAAGCGACGATTTTCAGTATGCCAACGTCGCTAAAACAGTCGTTTTAGATATTCGCTTAAACGACGGCTCCAAAAAATGTCGTATAAGCGACTAATTTTTTTAAAAAAAAATTTAGACGTCATGTAAGCGACAATATGTCGCTTAAGCGATGCATACATCATCGTATAAGTGACGCTAGATAATTTAAACACCCTCGCTAAACCCCCCAATGGCTTGTAGTGTTTAGTGCCAACATCTCTCGTACAACCACGTTGAGCCATTGTATTTGATTTCACCCCATGTGAGCCCACTTTGATGGCCCTCACTCCCATTTTACTCCATGTGAACCCCTTTGTGTGTATGTATTGTTTTTGTCACCTAGTCGTTGGCTAGGTTGGCTCCTAGAGTGTAGCCTCATGAAACATTTTTTAAAGCCTTTGAATCTACAAACATCCCCTTCTTTGTGAATATAGCCTTTGATGCTTGTGGCATACCTTGTTGCATGTAAACTTGGACGTGTCTACCTTGTGCAACCTTGGGGTCTAGAGCTCTATTTTCTAGTTTATAATTGAATATGGTAGCATCTTCTCTCTCTTTTTTCCCTTTAACATATTTTCTCTTTGTCCTCCTTCAACCTTGTGCCATCACTCCCTCTAAGTATGGTGGCATCTTCTTTCTCTTTTTTTCCTCTACCATATTTTATCTTTGTCCTCCTCCAACCTCGCACCATTGGGTGGTAGCATTCTATGGTGGACACAAAATCAGTGTCTGGGTCATTGCGTTTTAACTATTTGAAAAGCACCATGAATTTTTAAATAAACTACCTGTTTTATTCAAAATAAAGAAGTACTTGCCATCTTTTTGTAACTCCTTAAAAAGCACCTTAAATTTTAAAAGTAAGTACCTCTTTTATTAAAAATAAAAAGTACTGTAACTCCCCTGCTCTCTTTCATGTCAATATGTCCCCCAATATTTCATAAACTTCTCTCTCTCTCTCTCTCTCTCTCTCTCTCTCTCTCTCTCTCTTCCTTGGTCTCTTCGTGTCTTGTAGGTTATACCTTGTAGCTATGGATTTAATTTGATGCTCTCTCCCCCTTCCCCCTTGTAAATAGCAGATTGGTTCACAGAAGCTTGGTGCTTTCTTGAAGTTTGGTGCATCTTTATCTTTCTTGAAGTTTGGTGCATCCCTTGGCCATCAAGATTTGAGGTAAATGGAGGCAGGATAGCAGTTGTGGTATAAGGTTCAAGAAGATTTGTATGTTTTAAGCTGCTATTACAAGTTAAATTGACCTAGCTTAAAGGCTAGTACATTTTTTTTATTGTCTCTTTTTGTTATAGTTATTAGTAATACCAAATAAGTATTCATTTTTGTTCACTTGGCTTAAAGGTTGGTACATTATTTTTATTGACCACTTTTGTTGTTGTTATTAGCAATACCAAACACGTGTTCATTTTTGTTCACTTGGAGGCTCTAATTTTGTTGTTGTTATTAGCAATATTGAACATGTATTCATTTTTGTTCACTTGGAGGCTCTGATTATTTCATCGTACTTATTGATGTCCATGTAAAAGCGCATGTGGTAGTGCAAGAATAGTCTTTCTTAGGGTTATAATGTTTCCTCTTTTTAAACACACACACACACACACATGTATATATGCCTTATTATGTCTATCTTTTATTTTCAATGTTTTTAAATCTCATTTATGTACTTATATTTAAAATATAAATAATTTCTTCTCTTTCAGATACATGGGTTTGCCTCACTGTCTACATGCCGTTACTCAGACCTGACCATGCATAAATAGTTTCTTCTCTTTCAAATACTGTGGTGTTCCTCACTATGCACATGTCCATACTCAGATTTATCTATGCATAACTCTGTAAATTGCTAACCATGCATGAAAAGAATGGACACACTATTATAGGCGGGCCTATTTGTTGTGACGTCTTTTTTGACAGAAATAAACTTGTAAAATTTTATTGAAAGCTTCAAATTCATGTCAATAAAAACATCGGTTTGAATGCTCACCGAAATAAGCATAGATATGAGCATCAAAATAAGCATTGTAGGCGACGAGTCAAAATTATGTTTTGTTTAGGATGGTTTTTCATTGCTTTTGTCAAAGTACTGACGACTATTTCGACAATTACTTTGATGGATGTATGGTTTAAATTTTTTTTGGCATACTGGCATATCCAAGTGCACTCCTACAGTTCAATGCACCACTATGCTAGCATTGAAGATTATTTACAATAATTATACTCAAATTTTACAAAACATGGAATTTTATTACTTAGAGGAGGTTACATAGAGTCTTTTATTTATGTTCACAATATATGGTCAAACACATGGAGCCGACAAAAAAGTACTTAAAGACATAAATCTTGTACAAAGTACCGTGCGAGCAAGGCTGAATCTAATCATCGGTGGACTTAGGGTTTGACATTGGTCCCTGAAAAAATATTCATAACACCAAAACTAAAAAGTGGCAAGTGATGCAAAACTTTAGTATGGGTGCAATGTATAGGGTGCTTACCATATTGACCACATCTGTCGAGTTGAAATCAACACCCTCTCGCTCAAGTTGCTCGAGGAGGGCATACGTGCCATGCTTTAAGGTGTAGAGAGAGAGAGAGAGAGAGAGAGAGAGAGAGAGTGCTAATGGACCACTTTTTGGTGTTTATATTCAGAGAATCACCATCCCTCAAATACTACAGGATTCTTGGTTTAAGAAGGGCTACATACCGCCGAAGTTTGCAGAGGAGAATGCCATTAGTTTGGAGGATGTTGATGCAGTTTTTAATGAAACGAACGTAACCTCTATATCATTAACTGTGCACGATTGACCATGCTGGAAACCAACTATAAAAGTTGGTGAAATGCTTAAAGCAACCATAAATATATTAGAACTTTAAGTCCTTCTAGAATATTGCTTAGACAAGTAGAATGGATAGTTCCCCTTTTGGATCATAGCTTCTTAGGAATTTCAACACGCTCCCCACTATTAAAGCCAAAGGCAACTTCTGTTTCACAAGAGAAGGATAGTGAAAAGATCGAGGGCTCCCCCTCCACTATAGCCACCTACTCGCAGGATAACCACCCCTAACTTCACTTAACCAACATTCTAAAAGGCTTACAATAATTCCTCATATCTCTATGCATAATCTCTATGCATTAGCCTTATGAAGAAGCTCTATGCATAAGCCTTATGCATAATCCTTATACATAAGCTCTATGCCATGGAGAATCCCACTCTTCAACATGCCATTGTAATAAAACCTCGTTCGATAATGACCAAACTCTGCAAGCATTTGGGAGGGGACCAATCACAAGCTCACACAGTTTGGTCACCGTCCACCCCCCTTACTCAAGTTTGAAATCCAAGAGCAAGGGTTTGGGCCAAGTTTTCACCACCAAATACCTAACCCCTCACCGTACTGCTTTACCACGACACTTGCGCGACAATTCAAGAAATGCTCCCCCTGATCTCTCCGTACCCTCACACATCACTAGCGACTAGAAATGTTTATTGTAATACAATGTGATGTGGAGAGTGATAGAACCACAAATAGACGATTGATATCACTTACAATTTGATTTCAAGCATGACTCATGCTTATCATTTCATCATTACAATAGAATTCACTCATTCTTTATGTCCTTCAATATCCCTCCAATATCCTTTTGGTAGCTTCAATGCTTGAGGATGTTGAAGATTGAAGCTCTATACTAAAGATTTGTGAAGCACAATTCAGTTGTTTTCCCTCCTCTTCACCATGCTACAAGAATCACCAAGGAAAGCTCCATATAGTCCAAAGATGATTGAAATGAACCATTTCTAAGTGATAGCAAGCATTAATGACATGCGTTAGGGCTTCAATGATGAAAATGACCAAAAAAATTCACCTCCCCTGTTGAAAATCGCCGCCAACTTCTATCTAGGTTTTCTCCACTGGTTGTTGTGAGCCAATAAGATGTTGTTGAAGCTTCCTAGCTTGCTTGAGTACTTGCCATAGGTATGGATGATAGACTTGGAGCAAAATATATGATATTTCTAAGATTTGGAAGCTTCAAAAGAGAGCAAGAAAATAGGGTTTTCAAGGCTCCAAACACGTCAAAAATGGATATCAACATGAAGAAAATGATTCCCCCAATGCATTCCCCATGCTTAGGCTCATAAACAAGATAAAGCTAGGGAAATCTCTAAAAATATGAGTATAAGAAAAAATAATTTGATTAGCAAAAATTAAATAGGATTAGTGAACCTTCCCAAATTTGGTCCGGCAGATTTCAAAATTTGGTGTGGTACCCCTAAATTTTGGTCCACAACACATCCAAAAGATTTAGAGATTAACCAGTGGGATGGGACTTTCATCTTTGAATGTTGCCTTAGTCATCTTCTTGATCAAGAAAATCAAGAACATCAACGTCATCCCAAATCTCTTGTGTACAATGCTAAGGCTTTTCTCCCCCTATCTTTACCTTGTGTGTGACGTCCCAGAGCTTCATTATATCAACCATGTGATCTTTAATCCATCTAGGATAGACCTCTTCACTACCTGGTGCTGGCATAAACTCACTCTTGATTTGATTGACGACTTTATCCTTCTTTGCACTATCACATTTATGCCATGTAGTCATCAAGTCATGGGCAAACACTATATGGCATAACTGTGGGAATCGAGACTTCATCTCGTTGCCAACATCATTGAGGACCACATTTCTGTCCACTATTTTGTATCAAGACGAGCCAGATTGGGGTACATGGGTTTGTGTTGAAGCGGCGGGATGAGCGTGAGTGTGGTGTCCCCTCACAATTGGCAATAGGTGGGTGTTCACGCTAAGGTAAAAAGCATCTATATGACTAGAAGTAGTCGAGCAAGCAAGCTGTGGGAAAGATTTGTGTGACGTGCCTTGGGTGTTCGGGGGCATGGCTTATGTAGTGGTGGGCTGTGATGGCTATGCAGAAGTGCCAACGCCTCCCCCAAAGTAGGCTTGAGCCATAGCCCTTTACTCAGGGTTCATTTTCGAGATGAAATGAGGAAACTGGACTGGGGACATTGCTTGTAGTATAGGCATGGTGGTGGAGGGATTGGGGTTGTATGCGGGTGTGTCTTTTGGTGTGCGATCCATGGTTTACACGCATACCATCACAACATGCCCATGCTTATGGGTTTCCCCAATAACATGTCCATGCTTATGCCATGACTCTAATAAGGAGAGGAGCATGGGCAACATCAAAAGCAAGAAGATTCTTTAAAAAAACCAAAGACAATGAGATTAGGGCAATTATCGGGAGGGATTGTAAGCTAATTGGAGTCTTAAGGGAGGCCTTGAGCGGAGAGACCAAGATAAATCTTGTGCCTCAAGAGAAAATGATTGAAAACCTACAAAACAAACACAAACAAGACATATTAGAAAAACAATGAAATCACACACACACCCCACACCACACACACATATAATCAAAAGCAAAGATAAAGAGATCAAAAGCAAGGCCTACCTAGAGTTGTAAAGGTTTAGGGTCTGGATGAGCCTACAAAACAAACAAAACACAGCATGTTAGCTAATTTTGAAAGACCACACACACCCCACACCACACACACATATAATCAAAAGCAAGGGCAAATAAATCAAAAGCAAGGGAAAAGGAGAAGGGCAACCTAGATTCTCAAAAGTTTGGGGTTTGCACCATGAGACCAATTAGAAGTTGCAAAACAAACAAAAACACATCATGTTAGCAATGAAGAAAGACCACCCAAATACACAAAATCAAAAGCAAGAAAGAGTTGAGGGAAGGCCTTAGGTTTAGGTTTTAGGGATGGTGGAGGTGAGAGGAGAGAACTTTCAGAAATTTGGATGAGAAAAGAACCTGCAAAATTGTCAAAAACGCTATAAGTGAGGCACCGCGGTTCTGTTCAAAAATTCCCAGAGTCGAAATAGACATCGAAATAAGCGTCGAAAAGGTGTCAAAAAAACATCGATATTTGACTTGTGCTTTCAATGCTTATTTTGACGTTTATTTTGAAGCCCGATTGAGTTCACTTTTTCATGCAAATTCTCATTTAATATTTGAATTTTTTGGCAGCCTGACACCTTTTCATTAAAAATTAGAATATACCGCCTAGGCCATGCATGAACTATAAAAGAAGCTCTACCTCCCCCTCATTTAAACCAAATTCACATGTGTATTTAACATACATGGATCCCGTGAGTAATATGAACCTTTCAAAAAATTTCAATTTAGAGGAGAAAATGTTGTGCCCATGCAGTCATTGCAAGTATGAAGTCGCCCGTACATCGAAGAATTCCAAAAAATGGGGCATATTTCCAGTGGAGCACTTGCAATATCTACTTACTGGCCTCAATGTTTGTCCATATAACAATAAATTGATTGATCACGTGGATATCCAACCGGATCAGAGCAAAAGAGGAAGGGGAGAGACAACCTTGATGGAATTGGAACCTAAACAAGCTTTGACGAAATCAGATGAAGTTCTAGAACACGACATGGATGACATGATAGATGCCCTGCACGACACAAGCCATAGAGTATCTCATCATGATTCAGAGCATGCAATAGCCCAAGAAGTAGAATACATCAAATGACGGATGGAGCATGCTTCTTGAGAGGAGAAAGAGCTACATAGGCTTTCCTGTCTACCACTTTATCGTGGAGCACGTGTTTCAGTTTTGCACACTTGCCTCTCCATATTGATCTTGCAATCAATATATGGGTGGTCTGACCTAGATTCACTCGCTCAACTTCCAGATTCACTCGCTCAACTTCCAGAATTTCCCTCTAGTAGATAGCTTCAACAAACCATACAACAAGAAAAACATAGTGGTGGGGTGAGGTTATAAGCGATGGCAAGAAGAACCTTGCATATGGTTGTGATTACCGTGTAAGGGAGTTTTTATATGTACACAAGAAACTGTTATAGACAGTCTTGGAAAAGATTTTGTTCTTAATACAATTTGATGATTCTCTTTTTCTTGTAGTATCGTAAATTTGGTGTGCTTTGGTCACACAGTCGTCACTTTCGAATGGAGCGAATAGATAAGAAGAGAAAAACATTTGATTACGGGGTGTCAAGAAACGTTTCATGTAAGAAAGTCATTCAAGTGCGAGTAACCTAAGTAGTGAAGTTGGCATGCTTGATTATTGTGGAGCGATATAAGACATTATCAAGGTTGGGTTCAAAACGTTTTCTATGTTCATTTTTAATGTGAAGCGGTTGAAGGTGGTGACTTAAGGACCACAAGCAATCATGCGCAAAGAAAAGAACGAATTTGTTCAAGTAGACTCATTAGGGGTCCCTTTAAGGATTTGTACACATTCTCTCTCTACAAAATTGGGCTCATGTGGTGAAATGTTTGCAAATCAACTCAGAAGTGAGCGGAGTTTGAAACTTCAAAATCTACTCTTCAAGAACTTTCCAATGATATATAGCATGGTGGAAAAATTTGCATGTTCAAGAAGTCTCCAAATTTAGTGATGATGACATGGCACGTTACACATCATTAGTAACGTGCCATGCCATCACCAAATTTGGGGACTTCTTGAATATGCAAAATTGCCCATCATGCTATATATCATTGGAAAGGCCTTGAAGAGTAGATTCTGAATATCCAAAATCCACTCACCTCTGAGTTAATTTGAAAAAATTTCATCATGAGACAATTTTTGTAGAGAGAGAATGTGTGTACAAATCCTTAAAGGGCCCAATTTGATTCCAAATTTCCCCTAATGCCACAAAGATATGGACAAACCAAAGGGACACATTTGTGCTACCAGAGCATTGTGAGTAGGTCATCTTCAAGGTGGACCTGAGAGATCATACCTAGTTGTTTGTAATCCAAATTGATCCACACTTTAAACATATATTTGAAGATATAGAAATATCAGATGAAGTAGAGGTTGAGGAATCCCGTCAAGAAGCATAAGAAACATATATTGATCTAGTTGAAAAACTAGGAGAAGGATCAAATGAGGGAATAGTAATTCAACAATTAGAACTTGAACCAGAACCAAACACAAGAGCTAATCTAGAATTTGAAGAAGAAATAGATGAAAAACTTTCAACACAACCGCCTCTAATGCTTGAAATAGAAGAGGACGATACAGATGAACTACCTTATACTCCAACAAATGAGGATACACCCATTGACGAAGATGGAGATGGAGAGGTCTTTCTAGAAATAGATTTATTTTGAGCCATGGATCTAAATGACCGGTGTGAGGTGAAAAAAAGAAAAAAGACCTGCCTCTATAGCCCTTCACCTCCCAAACTTGGATACAACAACACGAACAGAGGCACCACCAGCCATCGGCTGGAACACTCTCTCACGGTTCACCACCCACCCACACCATAAGGACAGCTCAAAACCCCAATAAACAGATGATTATCCAGTAAAAAACATACAAAGCACCAACCATGTACAACTCAGCAATTACACCAAAAACCAGGACTCTGGCCAGGATTTACTACCAACAAGGGAATTCACCCTTGCGTCTGACAACCAAGCCTCTGTCTCCCGGTCTCTGCACTCTCCAGAGGGCGCCCCACCAGCAACCCTTCTTCACTTCACGTCTGTAGCCCGGCTACTCTCTGTCCAGCTGCTACCTGCCAAGTGTCGTAGGCGAGCCCCACTGTCTCCAGCCCACACATGAGCATCTCTACTACAGCCAACTCACATAAAAAACCAAGGCTCTCTCTCTGGTCAGCACCACTCTCTGCCTGCAGTCATCGCCCACACAAAACCAGCCACTTCTCTCTTCAGAAGGCACCCACACCAGCTAACCCTCAACAAGAGCTGCAATATCTGCCCACAGCTCATAGTCAGCAACATTAACTTACCAAACATGACCATCACAGTCGGTGCCATGCATTTGGCAACCATGTCCACATTCATGCTAAAAATGGAGTGCCATCTTTGCATCTAGAATCAGCCTAGACTGACCAACCATCATCACATTCGGAGTTCCCGGCACACTTTCACATGCAGGCATCACCATCAGCTCGTTAAAAAAAAACATAAAACCACCCACTCTTTACATTTGCCAGGGCATTCAGGGCAAAGTTTATTCACACATCACGCGTCCCATATGTACACAGACCCAAAACACCTTTCAGATTTTCACCTGACATACTTTGCCCAACCCCTAGCCTGCTGAATCATTTATGATCAGCAGCAAGCATATGACCACGTTTCCCTCTGTCAATCCTTTGAGCATCATACAGTGTAATCAAAACATCTCTATTCCATGTGATCAAAGAAAAACTGTCAACTTCCCCGAGCGTAGTTTGCCATCCCACTTCCCACCACGGTATATAAGAACTTTTGGAAACAAAGCTCCTGACAGACACACCATCCTGCCTCATCTCAAGCCCAAAATCACTGATACGGTCAGCACTAATATTAGAAAACCAGTGCAGCAACTCCTGCTGAGGGTAATAGCTGATGAAGGCTTCATCAAGAAAAACCTGCTGTGCCGTAGCATTTCCTTGTCCATCAACATAAGAAGCATCACCATCAAAACCAGCCACCATAGGCAAAACAAACTCCCCTTCAACACGCACGATTCCCAAAGCATCCACTTCAGTTCTTGTATGCTCATCTTCATCAAGGCCAATAAGAAATTCATCTATCACAGCATCCATAGTCTCATCCATAGCATTAGCATCATTCAAATACTTCTGGCGTTGCTCTTCCTTCATAGCATCAATCCTTCTTATGGCTTTCTTAACATTAATGCACATCTGATCATCCAACTCCAACTCAGGTTCATCATCCTGCAGACTTTCTATATCCCACTCATCCCACAAAGGTACATCATCCAAAGACTTTAAAGCATATTCTTTCACATCACATGCATACCTTTGCTCATGATTCACTTGTACCTCCTCGCATTCGTCCTGTATGGGCTCTTCTTGTTGAGCAACCTCATCACCAAGCACTTCCTCATCAATAACCAGGGCATCCATGTCTGCATCCTCCTCACTGGATGAAGTATCCTCTGTTCCCTCACTAGTAGTGGTGCTACTGGTCGTATCATCAACACTCGAATCAGCTTCACTTTCCTCTTCATTATGAATAGGCTTCTGGTTATTCATATTAAACTGCTTTTTATCCCCTCTTCTGTCATACAGAGTAATGACTCCTTTCCTTCAATCCTGAACAACCTTCACCACTCTCAGCCATGGTCTTCCCAGAATGATGGGGAATGCACCCATTCCTGCAGGCATAACATGACAATCCACAAGCACCTTTACATCAAAAGCTTGCAATTCTAACTCCTTGATCATACCTAAGCATTTGACCTTCTGGTGATTGGCCAGCCGAATACAAAAACCAGACGCTTCAGTAAAACTAAGACCAAGCCTCTCCACAGCTGCTAGTGTGATTACACAAATCTGTGCTCCACCATCTATGTATGCCTCTCCCAGATTCTTCCCTTTATACCATACATTCACCACAGGACATATATCAGGCAACTCCTGAACAGATAGAACAGTCACTATCCCTTTGGCAGGCTCCTTCTCTCTCGGGTTCACAAGTTTTTTCCACTGATGCTTCAAGTTGGGAGCTAACTCTATCAATTGCCCAAAAGTAATATTAGCCTTCCAGCCATGTCCTCCTGCAAATTGTAACTATCCTGCCCAACCCCTAGTGGAAAATCAGTCACCTAAAATTTCCTACGAGACTTCCGCTTCTGCTTGACCTTTACATCCCCTCCTTCCTTCATTTTACCTTTCTTCTTGCTAGGCCCTGGAGCATCCTTGCCTTCCCTTTCCTGTGGCATCCGTTTCCCCAAAGGCATCACATCAGCTTCTGTCTCCTTCATCTTCTCAAGGGTGACCACATCTATCACCTTAGTTTTACCTTTCTCCTCATTTGTCAACCCACTGGTCCCTGCTTCACCTTTAATTTCAATCCCATAATCATTTGCCCTGTTGGGAATCTGAGAGGGTAAGGGATACATATCACCCATTCGCTGAGGCTTATCACAATCTGTACTTAGATGTCCAAGCTCACCACAATTCCAACATGTAGGAATAAACCATCTACCCCTGCCAAAACCACAGCCACTTCCATAGCCTGTCTGACTTTCAACCCCTTCCTGATTATATCCTCTGCCTCCACCACCTGTGTTTTCCATCATCTTCAAACTCGGATTCTTCATACAATCCACCATTTGCCTCATGTCCTGTTTAAGCCCTTCATCAGAAGCTGTAACAGCTGTAGGTGCCACCTGTGTCCCCTGTGGTATGACATTTTTCACCTGAACTTCTGTTGGTTGCACTCTTTCCAGCACGGTTCTCATCGGTACCGCTTCTACCCTTCTCATTTCAGGCCTCACTGCCACTGGAACCATCCCCAGCTGGTTCATTCATTGCAATTTCCAATCCTTTGATTTGGCAATCTCCACCGCATCCTCATAAGACTTGGGCTTCTTTAATTCCACCTTCCAGCGAATGCCTCCTTTCAATCCTGCAGTAAAACGATCCTTCTTCATCATATCCGGAGGTACCTGATCATCTCCCAAAGCCCTGCACAAGGTCTCCCACAGCAAAGAGAATTTCTTCACATAATCATCAATCGGCTCCAATTCACTCTGTATCAATCCCTGCACTTCATGCCAAACTCTGTCTGGATCCTCAATCTTCTTGAACCTGTTCAAAAGAGCAGTCTTCAATCCATCCTCGGTCATAGAAATGTGTGGCTCAGCGTCCTTCAATGACTCCTCATAACTTCTGGACCATGCCCTCGCATCTCCCTTCAAACATATATTCAGCAACCGCAATACCTGTGCTGGTTCATTGATGTGGTTGCTTATGCATGCAACCTCCATCTTCTCCAGAAAATCTGCCACATCTTCATTAGGACCACCAAAAAACTCTGGATATGACATCATCTTGATCCCCAAGCTTCACCTTCAAACCCAAAAAAAACCAGAAAACACCTTCCTTCAATCTCTCACTCTGGGGCATACACCCTTGTAAGAGAAATACATGAGCTTTCCTCAATGGGGGCGCCAGAAGAATGTGAGGTGAAAAAAAAGAAAAAAGAACCTGCCTCTATAGCCCTTCACCTCCCAAACTTGGATACAACAACACGAACGAAGGCATCACTAGCCACTGGCTGGAACACTCTCTCACGGTTCACCACCCACCCACACCATAAGGATAGCTCAAAACCCCAATAAACAGATGATTATCCAGCAAAAAACATACAAAGCACCAACCATGTATAACTCAGCAATTACACCAAAAACCAGGTTTCTGGCCAGGATTTACTACCAAGGGAATTCACCCTTGCGTCTGACAACCAAGCCTCTATCTCCCGGTCTCTGCACTCTCCAGAGGGCGCCCCACCAGCAACCCTTCTTCACTTCACGTCTATAGCCCGGCTACTCTTTGTCCAACTGCTACTTGCCAAGTGTCGTAGGCGAGCCCCACTGTCTCCAGCCCACACATCAGCACCTCTACTGCAGCCAACACACACAAAAAACCAAGGCTCTCTCTCTGGTCAGCACCACTCTCTGCCTGCAGTCATCGCCCACACAAAACCAACCACTTCTCTCTTCAGAAGGCGCCCACACTAGCTAACCCTCAACAAGAGCTGCAATATCTGCCCAAAGCTCATAGTCAGCAACATTAACTTACCAAACATGACCATCACAGTCGGTGCCATGCATTTGGCAACCATCTCCACATTCATGCTAAAAATGGAGTGCCATCTTTGCATCCAAAATCAGCCGAGACTGACCAACCATCATCACATTCGGAGTTCCCGGCACACTTTCACATGCAGGCATCACCATCAGCTCGTAAAAAAAAACATAAAACCACCCACTCTTTACATTTGCCAGGGCATTCAGGGCAAAGTTTATTCACACATCACGCGTCCCATATTCACACATCACGCATCCCATATGTACACAGACCCAAAACACCTTTCAGATGTTCACCTGACACCGGCGACTGCTATTATGATATAAATCAAAGGGAAAATATCATTTTACGGTATATGCATCGATATCTATGCTAGTAATAATAATAATAAGTTTTCAAATTTCTCTAATAGACTTCAAGAAAATTTCACTGGTCATATTTAGAAATTCAAGGTTCACTGCTTATATTTATAATCAAAGTTAGAAAGTCATAGATCATCATTTATTCTATCATCCTCGGCTAGATCCATGGCTCCAAAAAGGTCAATTGCAAGAAATGTTTATGTATCCTCTTCAATGTTCCCTATCAGATGTACTTGGCTCTCCATCAGAACTTGAGGACTACATTTGGTTCATATTCTCTTGAATCTATCCCTTAGGCCACGTAGGTTCCACAACTAATCTACCTTGGCTCTTGGATTTCAATATCAACTCTATTATTTGTCTCTTAAGTTTCTATAACATCAACTCCATCATTATAACTCTTTGGTTCTTCTTCTAGTTGCTCGCCTTCAAAAATTTGTTTGCTACGAGGAGAAACTTGGACTAAAAACAACCACCTTAAATCCTTTAGAACTGCTTTAAAGATTACTTCCTCACAATGTTCTGGTAGGACAAATGTATCATTCTAGTCCGTCCAAAACTTTGTGGAGTCAAATCGGACAAACCCACTATTGTCCTTCCTTAGAGTTGCATTTTGTCCATTTGTTATGACCTTGAACCACTTCACATCAAAAATAAACATGTGAAAGCCTTTAAAAGCAACTTTTATGATGTTTTGAATAGTTCCACAATCATCAAGCATGCCAACTTCTAAATTCAAGTCACTTATACTTGAGTAGCTTTCTTGCACAAGGTTAGCTTACGCCGCTATGAAAAGTATTCTTTTATGATGTATTCGTTCCACTCCAAAATGACGTATGTGTGACCAAAGTGCACCATATTTATGATACTGCAAGTACAACAAGAATCAACATGCAAGGTGATGCATGATAAATAATCTCTTCTTTTTATTAATGAGATAGTAGTCAAGGAGAAGGATACTTACATTGCAAGCTCCTCCTCCTCCTCCTCTATGATAGTCTAAATCTTCTTTATTGTACTTCCAACTTTTCTTAGATTTCTTCCTCCGCTCTAATTTTCGGTGTTGATTCTTCTTGAATTTATTATCCTCCAAGCTCCCCGATAATTAGTTAAATAAAAGAATGTTTTTCTCTTCCATTAAACCTCACACACCTTTTGTAATCCTTCTATTTTTTTTGCTTCTTCCTTCCTATATTTTAACCTCCACTCATGTACTCTTCCTCCTATTATACTTTGCTTGTGTTATTTTTGCATCAAGCCATCAATGCGACGAAAAGGCAAGTAGTTATGCAAGCTCTCGAGGGTACGATAGGGTTCTTGTTATTCGACTCCTTCTAAAATTTTGTCGGGCTATGATACGTTGTGCCTTGACCTCTTGATATCTTTCAATCCATTTAACCATGGAATTTAAGTTCAAGATGCAAAATTTATTAATCTTATCTCATAAGATATTGTCCATCACACACCCTTACGAGCCCATTTCCTTTTGGATCTTCCACAACTACTCTATTATCTTCAAGATGGCTCCATAGCCAAGGCATCTTTCAGTCATATGTACTTAGAAATTATGTTATGTAAATAAGAGATTCTTGTACAAGACATACTACCCTCTAGCCGAGATTGTTGCCCCACAAATCCCTTTAAGGTTTTCATGAACCTCTCTAGAAAAAACATCCATCGAGTATGGGCAATCCCTACAATTGCAACCTCATCAACGACATGAACTAAGAGGTGCATCTGAATCATCAATATGCTTGTTGGTAGAAACTTTTCTGCCATGCACATGGCTTCCAAGGAGTTTAGACGTGCACATGAAACTAAGAGGTGCATTTGAATGGTAAATATGCTTGTTGGTAGAAACTTTTCTACCATGCACATGGCTTCCAAGGAGTTTAGACGTGCTCATGAACTAAGCGGTGGTAAATATGCCTTTTTCGAGAAACTTTTCTACCATGCACATGGCTTCCAAGGAGTTTAGAGGTGCTGACTCTAAGGTATCTCACCTTATTTCCTTGGTGGATATCCGACACACCAATGTACTAATCTTGTATATGGTAGCTCTTATTTCTTCGGTGAAGTATCTCGTTACTACAATTGGAAGCACGAGAGTCTATCCATGAATAACTCATTGCCAATGAAGTGGGCAAGAGCTTGCATCAATGGAGACTACACACACACACACTACAAGCATGCATACACAAGAGAAAGAAAGAAGCATTCAACTAATCATAGATTAATCTACTTCAATGATGCTAAAACAGATTAAGAGAAAGAAGTGGAGCTATACTCATTGGAGCTTGATGCTCATTAGAGTACAATAGAGAGAGAGTTAGAGAGTTGCCATAGCTTGACTCAAGAGCTTCACTCAATAGCTTATGAGAATGGCAAAAACGTACACTTTCTTTAGCTAACATCTCTTTTGTAGAGATGTCACTAACCCTAACCCTAGGCCTCTTTCACACATGGGCGGACAACCCCATAAGTGAGCCTGGCTTAATACACTTAGAACTCTCATTTAGAACCCACATTGGCCTAAAACGATTTACATTGCACTTTGACACAAAAATATGGAAAAATTATGTGCGTCTTTATGTTCCCATGGCTACAATCCCGCTCTCTCGCATTAAGTGCTTCCGGCCTCCTTCTATAATCCGTGTTTCGGTGAGTGTTTGAATATTCCCCCCTTCCTAAATCGCGCACGTCCTTGGGCATGGTAGAAACAAAAGCTGCCAAAAACAATGGAAGATAAGTAAAACCTTTTATTGAAAAAAAAACCAGCACAATGACAATCTCACATGTGAGCATGGAAGTGAAAAGGCCGATTAGAGTTTTAAAGAGTGCTAAAAGAAGCGAGTAAAGACTAGTCAAAGTGAGACTAAGTGGTAGATAGTGCTATGCAAAGGCAAGTGAGCTTGTACACCGCAGGTTATGACCACAGTCCCAATGTCCTACAAGTGTTTAAGTTATTCCTAAGTGGCAACCCTACTTCTAAATATAAGCCATGGTGGTTGGACCTTTCTTTCTTTGTTGGTTTTTTTTTTGGGGTGTAAAGAGCAGAAGATTAAAGAGAATTATTACTTTTAGCTTGATCAAGAGGAAGGTTCCATCCCAATGAGACCCAAGCAATGGCCAAGAGACCCAAGCAATGGCCAAGAGACCTCCGCCAAGAGAATCTAAAGGCCGCTAAGTATCTCAAGGGCGACAGACCCTTTTCTTTCTTTTTGACATAAGGAGTACCCCGTGAAGATGAGGGCATCGGTCTGGAGGGCCCATAATGTACCCCAGAGTCCTACCAGCATCTATCAAGGCGATAGAGTCCTTGAAGGTCTTCTTCTTAATCTTTTAGACGTCAGCGTTCACCCCATGGAAACCAAGGCATCGGCCCCAAGGTGCTAAGACAACCCAAGGTCCTACCAAGCATTCCACATGGCCATAGACACGTCATGTCTCGAGTCACTTGTATATATTTTTTAGGGCATGTGTTTTGTAAATTTTTTATTAATCGTAGCACCTAGCCCATACCTAAGAGGTAGCTACCACTAGGGATAACTAATATACTTCGAGAGCATAAGAACTTGGCATACTCCGTTGGCATATATCTTACACCGTCTTCAAAAAGAAATATCTACTACTAAGTCCTCTAAGAATCTAGAAAACACTCACCACATAGTAACAACTAATTTAAAACTTAAACCAGCCAACTGTGTGTGAACATGCAAACAATATATGCAAAAGTGAAAAGCACATAAAGAGCAAAAGATTATGATTTGAATACACCTGTTGTAGTGCTCGTTGATGTTGTGCATTTGTCTTGATGCATTGCTGATGTGCATATTGCTTCTCTTTGCTCTTTGTAGGCATTGCATGTCTCCCCCCTTCCTAATTTGTGTGCACAATTTGTGTGCACGGTAGGTGGACTATTGGGGCGTGTTTGTATGCTCTTGTTTAACTGAGATCTCTGCAAAATGTCTTATTAACAAACAAGAAAAGAAAAGAATAAAATTTGTTATTGGTGCCAATCACCGAATATAGCCGAGGGGAAAAACCCAGTGGGAGAAAAGTGCCCTGGCTTATTGATCTTATTGTGGAGTTGATGAGCTTACCCTTGCACTGGCGGTGGATCCGTGTCCACTTCTGCTGGAAAGATGGTATCAATCACTTCAGGATGCAAGGATAACCCTGTACAAAAGCCGGCCTCTGAAGAAGGTGGTAGAGGAAGGAGTGCTTCCTCGCTAAAATATGGCATTGGTTCTATGGGAAGGTTAAGCAGACAATTTCAATTTTGGAATTGCTCAATATAGGTGCTCATAGTGATCCAAAATTGACATGTTGAGGCTGAGGGAAGAAGGACTTGCAAGATCCCTCCATTGTTGTGCTTGATGCATGTTGCAAGTCATTTATGCATGTATCCCTCCATTGTTGTGCTTGAACCTCCTCAGGTAATCTACATTGATTTGGTCCTCGGTCTGGTACTCTCACATCAAGAAGGTTATGGCGTTGGGGTGTAATTCCCACAATTTGTTTCATTAAGCCCGTGCCATATCGTCGAAAGTAAGAGCGGCGTAGCCAACAAATGTGTGAAGCTTCCCCTAATACGAGTTGTGTACACTCTTGACAATGTGGAAATGGATGATGCTGTTGATAGAATAAAGTGACAAAGTGATGCCCACAACAAATTTCACCTAAGGGAGCATAAAAGTACCTAGAATGAGTTTGAAAAGGAGGAGCACTATAACCCCCGCGATGTTCAGGTTGAGTACTATCAGGGTCAATGCATGGTGGACATGTATCTCACCAAGTATCTATCAGGAGGTATCTGGGCGTAGAACAATGAAATTTAGAAACTTCAAACTTTATACACTCATATCCATCATTACAATCCCTATCAAAAACAATGTAGATAAGATCATCTCAAAAAGAACACAATCCTGTAAAGGCATAAGGAACCACATTACTAAAAGTGAGACTATTCAAACACTGATCTAACACTGATCTACCAAAGAGCTTCAATTGTAGTGTTAATGCCTTACCTTTGGTTTTGGGTATGTCCTTCTTAAGAGGTGGGAAGGATAGCAATTGTCGAGGAATTTGAGCAAGATAAGAGGATTTAGGCAGTGAAGTGCTAGAATCTATGCTCAAAGGAGACTCATGTAAAGTTGGATTTGTCTTAGGTACACAAGTTGATGGTGGAATTGTGTAACAACAAGGAGAAGTTGGGACAACTGGTGATTCAATACATGTTTGGGGAAAGTCAACACGAGTAGATTTGTAAGTGCTATTACAACCACCTATCCTATCTTGAAGAGGTTGTGTTGATTTCCTTTGCACCCACTGATATGAAAAACCAAGAGTGGCTTTTGGAATCTTATTGATACACTCTTCTGGCTCTAGCAAACCATGGCATTTGGGAAGCCAAAGTGCTGTTGCACCCTCATAATAGCCTTGTGCTTTAAGAACATGCTTTGGGACCCAATGAGTAACAATCTGAGGTTTAGGCTTGGAAAAGATATGCTTTTTAGGAGGTTTAGCAACTAGGCTAAATGGTACAAGTTTGTACGCATCTTTGGGTAGCCAAATTGACAATTCCTTCTTGCTTGGCCTTCTTTGAGCAGTGACTAGAGTAGTTGAAACATGCCATCCATGGCCCTCATTTGAGGACTCATCGATTATCCACATCATTTGTCTTGGAGCTTGAAGAGCAGATGTTGAAATTGGGTTGTGTAAGGTAGAACTACCACCCTTTTGACATGATAAAACTCGTGGAGCAGCAAATCCCAAGATGTAATCAGAATCAATTTGTAATTTGTATTGTCTATTCTTCCAATCTAATGAACAATTGGTAGCACTTAACCATGATCGACCAAGAACAACGTCTACCACTGCCTTGGACTTACTAGCCACATAAAAGGGAACTGACATCTGGTGATCCTGAATGGACATCATAATGACACATTTTTCCTCTATAGGGTTATCTTCACCTGAGAAGCTTCGTAAGTCAATAGGAATGTGCACAAGTGTTGGTTGTCCCAAGGCTACCCATGTGTCAAATGAGAGAACATTATAATCTGTACGAGTATTAAATGGTGAAAGACATAATTTCTTTTCTTTTTTTCAAAAAAATGGCTGCTTATATTAAGAGGTTAGAAAGAGACATAATTTCTTTTCGAGGCAATGGTAAAGCGCATAGAGTTAGTAATTCCGACGGCAGCAGCTACGTACGGCCCGGTCGTGAAAACTGCGGCATTCCCCATTTTTTTCTCACACAATAGAGTTAGTAATCCTGGCTGGTATCCAGAAGCCAATGAGGTATGTGTAAGGGCATGTGCACACGGAGGTTGGTAGTAATCCTGGCTGGTATCCAGAAGCCAACGAGGAATGTGTGGGAACCGGTTCCCAATTTTCAGTTCACACGTAATTACTCATCCAAGCAATACATGAGTTGCCGTGTTTTCAGTTCACACGCAAGTATTTTAAAAAGAATGTCTTCCAAGCAACAAATGAACTCCGCTAGGCCAAAGACAAAGGGCGAGGATGAATCAAATTGCCGGATTTCAAATGTGGCCACTAATTTTTGAGATGGGCAAAGTTTTCAGGCTGCTGGATTGGTGTCGGAAACCCTGAGCTACATGTGAGAACAGGCCCTAGAAGATGGGCAACAGCCATATAAGCGGTGGGCTGTCTGTTGTTACAATGCATGTGAACATCTCTCTAACGGCGTTGTGCGCTTCGAGTTAGGAATGTCGTCTGAAGGTCGGACGGCGACAGCCATAGTGTGGGGGCCCGTAGATCATTGTTGAAACTTGCCCTGCAAGGTAAAGTGGCCAGCCTGCATAGTACACACTCTTAAAGTTTTGGCCTACGTCTGAAGGTCGGACGGCGATAGCTACGTAGATCTGCTGCTTTTTACGAGGTACACACTCTTAAAGTTTTGGCTTTCAATTCCAGCTCTCAACAAATACCACCACACCCCGCTTGTCAATACTGTACCCCACAATGAGTTTGAGGCTACAGCACCTTGAAGTTCCTTCCCTTCTGTAAGTTTTCTTTCTTTTGAAAATAGAGTACCAAACATGAAAAAAGAGTACAAAAAATACTTTTTCAAACCACAGGAAGCATAACTTCTATGACGGAACTAAATCAGCAAAGATTAAACACAAAACTATTCTATGGTTGCTTGGAGTGGTGGAAACACTAGAAGAAAAGGAGAGACTATGACTAACCAAGTCTCCCATCATCTCTAATCTTTCTCATAAACATGCTCTCTATCTCACACACACAATCTCTTTGTCTCTCTCTTTCTCTCATACTACACAATGTCTTTATCTCTCTCACTTCTATAAATTTTGTATGAAAGCACTACTTGTGTTAATCTCACATAAACAACCAAATCTTACACAAAAGAAATAACTTAATATGCGATAAAGATGGAACATAATTATACTATGTTATTACTTGCAAATCATATTAGAAATTGGTGGCTACTCGTACGCTATATGTCGCGGCAAGATTCTTTGATGGTGACCTAGTTCCTGGGGGATTTACTCTTAGAAAACTTATGATATCACGTGAGTGTACAAGAGGGTGTTTTTTTTAAAATGAGGCATAGGCTTATAAGGTAGGGGTAAGGCCATGTATTTAGGTGAATACTAAATCTGAAACTTAAGTTAGGGCGGGGAGGGGACCTCGGTAGTACTTACTTTCATGGTGCATGTATGGTGATGATCTAATGGTATCAAGAAATGATTACAACATGCTTCAATAATGATTTAAGTAGGTTGTGGTGATTTACAATGATGGTTTCATAGAACTTAACATCTATTTCTTGGTAGCATTCCTGAAGTGCTTATATTCTCTCACTTCTATAAATTTTATATGAAAGCACTACTTGTGTTAATCTCACATAAACAACCAAATCTTACACAAAAGAAATAACTTAATGTGCGATAAAGATGGAACATAATTATACTAAGTTATTACTTGCAAATCATACTAGAAATTGGTGGCTACTCGTACGCTATATGTCGCGGCAAGATTCTTTGATGGTGACCTAGTTCTTGGGGGAGATGCAAGAGCTAGATGCATTAAGCATGTATGCAAGAAGCATGCATTGAGCATGTATGCAAGACGCATGCATAGAGGTTAATGCATGCCTAGTGCTTAATGCAAGAAGCATGCATAGAGCTATATGCATTGAGCATGTATGCAAGACCCATGCATAGAGGTTAATGCAAGCCTAGACCTTAATGTGCAAGAAGCGTGCATTCATTAAGCTCTATGCATAGAGCTAGATGTAAGAGCTCTATGCATGCATTAAACTCTGCATAGAGATAGATGCAAGAAGCATGCATAGAGTTAGATGCAAGAGCCTGCATAGAGCTTAATGCATGCAAGAGCTAGATAAATAGAGCTAGATGCATTAAGCATGTATGCAAGAAGCATGCATAGAGCTAGATGTAGAGAGATTAATGCAAGAAGTATGCATGCATTACGCTCTATGCATAGAGCTTAATGCATGCATTAAACTCTATGCATCTAGCTTAATGAAAGAAGCATGCATGGAGGTAAAGCTAAGCTTTCATAGAAGGCTTGGATAGAGCTTGCATAGAAGGCGTGAATAGAAGGCTATGCATAGAGCTTGCATAGAGGTAAACCTAAGAAAGAGCTTGCAAGCCTATGCATAGAGCTTGCAAGAAGCCTATGCAAAGCTCTATGCATAAGCTTCATGCAAACTCTATGCATAAGCTTGCAAGAAGCGTATGCAAGCTCTATGCATAAGCTTCATGCAAGCTTGCAAGAAGCCTATGCATAACCATTGTAAGAAGCCTATGCAAGCTCTATGCATGAGCTTCTGAATAAACTCTACAAAAGGAAAAAATCCTATACATAAGCTTTATCTACCCACCTCCCCATCTCGGGGCCTCTTGTATACAAGTAAAGAAAGAGAAAAAACAACATAAGGAGCAAGGGTTTACAGTCCATACCTTGAAGTGAAGAGATTGACTTGCAAATACACACAACACAAGCAAACCAACAAGCACAAATTAGGCCATAATAGAGTTGGGGAAGGCAAAGGAAACAAAGGCCCTTGAGTTTGACAAGGAGAAGAGAAGGATATGGAGAGAAACACTTGCAAAACAAAATAAACACATACAAATACACACACACACACACACACACATTAGTAGATCCATGGCAATAAGGAGGGAAACATGAAAAAAAGGGATGCGGGTGAGGAGTCTTCACCTTAGAATCCAACATAATACTTGGGGAAAGAAGAAAAATGATTGTGCAGCAAAGTTTTGTAATTTTTACGGCGAGAAGTTTACGAGCGCTGGTATTTGCATCAGTATAGATGCGGGTATAGGCATCAGTATAAACGCCATTATAAACATTAGTAAGAGTTTAAATAAATTTCAACGAGTATAGTAGCGATTATACTAGTGCGCCCATAATTTTTCAAAAACTTTGAATTTAAATCTTTGCCTTTTGGTTTGCCGTGCCCAACATTTCACATTACATTGACCGACAAATTTGGTCTTCCCAGCTATTAAGAGACCCCCATTAGCCCAAATTAAAAACATCCCAATGCGGTGAAGATGGCAAACAATGATAACGTGGCACCCCAATACGCTCGGGACATGGAGCCTCCAAACACTGGCGTGGCATCCATTGAGGCATTTGTCAATTTTGAAGAGAGATGCATGTGCTCATGCACACGTAAGTATCAAGTTAGTCGAAAATAGAGAATTTATAATAACCATGTATGCATGTACGATATATATCCAGTGGAACATCTACAAAATCTACATTTTCACTCTCATGAAGATCCTAGTAATATTGATGATCATGTTGAGAACATAGAAATCCAACTCGTAGAACACTACCAGATACAATTTTCAAGATAAGAAACCAAACAAACCAAAATATACAGGACAATTATCCTCTCGAACCCATCCAACAACATCAACGAGAGGCCATGTTAGAGGAGGCTACAATGGATGAGATGTTGGATGCATTTACAGAATCGCTTGACAATAGACCACAAAGTCATGGTGAGAAGAACGATACCACAACCCGACGTCAAGATACAACACATGAAGAAGAGAAATTGCATAGCCTCGCACATCTAGCACTTTATCCTCGAGATCGGATATCCAAATTATGCACATGCCTATCTATGTTAGACTTACAATCAATGTTTTGGTGGTCTATGCAAGCATGGCAGAGCTATTCAAGTATGTATGATATAAAGGACCAAATCGTACCAGAGGACAATGAGATGTCAAGCTCTTTTTTGGAGGCCAAAAGATTATTAAGTGCGATTGGCATGAACTACAATTGTATCCATGCTTGTCCCAAAACGATTGTATCCTATACCAAAAAAAGTACACACATCTCAAGGAATGTTCAAGGTGTGGAGCACTTAGATACATTCAAGATGTTCAAGGGCAAAAGGTTCTTGAAAAATTTCTTACACGCTTCCCTATCATATCTCGAATAAAACATATGTTCACGTGCAAATCTGTAGCAAGTTTAATGACATGGCATTGGTCTACTAGATTCATAGATAATGTTATGCACATCCTAGCTGATTTGCTCGCATGGAGACACATTGAGGAGAAGTGGCCTATTTTCAAGGAAGAGCCTCGTAACATTTGTCTAGGGCTAACAATGGATGATGTGATCTATTCTCCGGATAACTCCTCTGAGGAAGGGAATAGAACAAGAGTCTTCAAGCACTTTAACAACATATTTAGTAAAGGGGGAGGGGTGACCAATGACCAACTCAAATGCACTGCACTCATAGGGACGACCAGGAAGCCAACCATACCTAACACACTTGCTAAAGAGCTAGAAAACAATATCTCCAAAGAAGAGATTGGCAAGGCCATAGACTGCCTAAAGGTGAGGAAAGCCCAAGTATAGATGGCATGCCCGCTGAATTCTACAAGACATTCAAGGATCTCTTGTTGTCTCCCTTACTGCTAGCGGTGTGGCAGGAGGCTGTCTCTTTTTTGGGGCATTGCCTTGCCCGATCAATGAAGGGTGGATAAAACTTATCCATAAGAAAGGGGAGAAGAATGACTTGAGCAATTGGAGACCTATTACCATGTTAAACTCTGCTTATAGAATATTTGCCAAGGCCTTAGCTCTGAGACTGTCCAGTCATCTAAAGAATTGGATCAGACAGGAGGAGAAGAGCTTCATCAAAGGAAGGTACATTTTGGATGCCATTATCACATTATGGGAGGGTATGGAGTATGCTGAAGAATCTGAACATGACTACATCTTTTTCAAAATTGACTTTGATAAAGCCTATGATAGGCTTGATTGGCATTATGTTCTAGAATCCCTTATACACATGGGTGCAGGTCAGCACTTCATCCAGATGGTGAGTACTCTTTTTGGGAATGCCACGGCTAGGGTGAACGTCAATGGTGTGCTCTCTGGCGCTTTTTCCCTTACCAAATCTATCAGACAAGGCTGCCCTCTAGCACCCCTCCTCAATGCTATTGCTGCAGATGGTCTGAACTGGCTGATTAAAGATAGGATGGACAAAGGGGAAATGAATGGTATCTCTCTTTCCAATAATAAACAGCTATGCACCCAAATGTTTGCTGATGATACTAATGCCATGGTTGCTAATAATGAGATAAGCATTAAGTGCTTTTGGGAGTGCTTGGACATTTACTGCAAGGCTTCTGGCTTAGACATTAACCATAAGAAAATAGGTATCAGGACCTTTATTGAGACAAGCCTCCTGACTGGCTGATTCAAGCTGGCTGTAAAGTCCTAGAAGAGGGAGTCATTTTAGACTATTGGGCATTCCCATGGGATTCAAGGTCACCCTTAAGTAGAGATGGCTGTGGGTGCTAAACAAGGTGGAAGAGAAACTTACCAAAAAACCTGGGGGTAGAAAGATGGTAATCAACCACTTCATTATCCCTTCTATCATCTACTTTCTTAGCTGCTGGAGACCTCCAGACTCTAATCTATTGCTCTTCATAAGGCTATGCAGGAACTATCTATGGGGAGGGGAGGGGACCCCTGGATTAGGAAAATCCCTAAAGTCAGGTGGGAATGGTGCTGCTTGGAAACAGGTAAAGGGGGCCTTAGAATCAAAGACATGTCCAATCTGGCTAATAGGATGGCTGCCAAGTGGGTGCTGAGAAGTTTTCTCTACCCCTCTGAAGACTAGGCTTGGTTGATCACTAGAAATCTTGAACAATTCTAGCTCAAACAATTCCCCAAGTGGAAAAAGCTCCTCCCGCTCACAATTATGGCTAGCAAATACTTGGTGAAACTGGTTGGTAGCCAACTCGTTCATTCGCTTTGGTCAGCTTGGAATGCTATCAAGACTGACCTTATCCTTTCTGAGAAGCCTAGTTACACATGGGGTATACATGGGAGAGACTCCATCTGGCGGCCAAGCATTCCCTTCCCCCCAATTGACAATGCTCAAGCTGAAGCAGCTTTGAGGATGCATAGGAAAGGAATCTACTGTTGGTGGGATATTTGGGACAAAGACATCAATTCTTGGATGTCCACAGCTGATCTGATCAGAGAATATAATGTCTCATATGCAGAATTAGACCTTATTGGAGTAAGAATCAGCTTATGGCACCAATCGGACACCTGGCCGACTAATGAAGATGAGAGAGTCCGTCATCTCCAAGGATGTGTTGCTTATCAAAGCACTCTATGTTTTTTGAAAGTCACACTCAGGAAAAGAGGGAAAAGCTAGAGACGCAGCTAGAGAAACTTCTCAATAAAGCCAAAGGCAAGCTCAAGGCATGCATTTCAGGAACTGTATGTCATGTGCATGGACATTGTACTCATTAGAGCTCTCAACATGTTGTAACCTGTCTCTTTCTAACCTCTTAATGTAAGCAGCCGTTTTTTTTTTTAAAAAGGTTGAGGACGAATCAAATTGCGGGATTTCAAATGTGGCCACTAATTTTTCAGATGGGCAGAATTTTCAGGGTGCTGGATTTGGGTCGGAAACCCTGAGAACAGGCCCTAGAAGATGGGCAACAGCCATATAAGCGGTGGTGGGCTGTCTGTTGTTACAATGCATGTGAACATCTCTCTAACGGCGTTGTGGCCGAATTGCGCTGCGAGTTAGTAATGTCGTCTGAAGGTCCGACGGCGACATCCCTGCAAGGTAAAGTGGCCAGCCTGCATTGTACACACTCTTAGAGTTAGTAACTACGTCTGAAGGTTGGCGGACGGCGATAGCTACGTAGATCTGCTGCTTTTTACGGAGTACACACTCTTAAAGTTTTGGCTTTCAAATACAACCACCCCGCTTGTCAATACTGTACCCTACTACCCACAATGAGCATAGTAGAAATTTGAGATTTTCATCAAATTACCATTGGTAACATATTCCAAATTTTGAGTTACAATTTGGTAATTTTCTAGATCTCAAAGTTACCAAAGATCTCTTCATTTTTTTCATACACGCTAGGTGTTGTATGAGTTTCAAAAAATTAAAGCTATTTGTATCAGTTATTGAGGGAACGTGGGAAAAAATAGCAAGATATTATAGTTATTTTTTCTTGGCGAGCCTCAAGTCATGAATTTGAGCCTTGTTAAGCATGAGTCATATAGACTTATAGAAAAACCCTAGTGGTATTTTTTCTTAAAAGGTAAGTTATCATTTGGTAATTTTTCACTAGTGCAAAGTTACCAAATGGTAATCATCAATCTAAATTAGATTACAATTTGTAACTTTTTAGTCGTTTGGTTGCAAGGTGGTTACCAAATTTATTCCCCATTTTTGGCCTGCTGCCGAGCAAAGGCCTTAGCATTGTGTATATTGCTTTTGCCTTGTTGCCCACCACGAGCTATAGTGTTAAATGCACCCACGTTGATGCCACCTACTCTGCAGGTTTCACAGATCACGTTGCACGTACTCCTGCAGGTTTCACACATCAAGGAATTTAAGACTATACGTTTCATACATCTTCATCAGTTGCTCCCCTCCCACCTCTCGTTCCACATTCATCACTCAAGAGGTCTGCAGAGCTCTCTCCTTGCTCTAGTCTCCTCTTCCATTGCTTCTTCAGAGCTCTCACTTGGTGTTAAATGTGCCCACCATAGAAGGGAACCTAGTGGCCATCTTTATCAGTTCCTCCCTGCGCACCTCTTGTTTCACATTCATCTCTCACGAGGTTTTATGAGAGAGTGACAGAGAGAGAATGCACAAGTTTTTGATTCCTTCTCTGGTCAGCACATTTTTTGCAAGAAATCCTTTTTAGTATGTGTAGTATTTACATGCAGAATTAACGTATAGCCGAGTGTGCTGCTAATATGGCTACCAGAAAACGTAGAATATAGTAGTCTTTTTTGTGATAAAAAAACTCAGCAATTAAGTTAGTCGTTTTTGTGATCGCTGATTCTCAAGAAACGTAGTCTTTTTCGTCATCGCATTCCCCATTTTTTCACTTGTACTATTTTAATTTTTCTATTTTGAAAAATCATGCGAAAATCATGCGATATTGAACACACCGGTAACCCTACTATCTTAGTCATATTCTAGCTCAAAAGTCTATGGACTTTCCAAGAAATCACCTTCTCTAAGTTTTCTTTCTTTTGAAAATAGAGAAAGCGAAGCGGTTGGATTTATATTAAGAACAAAAAAGAGTACCAAAAATACTTTTTTCACCAAAGGAAGCATAAATTCTATCATTGAACTAAATGAGCAAAGACCAAATACAAAACTATTCTATGGTTGCTTTGCTAACCGAGTCTCCCATCATCTCTAATCTTTCTCATGAACATGCTCTCTATCTCTCACACACAATATTGTCTCTTTATCTCTCTCACTTCTGTATGAAACTACAACTTGTGTTAATCTCACACAAACAACAAAATCTTCCATAAGAGAAAGAACTTAATGCGATAAATATAAAGCATAATACTAAGTTACTATTTGCAAATCATCTTACAAGGTCTAGAGGGCGTTCTACTTAGACCCTAAAACTGAGGATGTCATGCACTAGCAAGGGCTCACAATGTAGTAAAGATAATATCTAGACTTTTTATGATCTAAATATGATAGAAAAGGCTATCGGACCCATCTATATCTAGTATCAAAGGTTAATCATATTGTAGGGTTGGTCCACGTCAACCACACCCTAGGATGAGTCTAGATGGACCAAACTTACCACTTCACCTAGCTGGTACAATAAAAGAGTAAACCAGAAGCCGTTGGTCTCATCGTGACAACTTTCAAGCTCATCCGAGGTCGTTTGGGCACCCATGTAATGTACCCCTAGTTTTATCCCATTCAATTAATCATAAAAATTCACAGTATTTCTCAAGCCCTTCTCCTCTTCTCCCTTCACAAGCCTCACAAGCCCTTCTCCTCAAACATGCATTAGCAAGGCCTCACAAACCCTTCCCCATTGTTTCAATTGCACTATTTTATTTTCTCAAATTTGAAAACTCATGTGAAATTGAACACACCTATGACCTTGCTATCTTAGTCATTTTTAAGCTCAAAAATCTGTGAACTCTCTAGAAAGCACCTTCTCAAAGTTTTCTTTCTTTTAAAAATAGATAAGAATGAAACGGATCGATTTATATTTAAAAAAATAGTACCAAAAATACCTTTTCACCAAAGGAAGCATAACTTCCATCTCTGAACTAAATTAGCAAAGACAAAATACAAAACTATTCTATGGTTACTAATTTGACTGAGGCAAAACATTAAGAAAAGGCGAGACTATGACTAACAAAGTCTCCCATCATCTCTAATATTTCTCATAAACATGCTCTATATCTCTCACACACATTCTCTTTCTCTCACACACAATCTCTTTATCTCTCACTTCTATAAATTTTATGTGAAAGTACAACTTGTGTTAATCTGACACAATGATTTTGTAGCACTCCCCATTATTTCACTTGTACTATTTTATTTTCTCAATTTTAAAAAATCATGTGAAATTGAACACACCTGTGAACCTACTATCTTAGTCATATTTTAGTTTAGAAATCTATGGACTCTCTAAGAAAGAACCTTCTCTAAGTTTTCTTCTTACATAATATAACTGGAGAAGAACGTTGACTTTTCCTCCTTGCCGCTAGGTGGCAAGTTTTTTAGCCTTGTTGTCAAGGGTAGTAATTGTCAGCAACAATAAACAAGAGAAGGTGATTGCATCTTCTTCAACTTTGAAATTTCAAATTTTAACTTTCAAAATGTCAGGGGCTCAAGGATAGCTACATAGTTCTACTACTTTTTACGGGGTACGCACTCTTACAGTTTTGGCTTTCAATTCTAGCTTTCACAAGTACAACCGAGGCCTAAAATTGAAGGGTGTTTTGCCTGTCAAGGGCCTTTTTACCAGTCAAAAAAAGCTTAAGTTTTTTTTTCACTTCAAAAAACATGCAATAACTCAAAAATTGCATGTCCTTGTGAAATGTTTTATTTAAAAATGCATGTCACTTGACATGCTGGTCTAAAAATTTTACTTTTTTATTTTTTTAACCTTATATATATACATATATTTATATAAGCCTTATAAATAATATTATATCAGGATTTAGAATAATATATCCCTAAAGCCCTCTTTTAATGTGATTTGAACTTTGAAGTTAAAACTTAACCCTCCCTTAACAAAAACTTAAAAATGAAAGTTGGAACTTAGATAGTAGACCGTTGGATAACTTAGAAATTAGAATCGTAGATGACCTAGAGGCTAGCCTGTTATAATTGCATTAATTGATGCTATTAACTCAAAGCATATAAGTTTAATTATTTTAATTGGTTTAATTGTGGCATACCACCTCACTATCAAGTTCCTAAGAGAACCATTTAAGTTCTTAAAATACATTTGAGATGTGCTTATTGATGGTGTGAAACTACTTATGTAAACCTGACACCTTGTTAAGTAGGATGGTTATGGAACTACTTTTGTATAATTGACACCTTGTTAAGTAGGAAGCATGTTAGTAGGATTTGTTGTAGAACTACTTAAATAGACTTGGCACCTTTTGAAGTAGGATACATGTAAGTGTGGAATGATAGACTACACCCATCGATAGACTACACTCTTGGGTAAAAGATCGTCTCGAGATAATTAGTCCTCGGATTGCGAGAGGCTTGAGTGGGTGTCCACATGACCTTTGGTTGCGAGGCTGGAGCAGGTGCGCAAACAACCTCGACTGAGCTTGAAATTTGTGGTGAGACCAATAGCTTCTTGTTTACTCTAATATTGTACCAACCGAGTGATAAGTTTGAAATTTGTGGCGAGACCAATAGCTTCTTGTTTACTCTAATATTGTACCAACCGAGTGATGTGATAAGTTTGGTCCATCTTGACTTCTTTTAGATTTGGGATAGTGGATACTATTTACTCGCGACACACGAACAATGAATGAGATTGAAGCCCTTTGGGAGCCTTTTAGTAGAACCCATAGAACCCGGGATAGCTGGTCCATCTTGACTTCTTTGAGATTTGGGATGGTGGATACTATTTACTCGCAACATATGAACAATGAATGAGATTGAAGCCCTTTGGGAGCCTTTTAGTAGAACCCATAGAGCACGAGATGATTGAGAAGGAGGCATACCCGGGATAGCCGTGACATCCAGCATGGAGGTTGGGTGGATGAGCATGAGAGAAAGACCTAGATTGGCTGCATTTTTTGTTGGTGAATATCTCTCTAGATTTGCATAATTGTATTGGAGCGATTTTGTTTTGGATTGATCAGCCTTAGAAACAATTATAGTTATTTGATAAATCTCTTCTTTCTCATGAAGCATGATGTAATCTGTTAGATTTGGTCAAGAGCTCGGATTTCTAAATATTTGAGAAATATTATGAATTTATATGATAAATTAAATGAGATAAAATGAGGGGTACATCACACGGGTGCTCAAATAACCTCGGATGATCTTGAAAGTTGTGGCAAGACCAATGGCTTCTTGTTTACTCGATTATTGTACCAACCATGTGATGTGGTAAGTTTGGTCCATATAGACACATCCTAGGGTGTGGTTGACATGGACCAACTCTACACTATGATTTACCCTTGATACTAGATATAGATGGGTTTGATAACCGTTTCTATCATATTAAGATCATCAAAAGTCTAGATATTATCTTCACTACATTGTGAGCCCTGGCTAGTGCTTAGTATCCTCAGTTTTAGGGTGTGACTAGATCACCATCGAAGAATCTTATCCTGTAGAGTTTGTAATATGATTTGAAAATAGAAACTTAGTATTATGATCCATCTTTATCGTATTGCAGAAGATTAAACACAAGTTGTACTTTCACATAAAAATTTATAGAAGTGAGAAAGATAAAGAGATTGTGTGTGAGAGAAAGATAATGTGTGTGAGAGATAGAGAGAATTCTTATGAGAAATATTAGAGATGATGGGAGAGTTCGTTAGTCATAGTCTCTGCCTTTCTTTCTTTTTTTGCCAGAGTCAAATTAGTAACCATATAATAGTTTTGTATTTCATCTTTGCTAATTTAGTTCAGGGATTGAAGTCATGCTTCCTTTGGTGAAAAAGTATTTTTAGTACTCTTTTTTTCTTAATATAAATCCATCTACTTCGCTCTTATCTATTTTCAAAAGAAAGAAAACTTCAAAAAGGTGCTTTCTTCAGAGTTCATAGATTTTGAGCTTAAATATGAGTAAGATAGAAAGGTCACAGGTGTGTTCAATTTTGCATGATTTTTCAAAATTGAGAAAATAAAATAGTACAATTGAAAAAATGGGGAAGGGTTTGTGAGGCCTTGCTAATGCATGTGTGAGGAGAAGGGCTTGTGAGGCTTGTGAAGGGAGAAGAGGAGAAGGGCTTGAGAAACATTGTGAGTTTTTATGATTAATTGAATGGTATAAAATTAGGAGTATGTTACATGGGTGCCCAAATTACCTCGAATAAGATTGAAAGTTGTCACGATGACAAGACCCTTGATACTAGATATATCCAATAGCCTTCTCTATCATATTAAGATCATAAAAAATCTAGATATTATCTTTACTACATTGTGAGCCCTTTCTAGTACATGACATCCTCAATTTTAGGGTCTAAGTAGATCACTGTCAAAGAATCTTGCCCTGCAGAGTTTGTAAGATGATTTGCAAAATAGTAACTTAGTATTAAGCTCCATATTTATTGCATTAAGTTATTTCTCTTGTGGAATATTTTGTCGTTTGTGTGAGATTACCACAAGTTGTACTCTTATACAGAAGTGAGAGAGATAAAGAGACAATATTGTGTGTGAGAGAAAGAGTGTGTGTGTGAGAGATAGAGAGCATGTTCATCATGTACTTTTATACAGAAGTGAGAGAGATAAAGAGACAATATTGTGTGTGAGAGAAAGAGAGTGTGTGTGTGAGAGATAGAGAGCATGTTCATCATGATAAAGATTAGAGTTGATGGGAGGCTTGGTTAGGACAACAACCATAGAAAAGTTTTGTATTTCATCTCTGGTAATTTAGTTTAGTGATAGAAGTTATGCTTCTTTTGGTGAAAAAGTATTTTTGGTACTCTTTTTTATTCTTAATATAAATCCAACCGCTTCGCTCTTTCTATTTTCAAAAGAAAGAAAACTTAGAGAAGGTGTGTTCAATTTTGCATGATTTTTCAAAATTAGAAAAATAAAATAGTACAAGTGAAAAAAATGGGGAATGCAATCACAAAAAAGACTATGTTTGTGAGAATAAACGAGATCACAAAAAAGACACGTAATCATTGAGTTTTGCGATCACAAAAAGGACTACTATACTATACGTTTTTTGGCAGCCATATCAGCAGCACACTCGGCTATATGTTAATTTTGCACGTAAACATTGTAAATATACTAAAAAAGATTTCTTTCTGAATTGTAGAGTGTAGATTAGAAAACAGATTCAAGATCTCTCTCAAATTAACAAGGAGAGATTGATCATAATCTAATTGATCTGAACTAACTAAGACTTGAGGAATTGCTTGCTGATAAGACTATTATGCTTTGGTATAGAGAAGCTTGGGTTGGAAAAATTGACATCCCCCACCCTAAGATGTTTTCTTTACTCAAAAGGAAAAAAGCCAGAGATCTTTTTCCTCTGGTTAGGAAACCTAATGGCCAGGTTGCTGTTACTGAAGAGGAAAACCTTCAAGTCATCAAGGGTCATTTTCTTAACTTGTTTTCCACTGTCTCCACTCCCACTCCAGAAATTATCACAACTAGAGCCAAAATTGCTCTCACTAGGAAAAAAATGGTTAATTCCTCATTGGCTATGAAATTAGATGCCCCCTTCTCTGAGGATGAGGTGAAGGATGCCATCACTCACCTCAAAAATGGGAAATCTCCTGGGGAAGATGGGATCCCTAATGAATTCTTCCAAGCCTTCAAAGAGGATCTCACCCCACACATCTTAAACATATGGAAAGAAGCCATGAGAAAGGGTTTCCTTGCTAATAAAACCAATGTGGGTGTGATTAAGCTTATCCACAAAAAACGGGAGAAGGAAGACTTGGGGAATTGGAGACCCATAACATGTCTCTCATCTCTTTACAAAGTCTTTGCCCACATTCTGACTAGGAGAATTAACCCCTACATGATGGATGCCTGGATCCTGAAGGAGCAAAAAGGTTTTATTAAGGGGAGGTATATCCTAGATGCTATCATAAGTCTTTGTGAGGGCATCGAGCATGCTGAAAACTCTGGCCAAAACTACATTTTTTTGAAAATAGACTTCGACAAGGCTTACGACAGAATTGATTGGTCCTTCCTCTTTCAATCTTTACAAGACATTGGTTTTAATAGGAAATTCATCAAGTATGTTCAAACCCTCTTGGGGAATGCTGCCTCTAAAGGATTGCTGTTAATGGGGCTCTTACAGAAACATTTCCTCTTAAGAAGTCTATAAGACAAGGGTCCCCTTTATCCCCCTGCTTTTTGCCATTGTTGCTGATGCCCTTGGTTGGTTGGTGAATGAGAAAATATCTAATAGAAATATCAAGGGTATCTCTGTCCTCCCTGGCAGAACTGAGCCCTTATGCCTACAACTATTCGTCCCCGCTGATGACACCAATGCTTTGCTTCTTAATGAGACCCAGACTGCAGGTCACTTCATGGCTTGCCTTGACACTTTGTGTTTAGCTAGTGACACCAATGCTTTGCTTCTTAATGAGACCCAGACTGCAGGTCACTTCATGGCTTGCCTTGATACTTTCTGTTTAGCTAGTGGATCTCAAATCAATCATGCTAAGACAAGCTTCAGAGTTTTTGAAGGTGTTCCTCCTCCTGCCATCCTGGCCGCTGGTTGTAAGGCTATTCCGGAAGAGGAAGTCTTCAGGCTTTTAGGTTTTCCCATGGGGTTTAATATTACTGTCGAACAAAGATGGGATTTTGTTCTGCAGAAGCTCAAAAGCCAGGTTTTGAAATGGAGTCATATAAATACAGGTGTGGCTTCTAGAGTTTTTGTCCTCAACCATTTTAGCAATCCCTCTTTGTGGTTTTTTTTCTGGCCTGCTGGAGACCTTCTAAAACCTAATTGAACTCCCTATATGCAATTATGGGGAACTTCCTATGGGGAGGATCCTTAGACACATAAGGAAAATCAACAAGGTGGCTTTTTCAAGTTTGCTGCATGGACAAAGAACAAGGTAGTTTGGGCATCGTCAATATTGGAATGTAGGCTGAAAAACTTGCAGCTAAGTGGATTCTTATAGCCATCTTCTCTAAGGATGTTTGGGCAGACTTGCTTAAAAGAAATGTGGATAAGTTTTTTTTAAAGAACAAAAGAGCTTGGAAAGGGTTCTCACTCAATGAGGTTCTTTTTTCTAAGGATCACTTATCTCCTACTGGTAGCAAACTCAACTGTAGAATGTGGGAGTCTTGGATGGGCTTCAAAAATCTTTTTTCTTTCCAGATGTATACCAAGAGGGGACTATATGTGTATGCAGCAGATTCGGTGTGGTTTGGTCATTTGGTCAAGCCTATTGTAGACCGCCTTTTCTTGTTTCAAGGCAGGGGTTGAGGTGTGGGAAGACCTTTGTGACTCTTCTTGTATGTTAAACAGAGACCAAATAAGAAACAAGTTTTACTTACAGCGTGGCTCTGTTGATCTAATTGTTCAAAGATGCAATGAATTGAATGTTATCATTCCTCATGTGGGTAAATGTGATTATAAGGAGTTTGCAAAAGCTCTTAGATTGAGATCTTCCACACAAACTCCCAAACCCACATATTGCAACCAATTTGGAGTTTAAACTCAACAAAAGGTGGGCTTTGAACTGGAATAAGCATCAATGGTCATTTCGTTTCAAAATTATTTGGGCCTTTGCCCAAGAAAGGAAGCACACAATCTTGGTTTAGCTCGCTGTTCACAAAGCAATTTGGACGCAGTAGAGAGCTCGGAAGTTGGGCCATGGGAATGGTCTATGCCCTTGATGTAAAGCAAATTTTGAGACCGTTTCTCATCTCTTTTACACATGCCCTGACACTGAACAGTTTCTCAAAGTGCTTAATGATGCCTTCGAGAAGACTAGAAACTTCCCGCTCAGCTGGAAAGAAGTTCTGTTAGGGGAATGTTGATAGCTAGACCCTTTAATCTGGCAGTCTATCAGATGTCTCCTGTTGTGGCATGTCTGGAAACAAAGGAATGAAGTCCTCTTTGGCATAAAAACTAATCACAATTTCTTTCTATTTCTTGACAGCATTCTCAAGCTGATCAAGCAAGTCCAACCTAGAGGTGAAAGTTCTGAAGTTGGTTGTGCTGGCAGGATCATCCATGGAGAAAGTGGAGGAAAGTTCTGAATTCTTCTAACTCCAACACTAGGGCAAGCATGTGTCAAGGCCTAGAAAAGGAATGCTTCAGCAGGCTCCATTATGGTGGTCATCGGGCTTAGTCCATTGAAGAATACAGAGGGGGGACAGCACACCTTTTTATTCATGTTCTTTGCCTTGTATATAGGTGGTTCACATCCTTAGTCCACTGGCTCTATGTTATTCTTAGCAATCCCTTTCCTGTTCAGTTAGGTGTATTCATCTTTGAGAGCTTTTGGATTGTAGCTAAAGCCACCTATTGGCTTAGCTATTTTATGGGTCCCCCCATGGACTTTTCTCATGGGACATTGTAATTTCCTCCTCTCTTAATATATTCCTGTTTCTACAAAAAGAAATGTGCCGACCAGAGAAGGAATCAAGTTTAAAAACTTGTGCATTCTCGCTCTGTCACTCTCTCAGAAACCCTCCTCTTGAGAGATGGATGTGGAACGAGAGGTGCATAGGGAGGAACTGATAAAGACAACCACTAGGTTCTCTTCTATGGTGGACGCATTTAACACCAAGTGAGAGCTCTGAAGCAATGGAAGAGGAGACTAGAGCAAGGATAAATCTCTGCAAACCTCTTAAGTGATGAATGTGGAATGAGAGGTGCGAGGGGCACAACTGATGAAGATGGGCGCTAGCTTCGCTTTTACAACACGCAAGTGGCACATAGGATATCATTAAATTTAATTTACAACGTATAGTATTAATTCGATTTAATTTTCAATGTAAAGTATTAAATTCGTTGATGTGCAAAATGTATACCTTGATGTGCGAAACGTATGGTCTTAAATTCCTTGATGTGCATTGAACACCTAAATTAGCTCGTGGGGTGGGCAACAAGGGCAAAACTAATATACACAATGCTAAGGCCTTTTCCCTAGGTAGGCCAAAAATGGGGAATGCTGCAAACTCATTGTGGGGTAGTAGGGTAGAGTATTGACAAGCAGGGTGGTTGTATTTGTTGAGAGCTGGAATTGAAAGCCAAAACTTTAAGAGTGTGTACTCCGTAAAAAGCAACAGATCTACGTAGCTGACAGAGTTCATCCTCAACCTTTGTCTTTGGCCTAACTTTAAGAGTGTGTACTCCATAAAAAGCAGCAGATCTACGTAGCTAACAGAGTTCATAGACATTCTTTTTCAAATACTTGCGTGTGAACTGAAAAATGGCAACTCATTTATTGCTTGCAATGAATAATTACGTGTGAACTGAAAAATGGGAACCAGTTCCAAACCAAGTGGGAACTCCAACCTCCATGTGCACATGCCCTTACACATACCTCGTTGGCTTCTGGATACCAGCCAGCCACCCCGAGACTCCAAGTCCCCAGGCTGTCCAAGATTTGAAAACAAGAGTCCAACCTACTTTTGTTCACACATGGAAGCTTCCTATTCGTTTGCTTTATTTTGGAATATCCAATGGTATAAAAAGGTGTAGTAAATGCAAACAAATTTGAAACTCGTCAAGAGTATTGTTCTCATCTTGGGGTGGTGGGTTGGGTCTTAGTTCTTTGATTTGATGTTTAGTTGCAGTGAATAAATATTATCCACAAATGGAAACCACCCTCGAAGTAAGCTTTGAAACAAATGAACTAAAAGGGTGAAAGCACGTATAGGTGCCCCTGAAAGTAGTGTCAAGGACATTGCTTTTTTTTTTGTGCTTAAAAGTGACTACCAATACATTTAAAAGAAAAGGAAATTTAAATTTTAAGTGTATTATTAGCATTTTAAATTTCCAACTCACAAATGTTGGTAAGCATCAATGACCTCCCGCCTACCATCCAACTACTTCCTCTTACCTTCCCAAGCCCCCCTTTCTTTCTTTCTCTCAAGCGCTTTTGTGAAGGTATTCTGCTGCCACCCATGTTTCAATAGCTTATGCATGTGCTTCTCAGTATGCTTCTTGCTTCCACCTTCCACTTCATCAATCACGATGCATAAATACATACACCAATGTGAACATTAATTTAGGAGAGGTCTTACCACTTGTTTATCAACACAAGGGCAGTGTCTAACTCCATTACAATACGGTAGATGACTTCTATGCATGTGAGTTCATAGAAAAAAATTAGGATTGGATTTCAGGCTTGATGTGCCGATTTTGCTTGGTTTCAAAAATTGTGCATAACTTGCACTTCCCAAGCGAGAATTGCAAAAATGATAACTTATTCCTCCGCTTGCGTCGAGATTGAAAGAAATGAAGACGAAAACCTTTGAGTGCTCAATTGAAAACACCTTAGAGAAAAAGATAAAAAGAACCTTTGGAAAATATGGAAAAAAAAACGCAAGGTTTTTAAAAACCTTAGAAAATAGAATTTTTTTCAAAATAACACAGAGCGTTTTGCTGATCGACGTGTGCTGCTCGCCGATGTTCGTGATGCGCCCCGGTGGCTGTTGAGGTTGATGATGCATTCCTTTCTCGATGACTGTTGTAGAAGCTACTTTATCAAGATGTTGCATAAGCAACCACCACCACCCAGGTGGACGGAATCCAAGTGACGCCGACGGAAACAGGCAACAGACTATTGCGTTTTTTTTTCTCTCTGAAAAACACCTCCCCTTTTGTCTGCTTGTTGACGCGTCGTGCTGTGCCGCTCGTTGATGAGGCGCTTGTTGCCTTGCTTGCTTTGCACAGTGTTGCTCACCACAACAACACGACTTTTGCTTATGCCGGTTATGGTTACTGTGCACAAAGCGATAGTTGACAGAATGTTGTACGGACATCGACGAAATAGTGACGAAAACGCTGGACGGCCAATGGAAAAAAAACGTTACTGACAGAACTGTAGAGAGACGTGCTGCATTTTGTTTTCTCTTTCCTTTGTCTTCAACCTTCTTGTTTGTGAAGTCTCAGATCCAAAGCTTTCCAAGGAAGCTCCAATGCTTCCTATTCAAGACTCCAAAGAGAGATATCAATGGACGGAACCAGATTGACGAAAAAATGGACGGAAATCTTGATGGAAAAACCAAAAATTTACCAATTTACTTGTGTTGTTTTTTCCAATATTCTCTTCCCACTTTCTCGATTTGCTTGCTTCCTTCACTTCGCTGAAGATCTTGAATTTGATGATGAGAATATCCTCTTTGATGAAGCTCTTTTGTTGCCTTCCTTTTTGATGCCTTGCTTCTCACCTTCTTCTACCACTGTCCTTCTTAATGAGGATGTGAATGGCTTATGATAGTGAGAGAGAAAGAAAAGGGGATTGAAGGGGAACTTAGCCTTTGCAAGGCTTTGATATGATGTCAAAATTATGGGGAGTATGCACAACGGAAGCATTAGTTGATGTCAAGATAGAGCAACATATATGAGAGAGAGCAAGAACACAAGATGTATACAACGCTTCTATATTACCTTCTATTTCAACCACTCCAGAGTTGGTTTCACCTTCACCTTATGAATGTCTTGATTGTGTTACAAAATTTAAGTCCTCCTGCCCTTTATATAGGGTTCACCAAGGGCTAGGGTTGGGCCAACCTTAGATCCCTTTTCCACCCACATGGCCACTTTATTTGGGGTGTGTTCACACCTAAATGATCTCTTTCTCTCACCCTTTATCGTTTGTACATCATATATTTTGACAATTGTGGTCTATGTAGTAGACATTTCAGAGAACTATGCCTTTCAAAGAAAAAAATGAAGTTCAGTCAATGCATTGGTTAACAAGTCAAGTAACCATTTTTGTCATAATTCATATTTTCACGTTGCATATTGGGCAGAACGCAAATGAAAGCAATAAGTAAGATTTAATAATATAATGACTCAACGAAATGGTGTGGTAAATAAGCAAAGAAGATAAAAGATATGTCGGGTTATGGTGTAATGCTTTGATGAAGAGACTATGAGAATGGACTCAAGTATTCGAAAGGAGATTTTCCAGCAACTTCTTTGCCAACCTTGCTTTGCAAGTATGCATGATAAAGCTTCCAAAAATCAATCTACGATTCTACTTGAACTGACTGAAGGTGCCAAGGTCATCAACTGATCTTTTCATGAAGAAATCAACCCTCGTGATGGTGGTGAATGGTGAAGGTAGTGAAGCATATGACATGAGTCTTCACAAGCTGTAAAGGTTTTAGGGGTCCATAAGATAAATTTTGTATTTGGCACGATCTAGATTATTAATATATAAAGATGGATTAATGCCTTTATTAGCATGCCAAAAACATGGACGCAACACTCATACCACTCAAGAGGTCAAGGACATTGTATTTTCTTTTTATGTAGGTGAGACAAGGGTCTCCCGCAACAAGAAAGATGTTTGTCGCAAAAGATTGGCTAGATTTGCATATGTGAAGCATCCAATTCATCTTCTTGATGAGCCTTTGGTGAGCAAACTGTCTATTGGCATCTAGTGAGAAGTAGTTAGTACATGCAGATTTCTATTTGTGTTTTCAAGTCGAGTTGTGTTGAAGATGTTACTTTCTATTCATTTTATGGTTTTCAAGGGCACAACATTGTTTTGAAAGATGAAAGCCTTTTTTTTTGTTTGAAAATTAAAAGACCACTACACTTATTGTTGTATTTCACATGTATAAATGAGGATACAGTTAATCAAATGCACCATCACTAGTTTGAAATCCATGGGGTATCATTTGGATGTAGTTGCTTGATATGTCTTACAGCAGCAGAGAGAGCCACTCATGGTTGTTCCACCTCATGCAATACATATATGAGTGTTACATGTCTTAGGGAGACTATATTGTGTCCCATGCCTAATGGGTATGCCTTTCATACATACAGATGTGTAATGGGAGCATGTGATACATGTAGTGTGACACAATTGGGCATGTGTCCTAAGCTTTTTAAAGATAAAGAAATGAGACAAGAAGAGGAAGGGAAGAAGAAAAAACATAAAGATATTGTTTACAAGAAAATGTTTCCTAGAGATCTTCTACAGTTTTTTAAACTACAAAAATTCACTATGCATAACTTTATATATAGGTGGCAAGCCCATCATTTCAAGGAATGTATATCACAATTTCCTAACGATGGTGTGGTCTATGTAGTAGACATTGCGGAGAACTACTCCTTAAAAGAACAAATGAAGTTCAATCAATACATTGGTTCACAAGTCAAGTAACCATTTTTGTCAAGTGAGATCAAGAAGACCATGCATTTTTGCATTTTTGATGATAACACTATTACAACTGGGTGTAAATGCGACATTTTTTTTAATGGAAATAAACATGTAAAAATCTCTGAAGTGTTGATATACATAGTACCTTGGACACAAGGCTGAACCTAATCATCGTTTCCCTCAGGGTTTGGTATTGGTCCCTGTAAAGAGTATTCATAACGCAAAAACTCAAAAATGAAAAGTGTAGAAGCTTACCATATTGACCACATCCGTCCAGTTCACATTGACGCCCTCTCGCTTAAGTTCCTCGAGGAGAGCATACATGCCGTGCTTTAGGGCGTACCTTTCGTCCGCATCACGCATTGCACGATTGACCACTCTTTGTTGGAAGCATGAATACTTAACAAAAACACGAAATGCCCATTATGCCAAAAACCTGAGTGATGGTACTATTAAACTTACAAAGCACGTGTGGAAAGCATCCCGGCCACCGCTTCCAAGATGGGAGCTGCCTATGCTCTCCGTTCGCTTCACTCCTCCTACTGCTATGGAGATTTGCATTCAGCCTTATGCACTTCTCATCCCAAATCTCTTATGTACAATGCCAAGTAGTTTCTCCCCATATCTTTACCTTGTGTGACGTTGCGCCTCCACAGTGCTTCATTATATTCACCATGTGATGTTTAATCCATCTAGGATGGAATTCTTCACTACACTTGGTGCTGGCATAAACTCACTCTTGGTTTGATTGACGACTTGATCCTTCTTTGCGCTATCAAGTTTATGCCATGTAGTCATCAAGTCATGGGCAAACACTATATGGCATAATTCGTGGAATTAAGACTTCATCTCGTTGCCAACATCATTGAGAACCACATTTCCGTCCACTACTTGGTATTGGGAACAAGCCAGATTCGTGGTAGATGGGTTTGTGTCGAAGTGGTCGGATGAGCGTGAGCATGATGTCCCCTTAGAATTTGCAATGGGTGGGTGCTTATGCTAAGGAAATAAGTGTCTATACGACTAGAAGTAGTCGACCGAGATGTGGGCAGTGTTTGTGTGACATGCCTTGGAGTGTTCGAGGGTGTGGCTTATGTGGTGGTGGGCTGTGATGGCCATGCAAAAGTGCGATCTTGAGCGTCCCCCACAGTAGGCTTGATCCATAGCCCTTTGCTCGGAACACGTTTACAAGTGAAATAGGTAATAATTTCTCAAAAAAGAAACATTTGGTAGATTTCAAAGATTCTTTCCAAAAAAGACCTTTTTTAAGGGTTTTTTTAAACATTTTACTCATGAGTAACGCATGTCCAAAAGAAGACAAATTTTAGGCATTGTGTACAAATTTCACATGATACAAATTGACAAATAAACTAAAAAATTTGAGATTTTTTTACAAAATGTTACTTGAAAAATAGACTTCTCGAATAAAAGTACAATTCATTCCATAATTAATTGGGAGTCTTAGATTAACAACTGGAATGTCAATAAAAAACCATACACTCTAAACTGTCACCGTCAACAGCCGTGGTGCCGTGTGCCATGCAAGCTCTCGTGACGTCTAATACAATTGTGCGAGCTATAGAGCTTCCAATAGCCATCATCAATAGTGTGGCCTCCTCCTCCTCCTCCTCCTCAACCCCTCACAAGTCTATGGCCACCCTACCACCACTACAACATGTTGCCCTACGGCGTGTGGTACTCCTCCTCCTTATCAACGCCTCAATGGCTAGTCATTTCATGGTGTTGCCTCCTCCTCCCCCTTAACCCCTCAATGGCTGGTCGTTTCACACTATCATCTCCTCCTCCTCAACCCCTCAACCTCTCACAAGTATGTGGCCACCCTACCACCACTACAACACGTTGTCCTATGGCGAGTGGTCCTCCTCCTCCTCCTCCTCCTCCTCCTCCTCAACCCCTCAATGGCAGATCGTTTCACAGTGTCACCTCCTCCTCCTCCACAACCCCTCAATGGCTGGTCGTGTCACAACATCGCCTCCTCCTCCTCCTTACCTCCTCAACCCTTTTAGGGTGCCCATGACTTAAGCCATCCAGCCCATTGTCGTCCTATGGCGTCGCCTCCTCCTCCTCCTCACCCCCTCCATCACCCAGTCGCCTCCTCCTCCTCCTCCTCAACCCCTCTATCACCCTTCTACTCTACTTGCTCCACCGAGTTGCCTCCTTTTCCTCCTCAACCCCTCAATGCCTCCATCACCTAGTCACCTCCTCCTCCTCCTCAATTACAACTTGCTTCACCCAGACAAGTAGCAGCTTCGATGTTATAATTTTAAAGTAGTAGTACCCTCCCCTTGGTAGTTTACCGTGTTACTACATCCCGACATCCATCAACACTGAGAGCTACTACATCCCACTCCGATATTAATTCTTTATGTCTTGATGTGGGTAATTGGGAAGGAGCTTACACTTGATGAGATGGGTATCGAGCTCAATAGGTAAGTTATGTAGTTTTATTTGTGCATTCTTTTAACATAAGGTTTTTCTGTGTCTATATTTGCTTGATTTGTGTTTTCCAGTCACAATGTTTTTTTATGAAAATCCAAGCAGTGAATAAGTTGAACTGCAACTCATGGGAGGAAGTACGAGAACAATATTCACACTCAAGCTCACAAGCTTCTCTTTTAGAGATTGGGTATGTTTTATAATTTTTAGATAATAGTAATTTTATTTCATGTTTCTTGAAATTTTCTAAGTCTTTTTAAAATTGATTTGCTATAGCTATTTATTTTTAATTTTTAACCTCCAATATTTGATTACATCTATGTAGAATGCAAATTGTGATGTGTTGGTGAGTGGAGATGCATTATTAATATTTATATATACGTGAAGATGAATATTGAACATCCATTTTTGCACTATCTAGATGTTTAGCATCCATTTTGTGCTAAAATGGATTTTCAACGTCCATTTTGGCACTATATAGATGCATTATTAATATTTATATATGCGTGAAGGTGGATATTGAACATCCATTTTTGCACTATCTAGATGTTTAGCATCCATTTTGTGCTAAAATGGATTTTCAACGTCCACTTTGGCACTATATAGATGTTCAACATCCATTTTGGCACTATCTAAATGTTTAACTTTGTGTAAAAATGGATGTTAAACATCCATTTTGTGTTAAAATGGATGTTCAACATACAAATTGACACAAAATGGATATTTGACATCCATTTCATTTCATAATATATATTGAACATCTAGTTTCTTTCAAAATGGATGTTTAACATCCTTTATATTTCAAAATGGATGTTTTATATCCATCCATTGCAAAGGAATTAGTATGAGTAAAGTTTTTATTGTTGGTTTTTTCAATGCATTTTTTGTCTTGTGCAAGGTTCTTTTGTCTGATAAGTTCTAAATGTTATTTGCATTCAAGTTAGCTATTATAGTTTGAAAATTTTGCTTATTTTCTTTAATGACGAAATCCCCCCCTCAAATAATACCAAACAAAAGAAGAGATCAAGGAGTACTGGTGAGAGGATAATGATTGTCCTCAACAGTTCATTGTACATTTGAATCGTGCGAGACGTGAGAAAGAACGCTTGCTGCTTAGAAATATTGCTCCACTAATTAATGAAGAGCTACAAGAGTTTTTTCATCATCCTGCTGAGCCTTCAAGTGCTTATTTTTACAAGGTTGTTGCTAGTGATGTCTCAAATCTTGTTGATATTATTTCTAGAAAAGAATGCACCTTCATCGTGGATGGGATTCCTTATGGATTCAATATGACTGACTCTATGTAACATACTCATATGTAGTATTTTTGGGTCCATTTGACTTGGTGATTTTTAGCATCTATATTTAATGTTGAAAAATGGGAAATACTTAGAGCACATAAAAGATTAAGTTTGGTCACAAATTTAGTAATTTTAGAGATGTCAATTTTTGGTCAATTTTGGGGCTTTTTATGCATGTTTTGTGGTGTCATTTGTAAGCGATTTCTATTCTATAGTTAACCATGCTAGATAATGTATGAGGGTATTACTAAATAGTTTAACCTAAAGGAAACTCATATGGGGGTTTACATAGTAAATAAAACCACAACGGGTGCCTGAAAACAGGGTGGCCTAGACACCAAATTGACCCTTAATTTTCAGTAAAACGGCCTCGCATAAGAGGGTAGATAACTTTATTTGTCAGAGAGAAGTATTAACGAAAGTTAGTTCATCATAAGAAGAAAAAATTCCGTGTTCAGATAATTAGGAGATTCCTCATGGGATGGGGGCTGATATTCGCAAAACGAATATGACATTGCTTTTCACTATTTAAAAAAAAGAAAATCGTATCATCTCTAATTTGGTTCAAGATCATGTTCTTAGAAGGGATTTATATCAATCTACTAATTCTCGTGGGTTTTTGTTTTTTGTCTTCTTTCAGAGCCTTGAGGTGATTTTTGTGTAGGATAGAGAGAGAGAGAGAGAGATTTTGAGATTCGGGCCAGCCGTCCTTAGACAGGGAACGTTGGACAAAGAACGTGATTTATGCCCTCTGGGAGACATTTGGTAGAACCCAGAGAGGATGATATTTAGAAGAGGCATACCCGGTTGCGACGTCTAGCGTGGAGGTTGGGTTGGAGGTTGGGTGCGCAGGCGTCAGAGAAAAGCTCTAGATTGGCTAAATCTTTTTGTTGGTGATTCTCTCTCTGATTTTTAGATTTTGTATTAGCGATTATTATGTTACTTTGGATGATCAACGATTATGGTTTACTAAAAATCTTTTCATTTTTTAAAGTATGATGTGATTTTTCTATAAATATTGAGAAATTTTGTGCATAGATCATGGAATAGAATATGGGTATGTTTCACTCTACTTTTATTTCTTTAGAAATTTCTATTTGTGTAATCATAAGAAAATAAAGCATTATTTAAACATGCTTATTTTAAAGATGATTCAAATACAAAAAATAATAACATATTTTGAAGGTAGTGCTTTGGTTTACTTTAAGTTATTTAAAATTTAAAAAAATTTTAATCTTTTGTGAGAATCAAATTGTAAATTTCCATCTAGTACTAAAAAAAGATATAATATATTTTCAATATTTGGAAGGGAATCTTTTTAGGTATTTCAGGTCTCATTTGCGAGATGAAATGATAAAACTAGCCCAGGGACATTGTCTGTGGTGTAGGCATGGTGGTGGAGAGATTGGGACTGTATGCAGGTGTGTCGTCTATTGTGTGATCCATGGTCTACACGCATACCATCACAACATGCCCATGCTTATGGGTTTTCTCGATAACATGCCCGTGCTTATGCCATGACTCTAATAAGGAGAGAAGCATGGGCAACATCAAAAGCAAGATGATGCTTAAAAAAAACCAAAGACAATGAGATTAGGGAACTTACCGTGGAGAGATTGTAAGCTAATTGAAGTCTTGAGGAGGGAGGCCTTGAGCGGGAGAGACCAAGAGAAATCTAGTTTGGGAGAGACTAAGAGAAAGCTCGTGCCTCAAGAGGAAATGATTGAAAACCTACAAAATAAACACACTGACAAGACATATTAGAAAAATATTGAGATCACACACACACACATCCCACACCACACACACATATAATCAAAAGAAAAGACAAAGAGATCAAAAGCAAGGCCTTCCTGGAGTCTTAAGATAACATGTTTGCTAATTTTAAAAGACCACACACACCCCACACCACACACACATATAATCAAAAGCAAGGGCAAATAAATCAAATGCAAGGGAAAAGGAAAAGGGCTACCTAGAATCTCAAAGGTTTGGGGTTTGCAACATGAGACCAATTAGAAGCTGTAAAACAAACAAAAACACAGCATGTTAGCAATGAAAAAAGACCACACAAATACACAAAATAAGAAGTAAGAAAGAGTTGAGGTAAGGGCTTAGGTTTATGTTTTAGGGATGGTGAGGTGAGAGGAGAGAATCTGCAGAAATTTGGGGGAGAATAGAGCTTGCAAAATTGTCAAAAATGCTATAAGTGAGAAGCCGCGGTTTTGTTAAAAAATTCCTAGAGTCGAAAGAGACATCGAGATAAGCATTAAAAAAATGTCAAAATTTGACTGCTTTTGATGCTTATTTGGACGTTTATTTTGAAGCCCACTTGAGTTCACTTTTTCATGCAAAATTCTCATTCAATATTTAAATTTTTTGGCAGCCTCACACCTTTCCATTAAAAAATAGAATATACCGACTACGCCGTGCATGAACTATAAAAGAAGCTCCACCTCCCCCTCATCTAAACCTACATTAACATGCATATTCAACATACATGGATCCAATGAGTACTATGGGCTTAGATTTAGAGGAGAATACATTGTGCCCATGCAGTCCTGGCAAGTACAAAGTCGCCCGGACGTCAAAGAATTTGCAATGAGCATTCCAAAAAATTGGGCATATTTCCAGTGGAGCACTTGCAACATTTACTTAGTGGCCTCAATGTTCGCCGAGACAACAATGAACCGGTTAATCACGTGGATATCCAACCTGATCAGAGAAAAAGAGCAAGGGAAGAGACAACCTTGATGGGATTCGAACCCAAGCAAGCTTTGACAAAATCGAATGAAGTTCTAGAACATGTCATGTATTACATGATATATGCCTTGCACGACACAAGCCACAAAGTAGCCGCTCATGATTTGGAGCATGTAATGATCCAAGAAGTAGAATACATCAGATGATGCGTGGAGCATGCTTCTTGAGAGGAGAAAGAGCTACATAGGCTTGCCTATCTACCACTTTAATGTGGAGCACGTATTTTAGTTTGCACACTTGGCTCTCCATTTTGAACTTTCAATCAATATATGGGTAGTCTGACCTAGATTCACCTACTCAACTTCGAGACTTTCCTTCTTGAAGATAGCTTTAGCAAACCATACAACAAGCATAACACAATGGTGGCAAGCTTATATGGGTGGCAAGCTTTAGGCCCTTTAAGGATTTGTACACATTCTCTCTCTCCAAATTTGGACTCAATTTTGGCCCTTTATTAAGAATTTGTACACATTCTCTCTCTACAAAAATGGGCTCATGGTGAAATGTTTACAAATCAACTCAGAAGTGAGTAGAGTTTGGACATTAAGAATCTACTCTTTGAGACCTTTCCAATGACTTATAGCATGATGGGCAATTTTGCATATTCAAGAAGTCCCCAAATTTGGTGATGAAATGGCACGTTACACACCATTAGTAATGTGCCATGCCATCACCAAATTTGGGGACTTCTTGAAATGTAAAATTTCTCATCATGCTATATATCATTGGAAATGCCTCAAAGAGTAGATTTGGAATGTCCAAACTCTGCTCACCTCTCCATTGATTTGTAAAACTTTCACCATGAGCCCATTTTTGTAGAGAGAGAATGTGTACAAATCCGTAAAGGGCCCAATTTGATTCCTAATTTTCCCTAATGCCACAAAGATATAGACATACCAAAGGGACACATTTGTGCTACAAGAGCATTGTAAGTAGGTCATCTTCAAGGTGGACCCGAGAGATCATAGGTGGTTGTTTGTAATCCAAATTCATCCATGCAGTAAACAAAATATTTGAAGATATGGAAATATCATATGAAGTAGAGGTTGAGGAACCCACTCAAGAACCACAAGAAACAGATATTGATTCACTTGAAAAACTAGAAGAAGGATTAAATGAAGGTATAGTAATTCAACAACTAGAATTTGAACCAGAAGTAAACACAAAAGCTAATATGGAATTCTAAGAAGAAATAGAAGAATAAATTTCAACACAACCATCTCTAATGCCTGAAAATAGAAGAGGATAATACAAATGAACTACCTTCTACTCCAACAAATGAGGCTGCACCCATTGAGTGACGAAGATGGAGATGGATAGGTGTTTCTAGAAATAGATTTATTTGGAGCCATGGATCTAGCTGAGGATGAGAGAGTCGATGATGAGCTATAACATCTTATTTCATTTTTATTTTCCAAGCAATACTTGGTTTTGTCATAGTTTTCTTATTTTGGACTATTAATGGGGGATTTAGCAAACAATTGTCATAATTTCTCATAAATATTGCTACATATATATATATTTGGCACCATTAGTGTAAGATTTGGCAGACAAATATTGGCATAATAATTTTTATAATATTGTTACATATCTTTGTATTTATTTGGAAAGTAACTAAAAACGAGGTTGATAAGGACTATGAGAAGTAAAAACACTTGAATTGGTTTTAGAAGTCACAAATATATATATATATATATATATATTTTCAACTTATCGACGCTACTTCAGACCCACATTTCAATGCTTATTTTGACACAAGCATAGACGATTTCTTTCATGCTCATTTGATGCAAGTATCGTCGACACTAGGTGTCGTAAATAGAAGATCTTGTAGTAGTGTAAGGTGCATATGATACCTTAGATATGCAACATAGTTTTCGATTACATGTTGAATGGCTAAAAGATGAAGGGCTTGCATTGAAGCAGCATTGGGTGTGGTTTGATGGAGTAGCTTCATAGTTTGAAGAAAAGTGACCTTTCTACTTTGTTGTTGGATACTGGCAGCTCCACTGGTATAGAAATGACATGAAATTTCTTTTGTTCATGCCATGGAAAGGGGGAGCATGATGGGACTCGGGCATTTGTCAAAAGAGCTCTAACACATGAGCAATTAAAGATAGATATTGTCATCCTTAAATGTGCAGCTGAAATTGTGGCTTTCTTAGTAATGGAGCCACAACAAAGTTATGATAATCAAAGAAGCGAAGTAAGCAAAGTTTTTTGGGAAGTAAAGGAAGGTGATATTAATAGAATCCACAAGTGGAATTGTATGACAGTAAAAGCTTCCTGGTCTATGCAGTGTGTAAATGGATATTCTAAAATTAATACTATTGTGCTATAGTCAATGATATTTTTGTTTGTTTGTGCTCCTTGTATGGAGGGTAAATGGAGAAGATGCAAGAGTAGGTCACATGTAGAGATGTGGCAATACGACACATTGGTCCCCATAGATGATGATGATTCTAATGATGTTGATACCTCAGATGATAATGATGACTCATGTGGTGTTGATAACATTCATGGTCCCACTTATGTGGGACATTATATTTACTTAAGTGATGCCCTTTGTGTCAGAGAAACCTTTGCAGTCCCTCTCAAACACTACAAGAGAATGAGAACATAGCCGCGCAAACTAGACAGAGATAGAAGTGAGAGAGGGGACATGGATGAATTTGCAATGTGGCAAGGTTTATGCGGCTATATGGGCGGATATATATTATTAAATTAAGGTTTTGAGAGGCCAATCAGATTCATCCAAATGTGTGGAGGAGATAAATGGAAGAAATAAAGAAAATCCCCCCCAAAAATGAGTAAATACTCACATAAGATGAAGAGTTGACTAAGGACAAGGTTAATAGTTAAAAAAGAGAGATATTTAGAAGAAATGATGCATTTTTGACACCTCAGTATGGAGGAATTACCCTCATGAAGGAGGTGCCTATTTCACATATGTGGGAGAGTTTTAAACTCCCAAATAATGAGATATTTTTATCTCTCCTCTCTCTTGTTTCAACTAGATCCAAAAAGTGAGCTAAATTGACCTAAAAATGGTCATAAATTAACCAAACTGATCTGGAAAATTCTAGAATCAGTTTGCTTGGTTAGAGGTTCACTTTTTCTTATAAATAAAAGCCTTCCCCTTTGTTGAAGCTTAATAGTGTTTTTGCACTGTTACTCTACTTCTCCCTAGAGCCAAAAACTGTGAATTTACTCATAATTCATTAGTTTTTGACCTTTCCCTCTTCTAAAGATTGGTGGCCACTCTTGTTTCAAACAAGAGTAGATCCCTCAAACCATCAAGCCAAAGGAAAGCTCTCAAATTCTCCTTGTAAGTTGGAGATTCTTCTCTTTTCTATTTCATTTTATGGTTTTTTTTTATGATTTTTTGTCTTCTTTAAAGTGAATAATGATGTTATGCCTCATTGAAAAGGCATTCCCCTCTCTTCTTTAGTAAATCCAACCATTCTTTATCCTAGATGAATGATTATTGGATAAAATCAAGTTTTTCATAATGTTTCTCTTAAATAAGTAGAAAATATTTACATTAGAATGATTTAAATACTCTTGGTGAAATTCTAACTAATTTTAGAGAGTTAAAAATTAAAAAGTGGTCAGCCATACAAAGGAGGTTATGGCAAAATTTTCTAAAATTATGTAAAATAAGTTTTACTTTTTTATACTCATAAAGAGTAATTCCCATCGTATATGTATTCTTAAAGTGTTATTTTTAATCCTAGGTATAGAAAAATACATACTAAAAATATTTTATCAAAAAAAGTGTTACTTCTTTAGAATTAAATTCTATGCATAGAAGGGAGCATATTGAAATTGTTATTTTGATTATAAAAGTGATATTTTCATCATAAATAATTTTTATGCATAAATGGATGCATAAAAGAAATTTTTTATATTAAAAGTGTGATTTTCATCATAAATGATTTTTAGGCATAAATGGATGCATAAAAGAAATTATTTTATTATAATACTGTGAATTTTATCAGAATTGAATTTATGCATAAATAGATGCATAAAAGAAAGTTTTTATTTTAAAAGAGTTATTTTTCATTGGATTTAGTTTTTATGCATGGGAAGATGCATAAGAGAAATTCTTTTATTCTAAAAGTGTAATTCCTACTAAATTGGATTTATGCATGGAAAGATGCATAAAGAAATTATTTTAATCGAAAAGTGTTATTCTCATCAATTTATTTTAATCCAAAAGTGTTATTCTCATGAATTTTGATTTTATGCATAGAAAGATGCATAAAGAAATCTATTTTTATTTCAAAAGAGTTATTTATATCAATTTTGATTTTATGCATATAGAAAGATGCATAAAGAAATCTATTTTTATTTCAAAAGAGTTATTTTCATCAATTTTGATTTTATGCATAGAAAGATGCATAAAGGAATCTATTTTTATTTCAAAACAGTTATTTTCATCAATTTTGATTTTATGCATAGGAAGATGCATAAAAGATTGATTTTTAATTCAAAAGTGTCATTCTCATTTAAATTGAATTTATGCATAGGAAGATGCATAAAAGATGTATTTTTATTTTGAAAGTGTTATTCTCATTAAAATGGAATTTATGCATAGTAAAATGCATAAAAGGTTTACTTTTAATTCGAAAGTGTTATTTTCCTTAAAATTGAATTTATGCCTAAATAGATGCATAAAAGGATTTTTATAAAAGTGTTATTCCTACTAAAGTTGTCTTTATGTCTAATTAGATACGTAAAGAATCTTTATATCAAAAAATTAGAATTCTCTTACATTCTATAAATAGATGTGATGAGATGTGATAGGAATCAGATAGATGTAAATGGATGGATGGAAGTGATATGAATCAGATAAATGAAATTGGATGAATGGATGTGATGTCCTGTGAATTAGGATGTGAATGAATGGTATAGGATGTGAAGGAATGTGATGGCATGTGAATCGTGATATGAATGAATGATAAGGTATGTGAATAAATGACGGCATGTGAATCGAATGTAAATGGATGATATGGTTTGATGTGTGAATGATGTAGATTAATGTGGATGGATACATGGATGATGTAGATTAATGTGGATGGATACATGGATGATGTGGTTTGATGTGTGAATGATGTACACAGCATTGATGTAGATGGATGAATGGATGATGTGGTTTGATGTGTGAATGATGTAGATTAATGTAGATTGATGTATGGATGATGTGGTTTGATGTGTGAATGATGTGGGTTGATGTAGATGGATGAATGGATGATGTGGTTTAATGTGTGAATGATGTAGATTAATGTAGATTGATGTATGGATGATGTGGTTTGATGTGGGTTGATGTAGATGGATGAATGGATGATGTGGATGTGGTTGTATGAATGTGGATGTGAAAATGGTTGTATAGATGCGGATGTGGATGTGGAAATGGATGTATGGATGTGAATGTGGATGTATGAATGTGGATGTGGATGTGGATGTGGATATGGATGTATAAATGTGGATGTGAAAATGAGATGTGGATGTGAATGTGGAAGTGGATGTATGGATGTGGATGTGGATGTGGATGTGGATGTATGAATGTGGGTGTGGATATGGATATGTATGTATGAATGCGGATGTGGAAGTGGATGTATGGATGTGGATGTACGAATGTGGATGTGTATGTGGAATAATGAATACGAATGTGTATGTGAAATGAGGTGATGTGGATATGAGTGAATGGTTGAGATGTGATGACATGTGAATTGGGATGTGAATAAATGATATGTGATGTGAATGAATCTGATGTGATGAGATGGAAAATGATGTGATTGGATGAGAATGAGTACCCATATGAATGGAATGTGAATGAATCTGATGTGATGAGATGGAAAATGATGTGATTGGATGAGAATGAGTACCCATATGAATGGAATGTGGAATAAGTAATGTGGACTGATGAGGGATAATGTGGAAAGACGAGAGTTCATGTAGATTGATGTAGATTAATGTAGATTGATGTATGGATGATGTGGTTTGATGTGTGAATGATGTGGGTTGATGTAGATGGATGAATGGATGATGTGGATGTGGATGTGGATGTGGATATGGATGTATGAATGTGGATGTAAAAATGGATGTATGGATGCGGATGTGGATGTGAAAATGGATGTATGGATGTGGATGTGGATGTGATGTGAAAATGGATGTATGGATGTGGATATGGATATGTATGTATGAATGTGGATGTGGAAGTGGATGTATGGATGTGGATGTGAAAATGGATGTATGGATGTGGATATGGATATGTATGTATGAATGTGGATGTGGAAGTGAATGTATGGATGTGGATGTACGAATGTGGATGTGTATGTGGAATAATGAATGCGAATGTGTATGTGAAATGATGTGATGTGGATATGAGTGAATGGATGAGATGTGATGACATGTGAATTGGGATGTGAATAAATGATATGTGATGTGAATGAATCTGATGTGATGAGATGAAAAATGATATGATTCGATAAGAATGAGTACACATATGAATGGAATGTGGAATAAGTAATGTGGACTGATGAGGGATAATGTGGAAAGATGAGAGTTCATTATAGAAAATGTATATGTGACTTGTTTGTAAATGACTGTTTTATGTCAAGAATGCTGGGGAAGCATTTTGACCATCTTGTGATTAAAGTCATGGAGACCTAACTGATAAATTTGCAACAATAGCTGACGGAGAGTCAACGGAGGACCTCTCGCGTAGCATGGTCGGCTGAGGTGTTGACTAGCCTCGGTTTGATTTAAATGGTGAGCTTCCGGTACGGTGGATGAGGGACCAAGGAAGCGACCTATGAGTGAAGCGCTAGGTGACCTACGAAGGATCCTAGAGGGTACTAACCATACAGTGGTCGGGCTCTGTCTCGCCCAAGATACCCACACATGTGTCGTGGAAGATATTGGAACAAGGAGTAAGAGTTGTTTTCTAAAACCGGGCATGGATCTGGCTGATTGACCTTGCTGGTCCTCAACAACAGATGAGTCCATAGCTCTTTTATATGGATCTGTTGGTTGATCTTGCTGATCTTTAACAGAGATTCCATCTTGATTTTATAAGTGATTATATTGCCGGGTACTATGAGCTAGGAACTATTGAAAAGGCCCCTGAGCGTTCTGGTTGCCAATGATGCCATAGATACTCCGATGAAGGAATGATTGGAAATTAAGATTCAACCGGATATTTTGGAGGATTGTGATCAGTGATACTCCGGTTTCATTAAATGATTGTTTTAAATATGGGTGAATCTGTGAAAAAGGCAATTTCATATTGGGTGTGTAAGTGGCATGACTAATGTTAAATTCGCATGAATATCCGGCTAGGGGGCCAGGGAACTCTTTTCCCTGGTACCCGGGATAAAACCTAACCAAATTCTAAATTGGATTTCATCACTACAGTGGTTGGGAGGTTAGCTAATAAACCATGGGGCCGGATGGGGTTAGGCTGCACTGATGGATCCCTAAATCTGAGACTCAATTCTGTTATGGTATGTTAGATAAAGTAAATCCCGATCAAAAAAATGTTCTATGAAAAAGAATCAACGGTTGTGCCTCTCAATGAGGAAAAAAGCGTTGATCTCTATGATCCAAGTGCAAGTTTCTTCCTTGATCTGACCAAGTGACTTTAGGTTCGATCGGATCAGTTTGGTCAGTAATAATGACCTTGACTATGTTAGAGTAAAATTTTATCCTCGAAGAATCGCCTGTGCTTTCCCAGCAAGGCAAGTTTTTTCGAGTTCGGTTTTGGAAGAACCGTGGAATTAGTCACCTGTCCGGATATCCGTGGGCGAGGCCCCGAGTGTGGGACCCTGCTCCGTGCAAGATGTGCTACTTCCGTTGCTGCTAGCACCCCAAATCCATTGCGCGGTGGGGACGCGGATCTCACAGCTGGTATCAGAGCATGTTGACTAATAAGGATCAACCAAAAAGCCAAAAATTCAAAAATTTATGAAGTAGCAGTATAAGATCAGAATTGTGTGATGAAATTCATACAAAATATTTGAACTGAAATTCATAAATTAGTAATTGGGTCTTTAGATGGAAGTACCACAATTGCATGGAATCTATGACTTGCTTGAGGCCTAGACATGATGGTCTTTACCTTATAATTCCAAGGACCATGACTACCCATATATACCGAGAATATAACTGTAGCTCTTTCTACTGGCAGTATATACGAGTAAATCTAAGACTTGAAATTATAAGCAATAATGCTATCCAGATGATGAATTCGAATGTGGTTGATATGATTTTTAAATTCTAGTTGTGAACTGATGAGTTGATTTGGATTCTGATTGAAAAATGATGATTCCTGAAATTTGGTTGAAATGTAATAAGCCGAGCAAAACCACAACGAGGATGAATGGGACGAGTCCCTGTGATGATGTTCATGACTAGAATGATGTTCATGACTAGAATGACGTTAATAGCTTCAGCAAATCACTATGAGATTAGTGGATTATGCTAGCAGATTACTACTGTTAACTTTTGATCAGTGGATCAAGTTAAGGGTTGATAAATTAAAAATGTGAAAAATTGAAATCCCCATGAAGGACTGTTCAGATGGAAAAATTCAATCTGATGGACCATTATTGTGTTAAAGATATGAATGAATTGTTATTTGGTAATGCGTTTTATATGAATATCTTTACCCCATGATTATGTGGGGAGTCGACCTATTTAAAGAACCCCAGAATCAATTGAATCAAAAATTGGATTGAATCATAAATAAAGAAACTTAACAAGAATTTTCGTATTGATAGAAACATGGATCGAGGTCATCATGGTAGAAATGTTAACCCTCAACTCGATGAAGAAGAGCTCAACGTGGATGTTCGTAAAACTCTTCATAGTTCGCAGCCTGGTTCCTTTAAGGGTGAAGGGGAACAGTTAGGTGGAGCTGTAGAAAAGTGGATTGAGGCCATGGAGGAATACGTTGATGTAACTGGCTACATGAGAGAAGCAAGATGGCTCTCGCTAGGTTAAAGATTGTGGAAACGACCAAGGTTGCGTGGAGGAATCACTGCGAGACAAACCGTCGCGACCGAAATACCCAAACCTGGACTGATCTCAAAATTTATCTAAGGACGAGGTTCTGTCCTCCCGGCTTTTCAGAAACAAAGATGAACGAATTCTTAGAGTTAACCTAGGGGAGTAGAACTATTGAAGCATATCACCAAGCATTCACCCTCCTCCTCAGATACTCGCCTCCGCTGGATGAAGAACAGCTGATGGCCAGGTTCATTCGGGGACTGAACGAACCTTTGAATATCCTGGTGAAAGAATGCCAAGCCAGTTTCCATGGCGGAAGCAGTTTGGATGGTGAAGGATTTCTCCAAAGCCTTTGATGTCAAAGTCCTGCCTGTTAGAGATGGAGGCGATAGCATGAGAGAGATGAGAGAGAAGCACACGAGACACAAGATTGAATCCCCAAAGTGTATGGAATACACACAATAGATGAGTATATATAGAGGAGATCCTAGGGCTATATATAGAGACATTCTATATATAGCCAACACCCCTGCTCAAAGAAGGGTCTCTAACTGTGGATGGAAAAACCCTTGGGGGCTCAAGGGAAAAACCCACAGCTCTATATACACCTACCGCTATATTAAATTATTTTATAGTTACAAAGTATTATTCAAAGGAGCTACATCACTCACTCCCATATATACAATAGCCATGAAGGCTGCGAAGGAGCTACATCACTCCCGTATACACAATATCCATGAAGGAGCTACATCACTCCCATATATACAATAGCCACCATGAAGCAGCTACATAACTCCCATATATACTTCATCACTCTTATGTGAAAACAATAGCCATAAAGGCTTTGAAGGAGTCATCATCATCCATCTTCATGTTGTCTTGATCCATTCATGTAGGTTGGGTGCGAGTCTATCTTCGTGGACGATGCCAAATAATATTTTTGTAGTCTCTTCTCTATATTGAAGCTCAACACAAATACAATCCTGATCCATAAACCCTGTAATATGGAAGAAGTCTCCATAACAAATGGAAAACCATAATTTTGTTATAGAAATATGAGATGTACACGAAAATATGTACACAAAGAAATAGACATAAAGGTATCTATTATATGGTTGCTTAGGAATATAGTCCATCCGCAAGGACATGCATGACAATGTCAACTTGTGGAAAATCATCCAATCAATGTCAACTTGTGGAAAATCATCCAATCTGATTTAGCTTTATCTTCTTAGTACTTATTTCAGACAAGCATGACATGTATTGTTGCTTTCTTGCTTCTTAGTGCTTATTTCGGATCTTAGTGCTTATTTCGGACAAGCATGACATGTATTGTTGCTTTCTTGCTTCTTAGTACTTATTTCAGATTGAGAAGTTTGCATCCCATCTCTGGTTCATGTACAGCAACAGCTTCTTTAGCAACGGATAGCCTTATAGACAATGGATGAGCAGAGAAGTCTGAAGTCGTAAGCGCAGTGCAGTATCAATATTCAGCCGTATGAGCAGAGAAGCATAACTAACGCTTAGAGATGAGCAATGATTAATGAGTTCTGCATTCAGCAACACCATAATCCTGGTGGCAGTTCTCAGCTCGATGGTGTTGGTTTTCTATGAATTGATGAGGAATCGAAGCAGATGAGAGAAGCAGATTGATGTGAAGGCGATTGCAAACTTTAGAACCTGCCATCACCTCCTCAGAAACATAATGGACATCGTGCTGCTCCTTTCACACAGAATCGAACTGTTGGCCGCATGGACTCCAATATCACAACTACTTTCAATTTCACGTTCAACCCTTTCTCTTATGGACACAAACTATTGGTTACAACCAATGCTTTGCGGCATGATGGACAGTAGATTGATGTATGGATGATGTGGTTTGATGTGTGAATGATGTGGGTTGATGTAGATGGATGAATGGATGATGTGGTTTAATGTGTGAATGATGTAGATTAATGTAGATTGATGTATGGATGATGTGGTTTGATGTGTGAATGATGTGGGTTGATGTAGATGGATGAATGGATGATGTGGATGTGGTTGTATGAATGTGGATGTGAAAATGGTTGTATAGATGCGGATGTGGATGTGAAAATGGATGTATGGATGCGGATGTGGATGTGGAAATGGATGTATGGATGTGGATGTGGTTGTGGATGTGGATGTATGAATGTGGATGTGGATGTGGATGTGGATGTATGAATGTGGATGTGCATATGGATGTATGAATGTGGATGTGAAAATGGGATGCAGACGTGGATGTGAAAATGGATGTATGGATGTGGATGTGGATGTGGATGTGGATGTATGGATGTGGATATGGATATGTATGTATGAATGCAGATGTGGAAGTGGATGTATGGATGAGGATGTACGAATGTGGATGTGTATGTGGAATAATGAATGCGAATGTGTATGTGAAATGATGTGATGTGGATATGAGTGAATGGATAAGATGTGATGACATGTGAATTGGGATGTGAATAATTGACATGTGAATTGGGATGTGAATAAATGATATGTGATGTGAATGAATCTGATGTGATGAGATGGAAAATGATGTGGTGATTGGATGAGAATGAGTACACATATGAATGGAATGTGGAATAAGTAATGTGGACTGATGAGGGATAATGTGGAAAGACGAGAGTTCATTATAGAAACCGTATTTGTGACCTGTTTGTAAATGATTGTTTTATGTCAAGAATGCTGGGGAAGCATTTTGACCGTCTTGTGATTAAATTGTGGAGACCTAACTGATAAAGTTGCAACAATAGCTGATGGAGAGTCAACAGAGGACGTGTCGCGTAGCATGGTCGGCTGAGGTCTTGAGCAGCCTCGGTTTGATTTAAATGGTGAGCTTCTGGTACGGTGGATGAGGGACCAAGGAAGCGGCCTATGAGTGAAGCGCTAGGTGACCTACGAAGGATCCTAAAGGGTGTTGACCATACAGTAGTCGGGCTCAGGGTCGCCAAAGATACCCACACGTGCGTCGTGGAAGATATTGGAACAAGGAGTAAGAGTTGTTTTCTGAAATCGGGCATGGATCTGGTTGATTGACCTTGCTGGTCCTTAACAGACGAGTCCATGGCTCTTTTATAAGGATGTGTTGGTTGATCTTGCTGATCTTTATCAGAGATTCCATCTTGATTTTATAAGTGATTATATTGCCGGGTACTATGAGCTAGGAACTATTGAAAAGGCCCCTGAGTGGACAGGTGGTGAGCATTCTGGTTGCCAATGATGCCATAGGTACTCCGATGAAGGAATGATTGGAAATTAAGATGCAACCGAATATTTTGGAGAATTGTGATCAGTGATACGATGGTTTCATTAAATGATTGTTTTAAAGATGGGTGAATCTCTGAAAAACACAATTTCATATTGGGTGTGTAAGTGGCATGACTAATGTTAAATTCGCATGAATATCTGGCCAGGGGGCCTGGGAACTCTTTTCCCTGGTACCCGAGACAAAACCTAACCAAATTCTAAATTAGATCCCATCACTACAGTGGTTGGGCGGTTGGCTAAACCATGGGACTGGATGGGGTTAGGCTACACAGATGGATCCCTAAATCTAAGACTCAATTCTGTTATGGTACGTTAGATAAAGTAAATCCCAATTAAAAAAAACTGTTCTATGGAAATGAATCAACGGCTGTGCCTCTCAATGAGGAAAAAAGCGTTGATCTCTATGATCCAAGTGCAAGTTTCTTCCTTGATCTGACCAAGTGACTTTAGATTCGGTCGGATCAATTTGGTTGACCTTGACTACCCGTATATACCGAGGGTATAACTGCAGCTCTTTATACTGGCAGTATATACGAGTAAATCTAAGACTTGAAATTCAAGGACCGTGACTACCCGTATATACCGAGGGTATAACTGCAGCTCTTTATACTGGTAGTATATACGAGTAAATCTAAGACTTGAAATTATAAGCATTAATGCTATCCAGATGATGAATTCGAATGTGGTTGATATGATTTTTAAATTCTAGTTGTGAACTGATGAGTTGATTTGGATTCTGATTGAAAAATGATGATTCCTCAAATTTGGTTCAAATGTAATAAGCCGAGCAAAACCACAATGAGGATGAATGGGACGAGTCCCTGTGATGATGTTTATGACTGGAATGACATTAATAACTTTAGCAAATCACTATGAGATTAGTGGATTGTGCTGGCAGATTACTACTGTTAACTTTTGATCAGTGGATCAAGTTAAGGGTTGATAAATTAAAAATTTGAAAAATTGAAATCCCCATGGAGGACTGTTCAGATGGAAAAATTCAGTCTGATGGACCATTATTGTGTTAAAGATATGAATGAATTGTTATTTGACAATGCATTTTGGTGGGCTGGGAAAGCTAACCTTGCCACTCCTCCCGAGATGTTCAAAATGCTAAAAGTCAAACAATGTAAGGATGCAATCCCTACATTGCATGATCCTAACTCTCCGGATAACTCCTCTGAAGAAGGGAATAGAACAAGAGTCTTCAAGCACTTTAACAACATATTTAGTAAAGGGGGAGGGGTGACCAATGACCAACTCAAATGCATTGCACTCATAGGGAAGGCCAGGAAGCCAACCATACTGGACAGACTTGCTAAAGAGCTAGAAAACATTATCTCCAAAGAAGGGATTGGCAAGGCCATAGACTGCCTAAAGGTAAGGAAAAGCCCAAGTATAGATGGCATGCCCGCTGAATTCTACAAGACGTTCAAGGATCTCTTGTTGTCTCCCTTACTGTGGCGGTGTGGCACGAGGCTGTCTCTTTTGGGGCGTTGTCTCGCCCGATCAATGAAGGGTGGATAAAACTTATCCATAAGAAAGGGGAGAAGAATGACTTGAGCAATTGGAGACGCACATTTTCATGCACTGCCCTATTGCAAAGAAATGTTTCGAGTCATTCGCCAATTGCATTCAGCTATGGAATGGCTACACTGGTTACTTGGAGAAGGCATCGGTTGCACCTTGGAACTATGGAGGCTGTCGTGAGAACTAAACTGTTATTGTGCTTGTGGTTACATAGACTTGATTCCATTTTTAATAGTATGCCTACTAACAATTTCGGGCCGAAAGAGAACTTGATACATGTAGGTGAAAGATGCATACAAAGACGATTGAAAGACCTGGACACCAAGCTTCATCGTCTGCAGAAAAAAGCTAAAGGAAAGCAAGTGGACCAGGTGACACAACAAATTCAGGAACTATTGAAGATGAGAGAGTCCGTCATCTCCAAGGATGTGTTGCTCATCAAAGCACTCTATGTTTTTGGAAAGTCACACTCAGGAAAAGAGGAAAAAGCTAGATATACAGCTAGAGAAACTTCTCAATAAAGTCAAAGGCAAGCTGAGGCCGTGCATTTCAGGAACTGTATGTCATGTGCATAGACATTGTACTCATTAGAGCTCTCAACCTGTTGTAGCCTGTCTCTTTCTAACCTCTTAATATAAGCAGCCGTTTTTTTTTTTGGAAAAAAAAAAGGTTGAGGATGAATCAAATTGCGGGATTTCAAATGTGGCCACTAATTTTTCAGATGGGCAGAATTTTCAGGCTGCTGGATTTGGGTCGGAAACCTTGAGCTACATGTGAGAACAGGCCCTAGAAGATGGGCAGCAGCCATATAAGCGGTGGGCTGTCTGTTGTTACAATGCATGTGAACATCTCTCTAACGCCGTTGTGGCCGAATTGCGCTGCGAGTTAGTAATGTCTTCTGAAGGTCGGACGGCGACAGCCATAGTGTGGGGGCCCGTAGATCTTTGTTGAAACTTGCCCTGCAAGGTAAAGTGGCAAGCCTGCATAGTACACACTCTTGGAGTTAGTAACTACGTCTGAAGGTCGGCGGACGGCGATAGCTACGTAGATCTGCTGCTTTTTACGGAGTACCACCACCCCGCTTGTCAATAGTGTACCCTAGTACCCACAATGAGCATAGTAGAAATTTGAGATTTTCATCAAATTACCATTGGTAATATATTCCAAATTTTGAGTTACAATTTGGTAATTTTCTAGATCTCAAAGTTACCAAAGATCTCTTCATTTTTTTCATACACTCTAGGTGTTGTATGAGTTTCAAAAAATTAAAGCTATTTCTACCAGTTATTGAGGGAACTTGGGAAAAAATAGCAAGATATTATAGTTATTTCTTCTTGGCGAGCCTCAAGTCATGAATTTGAGCCTTGTTAAGCATGCATCATATAGACCTATAGAAAAACCCTAGTGGTATTTTTTCTTAAAAGGTAAGTTATCATTTGGTAATTTTTCACTAGTGCAAAGTTACCAAATGGTAATCATCAATCTAAATTAGATTACAATTTGTAACTTTTTAGGTTGCAAGGTGGTTACCAAATGTGACAAATGAGTTTGCAGCATTCCCCATTTTTGGCCTGCTGCCTCGGGCACAGGCCTTAGCATTGTGTATATTGGTTTTGCCTTGTTGCCCACCACGAGCTATAGTGTTAAATGCACCCACGTTCATGCCATCTACTCTGCAGGTTTCACAGATCACGTTGCACGTACTCTTGCAGGTTTCACACATCAAGGAATTTAAGACTATACGTTTCGTACATCTTCATCAGTTGCTCCCCTCCCACCTCTCGTTCCACATTCATCACTCAAGAGGTCTGCAGAGCTCTCTCCTTGCTCTAGTCTCCTCTTCCATTGCTTCTTCAGAGCTCTCACTTGGTGTTAAATGTGCCCACCATAGAAGGGAACCTAGTGGCCATCTTTATCAGTTCCTCCCTGCGCACCTCTTGTTCCACATTCATCTCTCACGAGGGTTTATGAGAGAGTGACAGAGAGAGAATGCACAAGTTTTTGATTCCTTCTTTGGTCGGCACATTTTTTGCAATCCTTTTCAGTATATGTATAGTATTTACATGCAGAATTAACATATTGCCAATCGTGCTGCTAATATGGCTGCCACAAAAAAACGTATAGTATAGTAGTCTTTTTTATGATCAAAAAACTCAGCGATTAAGTTGGTCTTTTTTGTGATCGAGAAACGTAGTCTTTTTCGTGATCACATTCCCCATTTTTTCACTCGTACTATTTTAATTTTTCGATTTTAAAAAATCATGCGATATTGAACACACCTGTAACCCTACTATCTTAGTCATATTTTAGCTCAAAAGTCTATGGACTTTCCAAGAAAGCACCTTCTCGAAGTTTTCTTTCTTTTGAAAATAGAGAGAGCGAAGCGGTTGGATTTATATTAAGAATAAAAAAGAGTACCAAAAATACTTTTTTCACCAAAGGAAGCATAACTTCTATCATTGAACTAAATGAGCAAAGACCAAATACAAAACTATTCTATGGTTGCTTTGCTAACCGAGTCTCCCATCATCTCTAATCTTTCTCATGAACATGCTCTCTATCTCTCACACACAATATTGTCTCTTTATCTCTCTCACTTCTGTATGAAACTACAACTTGTGTTAATCTCACACAAACAACAAAATCTTCCATAAGAGAAAGAACTTAATGCGATAAATATGAAGCATAATACTAAAGTTACTATTTGCAAATCATCTTACAAAGTCTGCAGGGCAAGATTCTTTGACGATGATCTACTTAGACCCTAAAACTAAGGATGTCATGCACTAGCAAGGGCTCACAATGTAGTAAAGATAATATCTAGACTTTTGATGATCTAAATATGATAGAAAAGGCTATCAGACCCATCTATATCTAGTATCAAAGGTTAATCATATTGTAGGGTTGGTCCATGTCAACCACACCCTAGGATGAGTCTAGATTACCACATCACCTGGCTGGTACAATAATAGAGTAAACCAGAAGCCGTTGGTCTCATCGTGACAACTTTCAAACTCATCTGAGGTCGGTTGGGCACCATGTAACGTACCCCTAATTTTATCCTATTCAATTAATCATAAAAATTCACAGTATTTCTCAAGCCCTTCTCCTCTTTTCCCTTCACAAGCCTCACAAGCCCTTCTCCTCAAACATGCATAAGCAAGCCTTCCCCATTTTTTCAATTGTACTATTTTATTTTCTCAATTTTGAAAACTCATGTGAAATTGAACACACCTATGACCTTGCTATCTTAGTCATTTTTAAGCTAAAAAATCTATGAACTCTCTAGAAAGCACCTTCTCAAAGTTTTCTTTCTTTTAAAAATAGATAAGAATGAAACGGATCAATTTATATTTTAAAAAAATAGTACCAAAAATACTTTTTCACCAAAGGAAGCATAACTTCCATCTCTGAACTAAATTAGCAAAGACCAAATACAAAACTATTCTATGGTTACTAATTTGACTACGACAAAACATTAAGAAAAGGAGAGACTATGACTAACAAAGTCTCCCATCATCTCTAATATTTCTCATAAACATGCTGTATATCTTTCACACACATTCTCTTTCTCTCACACACAATCTCTTTATCTCTCACTTCTATAAATTTTATGTGAAAGTACAACTTGTGTTAATTTGACACAATGATTTTGTAGCACTCCCCATCATTTCACTTGTACTATTTTATTTTCTCAATTTTAAAAAATCATGCGAAATTGAACACACCTGTGAACCTACTATCTTAGTCATATTTTAGCTCAGAAACCTATGGACTCTCCAAGAAAGAACCTTCTCTAAGTTTTCTTCTTACATAATATAACTAGAGAAGAACGTTGACTTTTCCTCCTTGCCGCCAGGTGGCAAGTTTTTTAGCCTTGGTGTCAAGGGTAGTAATTGTCAGGGGCTGAGGGGTAGTAATTGTCAGCAACAATAAACAAGAGAAGGTGATTGCATCTTCTTCAACTTTGAAATTTCAAATTTCAACTTTTAAACTGTCAGGGGCTCAAGGATAGCTACATAGTTCTACTACTTTTTACGGGGTACGCACTCTTAAAGTTTTGGCTTTCAATTCTAGCTTTCACAAGTACAACCGGGGCCTAAAATTGAAGGGTGTTTTGCCTTTCAAGGGCTTTTTTACCGATCAAAAAAAGTTTAAGTTTTTTTTCACTTCAAAAAACGTGCAATAACTCAAAAATTGCATGTCCTTGTGAAATGTTTTATTTACAAATGCATGTCATTTGACATGCTGGTCTAAAAAATTTGCTTTTTATTTTTTTAACCTTATATATATATACATATATTTATATAAGCCTTATAAATAATATTATATCAGGATTTAGATAATATATCCCTAAAGCCCTCTTTTAATGTGATTTGAAATTTGAAGTTAAAACTTAACCCTCCATTAACAAAAACTTAAAAATGAAAGTTGGAACTTAGACAGTAGACTATTGGATAACTTAGAAATTAAAAATTGAAAATTAGAATCGTAGATGACCTAGAGGCTAGCCCGTTATAATTGCATTAATTGATGCTATTAACTCAAGGAAACTGTGATACACATTCCAACACCATATTGGGGAATATGGAAATTTCCCACAAGTTTGGGACACGTGGTCAAAAGTTTGGATTAACCATAACTTGAACACCACTAATCCAAAATGAGCGCTTTATAGCTCTTTAGATTCCATTTTTCAAGCGCTTTCCAATGATAGGTCATATGATAGGGTTTTGAAAAACTTACAAACATGTTATCCATGTCCCCTTTTTTAAGTATTCAAAAATGGGAATTGGGAAATTCCCAAATTCACTAATATGGTGTTTTCCTTGATTTGATGGGCTTGCCACCTGTATATAAAGTTATGCAGAATGAATTTTTGTAGGTGGCCTTTAAATAAATGTAGAAGATCTCTAGGAAACGTTTGCTTGTAAACATTATCTTTATGTTTTTTCTTGTAGGATGCCTTTACTATAGAAGATCTCTAGGAAACGTTTGCTTGTAAACATTATCTTTATGTTTTTTCTTCTTTCCTTCCTTTTCTTGTCTCATTTCTTTATCTTCAAAAACCTTAAAAGATAGCTGCAAATTTAGGTACACAACCTCTAGGACACAGACCTAATTGTGTCACACTACATGTATCACATGCTCCCATTACACATTTGTATTCATGAAAGGCAAACCCATTAGGCATGGGACACAATATAGTATCCCAAAGAGATGTAACACTCATAAATGTATTGCATGAGAGGTGGAACAACCATGAGTGGCACTCTCTATTGCAAGACATATTGGGCAAGTACATCCACATGATCCCCCATGGATTCCAAACTAGTGATGGCGCATTTGATTGACTACATCCTCATTTGTACATGTGCAATACAACAAGAGGTGTAGTGGTCTTTCAAATTTCAAACAAAAAAAGGCTTTAACCTTTGAAAATAGAAAAGTTCAACCTACAATATCCATATATAACTTAAATCCCTTGAAAACCATAAAATGAATAGAAAGTAACATCTTTAACACAACTCAAGTTGAAAACACAAAATTATAGAAATCTGCATGTACTAACTACTTCTCACTAGATGCCAATAGATAGTTTGCTCGCCTGAGGCTCATCAAGAAGATGAATTGGATGCTTCACATATGTAGATAGTTTGCTCACCTGAGGCTCATCAAGAAGATGAATTGGATGCTTCACATATGTAGATGTAGCCAATCTTTTGTAACAAACATCTTTCTTATTGGGGGAGACCCTTGTCTCACTTGAGCAAAATGAAAATACAAGGTCCTTGGCCTCTTGAGTGATATGGGTGTTGCATCCATGTTTTTGGCATGGCAATCAAGGCATTAATCTATTTTTATCAATTAATAATCGAGATTTTTCTAAATATAAATTTCTCTTATGGACCTCTAAAACCTTTGCAGCTTGTGGAAGACCCATGTCATATGCTTCACTACCTTCACCATTCACCACCATCATGAGGGCTGATTTCTATGAAAAGGTCAGCTGATGACCTTGGCACCTTCGCTCAGTTCAAGGTGTCACGAGATTATTACTTTGAATCGTAGCCTCAATTTTTGAATCTTTATCCTACATACTTGCAAAGCAAGCTTGACAAAGAAGTTGCTAGAAAATCTCCTTTCGAATACTTGAGTCCATTCCAATAGTCTCTTGATCAAAGCATTGCACCATACCCCGACATATCTTATGTCCTCTTTGCTCATCTACCACACCATTGCCTTGAGTCATCGTATTGTTAAATCTTGATTGTTTCTTTCATTTGTGTTCTGCCCAATATGCTCTCAAAGTCTTCCTTTTAGATGTAGAAGCCTCGTGGTTACGTTCTTCTACAAGTTCTTGAGAAATACACATAATTGTAGTAGTTGCATAGGTCATATGTTCGTGCAATTGTTGTGATGGACATGTCTCCATTTCCCTATGCCAATACATAACCATTTTAATAAGAGTTAATATTAAAATCTAGATACCTTTGGGAAGTCATGCTTCTTCTTGAGCCTGACGTTTAAGTAGGTCATGTGCTTCTTTGCGTGTGTGGGCAGCATGCATTTGTTGAAGCATGGCTTCAGTTAATGGTTCATTGTATTTCTTGAGACGACTTCCATTAATGAAGTTAGGCATTTGCTCACCTTCTAGTGTCTCTAAACGCACTGCACCACTAGGAGTAAGCTCATTTACCACGTTTCTTGAGCTTTCGCTTATGCTTCTTAAGTGTGTACAAGAGCACAAGGTCCCCTTTTTTGAATCGGCCAGTTGTTACATTTCGATCATACATCCCCATTACCGCCAATAAGCGGGTCTCATCAAGCTTTTCCAATTCATCAATGCGTTGAAAAAGCTCATGACTAGTCGAGTCCAATTGTTTAGCAACTCGTAGAGTAGGTACAAGAAATTCAATGGGAAGAATTGCATCTAGTCCAAAAGCAAGCTCAAATGGGGTTGTGCCCACAGATGTTTTATAGGCTGTTCTATATGCCCAAAGAACCGAGTGCAACTTTTGCTCCCAATCAGTCCTATGTCCCTCAGCAATCTTTGTGAGTGCTGTGCAGAGAATCTTGTTAGTACTCTCAGCTTGACCATTAGTCTGGGGATGATAGGGTGCAGAACGATTGTGAATTACCATAAATTCTTGAAGTAAAAACTCTTTGACTTCATTCACAAAGTGCACACCTTGATCATTAACGATTTCAATAGGTAAGCCATAGCGTGTAAACACGTACTCATACAAGAACTTGGCTGTGGTTCTGGCATCATTTTTGACTGTAGCCTTTGCCTCTACCCATTTGGTCAAATAGTCAGTTGCGACTATAATATATTCGGCATGCGTGTGATGAGCTGGAGGTTTAATGGGACCGACAAAATCAATACCCCATTTGGCAAAAGCACGTGTGCTTAACATAGGCCGCAATGGCATATTGTCCTTTGTGATGGGAGGTTTGGTCCTTTGACAATCGTCACAACGTTTTACATATTCTTCGGCATCCATTTGTAAGGGCCACCAAAGCCCAGACCACCTAATAACCTTAGCTGTGGTATTGCCCGAAAAGTGTCCACCCCCAACACCTGCATGTGCATGAGTCAAGATTTTCAAGTAGTCAGCTTCACATACACACATGCGCAAGTTGCCATCCTTGCCCCTCTTGTAGAGTTGGCCCTCTATCAGCATATAGTTGGCCGCTTCAACTTCAATAGCATGCTTTTGATATTTAGGAATTGTTCGATCAGTATGACCATGCTGAAGATAGTCCACAATATACTTACTCAAACTTGGTGTAGTTGAAATTTGGAATAATGTGACATTATGAATTGGTTGTTGAATTTGACATGAAGCATAGTTAGAACAAATTTTTCAGCATCCGCGTGCATGGTAGGCCACCATTGCCCATCCTGAGTTATACCTCGCACACAAGTAGTAGCTGATGCATGGATTCCACCAATACCCTCATGTGCCCATTCCAAGATCTCCTCATATTGGTCAGGGCTAGGTATAAGCCGCAACACTCCATCATTACCTTGATGATATAATCTCCCTGAGATTAACGTGAATGGTCGCCATAGGTCCACATTAGGACCCGCTAGTTGTATCTGCCCACTTGTCAAAATTTCTAAGATGGGTTTAGACCATTTAGGAGCTGTCTCTACAAGGAAAAGTGTTGAATCTAACATATCATCATCCACACTCACAGGAGCTTCTCCACAGGTGATTCGAGACAAATGATCTGCCCTAAGATGAGTTGTTCCTTTTCAGACTGCCACTTCAAAATCAAACTCAAGAAGGATGACAAACCACCTCACAATTCTTCTAGTTGCACAAAGCCATTAGGACCTCAATGGAAGGCTTCTTGGGCCCTTTTATTTGGCAGTTTAAGGGAGTCAAACCTTTTCTCTTAAGAAAAAACATTTTCTAATTAGAAGCTTTAAAACGGCTACTTTATTCGAATTTGAATTTTGGGGGAAAAATGCAATTTAAAATCTAGCGGATAAAACCATATCATGTAACATATCTATGGAAAGCTCTTGATGCGTAGATCACGGATCTGTAATCTCCGCTCAAATCGGAGCTTGTATGTAGAAGTTATGGAGGTCCGAAAATTGTAAAATTGCCCCCTCCCTTTTTGGGAAAAAAGTGCACCCTTTGATCACTCTTACACCTCTCTTAAAAACCCAACATTTCAATCCACATGGCAACCCCCCATTTGGCTATTCCTTAATCACCTTGATTAGGCTTGGACAAATTAAAGGGCCCAAGAAGACCCCATTCACTTCCTAATGATATAGCAGTGCTTGATGGTCCACAAAAAATATAAATTTGTTTGCCAAAAGGTAATGGCGAAACTTTTTCACTACATATATCATGGACAAACCTTCTCTTTCTGTTGTGGTATAATTCTTCTCAGCATTGTTCAACTGTCGACTAGCATATGAGATTGGAAAATCCTTATTATGTTCTCCCGATTGAGCCAAAATACATCCAATTGCAAAGTTTGAAGCATCAATATGGACATGAAAGATTTGGTTCCAATCTGGTGCCCGTAAGATGGGTGCAGACACTAATGCTTGCTTCAACTTTTCAAAGGATTCATCACACTCGTCAGTCCAATTAAACTTTACAAGAAGAGCATATAATGGTCTGGCTAGGACAGCGTACATGTAGATGAATCGACGATAATAGCCATAATATCCCATGAATATTTGTACCCCTTTAGGGTTGATAGGTCAAGGTAATGAGACAATGACATCAATTTTATCCATATCTGTTTAAATACCATTGCGAGAAACAATATGGCCCAAAATCTTCCCTTGTCTTACCATGAATTTGCACTTGTCAGGATTCAAGCATATACGATAAACTTGACACATTTGAAACACAAGTCTAAGGTGTTCTATATGATCATCACGCTCTTGTGAGTGAACACATAAATCATCCATGAAGATCTCAAGAAATAGCCTAAGGTACTCCTTGAATACATGACTCATTAACCGCTGAAAGGTTGCAGGTGCGTTTGTTAGACCAAATGGCATAACACGATAGGCAAAGATGTTATCTTCAGTAGCAAAGGCTGTCTTGTGTTGATCCTTTAGATCAATTGACACTTGATTGTAACCAGAGAATCCATCCAAGAAACTATATGCCTTTTTTCCTGCAACATGTTCCAAAACATGATCCGTTTGATTGGAAGTGGGTAATGATCACATACAGTAGCTGCCCCATTCAGTGTGTTCAATCTCATAGATAAATTTTACCTCTAAGAGCTTGTCTATTTCTTCTTTTATCTTTCGTGCAAAATTCTCATTGTAAGTATAAGGACGTTGGTTGGAAGGTTTTGCATCCTCTCGCAATGGAATTGTATATGCTGACATATGCTTGGATCAACTCCTTTGAGGTCTTTATAACTCCAAGCAAAAACATCGTGATACTCCTTTATTGTTTGAATTAATAAAGTGAACTCAATCGGGCTTCAAAATAAACGTCAAAATAAGCATTGAAAGCACAAGTCAAATTTTGATGTTTTTCTTACACCTTTTGATGCTTATTTCGATGACTATTTTGACTCTGGGAATTTTTGAACTGAACCGCGATGCCTCACTTATAGCGTTTTTGACAATCTTGTAGGTTCTTTTCTCATCCAAATTTCTGAAAGTTCTCTCCTCTCACCTCCACCATCCCTGAAACCTAAACCTAAGGCCTTCCCTCAACTCTTTCTTGCTTCTGATTTTGTGTATTTGTGTGGGCTTTCTGCATTGCTAACATGATGTGTTTTTGTTTGTTTTGCAGCTTCTAATTGGTCTCATGGTGCAAACCCCAAACCTTTGAAAATCTAGGTTGCCCTTCTCCTTTTCCCTTGCTTTTGATTTATTTGCCCTTGCTTTTGATTATATATCTGTGTGGTGTGGGGTGTGTGTGGTCTTTCAAAATTAGCTAACATGCTGTGTTTTGTTTGTTTTGTAGGCTCATCCAGACCCTAAATCTTTACAACTCTAGGTAGGCCTTGCTTTTGATCTCTTTGTCTTTTCTTTTGATTATATGTGTGTGTGGTGTGGGGTGTGTGTGTGATTTCATTGTTTTTCTAATATGTCTTGTTTGTGTTTGTTTTGTAGGTTTTCAATCATTTTCTCTTGAGGCACAAGCTTTATCTTGGTCTCTCCACTCAAGGCCTCCCTTAAGACTCCAATTAGCTTACAATCTCTCCCGGTAATTGCCCTAATCTCATTGTCTTTGGTTTTTTTTAAGAATCTTCTTGCTTTTGATGTTGCCCATGCTCCTCTCCTTATTAGAGTCATGGCATAAGCATGGAAATGTCATTGGGAAAACCCATAAGCATGGGCATGTTGTGATGGTATGCATGTAGACCATGGAAATGTCATTGGGAAAACCCATAAGCATGGGCATGTTGTGATGGTATGCATGTAGACCATGGAGTGCACACCAAATGACACACCCGCATACAACCCCAATCCCTCCACCACCATGCCTACACCATAAGCAATGTCCCCGGGCTAGTTTCCTCGTTTCATCTCAAAAATGAACCCTGAGTAAAGGGCTATGGCTCAAGCCTACTTTGGGGGAGGCGTTGGCACTTTGACATAGCCATCACAGCCCACCACCACATAAGCCACGCCCCCAAACACCCAAGGCATGTCACACAAACCTCGCCCACAGCTCGTTCGACTACTTCTAGTCGTATAGATGCTTTTTCCCTCAGCATGAACACCCACCCATTGCCAATTGTGAGGGGACACCACACTCACGCTCATCCCACTTCTTCAACACAAACCCATGTACCCCCAATCTGGCCCGTTCCTGATACAAAGCAGCAGACAGAAATGTGGTCCTCAATGATGTTGGCAACAAGATGAAGTCTTAATTCCCACGAGTTATGCCATATAGTGTTTGCCCATGACTTGATGACTACATGGTGTAAATGTGATAGTGCAAAGAAGGATCAAGTCATCAATCAAATCAAGAGTGAGTTTATGCTAGCACCAGGTAGTGAAGAGGTCCATCCTAGATGGATTAAAGATCACATGGTGGATATAATGAAGCTCTGGAGGCACAATGATCACACACACAAGGTAAACATAGGGGGAGAAAAGCCTTGGCATTGTACACAAGAGATTTGGGATGACGAGTGCAGAAAGCAGAATGCAAATCCCCGTAGGTATAAGTAATTCGAGGAGCAAAGCAAATGGAGAGCATAGGAAGCTCTCATCTTGGAAGAGGTGTCTAGGATGCTTTCTACACATACTTTGTAGGTATTAATAGTACCATCACTCAGTTTTTTTGGCATAATTGGCATTTCATTTTAATTAAGTATTCATGCTTCTAGCAAAGAGTGGTCAGTCATGTAGCGAGTGATGCGAAGGAAAGGTACGCCGTAAAGCATGACAAGTATGATCTCCTTGATCAACTTAAGCAAGTGGGCCTCAACTTAAGCAAGTGGGCGTCAACTTGAACTAGACGGATGTGGTCAATATGTCATTTTGGAGTTTTCACGTTATGAATACTCTTTGCACGGACCAATACCAAACCCTGAGGGTAGCAATGATTAGGTTTAGCCTTGTGTCCAAGGAACTATGTATATCAACGCTTCGGAGATTTTTACATGTTCATTTCCATCGAAATAAACGTCACACTTACACCTACTTGTAATAGTGTTATCTAAAATACAAAAATGCATGGTCTTCTTGATCTCACTCGAAGCAATGTGAAAATATGTAGTTATGACAAAAATGGTTACTTGACTTATGAACTAATGTATTGACTAAACTTCATTTTGTTCTTTGAAGGAGTATTCATCCACAATGTCTACTACATAGACCACAACATCATTAGGAAACTGTGATACACATTCCTTGAATTGATGGGCTTGCCACCTGTATATAAAGTTATGCATAATAATGAATTTTGGTAGGTGGTCTTTAAATAACTGTAGAAGATCTCTAGGAAACATTTTCTTATAAACAATATCTTTATGTTTTTTCTTCTTCCCTTCCTCTTCTTGTCTCATTTTTTTATCTTCAAAAACCTTAACATATAGCTATAAATTAAGGTACACAAGCTCTAGGACACAGGCCCAATTGTGTCACACTACATGCATCACATGCTCCCATTACATATTTGTAAGCATGAAAGGTATACCCATTAAGCATGGGACACGATATAGTCTCCCAAAGAGATGTAACACTCGTATATGTATTGCATGAGGTGGAACAAGCATGAGTGGCTCTCTCTGCTCTAAGACATATCGAGCAAGTACATCCACATGATGCTTCCCCCCCATGGATTCCAAACTAGTGATGGTGCGTTTGATTGACTGCATCCTCATTTATACATGTGAAATACAATAATAGGTGTAGTGGTCTTTCAATTCTCCAACAAAAAAAAAGGCTTTAATCTTTCAAAATAGTGCGGTGAGATCTTCAATCCTAGATATATTGCCTTGAATCTTAGGAAAAGTTGAACTTGTAATATGCATATACGACTTAAAGCCCTTAAAAACCATAAAGTAAATAGAAAGTAACATCTTCAACACAACTCGAGTTGAAAACACAAATACAAATCTCCATCTACAAACTACTTCTCACTAGATGCTAATAGACAGTTTTCTCACCCGAGGCTCGTCACTCAAGAAGATGAATTAGATGCTTCACATATGAAGATCTAGCCAATCTTTTGCAACAAACATCTTTCTTGTTAGGGGTGACCCTTGTCTCACTTGAGCAAAAAGAAAATACAAGGTCCTTGACCTCTTGAGTAATATGATGCGTGTTGCATCCATGTTTTGGCATGCCAATAAAGGCATTAATCTATGTTTATCAATTAATAATCGAGATTTTGCTAAATACAAATTTATCTTCTAGACCCGTAAAACCTTTAAAGCTTGTGGAAGACTCATGTAATATGCTTCACTACCTTCACCATTCACCACCATCATGAGGGCTGATTTCTTCATGAAAGGTTAGTGCTGACCTTGGCACCTTCACTCAGTTCAAGGTGTTGCAATTATTACTTGGAATCATAGCTTCAATTTTTGAAGGTTTATCCTGCATACTCACAAAGCAAGGTTGGCAAAGAAGTTGCTGGAAAATCTCCTATTGAATACTTGAGTCCATTCCCATAGTCTCTTGATCAAAGCATTGCACCATAGCCCGACATATCTTATGTCTTCTTTGCTCATCTACCACACCATTTACTTGAATCACCATATTGTTAAATCTTGCTTGTTGCTTTCATTTGCATTCTACCCAAGATGCTCTCAAAGTCTTCCTTTTAGATGTAGAAGCCTCATGGTTACATTCTTCTGCAAGTTCTTGAGAAATACACAAATTTTTAGTACTTGCATAGGTTATATGTTTGTGCAATTGTTGTGATCGAGATGTCTCCATTTCCCTATGCCAATACATAACCATTTTTAAAAGAGTTAATATTTCCTCTAAGTATTCACCATATAACTCCCTAGTAATTATGTAATTAAAATCTAGATACCTTTGGGAAGTCATATATGTAGCTACACAATTCGTATCCATAAGCAATGCTCAACAAGAGAGGGTTATAGAGAAGACCTTCACAAAAGTGCTTGCTTGCGTACATAAAGAGGCCTGCACAGGTGCATATTTGAGAAAAGTAAATCCTAAATGCACAGATAAAGGGAGAAAGGGGTGATTGGGAAGGTAAGAGTAAGTAGCTGGATGGCAGGCACGAGGTCATTGACGCTTACCAACATTTGTTAGTTGTGGCAATTTAAAATGCTAATAATACACTTAAAATTTAAATTGCCTTTTCTTTTAAATGTAATGGTAGTCACTTTTAAGCACAAAAAAAGCAATGTCCTTGACACTACTTTCAGGGGCACCTATATGTGCTTTTACCCTTTTAGTTTGTTTGTTTTGGAGCTTACTTCTAGGGTGGTAGCCATTTGGATCGTATTCATTTAGTGCAACTAAAAGTCAAATCAAAGAACTAAGACCCGCCGACCCACCACCCCAAGATGAGAATATTACTCTTGACGAGTTTCAAATTTGTTTGCATTTACTACACCTTTTAATACCATTCGAGATTGCAAAATAAAGCAAATGAATATAGGAAGCTTCCATGTGTGAACAAAAGTAGGTTGGACTCTTGTTTTCAAATCTTGGATAGCCTAGGGCCTTGGAGTCCGAGGGTGGCTGGCTAGTATCTAGAAGCCAACGAGGTATGTGTAAGGGCATGTGCACACGGAGGTTGGAGTTCCCACTTGGTTTGGAACCGGTTCCCATTTGTCAGTTCACACGTAATTATTCATCAAAGAAATAAATGCAATTACTTTAAAAAGAATGTCTTCCAAGCAACAAATGAACTCCGTTAGGCGAAAGACAAAGGTTGAGGATGAATCAAAGCCCACAATCAACAAGGATCCTAGCGAATTGATGTGGACTATAGCTCGCTTCTGACCGTTGCGCGTGCTATTCGTGGGCGATGGAGTGCTGCGCCTGAAAGACTTCGACACCATCTCTCTCTCCTCTGCACCTGCTGCCCTACCCAGAGGCTCGAATCCCTCTGTGTACCCTCTTCACTCTCCACAGCACCCACCCCTTAGGTGCATGGGCACCGAGTGGAGGGGAGCCCCTACTCTGCTCAGAGAACAGGGAACTTGCTCTGGGAATACTAAGTCCTCTCAGCCTATTAAGAACACACAAGCTGCTTTAGCAGTTCCTACAATGGCCCCCGGCCATAGATGGCAACAGAGAAGCCATGCTGAAGTATGAGCAGGTGTTAGAAGACTTCATGGACACCAAAAAATAGCTGGAAGATTCTAGAGCCCGAGTGGAAGAGCTAAATCTGATGTTGCAAAAACAAGTCGGAGAAGAGGTCCAAATCAACAAGCAAGCTCCAGCAAAGGTAATGGACACATCTGGTAATCCCTCTTCCATTAATCCTGTGGTTTGTCTTCCACCAGAGCTAGTTCATTTGTTGGAAACTGATTACACAGCCCGTTATTTTGTTGGGTTAAGGTTTGGGTCAAGATCACCAATAGATTTCCTTAGGGGGTGGGCCAAAGACAACTGGATTTCCATAGGTATCAAGGTAGAGATCATCCAAACCCTCCCAAATGGTACTACCAAGACCACCAATAGGGGGTGGGTCAAAGAGAACTGGATTTCCATAGGTATCGAGGTAGAGATCATCCAAACCCTCCCAAATGGGTACTACCTCTTTCTATTCAAGGACCGAAATATGGCTCTTAAGGTCCTAGGTTCAGGGCAATGGATGTACAGGAACATCCCTTTCTGTTTCTTCAGTTGGTCCAAGGACTTTAACCCTCAAGGTCCAAAACTCTCAGCCTGCTCTATGTTGGTTAAGCTTCCGAACGTGCCCTTTTACTTGTACCCTTGGCTCAAAAAAATTGTTTCCCCATAGGGATAGTGCTAGGCATGAGACTCAAGAATGACTACAACCCGGCTTGGCATCCTAAGGTCCTTGTGGAAGTGGATCTAGATAGGCCCCTTATTGATGAGATTGAAATCAATTGTGGTGAGTGAGTATAACATCCAACAAAGAATTCTATACAAACACCTGCCTAATGCATGCTTCCACTGTGGAAAGGAAGGGCATGTTATCAGAGAGTGTCCTTCCAAATACCCCAATTTGAGTGCCACTAGTGCCCCTAATCCGCCATCAGCCACCAACAACCAAGCTCAGCCTAGTGGAGTGAATAAGAATATGACTATGCCTTCTCCCCTTGTTCCCTCTACCTCAATAGACAAGGGAGAAATGTTTACAGTACCTAATGGGAAGAAGACCTTTAGACAGAATAGGGGGGGAAACCAGAGGGCGTTTGCCAACTCCTTCGCCTTAGTAGACAGCATCTCGGACCTTGATGATTCAGTTGACTCCCAAGAGATCAGTCAATCCACGCCTTTGGATAGATCTAGAGTTCTGGCCAAAACTAACCAAATGGACCATGACCAAGTGCTCCCGCCCCACGCAATGATGGTTGGCTCATTTTGGGAGATGAGCAAGACAGGGCTGAGCAGTCCTTGTCTGATATAGAAAATTGTTTGCCCAAAGAAATGGAGATAGTCAAGGAATTGAAAAGAATGCATGCTTAGGTTGGATCCACCACATCTCAAGTTGCATCCAAAGTGGAACCTAAAAAGGTCAACTCCCAGAAAAAGGGCAAATGAGATGCACCACTTTGAATGTTAAGGGGTTGACTGACCTTTCAAAAGTTCAACTAGTGAAACAATGGCTAAGGAAACAAGGAAGATTTGACTGTATAGCTCTAACTGAAGTGAAAGTTAGCAGGGATGAGCTTGAAAAAAGGTTGCTCAACATCTCTAAACAGCACATCTGGATCTACAGAGCCCACTATCAGGGTTCTAGAGGAGTGGCTGTGGGTATGCATGTGGACCATCAGAATGAGCTGAAAGACATGAGGATTGATACGTTTGATCAATGGGCTGCATTTGAAATGACAAACTTCTCCTTCATTGGTATTTATGCTGGAGGTCCTCAGGCGATCAGAATCAGAACCTGGGGTACCCTGAGAAGTGTCCCTGATCCTATCATTCTAATGGGAGACTTCAATATGGTGGAAACCAAAAATGACAGGTTAAGAGGGTTGGGACAAGTCGTAAAAGGGGCAGAGCTCCTAGCCTGGCAGCGCACTGCTGATCACTTTGAGCTATGTGACATAGGAAATATGGGAGACTTCACATGTGGCAGAACTATGCCCATGGGGAATTGACTAGGAAAGCAAGATTGGACAGAGGATACATTAGCAAAACTTTCGGTAACTCCTACATCAGATGTGAATGTAGAACTGACATTTCTACTTGCCTCTCAGATCACTACCCCGTTATATTAGTGTTGGACAACCATGACAAAAAGGTCTCTGATCAATGGTTCCACACGGATCCTGCCCTGTGTAAAATGGCTATTGTTCAGGAGGAAGTCAAAAGAATCTGGACTGAATTCTTCAGCTCTGGTATTACCCCGGTGAGGGCATAGAGTCTGGCCATCAAATGTACCCAAGCTCTTTTGATTTGCATTAGGGAAGAGGTAACCAGAATCAAGAAAAATAGAAGAGACCTGCTCTATCTGTTGAAACTTAAAGAACTGGAAGTGACAACCAATAAGGAAGATCCGACTATTCAAGAAGCTATTCTTGGTACTAGGAGAGAAGAGGAGGTATCCCAGAAGCAGGCTCTTCTATTCTTTAGAGATTGGTGGGCTGGGAAAGCTGACCTTGCCACTCCTCCCGAGATGTTCAAAATGCTAAAAGTCAAACAATGTAAGGATGCAATCCCTACATTGCATGATCCTAACTCTCCGGATAACTCCTCTGAAGAAGGGAATAGAACAAGAGTCTTCAAGCACTTTAACAACATATTTAGTAAAGGGGGAGGGGTGACCAATGACCAACTCAAATGCATTGCACTCATAGGGAAGGCCAGGAAGCCAACCATACTGACAGACTTGCTAAAGAGCTAGAAAACATTATCTCCAAAGAAGAGATTGGCAAGGCCATAGACTGCCTAAAGGTGAGGAAAAGCCCAAGTATAGATGGCATGCCCGCTGAATTCTACAAGACGTTCAAGGATCTCTTGTTGTCTCCCTTACTGTGGCGGTGTGGCACGAGGCTGTCTCTTTTGGGGCGTTGTCTCGCCCGATCAATGAAGGGTGGATAAAACTTATCCATAAGAAAGGGGAGAAGAATGACTTGAGCAATTGGAGACGCACATTTTCATGCACTGCCCTATTGCAAAGAAATGTTTCGAGTCATTCGCCAATTGCATTCAGCTATGGAATGGCTACACTGGTTACTTGGAGAAGGCATCGGTTGCACCTTGGAACTATGGAGGCTGTCGTGAGAACTAAACTGTTATTGTGCTTGTGGTTACATAGACTTGATTCCATTTTTAATAGTATGCCTACTAACAATTTCGGGCCGAAAGAGAACTTGATACATGTAGGTGAAAGATGCATACAAAGACGATTGAAAGACCTGGACACCAAGCTTCATCGTCTGCAGAAAAAAGCTAAAGGAAAGCAAGTGGACCAGGTGACACAACAAATTCAGGAACTATTGAAGATGAGAGAGTCCGTCATCTCCAAGGATGTGTTGCTCATCAAAGCACTCTATGTTTTTGGAAAGTCACACTCAGGAAAAGAGGAAAAAGCTAGATATACAGCTAGAGAAACTTCTCAATAAAGTCAAAGGCAAGCTGAGGCCGTGCATTTCAGGAACTGTATGTCATGTGCATAGACATTGTACTCATTAGAGCTCTCAACCTGTTGTAGCCTGTCTCTTTCTAACCTCTTAATATAAGCAGCCGTTTTTTTTTTTGGAAAAAAAAAAGGTTGAGGATGAATCAAATTGCGGGATTTCAAATGTGGCCACTAATTTTTCAGATGGGCAGAATTTTCAGGCTGCTGGATTTGGGTCGGAAACCTTGAGCTACATGTGAGAACAGGCCCTAGAAGATGGGCAGCAGCCATATAAGCGGTGGGCTGTCTGTTGTTACAATGCATGTGAACATCTCTCTAACGCCGTTGTGGCCGAATTGCGCTGCGAGTTAGTAATGTCTTCTGAAGGTCGGACGGCGACAGCCATAGTGTGGGGGCCCGTAGATCTTTGTTGAAACTTGCCCTGCAAGGTAAAGTGGCAAGCCTGCATAGTACACACTCTTGGAGTTAGTAACTACGTCTGAAGGTCGGCGGACGGCGATAGCTACGTAGATCTGCTGCTTTTTACGGAGTACCACCACCCCGCTTGTCAATAGTGTACCCTAGTACCCACAATGAGCATAGTAGAAATTTGAGATTTTCATCAAATTACCATTGGTAATATATTCCAAATTTTGAGTTACAATTTGGTAATTTTCTAGATCTCAAAGTTACCAAAGATCTCTTCATTTTTTTCATACACTCTAGGTGTTGTATGAGTTTCAAAAAATTAAAGCTATTTCTACCAGTTATTGAGGGAACTTGGGAAAAAATAGCAAGATATTATAGTTATTTCTTCTTGGCGAGCCTCAAGACATGAATTTGAGCCTTGTTAAGCATGCATCATATAGACCTATAGAAAAACCCTAGTGGTATTTTTTCTTAAAAGGTAAGTTATCATTTGGTAATTTTTCACTAGTGCAAAGTTACCAAATGGTAATCATCAATCTAAATTAGATTATAATTTGTAACTTTTTAGGTTGCAAGGTGGTTACCAAATTTATACTGTGACAAATGAGTTTGCAGCATTCCCCATTTTTGGCCTGCTGCCTCGGGCACAGGCCTTAGCATTGTGTATATTGGTTTTGCCTTGTTGCCCACCACGAGCTATAGTGTTAAATGCACCCACGTTCATGCCATCTACTCTGCAGGTTTCACAGATCACGTTGCACGTACTCTTGCAGGTTTCACACATCAAGGAATTTAAGACTATACGTTTCGTACATCTTCATCAGTTGCTCCCCTCCCACCTCTCGTTCCACATTCATCACTCAAGAGGTCTGCAGAGCTCTCTCCTTGCTCTAGTCTCCTCTTCCATTGCTTCTTCAGAGCTCTCACTTGGTGTTAAATGTGCCCACCATAGAAGGGAACCTAGTGGCCATCTTTATCAGTTCCTCCCTGCGCACCTCTTGTTCCACATTCATCTCTCACGAGGGTTTATGAGAGAGTGACAGAGAGAGAATGCACAAGTTTTTGATTCCTTCTCTGGTCGGCACAGTTTTTGCAATCCTTTTCAGTATATGTATAGTATTTACATGCAGAATTAACATATTGCCAATCGTGCTGCTAATATGGCTGCCACAAAAAAACGTATAGTATAGTAGTCTTTTTTATGATCAAAAAACTCAGCGATTAAGTTGGTCTTCTTTGTGATCGAGAAACGTAGTCTTTTTTGTGATCGCATTCCCCATTTTTTCACTCGTACTATTTTAATTTTTCGATTTTGAAAAATCATGCGATATTGAACACACCTGTAACCCTACTATCTTAGTCATATTTTAGCTCAAAAGTCTATGGACTTTCCAAGAAACCACCTTCTCTAAGTTTTCTTTCTTTTGAAAATAGAGAGAGCGAAGCGATTGGATTTATATTAAGAATAAAAAAGAGTACCAAAAATACTTTTTTCACCAAAGGAAGCATAACTTCTATCATTGAACTAAATGAGCAAAGACCAAATACAAAACTATTCTATGGTTGCTTTGCTAACTGAGTCTCCCATCATCTCTAATCTTTCTCATGAACATGCTCTCTATCTCTCACACACAATATTGTCTCTTTATCTCTCTCACATCTGTATGAAACTACAACTTGTGTTAATCTCACACAAACAACAAAATCTTCCATAAGAGAAAGTACTTAATGCGATAAATATGAAGCATAATACTAAAGATACTATTTGCAAATCATCTTACAAAGTCTGCAGGGCAAGATTCTTTGACGATGATCTACTTAGACCCTAAAACTATGGATGTCATGCACTAGCAAGGGATCACAATGTAGTAAAGATAATATCTAGACTTTTGATGATCTAAATATGATAGAAAAGGCTATCAGACCCATCTATATCTAGTATCAAAGGTTAATCATATTGTAGGGTTGGTCCACGTCAACCACACCCTAGGATGAGTCTAGATTACCACATCACCTGGCTGGTACAATAATAGAGTAAACCAGAAGCCGTTGGTCTCATCGTGACAACTTTCAAGCTCATCCGAGGTCGTTTGGGCACCATGTAACGTACCCCTAATTTTATCCTATTCAATTAATCATAAAAATTCACAGTATTTCTCAAGCCCTTCTCCTCTTTTCCCTTCACAAGCCTCACAAGCCCTTCTCCTCAAACATGCATAAGCAAGGCCTCACAAACCCTTTCCCATTTTTTCAATTGTACTATTTTATTTTCTCAATTTTGAAAACTCATGTGAAATTGAACACACCTATGACCTTGCTATCTTAGTCATTTTTAAGCTAAAAAATCTATGAACTCTCTAGAAAGCACCTTCTCAAAGTTTTCTTTCTTTTAAAAATAGATAAGAATGAAACGGATCGATTTATATTTTAAAAAAATAGTACCAAAAATACTTTTTCACCAAAGGAAGCATAACTTCCATCTCTGAACTAAATTAGCAAAGACCAAATACAAAACTATTCTATGGTTACTAATTTGACTACGACAAAACATTAAGAAAAGGAGAGACTATGACTAACAAAGTCTCCCATCATCTCTAATATTTCTCATAAACATGCTCTATATCTTTCACACACATTCTCTTTCTCTCACACACAATCTCTTTATCTCTCACTTCTATAAATTTTATGTGAAAGTACAACTTGTGTTAATTTGACACAATGATTTTGTAGCACTCCCCATCATTTCACTTGTACTATTTTATTTTCTCAATTCTAAAAAATCATGCGAAATTGAACACACCTGTGAACCTACTATCTTAGTCATATTTTAGCTCAGAAATCTATGGACTCTCCAAGAAAGAACCTTCTCTAAGTTTTCTTCTTACATAATATAACTAGAGAAGAACGTTGACTTTTCCTCCTTGCCGCCAGGTGGCAAGTTTTTTAGCCTTGGTGTCAAGGGTAGTAATTGTCAGGGGCTGAGGGGCAGTAATTGTCAGCAACAATAAACAAGAGAAGGTGATTGCATCTTCTTCAACTTTGTTGAAATTTCAAATTTCAACTTTTAAACTATCAGGGGCTCAAGGATAGCTACATAGTTCTACTACTTTTTACGCGGTACGCACTCTTAAAGTTTTGGCTTTCAATTCTAGCTTTCACAAGTACAACCGGGGCCTAAAATTGAAGGGTGTTTTGCCTTTCAAGGGCTTTTTTACCGATCAAAAAAAGTTTAAGTTTTTTTTTTCACTTCAAAAAACGTGCAATAACTCAAAAATTGCATGTCCTTGTGAAATGTTTTGTTTACAAATGCATGTCATTTGACATGCTGGTCTAAAAATTTTGCTTTTTATTTTTTTAACCTTATATATATATACATATATTTATATAAGCCTTATAAATAATATTATATCAGGATTTAGATAATATATCCCTAAAGCCCTCTTTTAATGTGATTTGAAATTTGAAGTTAAAACTTAACCCTCCATTAACAAAAACTTAAAAATGAAAGTTGGAACTTAGACAGTAGACTATTGGATAACTTAGAAATTAAAAATTGGAAATTAGAATCGTAGATGACCTAGAGGCTAGCCCGTTATAATTGCATTAATTGATGCTATTAACTCAAGGAAACTGTGATACACATTCCTTTATTTGATGGGCTTGCCACCTGTATATAAAGTTATGCAAAATGAATTTTTGTAGGTGGCCTTTAAATAAATGTAGAAGATCTCTAGGAAACGTTTGCTTGTAAACATTATCTTTATGTTTTTTCTTGTAGGATGCCTTTAAATAACTGTAGAAGATCTCTAGGAAACGTTTGCTTGTAAACATTATCTTTATGTTTTTTCTTCTTTCCTTCCTTTTCTTGTCTCATTTCTTTATCTTCAAAAACCTTAATAGATAGCTGCAAATTTAGGTACACAACCTCTAGGACACAGACCCAATTGTGTCACACTACATGTATCACATGCTCCCATTACACATTTGTATTCATGAAAGGCAAACCCATTAGGCATGGGACACAATATAGTATCCCAAAGAGATGTAACACTCGTAAATGTATTGCATGAGAGGTGGAACAACCATGAGTGGCTCTCTCTATTGCAAGACATATTGGGCAAGTACATCCACATGATCCCCCATGGATTCCAAACTAGTGATGGCACATTTGATTGACTGCATCCTCATTTGTACATGTGCAATACAACAAGAGGTGTAGTGGTCTTTCAATTTTCAAACAAAAAAAGGCTTTAACCTTTGAAAATAGAAAAGTTCAACCTACAATATCCATATATAACTTAAATCCCTTGAAAACCATAAAATGAATAGAAAGTAACATCTTTAACACAACTCAAGTTGAAAACACAAAATTATAGAAATCTGCATGTACTAACTACTTCTCACTAGATGCCAATAGATAGTTTCCTCGCCTGAGGCTCATCAAGAAGATGAATTGGATGCTTCACATATGTAGATAGTTTGCTCACCTGAGCCTCATCAAGAAGATCAGTTGGATGCTTCACATATGTAGATGTAGCCAATCTTTTGTAACAAACATCTTTCTTATTGGGGGAGACCCTTGTCTCACTTGAGCAAAATGAAAATACAAGGTCCTTGGCCTCTTGAGTGACATGGGTGTTGCATCCATGTTTTTGGCATGGCAATAAAGGCATTAATCTATTTTTATCAATTAATAATCGAGATTTTTCTAAATATAAATGTCTCTTATGGTCCTCTAAAACCTTTGCAGCCCGTGGAAGACCCATGTCATATGCTTCACTACCTTCACCATTCACCACCATCATGAGGGCTGATTTCTATGAAAAGGTCAGCTGATGACCTTGGCACCTTCACTCGGTTCAAGGTGTCACGATTATTACTTTGAATCGTAGCTTCAATTTTTGAATCTTTATCCTACATACTCGCAAAGCAAGCTTGACAAAGAAGTTTCTAGAAAATCTCCTTTCGAATACTTGAGTCCATTCCAATAGTCTCTTGATCAAAGCATTGCACCATACCCCGACATATCTTATGTCCTCTTTGCTCATCTACCACACCATTGCCTTGAGTCATCGTATTGTTAAATCTTGATTGTTTCTTTCATTTGTGTTCTGCCCAATATGCTCTCAAAGTCTTCCTTTTAGATGTAGAAGCCTTGTGGTTACGTTCTTCTGCAAGTTCTTGAGAAATACACATAATTGTAGTAGTTGCATAGGTCATATGTTCGTGCAATTATTGTGATGGACATGTCTCCATTTCCCTATGCCAATACATAACCATTTTAATAAGAGTTAATATTAAAATCTAGATACCTTTGGGAAGTCATGCTTCTTCTTGAGCCTGACGTTTAAGTAGGTCATGTGCTTCTTTGCGTGTGTGGGTAGCATGCATTTGTTAAAGCATGGCTTCAGTTAATGGCTCATTGTATTTCTTGAGATGACTTCCATTAATGAAGTTAGGCATTTGCTCACCTTCTAGTGTCTCTAAATGCACTGCACCACTAGGAGTAAGCTCATTTATCACAAACGGTCCTAGGCCACGTTTCTTGAGCTTTCGCTTATGCTTCTTAAGTGTGTACAAGAGCACAAGGTCTCCTTTTTTGAATCGGCCAGTTGTTACATTTCGATCATACCATTGCTTTTGTCTCCTCTTCTCGGCATACATCCCCATTACCGGGTCTCATCAAGCTTTTCCAATTCATCAATGCGTTGAGAAAGCTCATGACTAGTCCAGTCCAATTGTTTAGCAACTCGTAGAGTAGGTACAAGAAATTCAATGGGAAGAATTGCATCTAGTCCAAAAGCAAGCTCAAATGGGGTTGTGCCCACAGATGTTTTATAGGCTGTTCTATATGCCCAAAGAACTGAGTGCAACTTTTGCTCCCAATCAGTCCTATGTCCCTCAACAATCTTTGTCACGAGTGCTGTGCAGAGAATCTTGTTAGTACTCTCAGCTTGACCATTGGTCTGGGGATGATAGGGTGCAGAACGCTTGTGAATTACCATAAATTCTTGAAGTAAAAACTCTTTGACTTCATTCACAAAGTGCACACCTTGATCACTAACGATTTCAATAGGTAAGCCATAGCGTGTAAACACGTACTCATACAAGAACTTGGCTGTGGTTCTGGCATCATTTTTTACTGTAGCCTTTGCCTCTACCCATTTGGTCAAATAGTCAGTTGTTGCGACTATAATATATTCGGCATGTGTGTGACGAGCTGGAGGTTTAATGGGACCGACAAAATCAATACCCCATTTGGCAAAAGCACGTGTGCTTAACATAGGCCGCAATGGCATATTGTCCTTTGTGATGGGAGGTTTGGTCCTTTGACAATCGTCACAACGTTTTACATATTCTTCGGCATCCATTTGTAAGGTTGGCCACCAAAACCCAGACCACCTAATCAACTTAGCTGTGGTATTGCCCGAAAAGTGTCCACCCCCAACACCTGCATGTGTATGAGTCAAGATTTTCAAGTAGTCAGCTTCACATACACACATGTGCAAGTTTCCATCCTTGCCCCTCTTGTAGAGTTGGCCCTCTATCAGCATATAGTTGGCCCTCTATCAGCATATAGTTGGCCGCTTCAACTTCAATAGCATGCTTTCGATATTTAGGAATTGTTTGATCAGTATGACCATGCTGAAGATAGTCTACAATATACTTACTCCAACTTGGTGTAGTTGAAATTTGGAATAATGTGACATTATGAATTGGTTGTCGAATTTGACTTGAAGCACAATTACGAACAAATTTTTCAGCATCCGCATGCATGGTAGGCTACCATTGCCCATCCTCAGTTATACGTCACACACAAGTAGTAGCTGATGCATGGATTCCACCAATACCCTCATGTGCCCATTCCAAGATCTCCTCATATTGGTCAAGGTTAGGTATAAGCCGCAACACTCCATCATTACCCTGACGATATAATCTCCCTGAGATTAACGTGAATGGTCACCATAGGTCCACATTAGGACCCGCTAGTTGTATCTGCCCACTTGTCAAAATTTCTAAGATGGGTTTAGACCATTTAGGATCTGTCTCTACAAGGAAAAGTGTTGAATCTAACATATCATCATCCACACCCACAGGAGCTTCTCCAGAGGTGATTTGAGACAAATGATCTGCCCTAAGATGAGTTGTTCCTTTTCGGACTGCCACTTCAAAATAAAACTCAAGAAGGATGACAAACCACCTCACAATCCTTCCAGTTGCACAAAGCTTATTCACCAAATATAGCAGTGCTTGATGGTCCATAAAAAATATAAATTTGTTTGCCAAAAGGTAATGGCGAAACTTTTTCACTGCATATATCATGGACAAACCTTCTCTTTCTGTTTTGGTATAATTCTCCTCAGTATTGTTCACTTGTCGACTAGCATATGAGATTGGGAAATCCTTATTATGTTCTCCCGATTGAGCCAAAATACATCCAATTGTTTGCAAAGTTTGAAGCATCAATATGGACATGAAAGATTTGGTTCCAATCTGGTGCCCGTAAGATGGGTGCAGACATTAATACTTGCTTCAACTTTTTAAAGGATTCCTCACACTCGTCAGTCCAATTAAACTTTACAAGAAGAGCATATAATGGTCTGGCTAGGACAGCGTACATGTAGATGAATCGACGATAATAGCCACAATGTCCCATGAATATTTGTACCCCTTTAGGGTTGATAGGTCAAGGTAATGAGACAATGACATCAATTTTATCCATATCTGTTGAAATACCATTGCGAGAAACAATATGGCCCAAAATCTTTCCTTGTCTTACCATGAATTTGCACTTGTCAAGATTCAAGCATATACGATAAACTTGACACATTTGAAACACAAGTCTGAGGTGTTCTATATGATCATCACGCTCTTGTGAGTGAACACATAAATCATCCATGAAGATCTCAAGAAATAGCCTAAGGTACTCCTTGAATACATGACTCATTAACCGCTGAAAGGTTGCAGGTGCGTTTGTTAGACCAAATGGCATAACACGATAGGCAAAGATGTTATCTTCAGTAGCAAAGGCTGTCTTGTGTTGATCCTTTAGATCAATTGACACTTGATTGTAACCAGAGAATCCATCCAAGAAACTATATGCCTTTTTCCCTGCAACATGTTCCAAAACATGATCCGTGATTGGAAGTGGGTAATGATCACGTACAGTAGCTCCATTTACCTTCTTGAGGTTTACACATACTCGAAGTTTTCCATTTTTCTTGGGCACCACTACAATAGGGGAGACCCATTCAGTGTGTTCAATCTCATAGATAAATTTTGCCTCTAAGAGCTTGTCTATTTCTTCTTTTATCTTTCGTGCAAAATTCTCATTGTAAGTATAAGGACGTTGCTTGGAAGGCTTTGCATCCTCTCGCAATGGAATTGTATATGCTGACATATGCTTGGATCAACTCCTTTGAGGTCTTTATAACTCCAAGCAAAAACATCGTGATACTCCTTTATTGTTTGAATTAATAACTTCTCCTCATCTAAGGACAAGTCTGTGGCAATCCACACATAGCGAGGCTCTTCTCCTGGCTTAGCGATATCAATTTTTTTTGCATCTTCTGGACCATCATATGAAATCCCTGGCATGCTTGGCTTTTGTCGCATGGGCTGTTGAAGAACAATCTTCCGATCTTGAAGAGTGTACTGTGTGAAGTTGGGGGGAACATTGAGACCTTGTTCTTGTCCACTTGAGTCATCACTAATTGAAGACCATGCAGTTTTGAGCTCTCTTTTGCAGTCTTGCATCAGAGTTTTTCGTTCAACCTTTCTCTTTACACTTCCGACACTCTCTTTTGAATCTGTTTGAGACTTGAGTTTTTGTTTTGGTCTCTTTGTATTTTTACAATTTTTGCTAACAATTTTTAGCTTTTCTCTTGGTTGGAATCCATCTGATCGTTTTACTTGGTCTTTGATACTATCTTGTGCTTGGACATAGTATAGATATCCATTCTTTCCTGAGAAGTGAGGTGGTGGTCGAGAGTGTTCATTCTTAAACTCCTCGTCTTCTTTTTGTATTCTCTCACGTCGTTCCCTCTCATCTTGTTTATGAATTCTCTTATGGCTCTTACAGCATTTACGTTTAGGTCGGCTTCGAGGGATCTCTACTTGAACCTCCCTTCCTCTCAAGAGTAGGTGTGTCTTTCCTAACTCTTTCCTCGGGGATTATCACATCATCATCAAAATCAGAGTCCCATCCATCTTCCTTATCAGCATCATTAGCAGATTCTAGTGTTAAATCCTCCACTAAGACTTCCTCTACATGCAGTGCTGTTGTGGATGCATCCCCATAGTACAAATCATCTAGAAGGTCACGTGGTTGTACCATTCGTATAGGAATAATGTCATATCCATCTGAGTCACAAAATTGAATTGGCTTAGGTAAAGCACATGTCGATAATGTTGCAAGGACATGACTCCATTCTAGGGGATCAATTAAGTGCTTAGGGGGGGGAAGGGTTGTGGAATGTATGCCTCATCTGATACACTTTGATTACCCTTAAGTCTCTCAGTGTTGAAATCCTTACATGAGGCTCCACACATCCACAAATCTTCTCGCCCATCTGACAATGTAACTCCTGAGCCCTCAGATGAAGCCGAATCAAACTCATTTATTGGAGACCGCGTTACATCACGATATGAGTGATTCTTTAGGTTGACCCTTGTGATGACAGAATCATGTCGAAGGTATAAATAATTGTATCCCCAATCTTGAATCATTTTAAATTGTCGCATGAATGGTCTACCCAATATCACTTCATAGTTTGGATGCTTTCCAAAATACACTACTGCAAATGTGTGCTCATATTCAATCCCACATGTGGTGACCAATATGTTCTCTAGCAGCCCAATGGGATATTCTAAGCTTCCATCTGCTAGCTGCAAGCGCATCCTTGTACTCCTAATAGCTGGTTCACCCCACTTTTCCCAAATGGACCTTGTCACAATGCACACTCCTGCACCACTATCAAGTATTGTAGTTGAAGTTCCGTTTCGCACTTCTAATGAAAGGGTAGCATTTCCCTGATCATCCTCACAAAATTTTCCTACTTTGTTGTTGATAGGAACTAGCATAACATGCTTTGTCTCAGGGTGTATAGTACATTGATGGTGACCCTTTTGTAGCAATACCTGCTCTGACAAACATGTGGCAATATCATTTCACAACTCTGGTCGAAGCTTTATCAAATCAAGCAAAGGTAAGGTACAAGCCACTGGTGCTGACAAAATAGCTTGCACGATACCCATATCCATCTCCTTTGTCAACCTTCTATCCATGGAGGGTATCCTCAAGGTTTGAGAACAGTTCTCATATTCTCCCAAATAAGATGGTAAGGTCTTCATTGTATGCTTACTTCTAGGAGAAACAAGTGTTTGAACTTTCTGCTGGATGCTTGGGTGTCTAAAGTTGTTTTCTGTGCCCCTGGTAAAATCCACTTCAGAGAATGGAAGTGAAATAATAGAGGACATATTCTCATTAACTTTCTCATGAACTGCTGCCCACATCTCATTTGCCATGTTCTCGTTAGCATCAATAACTTCATCATTGCATGGGAAGGCAAGACGAGGTGGTGGCAGAATGCCTTCTTTCAATGGGGTGTCAATTGGTGCAGACTTCTCGCTATGAGCTTGTGAGATCAGCTCACTTTTCATTTCCCAACTTGATGACACTTCTGGTATGGTTTCTAATGTTGGCTTAAAAGAGGTGGGGCCCTAAGGGATAGGTGGAGGTGGGCCCTCAAGTATTGATTGAGCTTCCCTAATGAGTTGCTGATGTAGAGGTAGATTGATCTTCTCCTCACGAGGGTTTGGGTATTCTTGAAGCTTCTTGGGTAGCTCAGATAAAGCTGCAATGCGACTTCTATGAGCATCAATGATGGCATTTAGAGTCTGGAAAACAGAACCCCCTGGTGGACTATCCTCGGTTGTAGTTGCCTCATCTTGTTTAGCACTAGGCCCAGGTTGAGGTTGATGCTCCTCATGCACTTCTTGGGATGTAAAAGCTTGATCCTTCATGTTTTGTTTAGAGACTTCTTGAGAACTAGTGGATGCACTCTTAGTTTGCTTGTTGTGGTTCTTTTTCCTCCTAGTGGTCCTTTTTCTATTGGTATGTAGGGTCTTGTCCAGTAGATTTGCCTTTGCATCCCTAGTTCGAGGTGTCTCATCAGTCTGCATTTCGGCATTTCGTGTCTATGATCTAGCCATGACTCTAAGTGGCACGACATCCTCATTCTCTGATGAAGGTGGCGATGGTACTGCCTCTACAAAGTTGAGTGAGACCTTTGGTTGGGAGGTGCCTTCCTCATGTGGTTTCAGCAAACAAACCTTTGGAAAGTGTTCTACACAACACCCTAGACAATATCTTTCAATTGGTGCAAACTGAGGTACTGTTGTATTGGATCGAGCTGCTTGCCTTTGGCGATGTGGACAATCATCAGCCCAATAGGCTTCTCCGCACTCATAACAGGGGCCCATTAGTTTGGCTTCTACTTTCCTTTGCTGCCATTATTGACCTGAGAGGCCTGGAGTCCTAGGTTGGTAGCCGCCTAGCAACATCAAAGAATTTTGTTCCCCCAGTTGAGGGTCTAGTGCTTGGTTTGGATATGTGGGACTTTCAAAGAGATTTTCCTTGGATGAATATGATGCATATTCCTCCTCCACATAGCTTGGGTTTACCAAGTCTCTACACGTATTTGAATTGTCGTAGTCAACAAACCTCACAGGAGCAGTCCCATCCACACGTATTTGAATTGTCGTAGACAACAAACCTCATAGGAGCAGTCCCAGGAGCAGGAGGTTGAGCTCCAAGTACAGGTCGTGCTTGCTCTTGTGCCATCGGTGGCTTACGTTCAAAATTAGTATACTGTTGATGCATTTGTGGAGCCACTGCACCCCTTTGCTGCTCATGCTCTTGTCTCATTCTTGCAATGCGAGTACATTCCTGTGTGGTGTGGGTATAATTCCAAGCACAGGCCTGGCACCACTTCTTTGTGGGTTGATTTGTGACTAGAGGAGAAAAGTTATTACATTCTTCGGTTTTATGGTTATCGCCACATGCTCCACAGAGATGAGGAACTGTAGATAGTACACTCCTCATTCACTGCTGTTGTTGTGGCTGCATGGGTGGGTGATAGGTTTGTCCCAATCTCCTTAGCACTAGGTTAGCTATCTGGTCTGGATTTACTAGTGCGCTAGAACCTGAACTTTGGTCATCACCCCACTGATCTCTAGGTTGCACCTCAGGGCCAGTACCATCTTGGAATTTGAAGTTATCTGTGAAATCCATAGCATCATGGCAACACTCATTGAAATTTGTATGCTTCTTTGCATAGAGATGTGTGTGCAGTGTTGAATTTTTGAGTCCTTTTAAGAAGAGAGAAATTAATTGACTCTGGGTGGGCTTCTCATCTTCTGGGTAACGATTAATGTACGACTTCATCCTATTTACACAGTCGCTAACACTCTCAGTCTCGCCTTGCTTGAAAGAGTAGATGTTTGCTACTATGTCATGCTGAATCCTCATCAAGGAAAAAGAAGCAATGAATCTCTCTTCCAAAACTCGTAAAGAAGATTTGTCTGAAGCCTCTAGTGCCTGAAACCAAGTAAGGGCCTTTCCCTCAAGAGTGAGCCCAAATCCTTCAATTTGCGTATGCTTGTCACTTGCTCAGCTCGAACTGCTTGCCTAAATGCTACTACATGGTCATATGGATCTCCCGACCCTTCGTACTTCTTTACCAGTTTCTAAAGAGTTGATGGCCTTACTCGTCTTGAATACTCATCATCGGGCCTACGGCCTCTCACTCTCAGTGGTTCCTCTCTTTTGTAGGGTGGTCCATATGCATCCCAAATTGGTGTGGGTCCCCTATTACTTGCCTCACTAACCCCCTCTAAAGATCTTGTTACTCGCATTTCAGGAGGTGCATTTATGGGAGGCCGAGTTGGCTCCCCTACCCTCCAATTGTCATAGTGAGAGAAACATTGTTGTGGTGTGATATGTGGTCGCACTTTTGGTGTAGGATAATATCTTGGTGCTAGAGTTGGGCTACTTGCAGTGGTCCACTTTGATGTTGAGGGTCCCTCTCTAGTGAACTCTCGAAGGGGAGGAGCAACAGTTTCTCCAAGAAAGGCTGTCTCTCCTGGTTTAGCTGTATTAGTTGAGAACACTTCCATGAATAATGGTTGTCCTCTCCACATGAGCTCACGAATCTCCTTCCAATCTAAGGTTCGGTATTCATTGGCCCATTTATCAACGATTCGGTTCTTGTATCCTACAAGCTTCTCGACTACCACCACAAGTGCTAGAGGAAGATCTAGCTCTGGCAATCGCGTTGTGGCATAATATCCTTCTAAAGAGTCCTTATAGACCTCTTGAAGTGGGTCATCCTGAAAGACCTTTGTCACTGGAATTTGTCGTACAAACTCCCATTGGTTCTCAGCCCCCTGATCCATTTTGCTCTTGCCTTTCCTGTCCCTTTCCAAATTTAGATCTACAAAAAGTAAATCATCTATGGATGGCTCTATGGATGGCTTTGAGGACTTGGCATTGGATGGTCCAGGCATGTCCGGCTCAATGAGCCAATCATCTCTAGACTCCCTTGCTCCGGAAGGCTTCGATAAGTCTAGGAGCTCACTCTTAGAGAGTCCTCCTAATTTGTCTACATTCTCTGGATGATAGGTGACTTCATAGCGAATACCATCTCTGCCCATGTACATGGTACCCTGGTCATTGACTAGAGGTGCTCTATCAAGCTCTGAGAAAAAGTCTGCAATCTTAACGAGATACCGTTGTTGTGGATCCCTAAAGATCTCAACTCCTTGAGCATTCGTGTAGACATATTGAAGTGTCACATTGAGTGGTAAGTTGGTAACCCTATGATGTCAGCTTCAAATGGATTAAAATATCTTGTGGGTGTCCTATTTGGGGCTAAGGGATGACTATTTGACGGCCCTAGATTGTCCATAGACAATGAGCTAGTTGTCCTGGAAAGGGTATCAGATTGGGATTCGGAAAAGGTTTCAGCAATATCTGCCAAATTTTCTATCGATCGGGTCCCACTTTCCTACGTAGGCACTCTAGAAGGTGCCCTAGACCCTATGGCAGTGTCTATATGACGTCCCGACCGCAAGTGCATAAGGTCAAATTTTAAGATTGGTCTTTTTTTAATTTATTTTTAAATTTTTTCTTTTCAAAAAAATCCAAAAATTTTCAAGTTGGCTCAAACTTTGCCAGAACCCATTTTGAACCCCCTTGAACACATTAGGCCAAAAAATAGCGTATTTTTCAGGATAAAAAATCGCCTAAAATTTACCAGTTTTCCATAATGAACTCACTGTGGGAAAATGGTTCCGGGACCAAAATTTCAACGATGGGTGTTTTCTAACTCCTCTCGAAAAGTTAGAAAACCTCCCAATTTTTTGCACTAGAAAATGAAAAATTTTCCAGACTCCTCGATCCGGTGCAGTCCGGTGGCGGTCTTTGTTTTTTGCACCCCTTTATCCGGTGCGGTGGCGGTCTTTATGGTGCGGTGTGTGGGTCTCTCCGCGCGGTGCGCTATTCACGCACAGCCGCCTTCTTTTATTATTATTATTTTTCTTTTTTTGAAGTGCGTGCTCAATACGTGTTCAGTGAACTCAATGCGTGTGCAGCTGTGAGATTTGTAGCGAATTCAATGTGTGTGGCAGGGAACTGAATGAGTGTGCAGCTGTGAGATTTGCAGGGAATTCGAAATGCACAAATTTCAGTTTCTCTACAGGTGTGTATAGATTTCAGTTTCTCTAGAGGTGCAGGTTTAACAGAGAACTAAAATGCACAAAATTAAAGATGCAAAAAACTAAGCTAAGAACAGAAAATAAAACGAACATGTAGAAAATTGAAACTGTAAAAATTAACCTCAGACAGCAAAAATTATCCTCAAACAGAATGACAGAAATGCAAATCAGGCCTCTCTCTTTCGCACACAAATTGAAATTGGTAGGTTTAGCGCCTACCTCCAATCCTTCCCGTATGTTGAATCCTTGTCGTGACCTCAAGGGAGACGCGTAGCTAGCCAATCGCACTCAAATTGCAAGACAATAAAGAGAGTTTAACAAAATATTAGTCTTAAATAAATATCAAAATTAGTCCCAAAGCCTGCTCTCCTATCTAACGGTTTTGCAACTGATTGGAGCTTAACAAGGAGTGGTAGTGTGTATGCTGCTCAACTAATGTAGGCACTCGTTCCCCGGCAGCGGCGCCATTGAAGAGCGGTTCTCTCTACCATGCAATATTGTGCTCATAGAGTACTACCAATCAGCAAATGTGTTGAGAAACACAATGTCAATCCGAGGACTCGTCCCAATTAGTGCATAAAGGCTTATCCCTTGCGGGAGAGCTCACATACACGAAATCAGCTATGGAATGGCTACACTGGTTACTTGGAGAAGGCATCGGTTGCACCTTGGAACTATGGGGGCTGTCGTGAGAACTAAACTGTTATTGTGCTTGTGGTTACATAGACTTGATTCCATTTTTAATAGTATGCCTACTAACAATTTCGGGCCGAAAGAGAACTTGATACATGTAGGTGAAAGATGCATACAAAGACGATTGAAAGACCTGGACACCAAGCTTCATCGTCTGCAGAAAAAAGCTAAAGGAAAGCAAGTGGACCAGGTGACACAACAAATTCAGGAACTATTGAAGATGAGAGAGTCCGTCATCTCCAAGGATGTGTTGCTCATCAAAGCACTCTATGTTTTTGGAAAGTCACACTCAGGAAAAGAGGAAAAAGCTAGATATACAGCTAGAGAAACTTCTCAATAAAGTCAAAGGCAAGCTGAGGCCGTGCATTTCAGGAACTGTATGTCATGTGCATAGACATTGTACTCATTAGAGCTCTCAACCTGTTGTAGCCTGTCTCTTTCTAACCTCTTAATATAAGCAGCCGTTTTTTTTTTTGGAAAAAAAAAAGGTTGAGGATGAATCAAATTGCGGGATTTCAAATGTGGCCACTAATTTTTCAGATGGGCAGAATTTTCAGGCTGCTGGATTTGGGTCGGAAACCTTGAGCTACATGTGAGAACAGGCCCTAGAAGATGGGCAGCAGCCATATAAGCGGTGGGCTGTCTGTTGTTACAATGCATGTGAACATCTCTCTAACGCCGTTGTGGCCGAATTGCGCTGCGAGTTAGTAATGTCTTCTGAAGGTCGGACGGCGACAGCCATAGTGTGGGGGCCCGTAGATCTTTGTTGAAACTTGCCCTGCAAGGTAAAGTGGCAAGCCTGCATAGTTACCAACTCTTGGAGTTAGTAACTACGTCTGAAGGTCGGCGGACGGCGATAGCTACGTAGATCTGCTGCTTTTTACGGAGTACCACCACCCCGCTTGTCAATAGTGTACCCTAGTACCCACAATGAGCATAGTAGAAATTTGAGATTTTCATCAAATTACCATTGGTAATATATTCCAAATTTTGAGTTACAATTTGGTAATTTTCTAGATCTCAAAGTTACCAAAGATCTCTTCATTTTTTTCATACACTCTAGGTGTTGTATGAGTTTCAAAAAATTAAAGCTATTTCTACCAGTTATTGAGGGAACTTGGGAAAAAATAGCAAGATATTATAGTTATTTCTTCTTGGCGAGCCTCAAGTCATGAATTTGAGCCTTGTTAAGCATGCATCATATAGACCTATAGAAAAACCCTAGTGGTATTTTTTCTTAAAAGGTAAGTTATCATTTGGTAATTTTTCACTAGTGCAAAGTTACCAAATGGTAATCATCAATCTAAATTAGATTACAATTTGTAACTTTTTAGGTTGCAAGGTGGTTACCAAATTTATACTGTGACAAATGAGTTTGCAGCATTCCCCATTTTTGGCCTGCTGCCTCGGGCAAAGGCCTTAGCATTGTGTATATTGGTTTTGTCTTGTTGCCCACCACGAGCTATAGTGTTACATGCACCCACGATGCCATCTACTCTGCAGGTTTCACAGATCACATTGCACGTACTCTTGCAGGTTTCACACATCAAGGAATTTAAGACTATACGTTTCGTACATCTTCATCAGTTGCTCCCCTCCCACCTCTCGTTCCACATTCATCACTCAAGAGGTCTGCAGAGCTCTCTCCTTGCTCTAGTCTCCTCTTCCATTGCTTCTTATGAGCTCTCACTTGGTGTTAAATGTGCCCACCATAGAAGGGAACCTAGTGGCCATCTTTATCAGTTCCTCCCTGCGCACCTCTTGTTCCACATTCATCTCTCACGAGGGTTTATGAGAGAGTGACAGAGAGAGAATGCACAAGTTTTTGATTCCTTCTCTGGTCGGCGCATTTTTTGCAATCCTTTTCAGTATATGTATAGTATTTACATGCAGAATTAACATATTGCCAAGTGTGCTGCTAATATGGCTGCCACAAAAAAACGTATAGTAAGTAGTCTTTTTTATGATCAAAAAACTCAGCGATTAAGTTGGTCTTCTTTGTGATCGAGAAACGTAGTCTTTTTCGTGATCGCATTCCCCATTTTTTCACTTGTACTATTTTAATTTTTCGATTTTGAAAAATCATGCGATATTGAACACACCTGTAACCCTACTATCTTAGTCATATTTTAGCTCAAAAGTCTATGGACTTTCCAAGAAACCACCTTCTCTAAGTTTTCTTTCTTTTAAAAATAGAGAGAGCAAAGCGATTGGATTTATATTAAGAATAAAGAAGAGTACCAAAAATACTTTTTTCACCAAAGGAAGCATAACTTCTATCATTGAACTAAATGAGCAAAGACCAAATACAAAACTATTCTATGGTTGCTTTGCTAACCGAGTCTCCCATCATCTCTAATCTTTCTCATGAACATGCTCTCTATCTCACACACAATATTGTCTCTTTATCTCTCTCACATCTGTATGAAACTACAACTTGTGTTAATCTCACACAAACAACAAAATCTTCCATAAGAGAAAGAACTTAATGCGATAAATATGAAGCATAATACTAAAGTTACTATTTGCAAATCATCTTACAAAGTCTGCAGGGCAAGATTCTTTGACGATGATCTACTTAGACCCTAAAACTTTGACGATGATCTACTTAGACCCTAAAACTATGGATGTCATGCACTAGCAAGGGATCACAATGTAGTAAAGATAATATCTAGACTTTTGATGATCTAAATATGATAGAAAAGGCTATGAGAACAATCTATATCTAGTATCAAAGGTTAATCATATTGTAGGGTTGGTCCACGTCAACCACACCCTAGGATGAGTCTAGATTACCACATCACCTGGCTGGTACAATAATAGAGTAAACCAGAAGCCGTTGGTCTCATCGTGACAACTTTCAAGCTCATCCGAGGTCATTTGGGCACCATCTAACGTACCCCTAATTTTATCCTATTCAATTAATTATAAAAATTCACAGTATTTCTCAAGCCCTTCTCCTCTTTTCCCTTCACAAGCCTCACAAGCCCTTCTCCTCAAATAAGCAAGGCCTCACAAACCCTTTCCCATTTTTTCAATTGTACTATTTTATTTTCTCAATTTTGAAAACTCATGTGAAATTGAACACACCTATGACCTTGCTATCTTAGTCATTTTTAAGCTAAAAAATCTATGAACTCTCTAGAAAGCACCTTCTCAAAGTTTTCTTTCTTTTAAAAATAGATAAGAATGAAACGGATCGATTTATATTTTAAAAAAATAGTACCAAAAATCCTTTTTCACCAAAGGAAGCATAACTTCCATCTCTGAACTAAATTAGCAAAGACCAAATACAAAACTATTCTATGGTTACTAATTTGACTACGACAAAACATTAAGAAAAGGAGAGACTATGACTAACAAAGTCTCCCATCATCTCTAATATTTCTCATAAACATGCTCTATATCTTTCACACACATTCTCTTTCTCTCACACACAATCTCTTTATCTCTCACTTCTATAAATTTTATGTGAAAGTACAACTTGTGTTAATTTGACACAATGATTTTGTAGCACTCCCCATCATTTCACTTGTACTATTTTATTTTCTCAATTTTAAAAAATCATGCGAAATTGAACACATCTGTGAACCTACTATCTTAGTCATATTTTAGCTCAGAAATCTATGGACTCTCCAAGAAAGAACCTTCTCTAAGTTTTCTTCTTACATAATATAACTAGAGAAGAACGTTGACTTTTCCTCCTTGCCGCCAGGTGGCAAGTTTTTTAGCCTTGGTGTCAAGGGTAGTAATTGTCAGGGGCTGAGGGGCAATAATTGTCAGCAACAATAAACAAGAGAAGGTGATTGCATCTTCTTCAACTTTGAAATTTCAAATTTCAACTTTCAAACTGTCAGGGGCTCAAGGATAGCTACATAGTTCTACTACTTTTTACGGGGTACGCACTCTTAAAGTTTTGGCTTTCAATTCTAGCTTTCACAAGTACAACCGGGGCCTAAAATTGAAGGGTGTTTTGCCTTTCAAGGGCTTTTTTACCGATCAAAAAAAGTTTAAGTTTTTTTTTCACTTCAAAAAACGTGCAATAACTCAAAAATTGCATGTCCTTGTGAAATGTTTTGTTTACAAATGCATGTCATTTGACATGCTGGTCTAAAAAATCTTCTTTTTATTTTTTTAACCTTATATATATACATATATTTATATAAGCCTTATAAATAATATTATATCAGGATTTAGATAATATATCCCTAAAGCCCTCTTTTAATGTGATTTGAAATTTGAAGTTAAAACTTAACCCTCCATTAACAAAAACTTAAAAATGAAAGTTGGAACTTAGACAGTAGACTATTGGATAACTTAGAAATTAAAAATTGGAAATTAGAATCGTAGATGACCTAGAGGCTAGCCCGTTATAATTACATTAATTGATGCTATTAACTCAAGGAAACTGTGATACACATTCCTTTATTTGATGGGCTTGCCACCTGTATATAAAGTTATGCAAAATGAATTTTTGTAGGTGGCCTTTAAATAAATGTAGAAGATCTCTAGGAAACGTTTGCTTGTAAACATTATCTTTATGTTTTTTCTTGTAGGATGCCTTTAAATAACTGTATAAGATCTCTAGGAAATGTTTGCTTGTAAACATTATCTTTATGTTTTTTCTTCTTTCCTTCCTTTTCTTGTCTCATTTCTTTATCTTCAAAAACCTTAATAGATAGCTGCAAATTTAGGTACACAACCTCTAGGACACAGACCCAATTGTGTCACACTACATGTATCACATGCTCCCATTACACATTTGTATTCATGAAAGGCAAACCCATTAGGCATGGGACACAATATAGTATCCCAAAGAGATGTAACACTCGTAAATGTATTGCATGAGAGGTGGAACAACCATGAGTGGCTCTCTCTATTGCAAGACATATTGGGCAAGTACATCCACATGATCCCCCATGGATTCCAAACTAGTGATGGCACATTTGATTGACTGCATCCTCATTTGTACATGTGCAATACAACAAGAGGTGTAGTGGTCTTTCAATTTTCAAACAAAAAAAGGCTTTAACCTTTGAAAATAGAAAAGTTCAACCTACAATATCCATATATAACTTAAATCCCTTGAAAACCATAAAATGAATAGAAAGTAACATCTTTAACACAACTCAAGTTGAAAACACAAAATTATAGAAATCTGCATGTACTAACTACTTCTCACTAGATGCCAATAGATAGTTTGCTCGCCTGAGGCTCATCAAGAAGATGAATTGGATGCTTCACATATGTAGATAGTTTGCTCACCTGAGGCTCATCAAGAAGATCAATTGGATGCTTCACATATGTAGATGTAGCCAATCTTTTGTAACAAACATCTTTCTTATTGGGGGAGACCCTTGTCTCACTTGAGCAAAATGAAAATACAAGGTCCTTGGCCTCTTGAGTGATATGGGTGTTGCATCCATGTTTTTGGCATGGCAATAAAGGCATTAATCTATTTTTATCAATTAATAATCGAGATTTTTCTAAATATAAATGTCTCTTATGGACCTCTAAAACCTTTGCAGCCTGTGGAAGACCCATGTCATATGCTGCACTACCTTCACCATTCACCACCATCATGAGGGCTGATTTCTATGAAAAGGTCAGCTGATGACCTTGGCACCTTCACTCGGTTCAAGGTGTCACGATTATTACTTTGAATCGTAGCTGCAATTTTTGAATCTTTATCCTACATACTCGCAAAGCAAGCTTGACAAAGAAGTTTCTAGAAAATCTCCTTTCGAATACTTGAGTCCATTCCAATAGTCTCTTGATCAAAGCATTGCACCATACCCCGACATATCTTATGTCCTCTTTGCTCATCTACCACACCATTGCCTTGAGTCATCGTATTGTTAAATCTTGATTGTTTCTTTCATTTGTGTTCTGCCCAATATGCTCTCAAAGTCTTCCTTTTAGATGTAGAAGCCTCGTGGTTACGTTCTTCTGCAAGTTCTTGAGAAATACACATAATTGTAGTAGTTGCATAGGTCATATGTTCGTGCAATTGTTGTGATGGACATGTCTCCATTTCCCTATGCCAATACATAACCATTTTAATAAGAGTTAATATTAAAATCTAGATACCTTTGGGAAGTCATGCTTCTTCTTGAGCCTGACGTTTAAGTAGGTCATGTGCTTCTTTGCGTGTGTGGGTAGCATGCATTTGTTGAAGCATGGCTTCAGTTAATGGTTCATTGTATTTCTTGAGATGACTTCCATTAATGAAGTTAGGCATTTGCTCACCTTCTAGTGTCTCTAAATGCACTGCACCACTAGGAGTAAGCTCATTATCACAAACGGTCCTAGGCCACGTTTCTTGAGCTTTCGCTTATGCTTCTTAAGTGTGTACAAGAGCACAAGGTCTCCTTTTTTGAATCGGCCAGTTGTTACATTTCGATCATACCATTGCTTTTGTCTCCTCTTCTCGGCATACATCCCCATTACCGCCAATAAGCGGGTCTCATCAAGCTTTTCCAATTCATCAATGCGTTGAGAAAGCTCATGACTAGTCCAGTCCAATTGTTTAGCAACTCGTAGAGTAGGTACAAGAAATTCAATGGGAAGAATTGCATCTAGTCCAAAAGCAAGCTCAAATGGGGTTATGCCCACAGATGTTTTATAGGCTGTTCTATATGCCCAAAGAACTGAGTGCAACTTTTGCTCCCAATCAGTCCTATGTCCCTCAACAATCTTTGTGAGTGCTGTGCAGAGAATCTTGTTAGTACTCTCAGCTTGACCATTGGTCTGGGGATGATAGGGTGCAGAACGCTTGTGAATTACCATAAATTCTTGAAGTAAAAACTCTTTAACTTCATTCACAAAGTGCACACCTTGATCACTAACGATTTCAATAGGTAAGCCATAGCCTGTAAACATGTACTCATACAAGAACTTGGCTGTGGTTCTGGCATCATTTTTGACTGTAGCCTTTGCCTCTACCCATTTGGTCAAATAGTCAGTTGTTGCGACTATAATATATTCGGCATGCGTGTGACGAGCTGGAGGTTTAATGGGAGCGACAAAATCAATACCCCATTTGGCAAAAGCACGTGTGCTTAACATAGGCCGCAATGGCATATTGTCCTTTGTGATGGGAGGTTTGGTCCTTTGACAATCGTCATAACGTTTTACATATTCTTCGGCATCCATTTGTAAGGTTGGCCACCAAAGCCCAGGCCACCTAATCAACTTAGCTGTGGTATTGCCCGAAAAGTGTCCACCCCCAACACCTGCATGTGCATGAGTCAAGATTTTCAAGTAGTCAGCTTCACATACACACATGTGCAAGTTTCCATCCTTGCCCCTCTTGTAGAGTTGACCCTCTATCAGCATATAGTTGGCCCTCTATTAGCATATAGTTGGCTGCTTCAACTTCAATAGCATGCTTTCGATATTTAGGAATTGTTCGATCAGTATGACCATGCTGAAGATAGTCCACAATATACTTACTCCAACTTGGTGTAGTTGAAATTTGGAATAATGTGACATTATGAATTGGTTGTTGAATTTGACTTGAAGCACAATTACGAACAAATTTTTCAGCATCCGCATGCATGGTAGGCCACCATTGCCCATCCTCAGTTATATGTCACACACAAGTAGTAGATGATGCATGGATTCCACCAATACCCTCATGTGCCCATTCCAAGATCTCCTCATATTGGTCAGGGTTAGGTATAAGCCGCAACACTCCATCATTACCCTGACGATATAATCTCCCTGAGATTAACGTGAATGGTCGCCATAGGTCCACATTAGGACCCGCTAGTTGTATCTGCCCACTTGTCAAAATTTCTAAGATGGGTTTAGACCATTTAGGATTTGTCTCTACAAGGAAAAGTGTTGAACCTAACATATCATCATCCACACTCACAGGAGCTTCTCCAGAGGTGATTCGAGACAAATGATCTGCCCTAAGATGAGTTGTTCCTTTTCGGACTGCCACTTCAAAATCAAACTCAAGAAGGATGACAAACCATCTCTCAATCCTTCCAGTTGCACAAAGCTTATTCACCAAATATAGCAGTGCTTGATGGTCCACAAAAAATATAAATTTGTTTCCCAAAAGATAATGGCGAAACTTTTTCACTACATATATCATGGACAAACCTTCTCTTTCTGTTGTGGTATAATTCTTCTCAGTATTGTTCACTTGTCGACTAGCATATGAGATTGGGAAATCCTTATTATGTTCTCCCGATTGAGCCAAAATACATCCAATTGTTTGCAAAGTTTGAAGCATCAATATGGACATGAAAGATTTGGTTCCAATCTGGTGCCCGTAAGATGGGTTCAGACACTAATACTTGCTTCAACTTTTTAAAGGATTCCTCACACTCGTCAGTCCAATTAAACTTTACAAGAAGAGCATATAGACACTTATACTTGCTTCAACTTTTTAAAGGATTCCTCACACTCGTCAGTCCAATTAAACTTTACAAGAAGAGCATATAATGGTCTGGCTAGGACAGCGTACATGTAGATGAATCGACGATAATAGCCACAATGTCCCATGAATATTTGTACCCCTTTAGGGTTGATAGGTCAAGGTAATGAGACAATGACATCAATTTTATCCATATCTGTTGAAATACCATTGCGAGAAACAATATGGCCCAAAATCTTCCCTTGTCTTACCATGAATTTGCACTTGTCAAGATTCAAGCATATACGATAAACTTGACACATTTGAAACACAAGTCTGAGGTGTTGTATATGATCATCACGCTCTTGTGAGTGAACACATAAATCATCCATGAAGATCTCAAGAAATAGCCTAAGGTACTCCTTGAATACATGACTCATTAACCACTGAAAGGTTGCAGGTGCGTTTGTTAGACCAAATGGCATAACACGATAGGCAAAGATGTTATCTTCAGTAGCAAAGGCTGTCTTATGTTGATCCTTTAGATCAATTGACACTTGATTGTAACCAGAGAATCCATCCAAGAAACTATATGCCTTTTTCCCTGCAACATGTTCCAAAACATGATCCATGATTGGAAGTGGGTAATGATCACGTACAGTAGTTGCATTTACCTTCTTGAGGTTTACACATACTCGAAGTTTTCCATTTTTCTTGGGCACCACTACAATAGGGGAGACCCATTCAGTGTGTTCAATCTCATAAATAAATTTTGCCTCTAAGAGCTTGTCTATTTCTTCTTTTATCTTTCGTGCAAAATTCTCATTGTAAGTATAAGCACGTTGCTTGGAAGGCTTTGCATCCTCTCGCAATGGAATTGTATATGCTGACATATGCTTGGATCAACTCCTTTGAGGTCTTTATAAGGACGTTGCATGGAAGGCTTTGCATCCTCTCGCAATGGAATTGTATATGCTGACATATGCTTGGATCAACTCATTTGAGGTCTTTATAACTCCAACCAAAAACATCGTGATACTCCTTTATTGTTTGAATTAATAACTTCTCCTCATCTAAGGACAAGTCTGTGGCAATCCACACATAGCGAGGCTCTTCTCCTGGCTTAGCGATATCAATTTTTTTTGCATCTTCTGGACCATCATATGAAATCCCTGGCATGCTTGGCTTTTGTCGCATGGGCTGTTGAAGAACAATCTTCCGATCTTGAAGAGTGTACTGTGTGAAGTTGGGGGGAACATTGAGACCTTGTTCTTGTCCACTTGAGTCATCACTAATTGAAGACCATGCAGTTTTGAGCTCTCTTTTGCAGTCTTGCATCAGAGTTTTTCGTTCAACCTTTCTCTTTGCACTTCCGACACTCTCTTTTGAATCTGTTTGAGACTTGAGTTTTTGTTTTGGTCTCTTTGTTTTTTTACAATTTTTGCTAACAATTTTTAGCTTTTCTCCTGGTTGGAATCCATCTGATCGTTTTACTTGGTCTTTGATACTATCTTGTGCTTGGACATAGTATAGATATCCATTCTTTCCTGAGAAGTGAGGTGGTGGTCGAGAGTGTTCATTCTTAAACTCCTCGTCTTCTTTTTGTATTCTCTCACGTCGTTCCCTCTCATCTTGTTTATGAATTCTCTTATGGCTCTTACAGCATTTACGTTTAGGTCGGCTTCGAGGGATCTCTACTTGAACCTCCCTTCCTCTCAAGAGTAGGTGTGCCTTTCCTAACTCTTTCCTCGGGGATTATCACATCATCATCAAAATCAGAGTCCCATCCATCTTCCTTATCAGCATCATTAGCAGATTCTGAATCTCCTTCCAATCTAAGGTTCGGTATTCATTGGCCCATTTATCAACGATTCGGTTCTTGTATCCTGCAAGCTTCTCGACTACCACCACAAGTGCTAGAGGAAGATCTAGCTCTGAGAATCGCGTTGTGGCATAATATCCTTCTAAAGAGTCCTTATAGACCTCTTGAAGTGGGTCATCCTGAAAGACCTTTGTCACTGGAATTTGTCGTACAAACTCCCATTGGTTCTCAGCCCCCTGATCCATTTTGCTCTTGCCTTTCCTGTCCCTTTCCAAATTTAGATCTACAAAAAGTAAATCATCTATGGATGGCTCTATGGATGGCTTTGAGGACTGGGCATTGGATGGTCCAGGCATGTCCGGCTCAATGAACCAATCATCTCTAGACTCCCTTGCTCCGGAAGGCTTCGATAAGTCTAGGAGCTCACTCTTAGAGAGTCCTCCTAATTTGTCTACATTCTCTGGATGATAGGTGACTTCGTAGCGAACACCATCTCCGCCCATGTACATGTTACCCTGGTCATTGACTAGAGGTGCTCTATCAAGCTCTGAGAAAAAGTCTGCAATCTTAACGAGATACCATTGTTGTGGATCCCTAAAGATCTCAACTCCTTGAGCATTCGTGTAGACATATTGAAGTGTCACATTGAGTGGTAAGTTGGTAACCCCATGATGTCAGCTTCAAATGGATTAAAATATCTTGTGGGTGTCCTGTTTGGGGCTAAGGGATGACTATTTGACGGCCCTAGATTGTCCATAGACAATGAGCTAGTTGTCCTGGAAAGGGTATCAGATTGGGATTCGGAAAAGGTTTCAGCAATATCTGCCAAATTTCCTATCGATTGGGTCCCACTTTCCTGCGTAGGCACTCTAGAAGGTGCCCTAGACCCTATGGCAGTGTCTATATGACGTCCCGACCGCAAGTGCATAAGGTCAAATTTTAAGATTGGTTTTTTTTAATTTATTTTTTTAATTTTTTTTTCAAAAAAATCCAAAATTTTCAAGTTGGCTCAAACTTTGCCAGAACCCATTTTGAACCCCCTTGAACACATTAAGCCAAAAAAATAGCGTATTTTTCAGGATAAAAAATCGCCTAAAATTTACCAGTTTTCCATAATGAACTCACTATGGGAAAATGGTTCCGGGACCAAAATTTCGACGATGGGTGTTTTCTAACTCCTCTTGAAAAGTTAGAAAACCTCCCAATTTTTTGCGCTAGAAAATGAAAAATTTTCCAGACTCCTTTATCCGGTGCGGTGCGGTGGCGGTCTTTTTTTTTGCACCCCTTTATCCGGTGCGGTGGCGGTCTTTATGGTGCGGTGTGTGGGTCTCTCCGCGCAGTGCGCTATTCATGCACAGCCGCCTTCTTTTATTATTATTATTTTTCTTTTTTTGAAGTGCGTGCTCAATACGTGTTCAGTGAACTCAATGCGTGTGCAGCTGTGAGATTTGCAGTGAATTCAATGCGTGTGGCAGGGAACTCAATGAGTGTGCAGCTGTGAGATTTGCAGGGAACTCGAAATGCACAAATTTCAGTTTCTCTACAGGTGTGTACAGATTTCAGTTTCTCTACAGGTGCAAGTTTAACAGAGAACTAAAATGCACAAAATTAAAGATGCAGAAAACTAAGTTAAGAACAGAAAATAAAACGAACATGTAGAAAATTGAAACTGTAAAAATTAACCTCAGACAGCAAAAATTATCCTCAGACAGAATGACAGAAATGCAAATCAGGCCTCTCTCTTTCGCACACAAATTGAAATTGGTAGGTTTAGCGCCTACCTCCAATCCTTCCCGTGTGTTGAATCCTTGTCCTGACCTCAAGGGAGACGTGTAGCTAGCCAATCGCACTCAAATTGCAAGACAATAAAGAGAATTTAACAAAAGATTAGTCTTAAATAAATATCAAAATTAGTCCCAAAGCCTGCTCTCCTATCCAACGGTTTTGCAACCGATTGGAGCTTAACAAGGAGTGGTAGTGTGTGTATGCTGCTCAACTAATGTAGGCACTCGTTCCCCGGCAGCGGCGCCATTGAAGAGCGGTTCTCTCTACCGTGCAATATTGTGCTCATAGAGTACTACCGATCAACAAATGTGTTGAGAAACACAATGTCAATCCGAGGACTCGACCCGATTAGTGCATAAAGGCTTATCCCTTGTGGGAGAGCTCACATACACGAACCACCACTTGATGATTCAACCATTCAACACCTCAATCAAGGTCTCAATCCCTTAAATCCACTACACTAATCAAGAGAATAAGCAATGCATGGCAATCTCTTAATCCCATTCAAACATTGATTAAATCTTAGCTTTCCCTAATGCGAGCAAACCCATAAGCATGCATCTACTAACCCACAATCTTAAGCAAGCATAGAATGTAACATTCACAAACCCACAAGCTCATAGAGAGAGTCTATCCATGAATAACTCATTGCCAATGAAGTAGGCAAGACCTTGCATCAATGGAGACTACACACACACACACACACTACAAGCATGCATACACAAGAGAAAGAAAGAAGCATTCAACTAATCATAGATTAATCTACTTCAATGATGCTAAAACAGATTAAGAGAAAGAAGTGGAGCTATACTCATTGGCTTGATGCTCATTAGAGTACAATAGAGAGAGTTAGAGAGTTGCCATAGCTTGAGAGCTCAAGAGCTTCACTCAATAGCTTATGAGAATGGCCAAAAACGTCCTCTTTCTTTAGCTAAAATCTCTTTTATAGAGATGTCACTAACCATAACCCTAGGCCTCTTTCACACATGGGCAGACAACCCCATAAGTGAGCCTTGCTTAATACACTTAGAACTCTCATTTAGAACCCACATTGGCCTAAAACGATTTACATTGCACTTCAGCACAAAAATATGGAAAAATTATGTGCGTCTTTATGTTCGCATGGCTACGATCCCGCTCTCTCGCATTAATTGCTTCCGGCCTCCTTCCATAATCCGTGTTCTTGCCGTGAGTGTTCCCGTGGAACATATGTTTCCTGTGCTTCTTGACGAGGTTCCTCAACCTCTACTTCATCTGATATTTCCATATCTTCAAATATTTGTTTAAAGTGTGGATCAATTTGGATTACAAACAACTAGGTACCAAGGCACGTCACACAAACCTCACCCACAGCTCGCTCGACTACTTCTAGTCGTATAGATGCTTTTTCCCTCAACATGAACACCCACCCATTGCCAATTGTGAGGGGACACCACACTCACGCTCATCCCACCGCTTCAACACAAACCCATGTACCCCCAATCTGGCTCGTTCCTGATACAAAGCAGCAGACAGAAATGTGGTCCTCAATGATGTTGGCAACAAGATGAAGTCTTAATTCCCACGAGTTATGCCATATAGTGTTTGCCCATGACTTGATGACTACATGGCGTAAATGTGATAGCGCAAAGAAGGATCAAGTCATCAATCAAATCAAGAGTGATTTTATGCTAGCACCAGGTAGTGAAGAGGTCCATCCTAGATGGATTAAAGATCACATGGTGGATATAATGAAGCTCTGGAGGCACAATGACATCACACACACAAGGTAAAGATAGGGGGAGAAAAGCCTTGGCATTCCACACATACTTTGTAGGTATTAATAGTAGCATCACTCAGTTTTTTTGGCATAATTGGCATTTCATTTTAATTAAGTATTCATGCTTCTAGCAAAGAGTGGTCAGTCATGTAGCGAGTGATGCGAAGGAAAGGTACACCGTAAAGCACGACAAGTATGATCTCCTTGATCAACTTAAGCAAGTGGGCCTTAACTTAAGCAAGTGGGTGTCAACTTGAACTAGACAGATGTGGTCAATATGGTAAGCCTCTCTACTTGTCATTTTGGAGTTTTTACGTTATGAATACTCTTTGCACGGACCAATACCAAACCCTGAGGGTAGCAATGATTAGGTTTAGCCTTGTGTCCAAGGAAATATGTATATCGATGCTTCGGAGATTTTTACATGTTCATTTCCATCGAAATAAACGTCACACTTACACCTACTTGTAATAGTGTTATCATTTAAAATACAAAAATGCATGGTCTTCTTGATCTCACTCGAAGCAATGTGAAAATATGTAGTTATGACAAAAATGGTTACTTGACTTATGAACTAATGTATTGACTAAACTTCATTTTGTTCTTTGAAGTAGTATTTATCCACAATGTCTACTACATAGACCACAACATCATTAGGAAACTGTGATACACATTCCTTGAATTGATGGGCTTGCCATCTGTATATAAAGTTATGCATAATAATGAATTTTGGTAGGTGGTCTTTAAATAACTGTAGAAGATCTCTAGGAAACATTTTCTTATAAACAATATCTTTATGTTTTTTCTTCTTCCCTTCCTCTTCTTGTCTCATTTCTTTATCTTCAAAAACCTTAACAGATAGCTATAAATTAAGGTACACAAGCTCTAGACACAGGCCCAATTGTGTCACACTACATGCATCACATGCTCCCATTACATATTTGTAAGCATGAAAGGTATATCCATTAAGCATGGGACATGATATAGTCTCCCAAAGAGATGTAACACTCGTATATGTATTGCATGAGGTGGAACAAGCATGAGTGGCTCTCTCTGCTCTAAGACATATCGAGCAAGTACATCCACATGATGCTTCCCCCCCATGGATTCCAAACTAGTGATAGTGCATTTGATTGACTGCATCCTCATTTATACATGTGAAATACAATAATAGGTGTAGTGGTCTTTGAACTCTCCAACAAAAAAAAGGCGTTAATCTTTCAAAATAGTGCTGCACGAGATCTTCAATCCTAGATATGTTGCCTTGAATCTTAGGAAAAGTTGAACTTGTAATATGCATATACGACTTAAAGCCCTTAAAAACCATAAAGTAAATAGAAAGTAACATCTTCAACACAACTCGAGTTGAAAACACAAATACAAATCTCCATCTACAAACTACTTCCTCCATCACTAGATGCCAATAGACAGTTTTCTCACCCGAGGCTCGTCACTCAAGAAGATGAATTGGATGCTTCACATATGAAGATCTAGCCAATCTTTTGCAACAAACATCTTTCTTGTTAGGGGCGACCCTTGTCTCACTTGAGCAAAAAAAAATACAAGGTCCTTGACCTCTTGAGTAATATGATGCATGTTGCATCCATGTTTTGGCATGCCAATAAAGGCATTAATCTATGTTTATCAATTAATAATCAAGATTTTGCTAAATACAAATTTATCTTCTAGACCCGTAAAACCTTTAAAGCTTGTGGAAGACTCATGTCATATGCTTCACTACCTTCACCATTCACCACCATCATGAGGGCTGATTTCTTCATGAAAAGGTTAGTGCTGACCTTGGCACCTTCACTCAGTTCAAGGTGTTGCAATTATGACTTAGAATCGTAGCTTCAATTTTTGAAGGTTTATCCTGCATACTCACAAAGCAAGGTTGGCAAAGAAGTTGCTAGAAAATCTCCTATTGAATACTTGAGTCCATTCCCATAGTCTCTTGATCAAAGCATTTCACCATAGCCCGACATATCTTATGTCTTCTTTGCTCATCTACCACACCATTTCCTTGAATCACCGTATTGTTAAATCTTGCTTGTTGCTTTCATTTGCATTCTGCCCAAGATGCTCTCAAAGTCTTCCTTTTAGATGTAGAAGCCTCATGGTTACATTCTTCTGCAAGTTCTTGAGAAATACACAAATTTTTAGTACTTGCATAGGTTATATGTTTGTGCAATTGTTGTGATCGAGATGTCTCCATTTCCCTATGCCAATACATAACCATTTTTAAAAGAGTTAATATTTCCTCTAAGTATCCACCATATAACTCCCTAGTAATTATGTAATTAAAATCTAAATACCTTTGGGAAGTCATATATGTAGCTACACAATTTGTATCCATGAGCAATGCTCAACAAGAGAGGGTTATAGAGAAGACCTTCACAAAAGTGCTTGCTTGCGTACATAAAGAGGCCTGCACAGGTGCATATTTGAGAAAAGTAAATCCTAAATGCACAGATAAAGGGAGAAAGGGGTGATTGGGAAGGTAAGAGTAAGTAGCTGGATGGCAGGCATGAGGTCATTGACGCTTACCAACGTTTCTCAGTTGTGGCAATTTAAAATGCTAATAATACACTTAAAATTTAAATTGCCTTCTCTTTTAAATGTAATGGTAGTCACTTTTAAGCACAAAAAAAGCAATGTCCTTGACACTACTTTCAGGGGCACCTATATGTGCTTTTACCCTTTTAGTTTGTTTGTTTTGGAGCTTACTTCTAGGGTGGTAGCCATTTGGATCGTATTCATTTAGTGCAACTAAAAGTCAAATCAAAGAACTAAGACCCGCCGACCCACCACCCCAAGATGAGAACATTACTCTTGACGAGTTTCAAATTTGTTTGCATTTACTACACCTTTTAATACCATTAGAGATTGCAAGATAAAGCAAATGAATATAGGAAGCTTCCATGTGTGAACAAAAGTAGGTTGGACTCTTGTTTTCAAATCTTGGATAGCCTAGGGCCTTGGAGTCCGAGGGTGGCTGGCTAGTATCCAGAAGCCAACGAGGTATGTGTAAGGGCATGTGCACACGGAGGTTGGAGTTCCCACTTGGTTCGGAACCGGTTCCCATTTGTCAGTTCACACGTAATTATTCATCAAAGCAATAAATGCAATTACTTTAAAAAGAATGTCTTCCAAGCAACAAATGAACTCCGTTAGGCGAAAGACAAAGGTTGAGGATGAATCAAAGCCCACAATCAACAAGGATCCTAGCGAATCGATGTGGACTGTAGCTCGCTTCTGACCGTTGCGCGTGCTATTCGTGGGCGATGGAGTGCTGCGCCTGAAAGACTTCGACACCATCTCTCTCTCCTCTGCACCTGCTGCCCTACCCAGAGGCTCGAATCCCTCTGTGTACCCTCTTCACTCTCCACAGCACCCACCCCTTAGGTGCATGGGCACCGAGTGGAGGGGAGCCCCTACTCTGCTCAGAGAACAGGGAACTTGCTCTGGGAATACTACGTCCTCTCAGCCTATTAAGAACACACAAGCTGCTTTTAGCAGTTCCTACAATGGCCCCCGGCCATTATAGATGGCAACAGAGAAGCCATGCTGAAGTATGAGCAGGTGTTAGAAGACTTCATGGACACCAAAAAATAGCTGGAAGATTCTAGAGCCCGAGTGGAAGAGCTAAATCTGATGTTGCAAAAACAAGTCGGAGAAGAGGTCCAAATCAACAAGCAAGCTCCAGCAAAGGTAATGGACACATCTGGTAATCCCTCTTCCATTAATCCTGTGGTTTGTCTTCCACCAGAGCTAGTTCATTTGTTGGAAACTGATTACACAGCCCGTTATTTTGTATGTTTGGGTCAAGATCACCAATAGATTTCCTTAGGGGGTGGGCCACAAAGACAACTGGATTTCCATAGGTATCGAGGTAGAGATCATCCAAACCCTCCCAAATGGTACTACCAAGACCACCAATAGATTTCCTTAGGGGGTGGGTCAAAGAGAACTGGATTTCCATAGGTATCGAGGTAGAGATCATCCAAACCCTCCCAAATGGGTACTACCTCTTTCTATTCAAGGACCCAAATATGGCTCTTAAGGTCCTAGGTTCAGGGCAATGGATGTACAGGAACATCCCCTTCTGTTTCTTCAGTTGGTCCAAGAACTTTAACCCTCAAGGTCCAAAACTCTCAACCTGCCCTATGTTGGTTAAGCTTCCGAACGTGCCCTTTTACTTGTACCCTTGGCTCAAAAAAATTGTTTCCCCATAGGGATAGTGCTAGGCATGAGAATCAAGAATGACTACAACCCGGCTTGGCATCCTAAGGTCCTTGTGGAAGTGGATCTAGATGGGCCCCTTATTGATGAGATTGAAATCAATTGTGGTGAGTGAGTATAACATCCAGCAAAGAATTCTATACAAACACCTGCCTAACGCATGCTTCCACTGTGGAAAGGAAGGGCATGTTATCAGAGAGTGTCCTTCCAAATACCCCAATGTGAGTGCCACTAGTGCCCCTACTCCGCCATCAACCACCAACAACCAAGCTCAGCCTAGTGGAGTGAATAAGAATATGACTATGCCTTCTCCCCTTGTTCCCTCTACCTCAATAGACAAGGGAGAAATGTTTACAGTACCTAATGGGAAGAAGACCTTTAGACAGAATAGGGGGGGAAACCAGAGGGCATTTGCCAACTCCTTCGCCTTAGTAGACAGCATCTCGGACCTTGATGATTTAGTTGACTCCCAAGAGATCAGTCAATCCACGCCTTTGGATAGATCTAGAGTTCTGGCCAAAACTAACCAAATGGACCATGACCAAGTGCTCCCGCCCCACGCAATGATGGTTGGCTCATTTTGGGAGATGAGCAAGACAAGGCTGAGCAGTCTCTGTCTGATACAGAAAATTGTTTGCCCAAAGAAATGGAGATAGTCAAGGAATTGAAAAGAATGCATGCTTAGGTTGGATCCACCACATCTCAAGTTGCATCCAAAGTGGAACCTAAAAAGGTCAACTCCCAGAAAAAGGGCAAATGAGATGCACCACTTTGAATGTTAAGGGGTTGACTGACCTTTCAAAAGTTCAACTAGTAAAACAATGGCTAAGGAAACAAGGAAGATTTGACTGTATAGCTCTAACTGAAGTCAAAGTTAGCAGGGATGAGCTTGAAAAAAGGTTGCTCAACATCTCTAAATAGCACATCTGGATCTACAGAGCCCACTATCAGGGTTCTAGAGGAGTGGCTGTGGGTATGCATGTGGACCATCAGAATGAGCTGAAAGACATGAGGATTGATACGTTTGATCAATGGGCTGCATTTGAAATGACAAACTTCTCCTTCATTGGTATTTATGCTGGAGGTCCTCAGGCGATCAGAATCAGAACCTGGGGTACCCTGAGAAGTGTCCCTGATCCTATCATTCTAATGGGAGACTTCAATATGGTGGAAACCAAAAATGACAGGTTAAGAGGGTTGGGATAAGTCGTAAAAGGGGCAGAGCTCCTAGCCTGGCAGCGCACTGCTGATCACTTTGAGCTATGTGACATAGGGAATATGGGAGACTTCACATGTGGCAGAACTATGCCCATGGGGAATTGACTAGGAAAGCAAGATTGGACAGAGGATACATTAGCAAAACTTTCGGTAACTCTTACATCAGATGTGAATGTAGAATTGACATTTCTACTTGCCTCTCAGATCACTACCCCGTTATATTAGTGTTGGACAACCATGACAAAAAGGTCTCTAATCAATGGTTCCACACGGATCCTGCCTTGTGTAAAATGGCTATTGTTCAGGAGGAAGTCAAAAGAATCTGGACTGAATTCTTCAGCTCTGGTATTACCCCAGTGAGGGCATAGAGTCTGGCCATCAAATGTACCCAAGCTCTTTTGATTTGCATTAGGAAAGAGGTAACCAGAATCAAGAAAAATAGAAGAGACCTGCTCTATCTGCTGAAACTTAAAGAACTGGAAGCGACAACCAATAAGGAAGATCCGACTATTCAAGAAGCTATTCTTGGTACTAGGAGAGAAGAGGAGGTATCCCAGAAGCAGGCTCTTCTATTCTTTACAGATTGGTGGGCTGGGAAAGCTGACCTTGCCACTCCTCCCGAGATGTTCAAAATGCTAAAAGTCAAACAATGTAAGGATGCAATCCCTACATTGCATGATCCTAACTCTCCGGATAACTCCTCTGAAGAAGGGAATAGAACAAGAGTCTTCAAGCACTTTAACAACATATTTAGTAAAGGGGGAGGGGTGACCAATGACCAACTCAAATGCATTGCACTCATAGGGAAGGCCAGGAAGCCAACCATACCTGACACACTTGCTAAAGAGCTAGAAAACATTATCTCCAAAGAAGGGATTGGCAAGGCCATAGACTGCCTAAAGGTGAGGAAAAGCCCAAGTATAGATGGCATGCCCGCTGAATTCTACAAGACGTTCAAGGATCTCTTGTTGTCTCCCTTACTGGCGGTGTGGCAGGAGGCTGTCTCTTTTGGGGCGTTGCCTCGCCCGATCAATGAAGGGTGGATAAAACTTATCCATAAGAAAGGGGAGAAGAATGACTTGAGCAATTGGAGACGCACATTTTCATGCACTACCCTATTGCAAAGAAAAGTTTCGAGTCATTCGCCAATTGCATTCAGCTATGGAATCGCTACACTGGTTACTTGGAGAAGGCATCGGTTGCACCTTGGAACTGTGGGCTGTCGTGAGAACTAAACTGTTATTATGCTTGTGGTTACATAGACTTGATTCCATTTTTAATAGTATGCCTACTAACAATTTCGGGCCGAAAGAGAACTTGATACATGTAGGTGAAAGATGCATACAAAGACGATTGAAAGACCTGGACACCAAGCTTCATCGTCTGCAGAAAAAAGCTAAAGGAAAGCAAGTGGACCAGATGACACAACAAATTCAGGAACTATTGAAGATGAGAGAGTCCGTCATCTCCAAGGATGTGTTGCTCATCAAAGCACTCTATGTTTTTGGAAAGTCACACTCAGGAAAAGAGGAAAAAGCTAGATATACAGCTAGAGAAACTTCTCAATAAAGTCAAAGGCAAGCTGAGGGCGTGCATTTCAGGAACTGTATGTCATGTGCATAGACATTGTACTCATTAGAGCTCTCAACCTGTTGTAACCTGTCTCTTTCTAACCTCTTAATATAAGCAGCCGTTTTTTTTTTGGAAAAAAAAAAGGTTGAGGATGAATCAAATTGCGGGGTTTCAAATGTGGCCACTAATTTTTCAGATGGGCAGAATTTTCAGGCTGCTGGATTTGGGTCGGAAACCTTGAGCTACATGTGAGAACAGGCCCTAGAAGATGGGCAGCAGCCATATAAGCGGTGGGCTGTCTGTTGTTACAATGCATGTGAACATCTCTCTAACGCCGTTGTGGCCGAATTGCGCTGCGAGTTAGTAATGTCTTCTGAAGGTCGGACGGCGACAGCCATAGTGTGGGGGCCCGTAGATCTTTGTTGAAACTTGCCCTGCAAGGTAAAGTGGCAAGCCTGCATAGTACACACTCTTGGAGTTAGTAACTACGTCTGAAGGTCGGCGGACGGCGATAGCTACGTAGATCTGCTGCTTTTTACGGAGTACCACCACCCCGCTTGTCAATAGTGTACCCTAGTACCCACAATGAGCATAGTAGAAATTTGAGATTTTCATCAAATTACCATTGGTAATATATTCCAAATTTTGAGTTACAGTTTGGTAATTTTCTAGATCTCAAAGTTACCAAAGATCTCTTCATTTTTTTCATACACTCTAGGTGTTGTATGAGTTTCAAAAAATTAAAGCTATTTCTATCAGTTATTGAGGGAACTTGGGAAAAAATAGCAAGATATTATAGTTATTTCTTCTTGGCGAGCCTCAAGTCATGAATTTGAGCCTTGTTAAGCATGCATCATATAGACCTATAGAAAAACCCTAGTGGTATTTTTTCTTAAAAGGTAAGTTATCATTTGGTAATTTTTCACTAGTGCAAAGTTACCAAATGGTAATCATCAATCTAAATTAGATTACAATTTGTAACTTTTTAGGTTGCAAGGTGGTTACCAAATTTATACTGTGACAAATGAGTTTGCAGCATTCCCCATTTTTGGCCTGCTGCCTCGGGCAAAGGCCTTAGCATTGTGTATATTGGTTTTGCCTTGTTGCCCACCACGAGCTACAGTGTTAAATGCACCCACGATGCCATCTACTCTGCAGGTTTCACAGATCACGTTGCACGTACTCTTGCAGGTTTCACACATTAAGGAATTTAAGACTATACGTTTCGTTCATCTTCATCAGTTGCTCCCCTCCCACCTCTCGTTCCACATTCATCACTCAAGAGGTCTGCAGAGCTCTCTCCTTGCTCTAGTCTCCTCTTCCATTGCTTCTTCAGAGCTCTCACTTGGTGTTAAATGTGCCCACCATAGAAGGGAACCTAGTGGCCATCTTTATCAGTTCCTCCCTGCGCACCTCTTGTTCCACATTCATCTCTCACGAGGGTTTATGAGAGAGTGACAGAGAGAGAATGCACAAGTTTTTGATTCCTTCTCTGGTCGGCGCATTTTTTGCAATCCTTTTCAGTATATGTATAGTATTTACATGCAGAATTAACATATTGCCAAGTGTGCTGCTAATATGGCTGCCACAAAAAAACGTATAGTATAGTAGTCTTTTTTATGATCAAAAAACTCAGCGATTAAGTTGGTCTTTTTTGTGATCGAGAAACGTAGTCTTTTTTGTGATCGCATTCCCCATTTTTTCACTTGTACTATTTTAATTTTTCGATTTTGAAAAATCATGCGATATTGAACACACCTGTAACCCTACTATCTTAGTCATATTTTAGATCAAAAGTCTATGGACTTTCCAAGAAAGCACCTTCTCTAAGTTTTCTTTCTTTTGAAAATAGAGAGCGAAGCGGTTGGATTTATATTAAGAATAAAAAAGAGTACCAAAAATACTTTTTTCACCAAAGGAAGCATAACTTCTATCATTGAACTAAATGAGCGAAGACCAAATACAAAACTATTCTATGGTCGCTTTGCTAACCGAGTCTCCCATCATCTCTAATCTTTCTCATGAACATGCTCTCTATCTCTCACACACAATATTGTCTCTTTATCTCTCTCACTTCTGTATGAAACTACAACTTGTGTTAATCTCACACAAACAACAAAATCTTCCATAAGAGAAAGAACTTAATGCGATAAATATGAAGCATAATACTAAAGTTACTATTTGCAAATCATCTTACAAAGTCTGCAGGGCAAGATTCTTTGACGATGATCTACTTAGACCCTAAAACTAAGGATGTCATGCACTAGCAAGGGCTCACAATGTAGTAAAGATAATATCTAGACTTTTGATGATCTAAATATGATAGAAAAGGCTATCAGACCCATCTATATCTAGTATCAAAGGTTAATCATATTGTAGGGTTGGTCCACGTCAACCACACCCTAGGATGAGTCTAGATTACCACATCACCTCGCTGGTACAATAATAGAGTAAACCAGAAGCCGTTGGTCTCATCGTGACAACTTTCAAGCTCATCCGAGGTCGTTTGGGCACCATGTACGTACCCCTAATTTTATCCTATTCAATTAATCATAAAAATTCACAGTATTTCTCAAGCCCTTCTCCTCTTTTCCCTTCACAAGCCTCACAAGCCCTTCTCCTCAAACATGCATAAGCAAGGCCTCACAAACCCTTCCCCATTTTTTCAATTGTACTATTTTATTTTCTCAATTTTGAAAACTCATGTGAAATTGAACACACCTATGACCTTGCTATCTTAGTCATTTTTAAGCTAAAAAATCTATGAACTCTCTAGAAAGCACCTTCTCAAAGTTTTCTTTCTTTTAAAAGTAGATAAGAATGAAACGGATCGATTTATATTTTAAAAAAATAGTACCAAAAATACTTTTTCACCAAAGGAAGCATAACTTCCATCTCTGAACTAAATTAGCAAAGACCAAATACAAAACTATTCTATGGTTACTAATTTGACTACGACAAAACATTAAGAAAAGGAGAGACTATGACTAACAAAGTCTCCTATCATCTCTAATATTTCTCATAAACATGCTCTATATCTTTCACACACATTCTCTTTCTCTCACACACAATCTCTTTATCTCTCACTTCTATAAATTTTATGTGAAAGTACAACTTGTGTTAATTTGACACAATGATTTTGTAGCACTCCCCATCATTTCACTTGTACTATTTTATTTTCTCAATTTTAAAAAATCATGCGAAATTGAACACACCTGTGAACCTACTATCTTAGTCATATTTTAGCTCAGAAATCTATGGACTCTCCAAGAAAGAACCTTCTCTAAGTTTTCTTCTTACATAATATAACTAGAGAAGAACGTTGACTTTTCCTCCTTGCTGCCAGGTGGCAAGTTTTTTAGCCTTGGTGTCAAGGGTAGTAATTGTCAGGGGTTGAGGGGCAGTAATTGTCAGCAACAATAAACAAGAGAAGGTGATTGCATCTTCTTCAACTTTGAAATTTCAAATTTCAACTTTCAAATTGTCAGGGGCTCAAGGATAGCTACATAGTTCTACTACTTTTTACGGGGTACGCACTCTTAAAGTTTTGGCTTTCAATTCTAGCTTTCACAAGTACAACCGGGGCCTAAAATTGAAGGGTGTTTTGCCTTTCAAGGGCTTTTTTACCGATAAAAAAAAGTTTAAGTTTTTTTTCCACTTCGAAAAACGTGCAATAACTCAAAAATTGCATGTCCTTGTGAAATGTTTTATTTACAAATGCATGTCATTTGACATGCTGGTCTAAAAAATTTTCTTTTTATTTTTTTAACCTTATATATATATACATATATTTATATAAGCCTTATAAATAATATTATATCAGGATTTAGATAATATATCCCTAAATCCCTCTTTTAATGTGATTTGAAATTTGAAGTTAAAACTTAACCCTCCATTAACAAAAACTTAAAAACGAAAGTTGGAACTTAGACAGTAGACTATTGGATAACTTAGAAATTAAAAATTGGAAATTAGAATCGTAGATGACCTAGAGGCTAGCCCATTATAATTGCATTAATTGATGCTATTAACTCAAGGAAACTGTGATACACATTCCTTGATTTGATGGGATTGCATCCTGTATATAAAGTTATGCAGAATGAATTTTTGTAGGTGGCCTTTAAATAAATGTAGAAGATCTCTAGGAAACATTTGCTTGTAAACATTATCTTTATGTTTTTTCTTGTAGGATGCCTTTAAATAACTGTAGAAGATCTCTAGGAAACGTTTGCTTGTAAACATTATCTTTATGTTTTTTCTTCTTTCCTTCCTTTTCTTGTCTCATTTCTTTATCTTCAAAAACCTTAATAGATAGCTGTAAATTTAGGTACACAACCTCTAGGACACAGACCCAATTGTGTCACACTACATGTATCACATGCTCCCATTACACATTTGTATTCATGAAAGGCAAACCCATTAGGCATGGGACACAATATAGTATCCCAAAGAGATGTAACACTCGTAAATGGATTGCATGAGAGGTGGAACAAACATGAGTGGCTCTCTCTATTGCAAGACATATTGGGCAAGTACATCCACATGATCCCCCATGGATTCCAAACTAGTGATGGCGCATTTGATTGACTGCATCCTCATTTGTACATGTGCAATACAACAAGAGGTGTAGTGGTCTTTCAATTTTCGAACAAAAAAAGCCTTTAACCTTTGAAAATAGAAAAGTTCAACCTACAATATCCATATATAACTTAAAGCCCTTGAAAACCATAAAATGAATAGAAAGTAACATCTTTAACACAACTCAAGTTGAAAACACAAAATTATAGAAATTTGCATGTACTAACTACTTCTCACTAGTAGATGCCAATAGATAGTTTGCTCGCCTGAGGCTCATCAAGAAGATGAATTGGTGGATGCTTCACATATGTAGATAGTTTGCTCACCTGAGGCTCATCAAGAAGATGAATTGGATGCTTCACATATGTAGATGTAGCCAATCTTTTGTAACAAACATCTTTCTTATTGGGGGAGACCCTTGTCTCACTTGAGCAAAATGAAAATACAAGGTCCTTGGCCTCTTGAGTGATATGGGTGTTACATCCATGTTTTTGGCATGGCAATAAAGGCATTAATATATTTTTATCAATTAATAATCGAGATTTTTCTAAATATAAATTTCTCTTATGGACCTCTAAAACCTTTGTAGCTTGTGGAAGACCCATGTCATATGCTTCACTACCTTCACCATTCACCACCATCATGAGGGCTGATTTCTATGAAAAGGTCAGCTGATGACCTTGGCACCTTCACTCGGTTCAAGGTGTCACGAGATTATTACTTTGAATCATAGCTTCAATTTTTGAATCTTTATCCTACATACTCGCAAAGCAAGCTTGACAAAGAAGTTGCTAGAAAATCTCCTTTCGAATACTTGAGTCCATTCCAATAGTCTCTTGATCAAAGCATTGCACCATACCCCGACATATCTTATGTCCTCTTTGCTCATCTACCACACCATTGCCTTGAGTCATCATATTGTTAAATCTTGATTGTTTCTTTCATTTGTGTTCTGCCCAATATGCTCTCAAAGTCTTCCTTTTAGATGTAGAAGCCTCGTGGTTACGTTCTTCTGCAAGTTCTTGAGAAATACACATAATTGTAGTAGTTGCATAGGTCATATGTTCGTGCAATTGTTGTGATGGACATGTCTCCATTTCCCTATGCCAATACATAACCATTTTAATAAGAGTTAATATTAAAATCTAGATACCTTTGGGAAGTCATGCTTCTTCTTGAGCCTGACGTTTAAGTAGGTCATGTGCTTCTTTGCGTGTGTGGGCAGCATGCATTTGTTGAAGCATGGCTTTAGTTAATGGTTAATTGTATTTCTTGAGACGACTTCCATTCATGAAGTTAGGAATTTGCTCACCTTCTAGTGTCTCTAAACGCACTGCACCACTAGGAGTAAGCTCATTTATCACAAACGGGCCTAGGCCACGTTTCTTGAGCTTTCGCTTATGCTTCTTAAGTGTGTACAAGAGCACAAGGTCCCCTTTTTTGAATCGGCCGGTTGTTACATTTCGATCATACCATTGCTTTTGTCTCCTCTTCTCGGCATACATCCCCATTACCGCCAATAAGTGGGTCTCATCAAGCTTTTCCAATTCATCAATGCATTGAAAAAGCTCATGACTAGTCCAGTCCAATTGTTTAGCAACTCGTAGAGTAGGTACAAGAAATTCAATGGGAAGAATTGCATCTAGTCCAAAAGCAAGCTCAAATGGGGTTGTGCCCACAGATGTTTTATAGGCTGTTCTATATGCCCAAAGAACTGAGTGCAACTTTTGCTCCCAATCAGTCCTATGTCCCTCAACAATCTTTGTGAGTGCTGTGCAGAGAATCTTATTAGTAATCTCAGCTTGACCATTGGTCTGGGGATGATAGGGTGTAGAAGGTTTGTGAATTACCATAAATTTTTGAAGTAAAAACTCTTTGACTTCATTCACAAAGTGCACACCTTGATCACTAACGATTTCAATAGGTAAGCCATAGCGTGTAAACACATACTCATACAAGAACTTGGCTGTGGTTCTGGCATCATTTTTGACTGTAGCCTTTGCCTCTACCCATTTGGTCAAATAGTCAGTTGCGACTATAATATATTCGGCATGCGTGTGACGAGCTGGAGGTTTAATGGGACCGACAAAATCAATACCCCATTTGGCAAAAGCATGTGTGCTTAACATAGGCCGCAATGGCATATTGTCCTTTGTGATGGGAGGTTTGGTTCTTTGACAATCGTCACAACGTTTTACATATTCTTCGGCATCCATTTGTAAGGTTGGCAACCAAAGCCTAGACCACCTATTCAACTTAGCTGTGGTATTACTCGAAAAGTGTCCACCCCCAACACCTGCATGTGCATGAGTCAAGATTTTCAAGTAGTTAGCTTCACATACACACATGCGCAAGTTGCCATCCTTGCCCCTCTTGTAGAGTTGGCCCTCTATCAGCATATAGTTGGCCGCTTCAACTTCAATAGCATGCTTTTGATATTTAGGAATTATTCGATCAGTATGACCATGCTGAAGATAGTCCACAATATACTTACTCCAACTTGGTGTAGTTGAAATTTGGAATAATGTGACATTATGAATTGGTTGTTGAATTTGACATGAAGCACAATTACGAATAAATTTTTCAGCATGGTAGGCCACCATTGCCCATCCTGAGTTATACGTCGCACACAAGTAGTATAGCTGATGCATGGATTCCACCAATACCCTCATGTGCCCGTTCCAAGATCTCCTCATATTGGTCAGGGTTAGGTATAAGCTGCAACACTCCATCATTACCCTGACGATATAATCTCCCTGAGATTAACGTGAATGGTCGCCATAGGTCCACATTAGGACCCGCTAGTTGTATCTGCCCACTTGTCAAAATTTCTAAGATGGGTTTAGACCATTTAGGAGCTGTCTCTACAAGGAAAAGTGTTGAATCTAACATATCATCATCCACACCCACAGGAGCTTCTCCAGAGGTGATTCGAGACAAATGATGTGCCCTAAGATGAGTTGTTCCTTTTCGGACTGCCACTTCAAAATCAAACTCAAGAAGGATGACAAACCACCTCACAATCCTTCCAGTTGCACAAAGCTTATTCACCAAATATAGCAGTGCTTGATGGTCCACAAAAAATATAAATTTGTTTGCCAAAAGGTAATGGCGAAACTTTTTCACTGCATATATCATGGACAAACCTTCTCTTTCTGTTGTGGTATAATTCTTCTCAGCATTGTTCAACTGTCGACTAGCATATGAGATTGGGAAATCCTTATTATGTTCTCCCGATTGAGCCAAAATACATCCAATTGCAAAGTTTGAAGCATCAATATGGACATGAAAGATTTGGTTCCAATTTGGTGCCCGTAAGATGGGTGCAGACACTAATGCTTGCTTCAACTTTTCAAAAGATTCCTCACACTCGTCAGTCCAATTAAACTTTACAAGAAGAGCATATAATGGTCTGGCTAGGACAGCATACATGTAGATGGATCGACGATAATAGCCACAATGTCCCATGAATATTTGTACCCCTTTAGGTTGATAGGTCAAGGTAATGAGACAATGACATCAATTTTATCCATATCTGTTGAAATACCATTGTGAGAAACAATATGGCCCAAAATCTTCCCTTGTCTTACCATGAATTTGCACTTGTCAGGATTCAAGCATATACGATAAACTTGACACATTTGAAACACAAGTCTGAGGTGTTCTATATGATCATCACGCTCTTGTGAGTGAACACATAAATCATCCATGAAGATCTCAAGAAATAGCCTAAGGTACTCCTTGAATACATGACTCATTAACCGCTGAAAGGTTGCAGGTGCGTTTGTTAGACCAAATGACATAACATGATAGGCAAAGATGTTATCTTCAGTAGCAAAGGCTGTCTTGTGTTGATCCTTTAGATCAATTAACACTTGATTGTAACCAGAGAATCCATCCAAGAAACTATATGCCTTTTTCCCTGCAACATGTTCCAAAACATGATCCATGATTGGAAGTGGGTAATGATCACGTATAGTAGCTGCATTTACCTTCTTGAGGTTTACACATACTCGAAGTTTTCCATTTTTCTTGGGCACCACTACAATAGGGGAGACCTATTCAGTGTGTTCAATCTCATAGATAAATTTTTCCTCTAAGTGCTTGTCTATTTCTTCTTTTATCTTTCGTGCAAAATTCTCATTGTAAGTATAAGGACGTTGCTTGGAAGGCTTTGCATCCTCTCGCAATGGAATTGTATATGCTGACATATGCTTGGATCAACTCCTTTGAGGTCTTTATAACTCCATGCAAAAATATCGTGATACTCCTTTATTGTTTGAATTAATAACTTCTCCTCATCTAAGGACAAGTCTATGGCAATCCACACATAGCGAGGCTCTTCTCCTGGCTTAGCGATATCAATTTTTTTTGCATCTTCTAGACCATCATATGAAATCCCTGGCATGCTTGGCTTTTGTCGCATGGGCTGTTGAAGAACAATCTTCCGATCTTGAAGAGTGTACTGTGTGAAGTTGGGGGGAACATTGAGACCTTGTTCTTGTCCACTTGAGTCATCACTAATTGAAGACCATGCAGTTTTGAGCTCTTTTGCAATCTTGCATCAGAGTTTTTTGTTCAACCTTTATCTTTGCACTTCCGACACTCTCTTTTGAATCTGTTTGAGACTTGAGTTTTTGTTTTGGTCTCTTTGTTTTTTTGCAATTTTTGCTAACAATTTTTAGCTTTTCTCCTGGTTGGAATCCATCTGATCGTTTTACTTGGTCTTTGATACTATCTTGTGCTTGGACATAGTATAGATATCTATTCTTTCCTGAGAAGTGAGGTGGTGGTCGAGAATGTTCATTCTTAAACTCCTCGTCTTCTTTTTGTATTCTCTCACGTCGTTCCCTCTCATCTTGTTTATGAGTTCTCTTATGGCTCTTACAGCATTTACGTTTAGGTTGGCTTCGAGGGATCTCTACTTGAACCTCCCTTCCTCTCAAGAGTAGGTGTGCCTTTCCTAACTCTTTCCTCAGGGATTATCACATCATCATAAAAAATCAGAGTCCCATCCATCTTCCTTATCAGCATCATTAGCAGATTCTAGTGTTAAATCCTCCACTAAGACTTCCTCTACATGCAGTGCTGTTGTGGATGCATCCCCATACATCTTCCTTATCAGCATCATTAGCAGATTCTAGTGTTAAATCCTTCACTAAGACTTCCTCCTCTACATGCAGTGCTGTTGTGGATGCATCCCCATAGTACAAATCATCTAGAAGGTCACGTGGTTGCACCATTCGTATAGGAATAATGTCATATCCATCTGAGTCACAAAATTGAATTGGCTTAGGTAAAGCACATGTCGATAATGTTGCAAGGACATGACTCCATTCTAGGGGATCAATTAAGTGCTCAGGGGGGGAAGGGTTGTGGAATGTATGCCTCATCTGATACACTTCGATTACCCTTAAGTCTCTCAGTGTTGAAATCCTTACATGAGGCTCCACACATCCACAAATCTTCTCGCCCATCTAACAATGTAACTCTTGAGCCCTCAGATGAAGCCGAATCAAACTCATCTATTGGATACCGCGTTACATCACGATATGAGTGATTCTTTAGGTTGACCCTTGTGATGACAGAATCATGTCAAAGGTATAAATAATTGTATCCCCAATCTTGAATCATTTGAAATTGTCGCATGAATGGTCTACCCAATATCACTTCATAGTTTGGATGCTTTCCAAAATCCACTACTACAAATGTGTGCTCATATTCAATCCCACATGTGGTGACCAATATGTTCTCTAGCAGCCCAATGGGATGTTCTAAGCTTCCATTTGCTAGCTGCAAGCACATCCTTGTACTCCTAATATCTGGTTCGCCCCACTTTTCCCAAATGGACCTTGTCACAATGCACACTCCTGCACCACTATCAAGTATTGCAGTTGAAGTTACTTTTCGCACTTCTAATGGGAGGGTAGCATTTCCCTGATCGTCCTCACAAAATTTTCCTACTTTGTTGATAGGAACTGGCATAACATGCTTTGTCTCAGGGTGTATAGTACATTGATGGTGACCCTTTTGTAGCAATACATGCTCTGACAAACATGTGGCAATATCATTTCACAACTCTGGTCAAAGCTTTATCAAATCAAGCAAAGGTAAGGTACAAGCCACTTGTGCTAACAAAATAGCTTGCAGGATACCCATATCCATCTCCTTTGTCAACCTTCTATGCATGGACGGTATCCTCAAGGTTTGAGAACAGTTCTCATATTCTCCCAAATAAGATGGTAAGGTCTTCATTGTATGCTTACTTCTAGGAGAAACAATTGTTTGAACTTTGTGCTGGATGCTTGGGTGTCTAAAGTTGTTTTCTGTGCCCCTAGTAAAATCGACTTCAGAGAATGGAGGTGAAATAATAGAGGACATATTCTCATGAACTTTCTCATGAATTGCTGCCCACATCTCATTTGCCATGTCCTCGTTAGCATCAATAACTTCATCATTGCATGGGAAGGCAAGACGAGGTGGTGGCAGAATGCCTTCTTTCAATGGGGTGTCAATTGGTACAGACTTCTCGCTATGAGCTTGTGAGATCAGCTCACTTTTCATTTCCCAACTTGATGACACTTTTGGTATGGTTTCTAATGTTGGCTTAAGAGAGGTGGGGCCCTGAGGGATAGGTGGAGGTGGGCCCTCAAGTATTGATTGAGCTTCCCTAATGAGTTGCTGATGTAGAGGTAGATTGATCTTCTCCTCACGAGGGTTTGGGTATTCTTGAAGCTTCTTGGGTAGCTCAGATAAAGCTGCAATGCGACTTCTATGAGCATCAATGATGGCATCTAGAGTCTGGTTCACCTTATCCACAAAAACAGAACCCCCTGGACTATCCTCGGGGTTGTAGTAGCCTCATCTTGTTTAGCACTAGGCCCAGGTTGAGGTTGATGCTCCTCATGCACTTCTTGGGATGTAAAAGCTTGATCCTTCATGTTTTGTTTAGAGACTTCTTGAGAACTAGTGGATGCACTCTTAGTTTGCTTGTTGCGGTTCTTTTTCCTCCTAGTGGTCCTTTTTCTATTGGAATGTAGAGTCTTGTCCACTAGATTTGCCTTTGCATCCCTAGTTCGAGGTGTCTCATCAGTCTGCATTTCGGCATTTCGTGTCTGTGATCTAGTCATGACTCTAAGTGGCACGACATCCTCATTCTCTGATGAAGGTGGCGATGGTACTGCCTCTACAAAGTTGAGTGAGACCTTTGGTTGGGAGGTGCCTTCCTCATGTGGTTTCAGTAAACAATCCTTTGGAAAGTGTTCTACACAACACCCTAGACAATATCTTTCAATTGGTGGAAACTGAGGTACTGTTGTATTGGATCGAGCTGCTTGCCTTTGGCGATGTGGACAATCCTGAGCCCAATGGGCTTCTCCGCACTCATAACAGGGGCCCATTAGTTTGGCTTCTACTTTCCTTTGCTGCCATTGACGTGAGGGGCCTGGAGTCCTAGGTTGGTAGCCGCCTAGCAACATCAAAGAATTTTGTTCCCCGGTTGAGCCAGTGCTTGGCTTGGATATGTGGGACTTTCAAAGAGATTTTCCTTGGATGAATATGATGCATATTCCTCCTCCACATAGCTTGGGTTTACCAAGCCTCTATACATATTTGAATTGTCGTACTCAACAAACCTCACAGGAGCAGTCCCAGGAGTAGGAGGTTGAGCTCCAAGTACAAGTCGTGCTTACTCTTGTGCCATCGGTGGCTTACGTTCAAAATTAGTATACTGTTGATGCATTTGTGGAGCCACTGCACCCCTTTGCTGCTCACGCTCTTGTCTCATTCTTACTCTTGTGCCATCGGTGGCTTACGTTCAAAATTAGTATACTGTTGATGCATTTATGGAGACACTGCACCCCTTTGTTGCTCACACTCTTGTCTCATTCTTGCAATGCGAGTACATTCCTGTGTGGTGTGCGTATAATTCCAAGCACAGGCCTGGCACCACTTCTTTGTGGGTTGGTTTGTGACTAGAGGAGAAAAGGTATTACATTCTTCGGTTTTATGGTTACCGCCACATGCTCCACAAAGATGAGGAACTGTAGGTAGTACACTCCTCATTCACTGCTGTTGCTGTGGCTGCATGGGTGGGTGATAGGTTTGTCCCAATCTCCTTAGCACTAGGTTAGCTATCTGGTCTGGATTTACTAGTGCGCCAGAACCTGAACTTTGGTCATCACCCCACTGATCTCTAGGTTGCACCTCAGGGCCAGTACCATCTTGGAATTTAAAGTTATCTGTGAAATCCATAGCATCATGGCAACACTCATTGAAATTTGTATGCTTCTTTGCATAGAGATGTGTGTGCAGTGTTGAATTTTTGAGTCCTTTTAAGAAGAGAGAAATTAATCGACTCTGGGTGGGCTTCTCATCTTCTGGGTAACGATTAATGTACGGCTTCATCCTATTTACATAGTCACTAACACTCTCAGTCTCGCCTTACTTGAAAGAGTAGATGTTTGCTACTGTGTCATGCTGAATCCCCATCAAGGAAAAAGCAGCAATGAATCTCTCTTCCAAAACTCGTAAAGAAGATTTGTCTGAAGCCTCTAGTGCCTGAAACCAAGCAAGGACCTTTCCCTCAAGAGTGAGCCCAAATCCTTCAATTTGCGTATGCTTGTCAGTCACTTGCTCAGCTCGAACTGCCTAAATGCTGCTACATGGTCATATGGATCTTCCGACCCTTCGTACTTCTTTACCAGTTTCTAAAGAGTTGATGGCCTTACTCGTCTTGAATAATCATCATCGGGCCTACGGCCTCTCACTCTCAGTGGTTCTCTCTTTTGTAAGGTGGTCCATATGCATCCCAAATTGGTGTGGGTCCCCTATTACTTGCCTCACCAACCCCCTCCAAAGATCTTGTTACCCGCATTTCAGGAGGTGCATTTATGGGAGGCCGAGTTGGCTCCCCTACCCTCCAATTGTCATAGTGAGAGAAACGTTGTTGTGGTGTGATCTGTGGTCACACTTTTGGTGTAGGATAATATCTTGGTGCTAGAGTTGGGCTACTTGCAGTGGTCCACTTTGATGTTGAGGGTCCCTCTCTAGTGAACTCTCGAAGGGGAGGAGCAACAGTTTCTCCAAGAAAGGCTGTCTCTCCTGGTTTAGCTGTATTAGTTGAGAACACTTCCATGAATAATGGTTGTCCTCTCCACGTGAGCTCACGAATCTCCTTCCAATCTAAGGTTCGGTATTCATTGGCCCATTTATCAACGATTCGGTTCTTGTATCCTGCAAGCTTCTCGACTACCACCATAAGTGCTAGAGGAAGATCTAGCTCTGACAATCGCATTGTGGCATAATATCCTTCTAAAGAGTCCTTATAGACCTCTTGAAGTGGGTCATCCTAAAAGATCTTTGTCACTGGAATTTGTCATACAAACTCCCATTGGTTCTCAGTCCCCTGATCCATTTTGCTCTTGCCTTTCCTGTCCCTTTCCAAATTTAGATCTACAAAAAGTAAATCATCTATGGATGGCTCTATGGATGGCTTTGAGGACTGGGCATTGGATGGTCCAGGCATGTCTGGCTCAATGAGCCAATCATCTCTAGACTCCCTTGCTCCGGAAGGCTTCGATAAGTCTAGGAGCTCACTGTGAAAGAGACTTAGGGTTATGGTTAGTGACATCTGTATAAAAGAGATGTTAGCTAAAGAAAGAGGATGTTTTTGGCCATTCTCATACGTTATTGAGTGAAGCTCTTGAGCTCTCAAGCTATGGCAACTCTTTAACTCTCTCTATTGTACTCTAATGAGCATCAAGCTCCAATGAGTATAGCTCCACTTCTTTCTCTTAATCTGTTTTAGCATCATTGAAGTAGATTAATCTATGATTAGTTGAATGCTTCTTTCTTTCTCTTGTGTATGCATGCTTGTAATGTGTGTGTGTGTGTAGTCTCCATTGATGCAAGCTCTTGCCCACTTCATTGGCAATGAGGTATTCATGGATAGACTCTCTCTATGAGCTTGTGGGTTTGTGAATGTTACATTCTATGCTTGCTTAAGATTGTGGGTTAGTAGATGCACGCTTATGGGTTTGCTCGCATTAGGGAAAGCTAAGATTTAATCAATGTTTGAATGGGATTAAGAGATTGCCATGCATTGCCTGTTCTCTTGATTAGTGTAGTGGATTTAAGGGATTGAGAGATTGATTGAGGTGTTGAATGGTTGAATTGTCAAGTGGTGGTTCGTGTATGTGAGCTCTCGCGCAAGGGATAAGCCTTTATGCACTAATCGGGTCGAGTCCTCGGATTGACATTGTGTTTCTCAACACATTTGTTGATCGGTAGTACTCTATGAGCACAATATTGCACGGTAGAGAGAACCGCTCTTCAATGGCGCCGCTGCCGGGGAACGAGTGCCTACATTAGTTGAGCAGCATACACACACTACCACTCCTTGTTAAGCTCCAATCGGTTGCAAAACCGTTGGATAGGAGAGCAGGCTTTGGGACTAATTTTGGTATTTATTTAAGACTAATCTTTTGTTAAATTCTCTTTATTATCTTGCAATTTGAGTGCGATTGGCTAGCTATGCCTCTCCCTTGAGGTCAGGACAAGGATTCAACACACGGGAAGGATTGGAGGTAGGCACTAAACCTACCAATTTCAATTTGTGTGCAAAAGAGAGAGGCCTGATTTGCATTTCTGTCATTCTGTTTGAGGATAATTTTTGCTGTCTGAGGTTAATTTTTACAGTTTCAATTTTCTACATGTTCATTTTATTTTCTGTTCTTAGCTTAGTTTTCTGCATCTTTAATTTTGTGCATTTTAGTTCTCTGCCTATTAAACCTGCACCTATAGAGAAACTGAAATTCGTACACACCTGTAGAGAAACTGAAATTTGTGCATTTCGAATTCCCTGCAAATCTCACAGCTGCACACTCATTGAGTTCCATGCCACACGCATTGAATTCGCTACAAATCTCACAGCTGCACACGCATTGAGAGTTCACTGAACACGTATTGAGCACGCACTTCAAAAAAAGAAAAGAATAAAAATAAAAGAAGGCGGCTGTGCGTGAATAGCGCACCGCGCGGAGAGACCCACACACCGCACCATAAAGACCGCCGCCGAACCGGATAAAGGGGTGCAAAAAAAAAAAGACCGCCACCGCACCGCACCGGATAAAGGAGTCTGGAAAATTTTTCATTTTCTAGCGTAAAAAATTGGGATGTTTTCTAACTTTTCGAGAGGAGTTAGAAAACACCCATCGTCGAAATTTTGGTCCCGGAACCATTTTCCCATAGTGAGTTCATTATGGAAAACTGGTAAATTTTAGGCGATTTTTTATCCTGAAAAATACGCTTTTTTTTTGGCCTAATGTGTTCGAGGGGGTTCAAAATGGGTTCTAGCAAAATTTGAGCCAACTTGAAAATTTTTTGATTTTTTTGAAAAAAAAATTTTAAAGAAATAAATAAAAAAAACCAATCTTAAAATTTGACCTTATGCACTTGCGGTCGGGACCTCATATAGACACTACCATAGGGTCTAGGGCACCTTCTAGGGTGCCTATGCAGGAAAGTGGGACCCAATCGATAGGAAATTTGGCAGATATTACTGAAACCTTTTTCGAATCCCAATCTGATACCCTTTCCAGGACATCTAGCTCATTGTCTATGGACAATCTAGGGCCGTCAAATAGTCATCCCTTAGCCCCAAATAGGACACCCACAAGATATTTTAATCCATTTGAAGCTGACATCATGGGGTTACCAACTTACCACTTAATGTGAGACTCACAATGCTCTGGTAGCATAAATGTGTCCCTTTGGTTTGTCCATATCTTTGTGGCATCAGGGGAAATTTGGATTCAAACTGGGCCCTTTAAGGATTTGTACACATTCCCTCTCTACAAAAATGGGCTCATGATGAAATATTTGCAAATTAACTCAGAGGTGAGTGGATTTTGGATATTACTCTTCAAGGCCTTTCCAATGATATATAGCAGGATAGGAAATTTTGCATATTCAAGAAGTCCCCAAATTTGGTGATGGCATGGCACGTTACTAATAATGTGTAACGTGCCATGTCATCACTAAATTTGGAGACTTCTTGAATATGCAAATTTTTCCATCATGCTATATATCATTGGAGAGTTCTTGAAGAGTAGATTTTGAAGTTTCAAACTCCTCTCACTTCTGAGTTGATTTGCAAATATTTCACCATCAGCCCAATTTTGTAGAGAGAGAATGTGTAAAAATCCTTAAAGCGACCAAATAGAGTCCAAATTTCCCCTAATGAGTCTACTTGAACAAATTTTCTCTTATCTTTGCACATGATTGCTTGTGGTCCTTAAGTCACCAGACTTCATACTTGCAACGACTGCATGGGCACAACATTTTCTCCTCTAAATTGAAAATTTTTGAAAGGTTCATATTACTCACGCGATCCATGTATGTTGAATACACATGTGAATTTGGGTTTAAATGAGGGGGAGGTGGAGCTTCTTTTATAGTTCATGCATGGCCTAAACGGTATATTCTAATTTCTATTGAAAAGGTGTCAGGCTGCCAAAAAATTCAAATATTGAATGAGAATTTGCATGAAAAAGTGAACTCAATCGGGCTTCAAAATAAACGTCGAAATAAGCATCGAAAGCACAAGTCAAATTTTGATGTTTTTCTTACACCTTTTGATGCTTATTTCGATGACTATTTCGACTCTGGGAATTTTTGAACTGAACCGCGATGCCTCACTTATAGCGTTTTTGACAATTTTGTAGGTTCTTTTCTCATCCAAATTTCTGAAAGTTCTCTCCTTTCACCTCCACCATCCCTAAAACCTAAACCTAAGGCCTTCCCTCAACTCTTTCTTGCTTCTGATTTTGTGTATTTGTGTGGGCTTTCAGCATTGCTAACATGATGTGTTTTTGTTTGTTTTGCAGCTTCTAATTGGTCTCATGGTGCAAACCCCAAACCTTTGAAAATCTAGGTTGCCCTTCTCCTTTTCCCTTGCTTTTGATTTACTTGCCCTTGCTTTTGATTATATGTCTGTGTGGTGTGGGGTGTGTGTGGTCTTTCAAAATTAGCTAACATGCTGTGTTTTGTTTGTTTTGTAGGCTCATCGAGACCCTAAATCTTTACAACTCTAGGTAGGCCTTGCTTTTGATCTCTTTGTCTTTTCTTTTGATTATATGTGTGTGTGGTGTGGTGTGTGTGTGTGATTTCATTGTTTTTCTAATATGTCTTATTTGTGTTTGTTTTGTAGGTTTTCAATCATTTTCTCTTGAGGCACAAGATTTATCTTGGTCTCTCCACTCAAGGCCTCCCTTAAGACTCCAATTAGCTTACAATCTCTCCCAGTAACTGCCCTAATCTCATTGTCTTTGGTTTTTTTTAAGAATCTTCTTGCTTTTGATGTTGCCCATGCTCCTCTCCTTATTAGAGTCATGGCATAAGCATGGAAATGTCATTGGGAAAACCCATAAGCATGGGCATGTTGTGATGGTATGCATGTAGACCATGGAGTGCACACCAAACGACACACCCGCATACAACCCCAATCCCTCCACCACCATGCCTACACCATAAGCAATGTCCCCAGGCTAGTTTCCTCATTTCATCTCAAAAATGAACCTTGAGTAAAGGGCTATGGCTCAAGCCTACTTTGGGGGAGGCGTTGGCACTTCTGCATAGCCATCATAGCCCACCACCACATAAGCCACGCCCCCAAACACCCAAGGCACATCACAAACCTCGCCCACAGCTCGCTCGACTACTTCTAGTCGTATAGATGCTTTTTCCCTCAGCATGAACACCCACCCATTGCCAATTGTGAGGGGACACCACACTCACGCTCATCCCACCGCTTCAACACAAACCCATGTACCCCCAATCTGGCCCGTTCTTGATACAAAGCAGCAGACAGAAATGTGGTCCTCAATGATGTTGGCAACAAGATGAAGTCTTAATTCCCACGAGTTATGCCATATAGTGTTTGCCCATGACTTGATGACTACATGGCGTAAATGTGATAGCGCAAAGAAGGATCAAGTCATCAATCAAATCAAGAGTGAGTTTATGCTAGCACCAGGTAGTGAAGAGGTCCATCCTAGATGGATTAAAGATCACATGGTGGATATAATGAAGCTCTGGAGGCACAATGACATCACACACACAAGGTAAAGATAGGGGGAGAAAAGCCTTGGCATTGTACACAAGAGATTTGGGATGACGAGTGCAGAAAGCAGAAAAGCAAATGGAGAGCGTAGGAAGCTCTCATCTTGGAAGAGGTGGCTAGGATGCTTTCCACACATACTTTGTAGGTATTAATAGTACCATCACTCAGTTTTTTTGGCATAATTGGGATTTCATTTTAATTAAGTATTCATGCTTCTAGCAAAGAGTGGTCAGTCATGTAGCGAGTGATGCGAAGGAAAGGTACGCCGTAAAGCACGACAAGTATGATCTCCTTGATCAACTTAAGCAAGTGGGCCTCAACTTAAGCAAGTGGGCGTCAACTTGAACTAGACGGATGTGGTCAATATGGTAAGCCTCTCTACTTGTCATTTTGGAGTTTTTACGTTATGAATACTCTTTGCACGACAATACCAAACCCTGAGGGTAGCAATGATTAGGTTTAGCCTTGTGTCCAAGGAACTATGTATATCGACGCTTTGGAGATTTTTACATGTTCATTTCCATCGAAATAAATGTCACACTTACACCTACTTGTAATATTGTTATCATCTAAAATACAAAAATGCATGGTCTTCTTGATCTCACTCGAAGCAATGTGAAAATATGTAGTTATGACAAAAATGGTTACTTGACTTATGAACTAATGTATTGACTAAACTCCATTTTGTTCTTTGAAGGAGTATTCATCCACAATGTCTACTACATAGACCACAACATCATTAGGAAACTGTGATACACATTCCTTGAATTGATGGGCTTGCCATCTGTATATAAAGTTATGCATAATAATGAATTTTGGTAGGTGGTCTTTAAATAACTGTAGAAGATCTCTAGGAAACATTTTCTTATAAACAATATCTTTATGTTTTTTCTTCTTCCCTTCATCTTCTTGTCTCATTTCTTTATCTTCAAAAACCTTAACAGATAGCTATAAATTCAGGTACACAAGCTCTAGGACACAGGCCCAATTGTGTCACACTACATGCATCACATGCTCCCATTACATATTTGTAAGCATGAAAGGTATACTTATTAAGCATGAAAGGTATACTTATTAAGCATGGGACACGATATAGTCTCCCAAAGAGATGTAACACTCGTATATGTATTGCATGAGGTGGAACAAGCATGAGTGGCTCTCTCTGCTCTAAGACATATCGAGCAAGTACATCCACATGATGCTTCCCCCCCATGGATTCCAAACTAGTGATGGTGCATTTGATTGACTGCATCCTCATTTATACATGTGAAATACAATAATAGGTGTAGTGGCCTTTCAATTCTCCAACAAAAAAAAGGCTTTAATCTTTCAAAATAGTGCTGTGAGATCTTCAATCCTAGATATGTTGCCTTGAATCTTAGAAAAAGTTGAACTTGTAATCTGCATATACGACTTAAAGCCCTTAAAAACCATAAAGTAAATAGAAAGTAACATCTTCAACACAACTCGAGTTGAAAACACAAATACAAATCTCCATCTACAAACTACTTCTCACTAGATGCCAATAGACAGTTTTCTCACCCGAGGCTCGTCACTCAAGAAGATGAATTGGATGCTTCACATATGAAGATCTAGCCAATCTTTTGCAACAAACATCTTTCTTGTTAGGGGTGACCCTTGTCTCACTTGAGCAAAAAGAAAATACAAGGTCCTTGACCTCTTGAGTAATATGATGCGTGTTGCATCCATGTTTTGGCATGCCAATAAAGGCATTAATCTATGTTTATCAATTAATAATCGAGATTTTGCTAAATACAAATTTATCTTCTAGACCCGTAAAACCTTTAAAGCTTGTGGAAGACTCATGTCATATGCTTCACTACCTTCACCATTCACCACCATCATGAGGGCTGATTTCTTCATGAAACCTTTAAAGCTTGTGGAAGACTCATGTCATATGCTTCACTACCTTCACCATTCACCACCATCATGAGGGCTGATTTCTTCATGAAAAGGTTAGTGCTGACCTTGGCACCTTCACTCAGTTCAAGGTGTTGCAATTATTACTTAGAATCGTAGCTTCAATTTTTGAAGGTTTATCCTGCATACTCACAAAGCAAGGTTGGAAAAGAAGTTGCTGGAAAATCTCCTATTGAATACTTGAGTCCCCATAGCCCGACATATCTTATGTCTTCTTTGCTCATCTACCACACCATTTCCTTGAATCACCGTATTGTTAAATCTTGCTTGTTGCTTTCATTTGCATTCTGCCCAAGATGCTCTCAAAGTTTTCCTTTTAGATGTAGAAGCCTCATGGTTACATTCTTCTGCGAGTTCTTGAGAAATACACAAATTTTTAGTAGTTGCATAGGTTATATGTTTGTGCAATTGTTGTGATCGAGATGTCTCCATTTCCCTATGCCAATACATAACCATTTTTAAAAGAGTTAATATTTCCTCTAAATATCCACCATATAACTCCCTAGTAATTATGTAATTAAAATCTAGATACTTTGGGAAGTCATATATGTAGCTACACAATTCATATCCATGAGCAATGCTCAACAAGAGAGGGTTATAGAGAAGACCTTCACAAAAGTGCTTGCTTGTGTACATAAAGAGGCCTGCACAGGTGCATATTTGAGAAAAGTAAATCCTAAATGCACAGATGAAGGGAGAAAGGGGTGATTGGGAAGGTAAGAGTAAGTAGCTGGATGGCAGGCATGAGGTCATTGACGCTTACCAACATTTGTCAGTTGTGGCAATTTAAAATGCTAATAATACACTTAAAATTTAAATTGCCTTTTCTTTTAAATGTAATGGTAGTCACTTTTAAGCACAAAAAAAGCAATGTCCTTGACACTACTTTCAGGGGCACCTATATGTGCTTTTACCCTTTTAGTTTGTTTGTTTTGGAGCTTACTTCTAGGGTGGTAGACATTTGGATCGTATTCATTTAGTGCAACTAAAAGTCAAATCAAATAACTAAGACCTGCCGACCCACCACCCCAAGATGAGAACATTACTCTTGACGAGTTTCAAATTTGTTTGCATTTACTACACCTTTTAATACCATTAGAGATTGCAAAATAAAGCAAATGAATATAGGAAGCTTCCATGTGTGAACAAAAGTAGGTTGGACTCTAGTTTTCAAATCTTGGATAACCTAGGGCCTTGGAGTCCGAGGGTGGCTGGCTAGTATCCAGAAGCCAACGAGGTATGTGTAAGGGCATGTGCACACGCAAGTTGGAGTTCCCACTTGGTTTGGAACCGCCGATTCCCATTTGTCAGTTCACACGTAATTTTTCATCAAAGCAATAAATGCAATTACTTTAAAAAGAATGTCTTCCAAGCAACAAATGAACTCCGTTAGGCGAAAGACAAAGGTTGAGGATGAATCAAAGCCCACAATCAACAAGGATCCTAGCGAATTGATGTGGACTGTAGCTCGCTTCTGACCGTTGCGCGTGCTATTCGTGGCGATAGAGTGCTGCGCAGCCTGAAAGACTTCAACACCATCTCTCTCTCCTCTGCACCTGCTGCCCTACCCAGAGGCTCGAATCCCTCTGTGTACCCTCTTCACTCTCCACAGCACCCACCCCTTAGGTGCATGGTCACCGAGTGGAGGGGAGCCCCTACTCTGCTCAGAGAACAGGGAACTTGCTCTGGGAATACTAAGTCCTCTTAGCCTGTTAAGAACACACAAGCTGCTTTTAGCAGTTCCTACAATGGCCCCCGGCCATAGATGGCAACAGAAAAGCCATGCTGAAGTATGAGCAGGTGTTAGAAGACTTCATGGACACCAAAAAATAGCTGGAAGATTCTAGAGCCCGAGTGGAAGAGCTAAATCTGATGTTGCAAAAACAAGTCGGAGAAGAGGTTCAAATCAACAAGCAAGCTCCAGCAAAGGTAATGGACACATCTGGTAATCCCTCTTCCATTAATCCTGTGGTTTGTCTTCCACCAGAGCTAGTTCATTTGTTGGAAACTGATTACACAGCCCATTATTTTGTTGGGTTAATGTTTGGGTCAAGATCACCAATAGATTTCCTTAGGGGGTGGGCCAAAGACAACTGGATTTCCATAGGTATCGAGGTAGAGATCATCCAAACCCTCCCAAATGGTACTACCAAGACCACCAATAGATTTCCTTAGGGGGTGGGTCAAAGAGAACTGGATTTCCATAGGTATCGAGGTAGAGATCATCCAAACCCTCCCAAATGGGTACTACCTCTTTCTATTCAAGGACCCAAATATGGCTCTTAAGGTCCTAGGTTCAGGGTAATGGATGTACAGGAACATCCCCTTCTGTTTCTTCAGTTGGTCCAAGAACTTTAACCCTCAAGGTCCAAAACTCTCAGCCTGCCCTATGTTGGTTAAGCTTCCGAATGTGCCCTTTTACTTGTACCCTTGGCTCAAAAAAATTGTTTCCCCATAGGGATAGTGCTAGGCATGAGACTCAAGAATGACTACAACCCGGCTTGGCATCCTAAGGTCCTTGTGGAAGTGGATCTAGATAGGCCCCTTATTGATGAGATTGAAATCAATTGTGGTGAGTGAGTATAACATCCAGCAAAGAATTCTATACAAACACCTACCTAACGCATGCTTCCACTGTGGAAAGGAAGGGCATGTTATCAGAGAGTGTCGTTCCAAATACCCCAATTTGAGTGCCACTAGTGCCCCTAATCCGCCATCAGCCACCAACAACCAAGCTCAGCCTAGTGGAGTGAATAAGAATATGACTATGCCTTCTCCCCTTGTTCCCTCTAGCTCAATAGACAAGGGAGAAATGTTTACAGTACCTAATGGGAAGAAGACCTTTAGACAGAATAGGGTGAAACCAGAGGGCATTTGCCAACTCCTTCGCCTTAGTAGACAGCATCTCGGACCTTGATGATTCAGTTGACTCCCAAGAGATTAGTCAATCCATGCCTTTGGATAGATCTAGAGTTCTGGCCAAAACTAACCAAATGGACCATGACCAAGTGCTCCCGCCCCACGCAATGATGGTTGGCTCATTTTGGGAGATGAGCAAGACAGGACTGAGCAGTCTCTGTCTGATACAGAAAATTGTTTGCCCAAAGAAATGGAGATAGTCAAGGAATTGAAAAGAATGCATGCTTAGGTTGGATCCACCACATCTCAAGTTGCATCCAAAGTGGAACCTAAAAAGGTCAACTCCCAGAAAAAGGGCAAATGAGATGCACCACTTTGAATGTTAAGGGGTTGACTGACCTTTCAAAAGTTCAACTAGTGAAACAATGGCTAAGGAAACAAGGAAGATTTGACTTTGTAGCTCTAATTGAAGTCAAAGTTAGTAGGGATGATCTTGAAAAAAGGTTGCTCAACATCTCTAAACAGCACATCTGGAGAGGAGTGGCTGTGGGTATGCATGTGGACCATCAGAATGAGTTGAAAGACATGAGGATTGATACGTTTGATCAATGGGCTGCATTTGAAATGAAAAACTTCTCCTTCATTGGTTTTTAGGTTGGAGGCCCTCAGGCAATCAGAATCAGAACTTGGGGTACCCTGAGAAGTGTCCCTGATCCTATCATTCTAATGGGAGACTTCAATATGGTGGAAACCAAAAATGACAGGTTAAGAGGGTTAGGACAAGTCGTAAAAGGGGCAGAGCTCCTAGCCTGGCAGCGCACTGCTGATCACTTTGAGCTATATGACATAGGGAATATGGGAGACTTCACATGTGGCAGAACTATGCCCATGGGGAATTGACTAGGAAAGCAAGATTGGACAGAGGATACATTAGCAAAACTTTCGGTAACTCCTACATCAGATGTGAATGTAGAACTGACATTTCTACTTGCCTCTCAGATCACTACCCCGTTATATTAGTGTTGGACAACCATGACAAAAAGGTCTCTAATCAATGGTTCCACACGGATCCTGCCCTGTGTAAAATGGCTATTGTTCAGGAGGAAGTCAAAAGAATCTGGACTGAATTCTTCAGCTCTGGTATTACCCCGGTGAGGGCATAGAGTCTGGACATCAAATGTACCCAAGCTCTTTTGATTTGCATTAGGAAAGAGGTGTCCAGAATCAAGAAAAATAGAAGAGACCTGCTCTATCTGCTGAAACTTAAAGAACTGGAAGTGACAATCAATAAGGAAGATCTGACTATTCAAGAAGCTATTCTTGGTACTAGGAGAGAAGAGGAGGTATCCCAGAAGCAGGCTCTTCTATTCTTTAGAGATTGGTGGGCTGGGAAAGCTGACCTTGCCACTCCTCCCGAGATGTTCAAAATGCTAAAAGTCAAACAATGTAAGGATGCAATCCCTACATTGCATGATCCTAACTCTCCGGATAACTCCTCTGAAGAAGGGAATAGAACAAGAGTCTTCAAGCACTTTAACAACATATTTAGTAAAGGGGGAGGGGTGACCAATGACCAACTCAAATGCATTGCACTCATAGGGAAGGCCAGGAAGCCAACCATACCTGACACACTTGCTAAAGAGCTAGAAAACATTATCTCCAAAGAAGAGATTGGCAAGGCCATAGACTGCCTAAAGGTGAGGAAAAGCCCAAGTATAGATGGCATGCCTGCTGAATTCTACAAGACGTTCAAGGATCTCTTGTTGTCTCCCTTACTGGCGGTGTGGCACGAGGCTGTCTCTTTTGGAGCGTTGCCTCGCCCGATCAATGAAGGGTGGATAAAACTTATCCATAAGAAAGGGGAGAAGAATGACAAGCAATTGGAGATGCACATTTTCATGCACTACCCAATTGCAAAGAAATGTTTCGAGTCATTCGCCAATTGCATTCAGCTATGGAATGGCTACACTGGTTACTTGGAGAAGGCATCGGTTGCACCTTGGAACTATGGGCTGTCGTGAGAACTAAACTGTTATTGTGCTTGTGGTTACATAGACTTGATTCCATTTTTAATAGTATGCCTACTAACAGTTTCGGGCCGAAAGAGAACTTGATACATGTAGGTAAAAGATGCATACAAAGACGGTTGAAAGACCTGGACACCAAGCTTCATCGTCTGCAAAAAAAAGCTAAAGGAAAGCAAGTAGACCAGATGATACAACAAATTCAGGAACTCGCAGCGCATTTCGGCCACAACGCCGTTAGAGAGATGTTCACATGCATTGTAACAACAGACAGCCCACCGCTTATATGGCTGCTGCCCATCTTCTAGGGCCTGTTCTCACATGTAGCTCAAGGTTTCCGACCCAAATCTAGCAGCCTGAAAATTCTGCCCATCTGAAAAATTAGTGGCCACATTTGAAATCTGGCAATTTGATTCATCCTCAACCTTTTTTTTTCCAAAAAAAAACGGCTGCTTATATTAAGAGGTTAGAAAGAGATAGGTTACAACATGTTGAGAGCTCTAATGAGTACAATGTCTATGCACATGACATACAGTTCCTGAAATGCATGCCCTTAGCTTGCCTTTGACTTTATTGAGAAGTTTCTCTAGCTGTATATCTAGCTTTTCCCTCTTTTCCTGAGTGTGACTCTCAAAAAACATAGATTGCTTTGATGAGCAACACATCCTTGGAGATGACGGACTCTCTCATCTTCAATAGTTCCTGAATTTGTTGTGTCATCTGGTCCACTTGCTTTCCTTTAGCTTTTTTCTGTAGACGATGAAGCTTGGTGTCCAGGTCTTTCAACCGTCTTTGTATGCATCTTTTACCTACATGTATCAAGTTCTCTTTCGGCCCGAAACTGTTAGTAGGCATACTATTAAAAATGGAATCAAGTCTATGTAACCACAAACACAATAACAGTTTAGTTCTCACGACAGCCCACAGTTCCAAGGTGCAATCGATGCCTTCTCCAAGTAACCAGTGTAGCCATTCCATAGCTGAATGCAATTGGCGAATGACTCGAAACATTTCTTTGCAAATGGGCAGTCCATGAAAATGTGCATCTCCAATTGCTCAAGTCATTCTTCTCCCCTTTCTTATGGATAAGTTTTATCCACCCTTCATTGATCGGGCGAGGCAACGCCCCAAAAGAGATAGCCTCCTGCCACACCGCCAGTAAGGGAGACAACAAGAGATCCTTGAACGTCTTGTAGAATTCAGCGGGCATGCCATCTATACTTGGGCTTTTCCTCACCTTTAGGCAGTCTATGGCCTTGCCAATCTCTTCTTTGGAGATACTGTTTTCTAGCTCTTTAGCAAGTGTGTCAGGTATGGTTGGATTCTTGGCCTTCCCTATGAGTGCAATGCATTTGAGTTGGTCATTGGTCACCCCTCCCCCTTTACTAAATATGTTGTTAAAGTGCTTGAAGACTCTTGTTCTATTCCCTTCTTCAGAGGAGTTATCCGGAGAGTTAGGATCATGCAATGTAGGGATTGCATCCTTACATTGTTTGACTTTTAGCATTTTGAACATCTCGGGAGGAGTGGCAAGGTCAGCTTTCCCAGCCCACCAATCTCTAAAGAATAGAAGAGCCTGCTTCTGGGATACCTCCTCTTCTCTCCTAGTACCAAGAATAGCTTCTTGAATAGTCGATCTTCCTTATTGGTTGTCACTTCCAGTTCTTTAAGTTTCAGCAGATAGAGCAGGTCTCTTCTATTTTTCTTGATTCTGGTTACCTCTTTCCTAATGCAAATCAAAAGAGCTTGGGTACATTTGATGGCCAGACTCCATGCCCTCACCGGAGTAATACCAGAGGTGAAGAATTCAGTCCAGATTCTTGTGCCTTCCTCCTAAACAATAGCCATTTTACACAGGGCACGATCCGTGTGGAACCATTGATTAGAGACCTTTTTGTCATGGTTGTCCAACACTAATATAACGGGGTAGTGATTTGATAGGCAAGTAGAAATGTCAGTTCTATATTCACATCTAATGTAGGAGTTGTCGAAAGTTTTGCTAATGTATCCTCTGTCCAATCTTGCTTTCCTAGTCAATTCCCCATGGGCATAATTCTGCCACGTGAAGTCTCCCATATTCCCTATGTCACATAGCTCAAAGTGATCAGCAGTGCGCTGCCAGGCTAGGAGCTCTGCCCCTTTTACGACTTGTCCCAACCCTCTTAACCTGTCATTTTTGGTTTCCACCATATTGAAGTCTCCCCTTGGAATGATAGGATCAGGGACGCTTCTCAAGGTACCCGAGGTTCTGATTCTTATCGCCTGAGGACCTCCAGCATAAATACCAATGAAGGAGAAGTTTGTCATTTCAAATGCAGCCCATTGATCAAACGTATCAATCCTCATGTCTTTCAGCTCATTCTGATGGTCCACATGCATACCCACAGCCACTCCTCCAGAACCCTGATAGATCCAGATGTGCTGTTTAGAGATGTTGAGCAACCTTTTTTCAAGCTCATCCCTGCTAACTTTGACTTCAGGTAGAGCTATAAAGTCAAATCTTCCTTGTTTCCTTAGCCATTGTTTCACTAGGTGAACTTTTGAAAGGTCAGTCAACCCCTTAACATTCAAAGTGGTGCATCTCATTTGTCCTTTTTCTGGGAGTTGACCTTTTTAGGTTCCACTTTCGATGCAACTTGAGGTGTGGTGGATCCAACCTAAGCATTCCTTCTTTTCAATTCCTTAACTATCTCCATTTCTTTGGGCAAACAATTTTCTGTATCAGACAGAGACTGCTCAGCCTTGTCTTGCTCATCTCCCAAAACGAGCCAACCATCATTGCGTGGGGCGGAAGCACTTGGTCATGGTCCATTTGGTTAGTTTTGGCTAGAACTCTAGATCTATCCAAAGGCGTGGATTGACTAATCTCTTGGGAATCAACTGAATCATCAAGGTCCGAGATGCTGTCTAGTAAGGTGAAGGAGTTGGCAAATGCCCTCTGGTTTCCCCCCCTATTCTGTCTAAAGGTCTTCTTCCCATTAGGTACTGTAAACTTTTCTCCCTTGTCTATTGAGGTAGAGGGAACAAGGGGAGAAGGCATAGTCATATTCTTATTCACTCCACTAGGCTGAGCTTGGTTGTTGGTGGCTGATGGAAGATTAGGGGCACTAGTGGCACTCAAATTGGGGTATTTGGAAGGACACTCTCGGATAACATGTCCTTCTTTTCCACAGTGGAAGCATGCGTTGGGCAGGTGTTTGTATAGAATTCTTTGCTGGATATTATACTCACCACAATTGATTTCAATCTCATCAATAAGGGGCCTATCTAGATCCACTTCCACAAGGACCTTAGGATGCCAAGCCGGGTTGTAGTCATTCTTGAGTCTCATGCCTAGCACTATCCCTATGGGGAAACAAATTTTTTGAGCCAAGGGTACAAGTAAAAGGGCAGGTGTTTGGAAGTTGAACCCACATAGGGCAGGCTGAGAGTTTTGGACCTTGAGGGTTAAAGTTCTTGGACCAACTAAAGAAACAAAAGGGGATGTTCCTGTACATCCATTGCCCTGAACCTAGGACCTTAAGAGCCATATTTGGGTCCTTGAATAGAAAGAGGTAGTACCCATTTGGGAAGGTTTGGTTGGGAAGGTTTGGATGATCTCTACCTCGATACCGATGGAAATCCAGTTCTCTTTGACCCACCCCCTAAGGAATTCTATTGGTGGTCTTGGTAGTACCATTTGGGAGGGTTTGGATGATCTCTACCTCGATACCTATGGAAATCAAGTTGTCTTTGGCCCACCCCCTAAGGAAATCTATTGGTGATCTTGACCCAGACATTAACCCAACAAAATAACGGGCTGTGTAATCAATTTCCAACAAATGAACTAGCTCTGGTGGAAGACAAACCACAGGATTAATGGAAGAGGGATTACCAAATGTGTCCATTACCTTTGCTGGAGCTTGCTTGTTGATTTGTACCTCTTCTCCGACTTGTTTTTGCAACATTAGATTTAGCTCTTCCACTCGGGCTCTGGAATCTTCTAGCTATTTTTTGGTGTCCATGAAGTCTTCTAACACCTGCTCATACTTCAGCATGGCTTCTCTGTTGCCATCTATGGCCGGGGGCCATTGTAGGAACTGCTAAAAGCAGCTTGTGTGTTCTTAACAGGCTGAGAGGACTTAGTATTCCCAGAGCAAGTTCCCTGTTCTCTGAGCAGAGTAGGGGCTCCCCTCCACTCGGTGCCCATGCACCTAAGGGGTGGGTGCTGTGGAGAGTGAAGAGAGTACACAGAGGGATTCGAGCCTCTGGGTAGGGCAGCAGGTGCAGAGGAGAGAGAGATGGTGTCGAAGGCTTTCAAGCGCAGCACTCCATCGCCCACGAATAGCACACACAACGGTCAGAAGCGAGCTACAGTCCGCATCAATTCGCTAGGATCCTTGTTGATTGTGGGCTTTGATTCATCCTCAACCTTTGTCTTTTGCCTAATGGAGTTCATTTGTTGCTTGGAAGACAATCTTTTTAAAGTAAGAATACGATCCAAATGGCTACCACCCTAGAAGTAAGCTCCAAAACAAACGAACTAAAAGGGTAAAAGCACGTATAGGTGCCCCTGAAAGTAGTGTCAAGGACATTGCTTTTTTTGTGCTTAGAAGTGACTACCATTACATTTAAAAGAAAAGGCAATTTAAATTTTAAGTGTATTATTAGCATTTTAAATTGCCACAACTGACAAATGTTGGTAAGCGTGAATGACCTCGTGCCTGCCATCCAGCTACTTACTCTTACCTTCCCAATCACCCCTTTCTCCCTTTATCTGTGCATTTAGGATTTACTTTTCTCAAATATGCACATGTGCCGGCCTCTTTATGTACGCAAGCAAGCACTTTTGTGAAGACATCTCTATCACAACAATTGCACAAACATATAACCTATGCAACTACTAAAATTTGTGTATTTCTCAAGAACTTGCAGAAGAATGTAACCATGAGGCTTCTACATCTAAAAGGAAGACTTTGAGAGCATCTTGGGCAGAATGCAAATGAAAGCAACAAGCAAGATTTAACAATACGGTGATTCAAGGAAATGGTGTGGTAGATGAGCAAAGAAGACATAAGATATGTCGGGCTATGGTGCAATGCTTTGATCAAGAGACTATGGGAATGGACTCAAGTATTCAATAGGAGATTTTCCAGCAACTTCTTTGCCAACCTTGCTTTGTGAGTATGCAGGATAAACCTTCAAAAATTGAAGCTACGATTCTAAGTAATAATTGCAACAACTTGAACCGAGTGAAGGTGCCAAGGTCAGCACTAACCTTTTCATGAAGAAATCAGCCCTCATGATATTGGTGAATGGTGAAGGTAGTGAAGCATATGACATGAGTCTTCCACAAGCTTTAAAGGTTTTACGGGTCTATAAGATAAATTTTTACTCAGCAAAATCTCGATTATTAATTGACAAACATAGATTAATGCCTTTATTGGCATGCCAAAACATGGATGCAACACACATCATATTACTCAAGAGGTCAAGGACCTTGTATTTTCTTTTTGCTCAAGTGAGACAAGGGTCACCCCTAACAAGAAAGATGTTTGCTGCAAAAGATTGGCTAGATCTTCATATGTGAAGCATCCAATTCATCTTCTTGAGTGTCCCCTCACAATTGGCAATGGGTGGGTGTTCATGCTGAGGGAAAAAGCATTTATACAACTAGCAGTAGTCGAGCGAGCTGTGGGCGAGGTTTGTGTGATATGCCTTGGGTGTTTGGGGGCGTGGCTTATGTGGTGGTGGGCTGTGATGGCTATGCAGAAGTGCCAACGCCTCCCCCAAAGTAGGCTTGAGCCATAGCCCTTTACTCAGGGTTCATTTTTGAGATGAAATGAGGAAACTAGCCTAGGGACATTGCTTGTGGTGTAGGCATGGTGGTGGAGGGATTGGGGTTGTATGCGGGTGTGTCGTTTGGTGTGCACTCCATGGTCTACATGCATACCATCACAACATGCCCATGCTTATGGGTTTTCCCAATAACATTTCCATGCTTATGCCATGACTCTAATAAGGAGAGGAGCATGGGCAACATCAAAAGCAAGAAGATTCTTTAAAAAAAACCAAAGACAATGAGATTAGGGCAATTACCGAGAGAGATTGTGAGCTAATTGGAGTCTTAAGGGAGGCCTTGAGTGGAGAGACCAAGATAAATCTTGTGCCTCAAGAGAAAATGATTGAAAACCTACAAAACAAACACAAACAAGACATATTAGAAAAACAATGAAATCACACACACACCCCACACCACACACACATATAATCAAAAGAAAAGACAAAGAGATCAAAAGCAAGGCCTACCTAGAGTTGTAAAGATTTAGGGTCTGGATGAGCCTACAAAACAAACAAAACACATCATGTTAGCTAATTTTGAAAGACCACACACACCCCACACCACACAGACATATAATCAAAAGCAAGGGCAAATAAATCAAAAGCAAGGGAAAAGGAGAAGGGCAACCTAGATTTTCAAAGGTTTGGGGTTTGCACCATGAGACCAATTAGAAGCTACAAAACAAACAAAAACACATCATGTTAGCAATGCAGAAAGCCCACACAAATACACAAAATCAGAAGCAAGAAAGAGTTGAGGGAAGGCCTTAGGTTTAGGTTTTAGGGATGGTGGAGTTGAGAGGAGAGAACTTTCAGAAATTTGGATGAGAAAAGAACCTACAAAATTGTCAAAAATGCTATAAGTGAGGCATCGCGGTTTTGTTCAAAAATTCCCAGAGTCGAAATAGACATCGAAATAAGCGTCAAAAGGTGTAAGAAAAACATCAAAATTTGACTTGTGCTTTCAATGCTTATTTCGACGTTTATTTTGAAGCCCGATTGAGTTCACTTTTTCATGTAAATTCTCATTCAATATTTGAATTTTTTGGCAGCCTGACACCTTTTCATTAAAAATTAGAATATACCGTTTAGGCCATGCATGAACTATAAAAGAAGCTCCACCTCCCCCTCATTTAAACCCAAATTCACATGTGTATTCAACATACATGGATCGCGTGAGTAATATGAACCTTTCAAAAATTTTCAATTTAGAGGAGAAAATGTTGTGCCCATGCAGTCGTTGCAAGTATGAAGTCTGGTGACTTAAGGACCACAAGCAATCATGTGCAAAGATAAGAGCAAATTTGTTCAAGTAGACTCATTACGGGAAATTTAGAGTCTATTTGGTCCCTTTAAGGATTTTTACACATTCTCTCTCTACAAAATTGGGCTCACGGTGAAATATTTGCAAATCAACTCAGAAGTGAGCGGAGTTTGAAACTTCAAAATCTACTCTTCAAGAACTCTCCAATGATATATAGCATGATGGAAAAATTTGCATATTCAAGAAGTCTCCAAATTTAGTGATTACATGGCACGTTACACATTATTAGTAACGTGCCATGCCATCACCAAATTTGGGGACTTCTTGAATATGCAAAATTTCCCATCATGCTATATATCATTGGAAAGGCCTTGAAGAGTAATATCCAAAATCCACTCACCTCTGAGTTAATTTGTAAATATTTCATCATGAGCCCATTTTTGTAGAGAGGGAATGTGTACAAATCCTTAAAGGGCCCAGTTTGATTCCAAATATCCCCTGATGCCACAAAGATATGGACAAACCAAAGGGACACATTTATGCTACCAGAGCATTGTGAGTAGGTCATCTTCAAGGTGGACCTAAGAGATCATACCTAGTTGTTTGTAATCCAAATTGATCCACACTTTAAACAAATATTTGAAGATATGGAAATATCAGATGAAGTAGAGGTTGAGGAACCTCGTCAAGAAGCACAAGAAACATATGTTCCATGGGAACACTCATGGGAACACGGATTATGGAAGGAGGCCAGAAGCAAATAATGCGAGAGAGCGGGATTGTAGCCATGGGAACATAAAGACGCACATAATTTTTCCATCTTTTTGTGCCGAAGTGCAATGTAGACCGTTTTAGGCCAATGTGGGTTCTAAATGAGAGTTCTAAGTGTATTAAGCAAGGCTCACTTATGGGGTTGTCTGCCCATGTGTGAAAGAGGCCTAGGGTTAGGGTTAGTGACATCTCTATAAAAGAGATGTTAGCTAAAGAAAGAGGACGTTTTTGGCCATTCTCATAAGCTATTGAGTGAGGCTCTTGAGCTCTCAAGCTATGGCAACTCTCTAACTCTCTCTATTGTACTCTAATGAGCATCAAGCTCCAATGAGTATAGCTCCACTTCTTTCTCTTAATCTGTTTTAGCATCATTGAAGTAGATTAATCTATGATTAGTTGAATGCTTCTTTCTTTCTCTTGTGTATGCATGCTTGTAGTGTGTGTGTGTGTGTGTGTAGTCTCCATTGATGCAAGCTCTTGCTCACTTCATTGGCAATGAGTTATTCATGGATAGACTCTCTCTATGAGCTCGTGGGTTTGTGAATGTTACATTCTATGCTTGCTTAAGATTGTGGGTTAGTAGATGCACGCTTATGGGTTTGCTGGCATTAGGGAAAGCTAAGATTTAATCAATGTTTGAATGGGATTAAGAGATTGCCATGCATTGCTTGTTCTCTTGATTAGTGTAGTGGATTTAAGGGATTGAGAGATTGATTGAGGTGTTGAATGGTTGAATCATCAAGTGGTGGTTCGTGTATGTGAGCTCTCCCACAAGGAATAAGCCTTTATGCACTAATCGGGTCGGATTGACATTGTGTTTCTCAACACATTTGTTGATCGGTAGTACTCTATGAGCACAATATTGCACGGTAGAGAGAACCGCTCTTCAATGGCGCCGCTACCGAGGAACGAGTGCCTACATTAGTTGAGCAGCATACACACACTACCACTCCTTGTTAAGCTCCAATCGGTTGCAAAACCGTTGGATAGGAGAGCAGGCTTTGGGACTAATTTTGGTATTTATTTAGGACTAATCTTTTATTAAATTCTCTTTATTGTCTTGCAATTTGAGTGCGATTGGCTAGCTACGCCTCTCCCTTGAGGTCACGACAAGGATTCAACACACGAGAAGGATTGGAGGTAGGCGCTAAACCTACCAATTTCAATTTGTGTGCGAAAGAGAGAGGCCTGATTTGCATTTCTGTCATTCTGTTTGAGGATAATTTTTGCTGTCTGAGGTTAATTTTTACAGTTTCAATTTTCTAAATGTTCATTTTATTTTCTGTTCTTAGCTTAGTTTTCTGCATCTTTAATTTTATGCATTTTAGTTCTTTGTTAAACCTGCACTTGTAGAGAAACTGAAATCTGTACACACGTGTAGAGAAACTGAAATTTGTGCATTTCGAATTCCCTGCAGATCTCATAGCTGCACACTCATTGAGTTCCCTGCCACACGCATTGAATTCGCTGCAAATCTCACAGCTACACACGCATTGAGTTCACTGAACACGTATTGAGCACGCACTTCAAAAAAAGAAAAAAATAATAATAAAAGAAGGCGGCTGTGCGTGAACAGCGCACCGCATGGAGAGACCCACACACCGCACCATAAAGACCGCCACCGCACCGGATAAAGGGGTGTTAAAAAAAAGACCGCCCACCGCACCGCATCAGATAAAGGAGTCTGAAAAATTTTTCATTTTCTAGTGCAAAAAATTGGGAGGTTTTCTAACTTTTCGAGACGAGTTAGAAAACACCCATCGTCGAAATTTTGGTCCCGGAACCATTTTCCCATAGTGAGTTCATTATGGAAAACTGGTAAATTTTAGGTGATTTTTTATGCTGAAAAATACGCTATTTTTTTGGCCTAATGTGTTCGAGGGGGTTCAAAATGGATTCTAGCAAAGTTTGAGCCAACCTGAAAATTTTTAGATTTTTTTGAAATTTTTTATAAAAAAAAACCAGTCTTAAAATTTGACCTTATGCACTTGCGGTCGGGACGTCATATAGACACTGCCATAGGGTCTAGGGCACCTTCTAGAGTGCCTACGCAGGAAAGTGGGACCCAATCGATAGGAAATTTGGCAGATATTGCTGAAACCTTTTTCAAATCCCAATCTGATACCCTTTCCAAGACAACTAGCTCAGTCTATGGACAATCTAGGGCCGTAATAGTCATCCCTTAGCCCCAAATAGGACACCCACAAGATCTTTTAATCCATTTGAAGATGACATCATGAGGTTACCACCAGGGATTTAATATTCACGTGATCACAAGATTTTTTGTGATAATAACACATGTGAACAAGTTATTCACATGTTCTCATGTTACCGTTCACAAAATAACAGGTCACTTGCCATTTGGGAACCCCTTAAAAGCTTGGCTACACATGGGAATAAGCTATTCACATGTTCTCATGTTACCATCTTCACATAATAGCAGGTCAGTGGCCACCTAACAAGATTTTTTATGCCTGACAAAGATAATTTTTTTAGGCCCTTGTGAAAGCTTTGTGAATATAACATGTGATCACAAGATTTTTTGTGTTATTAACATGTTCACATGTTCTCGTTTACGTCAATGAAATCCCCGGTTACCACTCAATGTGAGACTTCAATATGTCTACACGAATGCTCAAGGAGCTGAGATCTTTAGGGATCCACAACAACGGTATCTCGTTAAGATTGCAGACTTTTTCTCAGAGCTTGATAGAGCACCTCTAGTCAATGACCACGGTAACATGTACATGGGCGGAGATGGTGTTCACCTATCATCCAGAGAATGTAGACAAATTAGGAGGACTCTCTAAGAGTGAGCTCCTAGACTTATGGAAGCCTTCCGGAGAGCAAGGGAGTCTAGAGATGATTGGATCATTGAGCCGGACATGCCTGGACCATCCAATGCCTAGTCCTCAAAGCCATCCATAGAGCCATTCATAGATGATTTACTTTTTGTAGATCTAAATTTGGAAAGGGACAGGAAAGGCAAGAGCAAAATGGATCAGGGGGCTGAGAACCAATGGGAGTTTGTACAACAAATTCTAGTGACAAAGGTCTTTCAGGATGACCCACTTCAAGAGGTCTATAAGGACTCTTTAGAAGGATATTATGCCACAATGAGATTGCCAGAGCTAGATCTTCCTCTTGCACTTGTGGTGGTAGTCGAGAAGCTTGCAGGATACAAGAACCGAATCGTTGATAAATGGGCCAATGAATACCGAACCTTAGATTGGAAGGAGATTCATGAGCTCACATGGAGAGGACAACCATTATTCATGGAAGTGTTCTCAACTACTAATACAGCTAAACCAGGAGAGACAGCCTTTCTTGGAGAAACTGTTGCTCCTCCCCTTCGAGAGTTCACTAGAGAGGGACCCTCAACATCAAAGTGGACCACTGCAAGTAGCCAACTCTAGCACCAAGATATTATCCTACACCAAAAGTGCGACCACAGATCACACCACAACAACGTTTCTCTCACTATGACAATTGGAGGGTAGGGGAGCCAACTCGGCCTCCCATAAATACACCTCCTGAAATGCGGGTAACAAGATCTTTGGAGGGGGTTGGTGAGGCAAGTAATAGGGGACCCACACCAATTTGGGATGCATATGGACCACCTTACCAAACAGAGGAACCACTGAGAGTGAGAGGCCGTAGGCCCGATGATGAGTAATCAAGACGAGTAAGGCCATCAACTCTTCAGAAACTGGTAAAGAAGTACGAAGGGTCGGTAGATCCATATGACCATGTAGCAACATTTAGGCAAGCAGTTTGAGCCGAGCAAGTGACTGACAAGCATACGCAAATTGAAGGATTTGGGCTCACTCTTGAGGGAAAGGCCCTTGCTTGGTTTCAGGCACTAGAGGCTTCAAACAAATCTTCTTTACGAGTTTTGGAAGAGAGATTCATTGCTTCTTTTTCCTTGATGGGGATTCAGCATGACACAGACTGTGTAAATAGGATGAAGCCATACATTAATCGTTACCTAGAAGATGAGAAGCCCACCCAAAGTCGATTAATTTCTCTCTTCTTAAAAGGACTCAAAAATTCAACACTGCACACACATCTCTATGCAAAGAAGCATACAAATTTCAATGAGTGTTGCCATGATGCTATGGATTTCACAGATAACTTCAAATTCCAAGATGGTACTGGCCTTGAGGTGCAACCTAGAGATCAGTGGGGTGATGACCAAAGTTCAGGTTCTGGCGCACTAGTAAATCCTGACCAGATAGCTAACCTAGTGCTAAGGAGATTGGGACAAACCTATCACCCACCCATGCAGCCACAACAACATCAGTGAATCAGGAGTGTACTACCTACAGGTCATCTTTGTGGAGCATGTGGCAGTAACCATAAAACCGAAGAATGTAATACCTTTTCTCCTCTAGTCACAAACCAACCCACAAAGAAGTGGTTCCAGGCCTGTGCTTGGAATTATACCCACACCACACAGGAATGTACTCGCATTGCAAGAATGAGACAAGAGCATGAGCAGCAAAGGGGTGCAGTGGCTCCACAAATGCATCAACAGTATACTAGTTTTGAACGTAAGCCACCGATGGCACAAGAGCAAGCACGACCTGTACTTGGAGCTCAACCTCCTACTCCTGGGACTGCTCCTGTGAGGTTTGTTGACTACAACAATTCAAATATGTGTAGAGACTTGGTAAACACATGCTATGTGGAGGATGAATATGCATCATATTCATCCAAGGAAAATCTCTTAAAAAGTCCCACATATCCAAGCCAAGCACTGGAGCCTCAACCGGGGGAACAAAATTCTTTGATGTTGCTAGGCGGCTACCACTCCAGGCCCCTCGGGTCAATGGTAGCAAAAGAAAGTAGAAGCCAAACTAATGGGCCCCTGTTATGAGTGCGAAGAAGCCCATTAGCTCAGGATTGTCCACATCGCCAAAGGCAAGCAGCTCGATCCAATACAATAGTACCTCAGTTTCTACCAATTGAAAGATATTGTCTAGGGTGTTGTGTAGAACACTTTCCAAAGGATTGTTTGCTGAAACCACATGAGGAAGGCACCTCCCAACCAAAGGTCTCACTCAACTTTGTAGAGGCAGTACCATCGCCACCTTCATCAGAGAATGAGGATGTCGTGCCACTTAGAGTCATGACTAGATCACAGACATGAAATGCCGAAATGCAGACTGATGAGACACCTCGAACTAGGGATGCAAAGGCAAATCTAGTGGACAAGACCCTACATTCCAATAGAAAAAGGACCACTAGGAGGAAAAAGAACCGCAACAAGCAAACTAAGAGTGCATCCACTAGTTCTCAAGAAGTCTCTAAACAAAACATGAAGGATCAAGCTTTTACATCCCAAGAAGTGCGTGAGGAGCATCAACCTCAACCTGGGCCTAGTGCTAAACAAGATGAGGTTACTACAACGGATAGTCGAGGGGGTTCTGTTTTTGTGGATAAGGTGAACGAGACTCTAGATCCATCATTGATGCTCATAGAAGTCACATTGTAGCTTTATCTGAGCTACCCAAGAAGCTTCAAGAATACCCAAACCCTCGTGAGGAGAAGATCAATCTACCTGTACGCCAGCTCATTAGGGAAGCTCAATCAATACTTGAGGGCCCACCTCCACCTATCCCTTGGGGCCCTACCTCTCTTATGCCAACATTAGAAACCATACCCGAGGAAGAGTTAGGAAAGGCACACCTACTCTTGAGAGGAAGGGAGGTTCAAGTAGAGATCCCTTGAAGCCGACCTAAACGTAAATGCTGTAAGAGCCATAAGAGAATCCATAAACAAGATGAGAGGGAACGACGTGAGAGAATACAAAAAGAAGATGAGGAGTTTAAGAATGAACACTCTCGACCACCACCTCACTTCTTAGGAAAGAATGGATATCTATACTATGTCCAAGCACAAGATAGTATCAAAGACCAAGTAAAACGATCAGATGGATTCCAACTAGGAGAAAAGCTAAAAACTGTTAGCAAAAATTGTAAAAAAAACAAAGAGACCAAAACAAAAACTCAAGTCTCAAACAGATTCAAAAGAGAGTGTCGGAAGTGCAAAGATAAAGGTTGAACGAAAAACTCTAATGCAAGATTGCAAAAGAGAGCTCAAAACTGCATGGTCTTCAATTAGTGATGACTCAAGTGGACAAGAACAAGGTCTCAATGTTCCCCCCAACTTCACAGAGTACACTCTTCAAGATCGGAAGATTGTTCTTCAACAGCCCATGCGACAAAAGCCAAGCATGCCAGGGATTTCATATGATAGTCTAGAAGATGCAAAAAAAATTGATATCGCTAAGCCAGGAGAAGAGCCTTGCTCAATAAAGGAGTATCGCGATGTTTTTGCTTGGAGTTATAAAGACCTCAAAGGAGTTGATCCAAGCATATGTCAGCATACAATTCCATTGCGAGAGGATGCAAAGCCTTCCAAGCAACATCCTTATACTTACAATGAGAATTTTTCACGAAAGCTAAAAGAAGAAATAGACAAGCTCTTAGAGGTAAAATTTATCTATGAGATTGAACACACTCAATGGGTCTCCTCTATTGTAGTGGTGCCCAAGAAAAATGGAAAACTTCGAGTATATGTAAACCTCAAGAAGGTAAATGCAGCTATTGTACGTGATCATTACCCACTTCCAATCACGGATCATGTTTTGGAACATGTTGCAGGGAAAAAGGCATATAGTTTCTTGGATGGATTCTCTGGTTATAATCAAGTGTCAATTTATCTAAAGGATCAACACAAGACAGCCTTTGCTACTGAAGATGGCATCTTCGCCTATCGTGTTATGCCATTTGGTCTAACAAACGCACCTGCAACCTTTCAGTGGTTAATGAGTCATGTATTCAAGGAGTACCTTAGGCTATTTCTTGAGATCTTCATGGATGATTTATGTGTTCACTCACAAGAGCGTGATGATCATATAGAACACCTCAGAGACTTGTGTTTCAAAAGTGTCAAGTTTATCGTATATGCTTGAATCCTGACAAGTGCAAATTCATGGTAAGACAAGGGAAGATTTTGGGCCATATTGTTTCTCGCAATGGTATTTCAACAGATATGGATAAAATTGATGTCATTGTCTCATTACCTTGGCCTATCAACCCTAAAGGGGTACAAATATTCATGGGACATTGTGGTTATTATCGTCGATTCATCTACGTGTACACTGTCCTAGCCAGACCATTACATGCTCTTCTTGTAAAGTTTAATTGGACTGACGAGTGTGAGGAATCCTTTGAAAAGTTGAAGCAAGCATTAGTGTCTGCACCCATCTTACGGGCACCAGATTGGAACCAAATCTTTCATGTCCATATTGATGCTTCAAACTTTGTAATTGGATGTATTTTGGCTCAATCAAGACAACATAATAAGGATTTCCCAATCTCATATGCTAGTCGACAGTTGAACAATGCTGAGAAGAATTATACCACAACAGAAAGAGAAGGTTTGTCCATGATATATGCAGTGAAAACGTTTTGCCATTACCTTTTGGAAAACAAATTTATATTTTTTGTGGACCATCAAGCAGCACTGCTATATTTGGTGAATAAGCCTTGTGCATTTGGAAGGATTGTGAGGTGGTTTGTCATCCTTCTTGAGTTTGATTTTGAAGTGGCAGTCCGAAAAGAAACAACTCATCTTAGGGCAGATCATTTGTCTCGAATCACCTCTCGAGAAGCTCCTGTGGTTGTGGATGATGATATGTTAGATTCAACACTTTTCCTTGTAGAGACAGCTCCTAAATGGTCTGAACCCATCTTAGAAATTTTGACAAGTGGGCAGATACAACTAGCGGGTCCTAATGTGGACCTATGGCGACCATTCACGTTAATCTCAGGGAGATTATATCGTCAGGGTAATGATGGAGTGTTGCGGCTTATACCTAACCCTGACCAATATGAGGAGATCTTAGAATGGGCACATGAGGGTATTGGTGGAATCCATGCATCAGCTACTACTTGTGTGCGATGTATAACTCAGGATGGGCAATGGTGGCCTACCATGCATGCGGATGCTGAAAAATTTGTTCGTAACTGTGCTTCATGTCAAATTCAACAACCAATTCATAATGTCACATTATTCCAAATTTCAACTACACCAAGTTGGAGTAAGTATATTGTGGACTATCTTCAGCATGGTCATACTGATCGAACAATTCCTAAATATCGAAAGCATACTATTGAAGTTGAAGCGACCAACTATATGCTGATAGAGGGCAAACTCTACAAGAGGGGCAAGGATGGCAACTTGCACATGTGTGTATGTGAAGCTGACTACTTGAAAATCTTGACTCATGCACATGCAGGTGTTGGGGGTGGACACTTTTCGGGCAATACCACAGCTAAGTTGATTAGGTGGTCTGGGCTTTGGTGGCCAACTTACAAATGGATGCCGAAGAATATATAAAACGTTGTGACCATTGTCAAAGGACCAAACCTCCCATCACAAAGGACAATATGCCATTGCGGCCTATGTTAAGCACATGTGCTTTTGCCAAATGGGGTATTGATTTTGTCGGTCCTATTAAACCTCCAGCTCGTCACACGCATGCCGAATATATTATAGTCGCAACTGACTATTTGACCAAATGGGTAGAGGGAAAGGCTATAGTCAAAAATGATGCCAGAACCACAACCAAGTTCTTGTATGAGTACGTGTTTACACACTATGGCTTACTTATTGAAATCGTTAGTGATCAAGGAATGCACTTTGTGAATGAAGTCAAAGAGTTTTTACTTCAAGAATTTATGGTAATTCACAAGCGTTTTGCACCCTATCATCCCCAGACCAATGGTCAAGTTGAGAGTACTAACAAGATTCTCTGCACAGCACTCACAAAGATTGTTGAGGGACATAGGACTGATTGGGAGCAAAAGTTGCACTCAGTTCTTTGGGCATATAGAACAGCCTATAAAACATCTGTGGGGGCACAACCCCATTTGAGCTTGCTTTTGGGCTAGATGCAATTCTTCCCATTGAATTTCTTGTACCTACTCTACGAGTTGCTAAACAATTGGACTGGACTGGTCATGAGCTTTCTCAATGCATTGATGAATTGGAAAAGCTTGATGAGACCCGCTTATTGGCGGTAATGGGGATGTATGCCAAGAAGAGGAGACAAAAGCAATGGTATGATCGAAATGTAACAACTGGCCGATTCAAAAAAGGGGACCTTGTGCTCTTGTACACACTTAAGAAGCATAAGCAAAAGCTCAAGAAACGTGGCCTAGGACCGTTTGTGATAAATGAGCTTACTCCTAGTGGTGCAGTGCGTTTAGAGACACTAGAAGGTGAGCAAATGCCTAACTTCATGAATGGAAGTCGTCTCAAGAAATACAATTAACCATTAACTAAAGCCATGCTTCAACAAATGCATGCTGCCCACACACGCAAAGAAGCACATGACCTACTTAAACGTTAGGCTCAAGAAGAAGCATGACTTCCCAAAGGTATCTAGATTTTAATATTAACTCTTATTAAAATGGTTATGTATTGGCATAGGGAAATGGAGACATGTCCATCACAACAATTGCACGAACATATGACCGATGCAACTACTACAATTATGTGTATTTCTCAAGAACTTGCAGAAGAACGTAACCACGAGGCTTCTACATCTAAAAGGAAGACTTTGAGAGCATATTGGGCAGAACACAAATAAAAGAAACAATCAAGATTTAACGGAGGGTTAAGTTTTAGCTTCAAATTTCAAATCACATTAAAAGAAGGCTTTAGGGATATATTATCTAAATCCTGATATAATATTATTTATAAGGCTTATATAAATATATGTATATATATATAAGGTTAAAAAAATAAAAAACAAATTTTTTAGACCAGCATGTCAAATGATATGCATTTGTAAATAAAACATTTCACAAGGACATGCAATTTTTGAGTTATTGCACGTTTTTTGAAGTGAAAAAAAAACTTAAACCTTTTTTGATCGGTAAAAAAGCCCTTGACAGGCAAAACACCCTTCAATTTTAGGCCCCGGTTGTACTTGTGAAAGCTAGAATTGAAAGCCAAAACTTTAAGAGTGCGTACCCCGTAAAAAGTAGTAGAACTATGTAGCTATCCTTGAGCCCCTGACAGTTTGAAAGTTGAAATTTGAAATTTCAAAGTTGAAGAAGATGCAATCACCTTCTCTTGTTTATTGTTGCTGACAATTACTGCCCCTCAGCCCCTGACAATTACTACCCTTGACACCAAGGCTAAAAAACTTGCCACCTGGCGGCAAGGAGGAAAAGTCAACGTTCTTCTCTAGTTATATTATGTAAGAAGAAAACTTAGAGAAGGTTCTTTCTTGGAGAGTCCATAGATTTCTGAGCTAAAATATTACTAAGATAGTAGGTTCGCAGGTGTGTTCAATTTCGCATGATTTTTTAAAATTGAGAAAATAAAATAGTACAAGTGAAATGATGGGGAGTGCTATAAAATCATTGTGTCAGATTAACACAAGTTGTACTTTAGAAGTGAGAGATAAAGAGATTGTGTGTGAGAGAAAGAGAATGTGTGTGAAAGATATAGAGCATGTTTATGAGAAATATTAGAGATGATGGGAGACTTTGTTAGTCATAGTCTCTCCTTTTCTTAATGTTTTGCCGTAGTCAAATTAGTAACCATAGAATAGTTTTGTATTTCGTCTTTGCTAATTTAGTTCAGAGATGGAAGTTATGCTTCCTTTGGTAAAAAAGTATTTTTGGTACTATTTTTTTAAAATATAAATCGATCCGTTTCATTCTTATCTATTTTTAAAAGAAAGAAAACTTTGAGAAGGTGCTTTCTAGAGAGTTCATAGATTTTTTAGCTTAAAAATGAATAAGGTAGCAAGGTCATAGGTGTGTTCAATTTCACATGAGTTTTCAAAATTGAGAAAATAAAATAGTACAATTGCAAAAATGGGGAAGGGTTTGTGAGGCCTTGCTTATGCATGTTTGAGGAGAAGGGCTTGTGAGGCTTGTGAAGGGAAAAGAGGAGAAGGGCTTGAGAAATACTGTGAATTTTTATGATTAATTGAATAGGATAAAATTAGGGGTACGTTATTATTGTACCTGCCAGGTGATATGGTAATCTAGACTCATCCTAGGGTGTGGTTGACGTGGACCAACCCTACATATGATTAACCTTTGATACTAGATATAGATATGATTAACCCTATAATATGATTAACCTTTGATACTAGATATAGATGGGTCCGATAGCCTTTTCTATCATATTTAGATCATCAAAAGTCTAGATATTATCTTTACTACATTGTGAGCCCTTGCTAGTGCATGACATCCTTAGTTTTAGGGTCTAAGTAGATCATCATCAAAGAATCTTGCCCTGCAGACTTTGTAAGATGACTTGCAAATAGTAACTTTAGTATTATGCTTCATATTTATCGCATTAAGCTCTTTCTCTTATGGAAGATTTTGTTGTTTGTGTGAGATTAACACAAGTTTCATACAGAAGTGAGAGAGATAAAGAGACAATATTGTGTGTGAGAGATAGAGAGCATGTTCATGAGAAAGATTAGAGATGATGGGAGACTCGGTTAGCAAAGCAACCATAGAATAGTTTTGTATTTGGTCTTTGCTCATTTAGTTCAATGATAGAAGTTATGCTTCCTTTGGTGAAAAAAGTAAAAGTATTTTTGGTACTCTTTTTTATTCTTAATATAAATCCAACCGCTTCGCTCTCCCTATTTTCAAAAGAAAGAAAACTTAGAGAAGGTGCTTTCTTGGAAAGTCCATAGACTTTTGAGCTAAAATATGACTAAGATAGTAGGGTTACAGGTGTGTTCAATATCGCATGATTTTTCAAAATCGAAAAATCAAAATAGTACAAGTGAAAAAATGGGGAATGCGATCACGAAAAAGACTACGTTTCTCGATCACAAAAAAGACCAACTTAATCGCTGAGTTTTTTGATCATAAAAAAGACTACTATACTATACGTTTTTTTTGTGGCAGCCATATTAGCAGCACACTCGGCAATATGTTAATTTTGCATGTAAATACTATACATATACTGAAAAGGATTGCAAAAAATGCGCCGACCAGAGAAGGAATCAAAAACTTGTGCATTCTCTCTCTGTCACTCTCTCATAAACCCTCGTGAGAGATGAATGTGGAACAAGAAGTGCGCAGGGAGGAACTGATAAAGATGGCCACTAGGTTCCCTTCTATGGTGGGCACATTTAACACCATGTGAGAGCTCTGAAGGAGCAATGGAAGAGGAGACTAGAGCAAGGAGAGAGCTCTGCAGACCTCTTGAGTGATGAATGTGGAACGAGAGGTGGGAGGGGAGCAACTGATGAAGATGTACGAAACGTATAGTCTTAAATTCCTTGATGTGTGAAACTTGCAAGAGTACGTGCAATGTGATCTGTGAAACCTGCAGAGTAGATGGCATCATGGGTGCATGTAACACTATAGCTCGTGGTGGGCAACAAGGCAAAACCAATATACACAATGCTAAGGCCTTTGCCCGAGGCAGCAGGCCAAAAATGGGAAATGCTGCAAACTCATTTGTCACAGTATAAATTTGGTAACCACCTTGCAACCTAAAAAGTTACAAATTGTAATCTAATTTAGATTGATGATTACCATTTGGTAACTTTGCACTAGTGAAAAATTACCAAATGATAACTTACCTTTTAAGAAAAAATACCACTAGGGTTTTTCTATAGGTCTATATGATGCATGCTTATCAAGGCTCAAATTCATGACTTGAGGCTCGCCAAGAAGAAATAACTATAATATCTTGCTATTTTTTCCCAAGTTCCCTCAATAACTGATAGAAATAGCTTTAATGAGTACAATATCTATGCACATGACATACAGTTCCTGAAATGCATGCCCTCAGCTTGCCTTTGACTTTATTGAGAAGTTTCTCTAGCTGTATATCTAGCTTTTTCCTCTTTTCCTGAGTGTGACTTTCCAAAAACATAGAGTGCTTTGATGAGCAACACATCCTTGGAGATGACGGACTCTCTCATCTTCAATAGTTCCTGAATTTGTTGTGTCATCTGGTCCACTTGCTTTCCTTTAGCTTTTTTCTGCAGACGATGAAGCTTGGTGTCCAGGTCTTTCAATCGTCTTTGTATGCATCTTTCACCTACATGTATCAAGTTCTCTTTCGGCCCGAAATTGTTAGTAGGCATACTATTAAAAATGGAATCAAGTCTATGTAACCACAAGCACAATAACAGTTTAGTTCTCATGACAGCCCATAGTTCCAAGGTGCAACCGATGCCTTCTCCAAGTAACTAGTGTAGCCATTCCATAGCTGAATGCAATTGGCGAATGACTCGAAACATTTCTTTGCAATTGGGCAGTGCATGAAAATGTGCGTCTCCAATTGCTCAAGTCATTCTTCTCCCCTTTCTTATGGATAAGTTTATCAACCCTTCATTGATCGGGCGAGGCAACGCCCCAAAAGAGACAGCCTCCTGCCACACCGCCAATAAAGGAGACAACAAGAGATCCTTGAACGTCTTGTAGAATTCAGCGGGCATGCCATCTATACTTGGGCTTTTCCTCACCTTTAGGCAGTCTATGGCCTTGCCAATCTCTTCTTTGGAGATAATGTTTTCTAGCTCTTTAGCAAGTGTGTCAGGTATGGTTGGCTTCCTGGCCATCCCTATGAGTGCAATGCATTTGAGTTGGTCATTGGTCACCCCTCCCCCTTTACTAAATATGTTGTTAAAGTTCTTGAAGACTCTTGTTCTATTCCCTTCTTCAAAGGAGTTATCCGGAGAGTTAGGATCATGCAATGTAGGGATTGCATCCTTACATTGTTTGACTTTTAGCATTTTGAACATCTCGGGAGGAGTGGCAAGGTAAGCTTTCCCAACCCACCAATCTCTAAAGAATAGAAGAGCCTGCTTCTGGGATACCTCCTCTTCTCTCCTAGTACCAAGAATAGCTTCTTGAATAGTCGGATCTTCCTTATTGGTTGTCACTTCCAGTTCTTTAAGTTTCAGCAGATAGAGCAGGTCTCTTCTATTTTTCTTGATTCTGGTTACCTCTTTCCTAATGCAAATCAAAAGAGCTTGGGTACATTTGATGGCCAGACTCCATGCCCTCACCGGGGTAATACCAGAGCTGAAGAATTCAGTCCAGATTCTTTTGACTTCCTCCTGAACAATAGCCATTTTACACAGGGCAGGATCCGTGTGGAACCATTGATTAGAGACCTTTTTGTCATGGTTGTCCAACACTAATATAACGGGGTAGTGATCTGAGAGGCAAGTAGAAATGTCAGTTCTACATTCACATTTGATGTAGGAGTTACCGAAAGTTTTGCTAATGTATCCTCTGTCCAATCTTGCTTTCCTAGTCAATTCCCCATGGGCATAGTTCTGCCACATGTGAAGTCTCCCATATTCCCTATGTCACATAGCTCAAAGTGATCAGCAGTGCGCTGCCAGGCTAGGAGCTCTGCCCCTTTTACGACTTGTCCCAACCCTCTTAACCTGTCATTTTTGGTTTCCACCATATTGAAGTCTCCCATTAGAATGATAGGATCAGGGACACTTCTCAGGGTACCCCAGGTTTTGATTCTGATTGCCTGAGGACCTCCAGCATAAATACTAATGAAGGAGAAGTTTGTCATTTCAAATGCAGCCCATTGATCAAACGTATCAATCCTCATGTCTTTCAGCTCATTCTGATGGTCCACATGCATACCCACAGCCACTCCTCTAGAACCCTGATAGTGGGCTCTGTAGATCCAGATGTGCTGTTTAGAGATGTTGAGCAACCTTTTTTCAAGCTCATCCCTGCTAACTTTCACTTCAGTTAGAGCTATAAAGTCAAATCTTCCTTGTTTCCTTAGCCATTGTTTCACTAGTTGAACTTTTGAAAGGTCAGTCAACCCCTTAACATTCAAAGTGGTGCATCTCATTTGCCCTTTTTCTGGGAGTTGACCTTTTTAGGTTCCACTTTGGATGCAACTTGAGATGTGGTGGATCCAACCTAAGCATGCATTCTTTTCAATTCCTTGACTATCTCCATTTCTTTGGGCAAACAATTTTCTGTATCAGACAGAGACTGCTCAGCCCTGTCTTGCTCATCTCCCAAAACGAGCCAACCATCATTGCATGGGGCGGGAGCACTTGGTCATGGTCCATTTGGTTAGTTTTGGCTAGAACTCTAGATCTATCCAACGGCATGGATTGACTGATCTCTTGGGAGTCAACTGAATCATCAAGGTCCGAGATGCTGTGAACTGAATCATCAAGGTCTGAGATGCTGTCTACTGAGGCGAAGGAGTTGGCAAATGCCCTCTGGTTTCCCCCCCTATTCTGTCTAAAGGTCTTCTTCCCATTAGGTACTGTAAACATTTCTCCCTTGTCTATCGAGGTAGAGGGAACAAGGGGAGAAGGCATAGTCATATTCTTATTCACTCCACTAGGCTCAGCTTGGTTGTTGGTGGCTGATGGTAGATTAGGGGCACTAGTGGCACTCAAATTGGGGTATTTGGAAGGACACTCTCTGATAACATGCCCTTCCTTTCCACAGTGGAAGCATGCATTGGGCAGGTGTTTGTATAGAATTCTTTGCTGGATATTATACTCACCACAATTGATTTCAATCTCATCAATAAGGGGCCTATCTACATCCACTTCCACAAGGACCTTAGGATGCCAAGCCGAGTGGTTGTCATTCTTGAGTCTCATGCCTAGCACTATCCCTATGGGGAAACAATTTTTTTGAGCCAAGGGTACAAGTAAACGGGCAGGTTTGGAAGCTTAACCAACATAGGGCAGGCTGAGAGTTTTGGACCTTGAGGGTTAAAGTTCTTGGACCAACTGAAGAAACAGAAGGGGATGTTCCTGTACATCCATTTCCCTGAACCTAGGACCTTAAGAGCCATATTTGGGTCCTTGAATAGAAAGAGGTAGTACCCATTTGGGAGGGTTTGGATGATCTCTACCTCGATACCTATGGAAATCCAGTTCTCTTTGACCCACCCCCTAAGGAAATCTATTGGTGGTCTTGGTAGTACCATTTGGGAGGGTTTGGATGATCTCTACCTCGATACCTATGGAAATCCAGTTATCTTTGGCCCACCCCCTAAGGAAATCTATTGGTGATCTTGACCCAAACATTAACCCAACAAAATAACGGGCTGTGTAATCAGTTTCCAACAAATGAACTAGCTCTGGTGGAAGACAAACCACAGGATTAATGGAAGAGGGATTACCAGATGTGTCCATTACCTTTGCTGGAGCTTGCTTGTTGATTTGAACCTCTTCTCCGACTTGTTTTTGCAACATCAGATTTAGCTCTTCCACTCGGGCTCTAGAATCTTCCAGCTATTTTTTGGTGTCCATGAAGTCTTCTAACACCTGCTCATACTTCAGCATGGCTTTTCTGTTGCCATCTATGGCCGGGGGACATTGTAGGAACTATTAAATGCAGCCTGTGTGTTCTTAACAGGCTGAGAGGACTTAGTATTCCCAGAGCAAGTTCTCTGTTCTCTGAGCAGAGTAGGGGCTCCCCTCCACTCGGTGCCCATGCACCTAAGGGGTGGGTGCTGTGGAGAGCAAGTTCCCTGTTCTCTGAGCAGAGTAGGGGCTCCCCTCCACTCGGTGCCCATGCACCTAAGGGGTGGGTGCTGTGGAGAGTGAAGAGGGTACACAGAGGGATTCGAGCCTCTGGGTAGGGCAGCAGGTGCAGAGGAGAGAGGGATGGTGTCAAAGGCTTTCAAGCGCAGCACTCCATCGCCCACGAATAGCACGCGCAACGGTCAGAAGCGAGCTACAGTCCGCATCAATTCGCTAGGATCCTTGTTGATTGTGGGCTTTGATTCATCCTCAACCTTTGTCTTTTGCCTAACGGAGTTCATTTGTTGCTTGGAAGACAATCTTTTTAAAGTAATTGCATTTATTGCTTTGATGAATAATTACGTGTGAACTGACAAATGGGAACCGGTTCCAAACCAAGTGGGAACTCCAACCTCCATGTGCACATGCCCTTACACATACCTCGTTGGCTTCTAGATACTAGCCAGCCACCCTCGAACTCCAAGGCCCTAGGCTATCCAAGATTTGAAAACAAGAGTCCAACCTACGTTTGTTCACACATGGAAGCTTCCTATATTCATTTGCTTTATTTTGCAATCTCTAATGGTATTAAAAGGTGTAGTAAATGCAAACAAATTTAAAACTCGTCAAGAGTAATGTTCTCATCTTGGGGTGGTGGGTCAGCGGCGGCGGGTCTTAGTTCTTTGATTTGACTTTTAGTTGCACTAAACAAATACGATCCAAATGGCTACCACCCTAGAAGTAAGCTCCAAAACAAACAAACTAAAAGGGTAAAAGCACATATAGGTGCCCCTGAAAGTAGTGTCAAGGACATTGCATTTTTTGTGCTTAAAAGTTACTACCATTACATTTAAAAGAAAAGGCAATTTAAATTTTAAGTGTATTATTAGCATTTTAAATTGCCACAACTGACAAATGTTGGTAAGCGTCAATGACCTCGTGCCTGCCATCCAGCTACTTACTCTTACCTTCCCAATCACCCCTTTCTCCCTTTATCTGTGCATTTAGGATTTACTTTTCTCAAATATGCACATGTGCCGGCCTCTTTATGTACGCAAGCAAGCACTTTTGTGAAGGTCTTCTCTATAACCCTCTCTTGTTGAGCAGTGCTCATGGATACGAATTGTGTAGCTACATATATGACTTCCCAAAGGTATCTAGATTTTAATTACATAATTACTAGGGAGTTATATGGTGGATACTTAGAGGAAATATTAACTCTTTTAAAAATGGTTATGTATTGGCATAGGGAAATGGAGACATCTCCATCACAACAATTGCACAAACATATAACCTATGCAACTACTAAAAGTTTGTGTATTTCTCAAGAACTTTCAGAAGAATGTAACCATGAGGCTTCTACATCTAAAATGAAGACTTTGAGAGCATCTTGGGCAGAATGCAAATGAAAGCAACAAGCAAGATTTAACAATACGGTGAATCAAGGAAATGGTGTGGTAGATGAGCAAAGAAGACATAAGATATGTCGGGCTATGGTGCAATGCTTTGATCAAGAGACTATGGGAATGGACTCAAGTATTCAATAGGAGATTTTCCACCAACTTCTTTGCCAACCTTGCTTTGTGAGTATGCAGGATAAACCTTCAAAAATTGAAGCTACGATTCTAAGTAATAATTGCAACACCTTGAACTGAGTGAAGGTGCCAAGGTTAGCACTAACCTTTTCATGAAGAATTCAGCCCTCATGATGGTGGTGAATGGTGAAGGTAGTGAAGCATATGACATGAGTCTTCCACAAGCTTTAAAGGTTTTATGGGTCTATAAGATAAATTTGTATTTAGCAAAATCTTGATTATTAATTGATAAACATAGATTAATGCCTTTATTGGCATGCCAAAACATGGATGCAACACGCATCAGATTACTCAAGGACCTTGTATTTTCTTTTTGCTCAAGTGAGACAAGGGTCACCCCTAACAAGAAAGATTTTTGTTGCAAAAGATTGGCTAGATCTTCATATGTGAAGCATCCAATTCATCTTCTTGAGTGACGAGCCTCAGGTGAGAAAACTGTCTATTGGCATCTAGTGAGAAGTAGTTTGTAGATGCAGATTTGTATTTGTGTTTTCAACTCGAGTTGTGTTGAAGATGTTACTTTCTATTTACTTTATGGTTTTTAAGGGCTTTAAGTCGTATATGCATATTACAAGTTCAACTTTTCCTAAGATTCAAGGCAACATATCTAGGATTGAAGATCTCACAACACTATTTTGAAAGATTAAAGCCTTTTTTTTGTTGGAGAATTCAAAGACCACTACACCTATTATTGTATTTCACATGTATAAATGAGGATGCAGTCAATCAAATGCACCATCACTAGTTTGGAATCCATGGGGGGGAAGCATCATGTGGATGTACTTGCTCGATATGTCTTAGAGCAGAGAGAGCCACTCATGCTTGTTCCACCTCATGCAATACATATACGAGTGTTACATCTCTTTGGGAGACTATATCGTGTCCCATGCTTAATGGGTATACCTTTCATGCTTACAAATATGTAATGGGAGCATGTGATGCATGTAGTGTGACACAATTGGGCCTGTGTCCTAGAGCTTGTGAACCTGAATTTAAAGCTATCTGTTAAGGTTTTTGAAGATAAAGAAATGAGACAAGAAGAGGAAGGGAAGAAGAAAAAACATAAAGATATTGTTTATAAGAAAATGTTTCCTAGAGATCTATAGTTATTTAAAGACCACCTACCAAAATTCATTATTATGCATAACTTTATATACAGATGGCAAGCCCATCAGTTCAAGGAATGTGTATCACAGTTTCCTAATGATGTTGTGGTCTATGTAGTAGACATTGTGGATGAATACTCCTTCAAAGAACAAAATGAAGTTTAGTCAATACATTAGTTCATAAGTCAAGTAACCATTTTTGTCATAACTACATATTTTCACATTGCTTCGAGTGAGATCAAGAAGACCATGCATTTTTGTATTTTAGATGATAACACTATTACACGTAGGTGTAAGTGTGACGTTTATTTCGATGGAAATGAACATGTAAAAATCTCCGAAAGCGTCGATATACATAGTTCCTTGGACACAAGGCTAAACCTAATCATTGCTACCCTCAGGGTTTGGTATTGGTCCGTGCAAAGAGTATTCATAACGTAAAAACTCCAAAATGACAAGTAGAGAGGCTTACCATATTGACCACATCCGTCTAGTTCAAGTTGACGCCCACTTGCTTAAGTTGAGGCCCACTTGCTTAAGTTGATCAAGGAGATCATATTTGTCGTGCTTTACGGCGTACCTTTCCTTCGCATCACTCACTACATGACTGACCACTCTTTGCTAGAAGCATGAATACTTAATTAAAATGAAATGCCAATTATGCCAAAAAAACTGAGTGATGGTACTATTAATACCTACAAAGTATGTATGGAAAGCATCCTAGCCACCTCTTCCAAGATGAGAGCTTCCTATGCTCTCCATTTGCTTTGCTCCTCGAATTACTTATACCTACGGGGATTTGCATTCTGCTTTCTGCACTCGTCATCCCAAATCTCTTGTGTACAATGCCAAGGCTTTTCTCCCCCTATCTTTACCTTGCGTGTGTGATGTCATTGTGCCTCCAGAGCTTCATTATATCCACCATGTGATCTTTAATCCATCTAGGATGGACCTCTTCAACTACCGGTGCTAGCATAAACTCACTCTTGATTTGATTGATGACTTGATCCTTCTTTGCGCTATCACATTTACGCCATGTAGTCATCAAGTCATGGGCAAACCATATATGGCATAACTCGTGGGAATTAAGACTTCATCTTGTTGCCAACATCATTGAGGACCACATTTCTGTTTGCTGCTTTGTATCAGGAACGAGCTAGATTGGGGGTACATGGGTTTGGGTTGAAGCGGTGGGATGAGCGTGAGTGTAGTGTCCCCTCACAATTGGCAATGGGTGGGTGTTCATGCTGAGGGAAAAAGCATCTATACGACTAGAAGTAGTCGAGCGAGCTGTGGGCGAGGTTTGTGTGATGTGCCTTGGGTGTTTGGGGGCGTGGCTTATGTGGTGGTGGGCTGTGATGGCTATGCAGAAGTGCCAACGCCTCCCCCAAAGTAGGCTTGAGACATAGCCCTTTACTCAGGGTTCATTTTTGAGATGAAATGAGGAAACTAGCCTGGGGACATTGCTTGTGGTATAGGCATGGTGGTGGAGGGATTGGGGTTGTATGCGGGTGTGTCGTTTGGTGTGCACTCCATGGTCTACATGCATACCATCACAACATGCCCATGCTTATGGGTTTTCCCAATGACATTTCCATGCTTATGCCATGACTCTAATAAGGAGAGGAGCATGGGCAACATCAAAAGCAAGAAGATTCTTAAAAAAACCAAAGACAATGAGATTAGGGCAATTACCGGGAGAGATTGTAAGCTAATTGGAGTCTTAAAGGAGGCTTTGAGTGGAGAGACCAAGATAAATCTTGTGCCTCAAGAGAAAATGATTGAAAACCTACAAAACAAACACAAAGAAGACATATTAGAAAAACAAACACAAACAAGACATATTAGAAAAACAAACACAAACAAGACATATTACAAAAACAATGAAATCACACACACACACACACAAACAAGACATATTAGAAAAACAATGAAATCACACACACCCCACACCACACACACATATAATCAAGAGAAAAGACAAAGAGATCAACAGCAAGGCCTACCTAGAGTTGTAAAGATTTAGGGTCTGGATGAGCCTACAAAACAAACAAAACATAGCATGTTAGCTAATTTTGAAAGACCACACACACCCCACACCACACAAACATATAATCAAAAGCAAGGGAAAATAAATCAAAAGCAAGGGAAAAGGAGAAGGGCAACCTAGATTTTCAAAGGTTTGGGGTTTGCACCATGAGACCAATTAGAAGCTCCAAAACAAACAAAAACACACCATGTTAGCAATGCAGAAAGCCCACACAAATACACAAAATCAGAAGCAAGAAAGAGTTGAGGGAAGGCCTTAGGTTTAGAATTTTGGGATGGTGGAGGTGAGAGGAGAGAACTTTCAGAAATTTGGATGAGAAAAGAACCTACAAAATTGTCAAAAACGCTATAAGTGAGGCATCGCGGTTCAGTTCAAAAATTCCCAGAGTCGAAATAGACATCGAAATAAGCATCAAAAGGTGTAAGAAAAACATCAAAATTTGACTTGTGCTTTCAATGCTTATTTCGACGTTTATTTTGAAGCCCGATTGAGTTCACTTTTTTATGCAAATTCTCATTCAATATTTGAATTTTTTGGCAGCCTGACACCTTTTCATTAAAAATTAGAATATACCGTTTAGGCCATGCATGAACTATAAAAGAAGCTCCACCTCCCCCTCATTTAAACCCAAATTCACATGTGAATTCAACATACATGGATCGCGTGAGTAATATGAACCTTTCAAAAAATTTCAATTTAGAGGAGAAAATGTTGTGCCCATGCAGTCGTTGCAAGTATGAAGTCTGGTGACTTAAGGACCACAAGCAATCATGTGCAAAGATAAGAGCAAATTTGTTCAAGTAGACTCATTAGGGTAAATTTGGACTCTATTTGGTCCCTTTAAGGATTTTTACACATTCTCTCTCTACAAAATTGGGCTCATGGTGAAATATTTGCAAATCAACTCAGAAGTGAGAGGAGTTTGAAACTTCAAAATCTACTCTTCAAGAACTCTCCAATGATATATAGCATGATGGAAAAATTTGCATATTCAAGAAGTCTCCAAATTTAGTGATGACATGGCACATTACACATTATTAGTAATGTGCCATGCCATCACCAAATTTGGGGACTTTTTGAATATGCAAAATTTCCCATCATGCTATATATCATTGGAAAGGCCTTGAAGAGTAATATCCGAAATCCACTCACCTCTGAGTTAATTTGCAAATATTTCATCATGAGCCCATTTTTGTAGAGAGAGAATGTGTACAAATCCTGAAAGGGCCCAGTTTGAATCCAAATTTCCCCTGATGCCACAAAGATATGGACAAACCAAAGGGACACATTTATGCTACCAAAGCATTGTGAGTAGGTCATCTTCAAGGTTGACCTAAGAGATCATACCTAGTTGTTTGTAATCCAAATTGATCCACACTTTAAACAAATATTTGAAGATATGGAAATATCAGATGAAGTAGAGGTTGAGGAACCTCGTGTCAAGAAGCACAAGAAACATATGTTCCACGAGAACACTCACGGGAACACGGATTATGGAAGGAGGTTGGAAGCAATTAATGCGAGAGAGCGGGATTGTAGCCATGGGAACATAAAGACGCACATAATTTTTGGATATTTTTGTGCTGAAGTGCAATGTAAATCGTTTTAGGCCAATGTGGGTTCTAAATGAGAGTTCTAAGTGTATTAAGCAAGGCTCACTTATGGGGTTGTCTACCCATGTGTGAAAGAGGCCTAGGGTTATGGTTAGTGACATCTCTATAAAAGAGATGTTAGCTAAAAAAAGAGGACGTTCTTGGCCATTCTCATAAGCTATTGAGTGAAGCTCTTGAGCTCTCAAGCTATGGCAACTCTCTAACTCTCTCTATTGTACTCTAATGAGCATCAAGCTCCAATGAATATAGCTCCACTTCTTTCTCTTAATCTGTTTTAGCATCATTGAAGTAGATTAATCTATGATTAGTTGAATGCTTCTTTCTTTCTCTTGTGTATGCAGGCTTGTAGTGTGTGTGTGTGTGTGTAGTCTCCATTGATGCAAGCTCTTGCCCACTTCATTGGCAATGAGTTATTCATGGTGGATAGACTCTCTCTATGAGCTTGTGGGTTTGTGAATGTTACATTCTATGCTTGCTTAAGATTGTGGGTTAGTAGATGCACGCTTATGGGTTTGCTCGCATTAGGAAAAGCTAAGATTTACTCAATGTTTGAATGGGATTAAGAGATTGCCATGCATTACTTGTTCTCTTTATTAGTGTAGTGGATTTAAGGGATTGAGAGATTGATTGAGGTGCTGAATGGTTTAATCGTCAAGTGGTGGTTCGTGTATGTGAGCTCTCCCGCAAGGGATAAGCCTTTATGCACTAATCGGGTCGAGTCCTTGGATCGACATTGTGTTTCTCAACACATTTGTTGATCGGTAGTACTCTATGAGCACAATATTGCACGGTGGAACCGCTCTTCAATGGCGCCGCTGCCGAGGAACGAGTGCCTACATTAGTTGAGAAGCATACACACACTACCACTCCTTGTTAAGCTCCAATCGGTTGCAAAACCATTGGATAGGACAGCAGGCTTTAGGACTAATTTTGGTATTTATTTAAGACTAATCTTTTGTTAAATTCTCTTTATTGTCTTGCAATTTGAGTGCGATTGGCTAGCTACGCCTCTCCCTTGAGGTCAGGACAAGGATTCAACACACGGGAAGGATTGGAGGTAGGCGCTAAACCTACCAATTTCAATTTGTGTGCGAAAGAGAGAGACCTGATTTGCATTTTTGTCATTCTGTTTGAGGATAATTTTTGCTGTCTGAGGTTAATTTTTACAGTTTCAATTTTCTACATGTTCGTTTTATTTTCTGTTCTTAGCTTAGTTTTCTGCATCTTTAATTTTGTGCATTTTAGTTCTCTGTTAAACCTGCACCTGTAGAGAAACTGAAATCTGTACACACTTGTAGAGAAACTGAAATTTGTGCATTTCGAATTCCCTGCAAATCTCACAGCTGCACACTCATTGAGTTCCCTGCCACACGCATTGAATTCGCTGCAAATCTCACAGCTGCACACGCATTGAGTTCACTGAACACGTATTGAGCACGCACTTCAAAAAAAGAAAAAAATAATAATAAAAGAAGGCGGCTGTGCATGAATAGCGCACCGTGCAGAGAGACCCACACACCGCACCATAAAGACCGCCACCGGATAAAGGGGTGCAAAAAAAAAAAGCCGCCACCGCACCGCACCGGATAAAGGAATCTGAAAAATTTTCCAATGTCTAGTGCAAAAAATTCGGAGGTTTTCTAACTTTTCGAGAGGAGTTAGAAAACACCCATCGTCGAAATTTTGGTCCCGGAACCATTTTCCCATAGTGAGTTTATTATGGAAAACTGGTAAATTTTAGGCGATTTTTTATCCTGAAAAATACGCTATTTTTTTGGCCTAATGTGTTCGAGGGGGTTCAAAATGGGTTCTGGCAAAGTTTGAGCCAACTTGAAAATTTTTGGATTTTTTTGAATTTTTTTTTTTAAAAAAAAACCAATCTTAAAATTTGACCTTATGTACTTGCGGTCGGGACGTCATATAGACACTACCATAGGGTCTAGGGCACCTTCTAGAGTGCCTACACAGGAAAGTGGGACCCAATCGATAGGAAATTTGGCAGATATTGCTGAAACCTTTTCCGAATCCCAATCTGATACCCTTTCCAAGACAACTAGCTCATTGTCTATGGATAATCTACGGCCGTCAAATAGTCATCCCTTAGCCCCAAATAGGACACCCACAAGATATTTTAATCCATTTGAAGCTGACATCATGGGGTTACCAACTTACCACAATGTGAGACTTCAATATGTCTACACGAATGCTCAAGGAGTTGAGATCTTTAGGGATCCACAACAACGGTATCTCGTTAAGATTGTAGACTTTTTCTCAGAGCTTGATAGAGCACCTCTAGTCAATGACCAGGGTAACATGTACATGGGTGGAGATGGTGTTCGCTACGAAGTCACCTATCATCCAGAGAATGTAGACAAATTAGGAGGACTCTCTAAGAGTGAGCTCCTAGACTTATCGAAGCCTTTCGGAGCAAGGGAGTCTAGAGATGATTGGCTCATTGAGCCGGACATGCCTGGACCATCCAATGCCCAGTCCTCAAAGCCATCCATAGAGCCATCCATAGATGATTTACTTTTTGTAGATCTAAATTTGGAAAGGGACAGGAAAGGCAAGAGCAAAATGGATCAGGGGGCTGAGAACCAATGGGAGTTTGTACGACAAATTCCAGTGACAAAGGTCTTTCAGGATGACCCACTTTAAGAGGTCTATAAGGACTCTTTAGAAGGATATTATGCCACAACGCGATCTCCAGAGCTAGATCTTCCTCTAGCACTTGTGGTAGTAGTCAAGAAGCTTGCAGCATACAAGAACCGAATCGTTGATAAATGGGCCAATGAATACCAAACCTTAGATTGGAAGGAGATTCGTGAGCTCACGTGGAGAGGACAACCATTATTCATGGAAGTGTTCTCAACTAATACAGCTAAACCAGGAGTAACAACCTTTCTTGGAGAAACTGTTGCTCCTCCCCTTCGAGAGTTCACTAGAGAGGGACCCTCAACATCAAAGTGGACCATTGCAAGTAGCCCAACTCTAGCACCAAGATATTATCCTACACCAAAAGTGCGACCACAGATCACACCACAACAACGTTTCTCTCACTACGACAACTGGAGGGTAGGGGAGCCAACTCGGCCTCCCATAAATGCACCTCTTGAAATGCGGGTAACAAGATCTTTAGAGGGGGTTGGTGAGGCAAGTAATAGGGAACCCACACCAATTTGGGATGCATATGGACCACCTTACCAAAGAGAGGGACCATTGAGAGTGAGAGGCCGTATGCCCAATGATGAGTATTCAAGACGAGTAAGGCCATCAACTCTTCAGAAACTGGTAAAGAAGTACGAAGGGTCGAGAGATCCATATGACCATGTAGCAGCATTTAGGCAAGCAGTTCGAGTTGAGCAAGTGACTGACAAGCATACGCAAATTGAAGGATTTGGGCTCACTCTTGAGGGAAAGGCCCTTGCTTGGTTTCAGGCACACTAGAGGCTTCAGACAAATCTTCTTTACGAGTTTTGGAAGAGAGATTCATTGCTTCTTTTTCCTTGATGGGGATTCAGCATGACACAGTAGCAAACATCTACTCTTTCAAGCAAGGCGAGACTGAGAGTGTTAGCGACTGTGTAAATAGGATGAAGCCGTATGCGAGGTGAAAAAAAAGAAAAAAGACCACTGCCTCTATAGCCCTTCACCTCCCAAACTTGGATACAACAACATGAACGGGGGCACCACCAGCCACCACCGGCTGGAACACTTCTCACTCTTCACCACACCACCCACGCCAGAAAGATAGCACAAAACAGGGGCACCATAGACCAAGGTAAACACCCAGCAATATATTCCAAATCAACACACCATACAAGCTTCTCCCGACACACAGAAGCCTTACTCACACAACTTACAAACACTCAGGCCTAGATTTACTGCCAAGGGAATCCTACCACGGCCACACCACCTCAGGAATTGCAACCTTGCGTCTGACGACCAAGCCTTTGCAACCACAAACACATCAACACTCTGACCTGTCACTACCGAGGATACACCACATCCTCAATCACCATGAACCTCTCGCCTGCGTGCTGTGCCAACCACACTAGAAAGAACCCGGCCACTCACTCTTCAGAGGGCGCCCCACCAGCTAACCCTCAACTCTCTCTGCAGCCCATCACTTCTGTATGTGTCGGCAGCAGTTACCCAAACATCTCTTTCTCTGTGCTGATCCTGTGCCAGCCTCACAACAAACCCAAGCACCACCTGCCCCTTGAACCCCTGTCTTTGACGTGCTATCAGCCCCACCAGCCTCTGCACGATCCTTTTTACGGCCACACGTGCCCTCTTCACGGCTCCCTCTTTGCCACCCTGTCTTCAGCTATTCGCCCAGCTTCTGCTCCTCTTTGTTTGCAGACGGTCATCACCTTTACTAAGCGCCCTGGCTGCTCTGTGCCTTCCTTACCTCCACTCTGTTTTCGCCTCTGCCCACCTGTCTCACAACCAGCCCCAGAGTCTCCTTGGCGACCACGCTTACCCGCCAACCTTTTCCATGTACAAGGCGGCAACCCCTTTTCCGTTGGCTCTCCTCTCCCACACACGGCTGCACTCCATGCTCCCCAGAGCATCTTCTCTTCCACAAGGCAGCCACGCTCTTCACCAGCACGCTCCCCAGCGCCTCTGCAAGGCGATTCTTCCTCGACCCTCACACTCTGGCGGCCAACTTCTCAGTGCCTTCAACCTATGCCACGCTAACTCCCACACGGCGGCCCTCCTGCACCTACCTGTGTTATCACCTCAAGGGCGACCTCCCCTGCTGTGCGTGCCTGTCGAGTCCCAGAGCCTGCAGCTCTCCCGAGAGCTCCTCTTACGGGCCCCTCCACACTATCACCAGCCTATCGCCTTTAACGCCAGCAGCTCGCCCTGCATACCCAAAACCAAGGCGGCTTCCTCTCTAGTCGCCACCCTTGTCTTCTTTGCCAGCCTCTCGCTGCTCCAGTCACCGCCAAGGCTTCCACGTCGGCCCTCTAGTTGAAAAGATGCAGGGGGGAAGAGAGCTTGAGCTCTTGCAAGCACACACACACACTCACAAAACCCTAATAGAGAACACACAAGGTGAGAGGCTGAAAATCTTCTTCTTCTCTACTCAACACTCAACACACCATATACAAGATAAGAGTACACACAATATGAAAGGTACTCAACCAATACATACACGGGTTCTCTATAGTGTGAACCCGACTAAATGAGCTGGCGCTATAACTATGCCAGTCTCTAGAGTGGCTGTCACACAGCCTGTCATCCCACTGGCCGCATATCACCCAAGATCTCACCAACCATGCCAGTGGTGTAAGTGCGGGGCCTATCCCCCAGGCGGGTCATCAGTGTCCACCGCCTCACTAGAGCTCGATATCTCAACACTCCCCCTCGAGCTCAACTCCATCTCATGTACACCAAGCAAAGCCCTGAATCTGCGGAGCTTCTCTGTACCCAATGCTTTGGTGAAGATGTCAGCTACCTGATCCTCTGTGCTGACATAAACAAGGTCAAGGTCTCCTGCCAAGACCTTCTCTCTGAGGAAGTGGTAGTGGACCTCTATGTGCTTCGTACGAGCATGAAAGACTGGGTTCCTAGCCAACTGTATACTGCTAATGTTGTCACACAAAATGACAACTTGTCTATCCACTGATAGACCCAAATCTCCAAGTAGCTTCCTCAACCAAGCTACCTCACATGCTGCCATAGCAGCTCCTCTGTACTCGGCCTCTGTACTCGATAGAGCAACCGTAGGCTGCTTCTTGCTGCTCCAAGTCACAGCAGCACTCCCCAAAGAAAACATGAATCCACTGGTAGATCTTCTGTCTGAGATACTACCAGCCCAATCAGCATCTGTGTACCCATATACACATATCTCTGTCCCAGTCTCATAGAATAGTCCACAATGCAAAGTAGACCTCACATACCTCAGTATGCGTCTCACTGCATCCAAATGCGGTTTCCGTGGAACCTGCATAAACTGACTCACCAACCCAACAGCATAGCTCAAATCTGGTCTGGTGATCGTCATGTAAATCAAGCTTCCTACTATGCTCCTATACATAGTAGGATCCTCCAAGATCTCTCCTGAATCTGCACTCAACTTGCCATTCTGATCCAATGGCACAGAAATAGGCTTACAGCCTGTCATACCATACTTGGACAACATGTCCAAGCCATACTGTCTCTGCAGTAATCCAATACCATGTGGTGACCTAATCACCTCAATGCCCAAGAAATATCTGAGCTCCCCCAGATCCTTCATCTCGAACTTCTGTCTAAGCAAGATCTTTACATCAAAGATCTCTGCATCATGGTCCCCCGTAATGATCAAGTCATCTACATAGATGACAACAAGCACAACTCCTCTATCACCATGTCTCACATACAATGAGAAATCTGCATTGGCTACGTGAAAGCCAATAGTGACAAGATATTCAGAAATCTTGTCAGACCATGCTCTTGGTGCTTGCTTTAAGCCATACAAGGCTTTCTTCAACCTGCAAACATGCTCAGGGTGACCCACATCCTCATATCCAGGTGGCTGCAACATATACACCTCTTCTTGCAAATCCCCATGCAGGAATGCATTCTTTACATCCATCTGATGTAAAGACCATTGTTTTGACGCAGCCACTGCTATCACAACTCTCACCGTTGCCATCTTGGCAACTGGGCTGAAAGTTTCCTCATAATCAATCCCATATGTCTGCGCATATCCTTTGGCTACCAATCTAGCCTTGTACCTGTTTATGCTTCCATCACTGTTATGTTTAACTTTATACACCCACTTGCATCCAATGGCTTTCTTGCCTTCTGGCAATCGCACTAAATCCCAAGTTTCATTTCCATATAGTGCATCCATCTCCTCATCCATAGCTTTCTCCCAACACACATTTCCAACAGCCTCATCAATGCATGTGGGCTCAACAACCTGCACAACCTTTGCCATATATGCATAGTGATGTGCCACATAACCATCATAAGTAAACCTCTGCACAGGGTTCTTCACTCTCCCTGATCTTCGCAGCTTTTCATTCATGGCTTCCATAGCCTTCTTTACACCAGGTGTTCTCATAGCTGGGATCCCAAGCTCCTCATCAAGACTCATATCTGAGCCACTAGACTCTCCATCAACATGAGAATGCCCTGCAGAAATGTCAGGCATACCAAGGGGCTCAACCACTTTCTCTTTTCCTTTTTGTGATGTACTAATCACATTTGCAGGACTGGTATTATGACGCAGCCTGCCACTCCATGGTCTATCAACAGACCCACTAGATGAGGACTCTCCTGGTCCACTCAAAGACTGTGATTGCTGACCAGCATTCTGTGCAACCACACTTCCACTCAAATCAGCCCCAACAGCTTCTTTTTCAGCAGCATACCAGCTGCTCATCTCATCAAAGACAACATCCCTGCTTACCCTCAACTCACGTGTAGCAGGGTTATAACACCTGTATCCCTTTTGCTCAAGGGAATATCCAATAAACACACATTTTTCAGCTTTCGGATCCAGCTTGGTTCTCAGCTCATCTGGCACATGCACATATGCAATGCATCCAAAAACTTTCAGATGAGATAAATCTGGTTTTCTGCCAGTAAACCTCTCTTCTGGAGTTACATCATGTATGGCTGCAGTTGGAGTCCTGTTCATGATGTATACTGCTATAGAAACAGCCTCAGCCCAATAGCAATGCGGCATATTCTTCTCTTCCATCAATGCTCGCGCAATCTCAGCAATGTGCCTGTTTTTCCGCTCAGCAACTCCATTTTGCTGCGGAGTATATCTGCATGTGAACTGTCTCCGAATACCATTCTTCTTCAAGAATTCAGAGAACTCATTGGAGAAGTACTCTCCCCCTCCATCTGACCTTAGGCACTTTACATATTTCCCTGTTTGCTTTTCAACCAAAAACCTGAAATTCTGAAAGTGAGTGAATACCTCACTCTTCTCCTTCATGAAATATACCCACACTTTCCTTGTGTGGTCATCAATGAAAGTGACATAGTACCTGCAGCCTCCCATAGAAACGGTCTTCGTAGGACCCCATACATCTGAATGCACAACATCTAGTGCATTTCTGCTCACATATCTGTTACGTGGAAACACATGCTTTGTTTGCTTCCCAAATTGGCATGCTTCACAGATTTTCTGCATACCTTCCACTTTAAATTTTGGCAGCCCTGTCACAATTCCTTTTGTCTGCATAGACTTCAATCTCTGCACATTTACATGTCCAATTCTTTTATGCCATATGTCTGTGTCTGCAACAACTCCTGAACCATTTGCAAACATCGCAGCACTCATTTCAGGCATGTCTACATTCAACGTAAACATTCTGCCCACTCTGTTGCCTTTTGCAACCAACCTGCACTTGTCTTTGAAATCTTCAACATAACACCCATCAGGGTTAAACCGAACCTGCAAACCCTGCTCAATCATCTGGCCAACTGAAACCAGATTCTTTGTTATGTTTGGTACATGAAGTACATCTGCAAGGTACTTCACTTTGCCATCCTGCATAGACAATGGCACATCTCCAACGTGGGCAATTGGATGAGCAGTGTCATCCCCTGTTTCCACAAAACCTGGTCTTTCCGGGTTTTTCATCTCCTTGAACCACTCCCCATGACTCGTCATGTGGTTCGAAGCGCCTGAATCCACATACCATACATTATCTTTTTGTGCTGCATCAACATTTTCAGACATGGCATTCACAACATGCTGCATAACAAACAACCTTTCATTATCCTCATTATTTCTGCTTGAGGATGCATAGTTGTTTTGCTGCACTTTCCCATTTTGCATGTCAGCCTGCTTCTTATAACATTCTGACTGCACATGTCCTGGCTTACCACAATAGTAGCATTCACGTGCATCATTATATTGCCTCTGCCAATTTCCACGGCCTCTTTGACTCCCCCTGCCTCTGAATTTGCCTCTTCCACCTGTGTGTTGTTGTTGTTGTTGTTGATTCTGGGACTGTTGTTGCTGCTGCAGCTGCTGGCCATAATTCTGATTACCTGTTCGGCCACCTCCTTGACCGCGTCCACGGCCTCCTCTACCTCGTCCTCTTCCTGAACTCGTGTAGAAGGCCTGTTGCTCTGAACTGTTTTTACTTTGTGAAGACTGTTGGTCTTCACCCAAGCTCTTCTCTTCGATAATCAGCATAGACACCAAATCTGTAAAGTTGGGAATGTTTTCCCGAGTCTGAATGGACGTCTTGAACGCCTTGTATTGTGGCCCGAGACCACGTAGACAGACTTCCACCTTGTCATCATCATCTACTGACACACCAATAGATGCAAGGGATTCCACAATACCCTTTATCTTCAACGCATAGTCATTCACAGACATGCTCTTTTTCTCCACAGTATGAAGTTCATTCTTCAACTGTATCTTACGTGCCTTGGTGTTTGTTTCATAAAGCTTTACCAAGGTGTCCCACGCCTCCTTGGGGGACTTGGCATCCTGAATGTGCCCAATCATGGTGTCCTGTATACTAATGGATAGCCAATACATAACCTTCCTGGCTCCTTGGTTCCAGTCTTTAAACTCTTTCACATCTGCAGCAGTAGGATTTATGTCCGGTATCTCCGGTGCCTCTTCATGTTCACCTTCTATGTAGTCCCAATAGCCTTTTCCCATCAGGAAATTAGTCAACCTGAACCTCCAAGCATGGAAGTTATTCTTATCCAGCTTCTCAGCCACAATCTGTGTTATGCCATCATTAGACATCTTGTCAAACACACAATTTTACCAGAAACTGCACTCTGGTTTTTCTGCACAAATGCTGTATTTTCTGCACAGCGGTACTGTAGTACTCTCAAATGTCACAACCAGTGACTTCAATGCACATACATACACCCAATGGCAACTGTAGACCTCTTTGCAGCACCCACAGTGTCTGCACAGTCAATCTGTCTTCCTGCAGTTCTTAAAACAGAGTTCTGCAGAGAATCGATGACTTACCCGCAGTGCTCGAAATCGCCTGCTTTCTGAAAAACGGAGGTCCAGACGCGCCCGAAACGCGTTTTCGGCTCAAAAAGTTTAGTCCAAAGGACTGTATAGTTGCCCTATAGCTTTACTCCCGCGAAGAAAGCTCCTCAATCAGAGATCGTTTGCCGGTGCCTCCCGTAGAGCTCCCGACAAGGGTGTAGTCACCAACACAATAGGGAAGAGTAGTGGAAGCTCTCACCCTCGTACCGCTTCCTGTGGTTCTCTTGCTTGCAGCTCAGCCCTTAGCACGAACCAGGCTCTGATACCATGAAAAGATGCAGGGGGGAAGAGAGCTTGAGCTCTTGCAAGCACACACACACACTCACAAAACCCTAATAGAGAACACACAAGGTGAGAGGCTGAAAATCTTCTTCTTCTCTACTCAACACTCAACACACCATATACAAGATAAGAGTACACACAATATGAAAGGTACTCAACCAATACATACACGGGTTCTCTATAGTGTGAACCCGACTAAATGAGCTGGCGCTATAACTATGCCAGTCTCTAGAGTGGCTGTCACACAGCCTGTCATCCCACTGGCCGCATATCACCCAAGATCTCACCAACCATGCCAGTGGTGTAAGTGCGGGGCCTATCCCCCAGGCGGGTCATCAGTGTCCACCGCCTCACTAGAGCTCGATATCTCAACACTAGTCGCTACACCAGCACAACAGCCACGCCTCTGCTCTACGCCCCAAACTTCCCTTGGGTTTGTCCTGCGGCTACGCTAGGGAGCCCCAAAACAAAGCGGCGGCCTCTACTGCTTATTCTCCAGCTTCTAGATTTCCCTTCACGTGCTAGCTGTTGCACTTGCAGCAGCTCTAGCCTCCACGTGGTCATGCTTTTTTGTGGCCATCAGGGATTTAATATTCACATGATCACACGATTTTTTGTGATAATAACACATGTGAACAAGTTATTCACATGTTCTCATGTTACCGTTCACAAAATAACAGGTCACTTGCCATTTGGGAACCCCTTAAAAGCTTGGCTACACATGGGAATAAGCTATTCACATATTCTTATGTTACCATCTTCACATAATAGCAGGTCAGTGGCCACCTAAGAAGATTTTTTATGCCCGACGAAGATAATTTTTTTAGGCCCTTGTGAAAGCTTTGTGAATATAACATGTGATCACAAGATTTTTTGTGTTATTAACATATGTTATTAACATGTTCACATGTTCTCGTTTACGTCAGTGAAATCCCTGGTGGCCATGTTGTAGTGTATTTTATTATTCTTATTTTCCTAAAGCCTCAACGATGGCTACATCACTCTTCATTTCACGCTATGCTCAAGGCTACATTAGCCCCTTTATCTTTATTTGCCCATGTCTCCATACACCTTCAAATACAACTTTTCAATGCCACTTTATTTCTTGGACACGTACACAATCAAAGCCATCGAACAACTGATAGCACCTGCACAGCTAACCTTACTCCGGACAGGCCTGCACAAGCTCAAAACAAATCCATCCACCCTGTACACCTGGCAACGCCTTCCAAACAAAGCTCTTCACACACGCCATGCATCCATATATACACAAGCCCAAAACATCTTTCAGAAAAACGCCTGACACCGTACATTAATCGTTACCCAGAAGATAAGAAGCCCACCCAGAGTCGATTAATTTCTCTCTTCTTAAAAGGACTCAAAAATTCAACACTGCATACACATCTCTATGCAAAGAAGCATACAAATTTCAATGAGTATTGCCATGATGCTATGGATTTCATAGATAACTTCAAATTCCAAGATGGTACTGGCCTTGAGGTGCAACCTAGAGATCAGTGGGGTGATGACCAAAGTTCAGGTTCTGGCGCACTAGAAAGTCCAGACCAGATAGCTAACCTAGTGCTAAGGAGATTGGGACAAACCTATCACCCACCCATGCAGCCACAACAACAGCAGTAAATGAGGAGTGTACTACCTGCAGGTCCTCATCTTTGTGGAGCATGTGGCGGTAACCATAAAACCGAAGAATGTAATACCTTTTCTCCTCTAGTCACAAACCAACCCACAAAGAAGTGGTGCCAGGCCTGTGCTTGGAATTATACCCACACCACACATGAATGTACTCACATTGCCAGAATGAGACAAGAGCGTGAGCAGCAAAGGGGTGCAGTGGCTCCACAAATGCATCAACAGTATACTAATTTTGAACGTAAGCCACCGATGGCACAAGAGCAAGCACGACCTGTACTTGGAGCTCAACCTCCTGCTCCTCGGACTGCTCCTGTGAGGTTTGTTGACTACGACAATTCAAATATGTGTGGAGACTTGGTAAACCCAAGCTATGTGGAGGAGGAATATGCATCATATTCATCCAAGGAAAATCTCTTAAAAAGTCCCACATATCCAAGCCAAGCACTGGAGCCTCAACCGGGGGATTAAAATTCTTTGATGTTGCTAGGCGGCTACCAACCTAGGACTCCAGGCCCCTCATGTCAATGGCAGCAAAGGAAAGTAGAAGCCAAACTAATGGGACCCTGTTATGAGTGCGGAGAAGCCCATTGGGCTCAAGATTGTCCACATCGCCAAAGGCAAGCAGCTCGATCCAATACAACAGTACCTCAGTTTCCACCAATTGAAAGATATTGTCTAGGGTGTTGTGTAGAACACTTTCCAAAGGATTGTTTGCTGAAACCACATGAGGAAGGCACCTCCCAACCAAAGGTCTCACTCAACTTTGTAGAGGCAATACCATCGCCACCTTCATCAGAGAAAGAGGATGTCGTGCCACTTAGAGTCATGACTAGATCACAGACATGAAATGCCGAAATGCAGACTGATGAGACACCTCGAACTAGGGATGCAAAGGCAAATCTAGTGGACAAGACCCTACATTCCAATAGAAAAAGGACCACTAGGAGGAAAAAGAACCGCAACAAGCAAACTAAGAGTGCATCCACTAGTTCTCAAGAATTCTCTAAACAAAACATGAAGGATCAAGCTTTTATATCCCAAGAAGTGCATGAGGAGCATCAACCTCAACCTGGGCCTATTGCTAAACAAGATGAGGCTACTACAACCGCCGAGGATAGTCAGGGGGTTTTGTTTTTGTGGATAAGGTGAACCGGACTCTCGATGCCATCATTGATGCTCATAGAAGTCGCATTGCAGCTTTATTTGAGCTACCCAAGAAGCTTCAAGAATACCCAAACCCTCGTGAGGAGAAGATCAATCTACCTCTACATCAACAACTCATTAGGGAAGCTCAATCAATACTTGAGGGCCCACCTCCACCTATCCCTTAGGACCCCACCTCTCTTAAGCCAACATTAGAAACCATACCAGAAGTGTCATCAAGTTGGGAAATGAAAAGTGAGCTGATCTCACAAGCTCATAGCGAGAAGTCTGCACCAATTGACACCCCATTGAAAGAAGGCATTCTGCCACCACCTCGTCTTGCCTTCCCATGCAATGATGAAGTTATTGATGCTAACGAGGACATGGCAAATGAGATGTGAGCAGTTCATGAGAAAGTTAATGAGAATATGTCCTCTATTATTTCACCTCCATTCCCTGAAGTGGATTTTACCAGGGGCACAGAAAACAACTTTAGACACCCAAGCATCCAGGATGAAGTTTAAACAATTGTTTCTCCTAGAAGTAAGCATACAATGAGAACCTTACCATCTTATTTGGGAGAATATGAGAACTGTTCTCAAACCTTACCATCTTATTTGGAAGAATATGAGAACTGTTCTCAAACCTTGAGGATACCCTCCATGCATAGAAGGTTGACAAAGGAGATGAATATGGGTATCGTGCAAGCTATTTTGTCAGCACCAGTGGCTTGTACCTTACCTTTGCTTTACGGCGTACCTTTCCTTCGCATCACTCGCTACATGACTGACCACTCTTTGCTAGAAGCATGAATACTTAATTAAAATGAAATGCCAATTATGCCAAAAAAACTGAGTGATGGTACTATTAATACCTACAAAGTATGTGTGGAAAGCATCCTAGCCACCTCTTCCAAGATGAGAGCTTCCTATGCTCTCCATTTGCTTTGCTCCTCGAATTACTTATACCTACGGGGATTTGCATTCTGCTTTCTGCACTCGTCATCCCAAATCTCTTGTGTACAATGCCAAGGCTTTTCTCCCCCTATCTTTACCTTATGTGTGTGATGTCTGTTGAACCAACGTGAGAGAGAGAGAGAGACACATCATATGCATCCCCAAAGGTGTGTGGAATACACACAATAGATGAGTATATATAGAGGAGATCCTAGGGCTATATATATAGAGACATTCTATATATAGCCAACACCCCCGCTCAAAGAAGGGTCTCTAACTGTGGATGAAAAAACCCTTGGGGGCTCAAGGGAAAAACCCACAGCTCTATATACACCTACCGCTATATTAAATTATTTTATAGTTACAAAGTATTATTCAAAGGAGCTACATCACTCCCATATATACAATAGCCATGAAGGCTGCGAAGGAGCTACATCACTCCCATATATACAATAGCCATGAAGGAGCTACATCACTCCCATATATACTTCATCACTCTTATGTGTACAATAGCCAAACGAAGGCTTTGAAGGTCATCCATTTTCATGTTGTCTTGATCCATTCATGTAGGTTGGGTGCGAGTCTATCTTCGTGGGGTGACGATGCCAAATAATATTTTTGTAGTCTCTTCTCTATATTGAAGCTCAGCAATATCCAAATACAATCCTGATCCATAAACCCTGTAATATGGAAGAAGTCTCCATAACAAATGGAAAACCATAATTTTGTTATAGAAATATGAGATGTACACGAAAAGATGTACATAAAGAAATAGACATAAAGGTATCTATTATATGGTTGCTTAGGAATATAGTCCATCCGCAAGGATATGCATGGCAATGTCAACTTGTGGAAGATCATCCAATCAATGGCAAATGAACTAGATTTGGTAAGGGAATCTGGTTACTTGGAGAAGTTGACTTGGAAGATTGACCTGTCACTAAAATAGAAAATGACACTCATTCTAGTTAGTAAGGATATCATGGAAAGCTAGAATCATATCTTTGCCATGGGAAAAATCTATGACATAAGGTCAAACCTCCAATATTATGAGTCAAGATAATGAGACAACTATAACTTGGATCAAACCTCCAAGATGACATGATATGAAAGTAAACCTCATAAGATGACAAGATGAGAAATCAAACCTCTTACGTCCATAGGTAGGATAACCAGACATGATGTAAAAACGAACCTCTGACATGAAACAATAATTAGGATGTAGACACCTCTGACAGGATGAAAAAGCAAACCTCTGACATGATGTACTTGAAAGTAAACCTCATAAGATGATAGGCCGAGAAATCAAACGTGTGACATTCACAATCAGGATAGTAAACCTCTTAAGATGACGGAACAAGAAATCAAACCTTTGACATCCACAAGCAACATGTAGTCAAGATGACATGACGTGAACATAAACCTCATGGCTATATATATAGAATGTCTCTATATATATAGCCAACAATGTCATCGTGCCTCCAGAGCTTCATTATATCCACCATGTGATCTTTAATCCATCTAGGATGGACCTCTTCACTACCTGGTGCTAGCATAAACTCACTCTTGATTTGATTGATGACTTGATCCTTCTTTGCGCCGTCTCATTTACGCCATGTAGTTATCAAGTCATGGGCAAACACTATATGGCATAACTTGTGGGAATTAAGACTTCATCTTGTTGCCAACATCATTGAGGACCACATTTCTGTCTGCTGCTTTGTATCAAGAACGAGCCAGATTGGGGGTACATGGGTTTGTGTTGAAGCGGTGGGATGAGCGTGAGTGTGGTGTCCCCTCACAATTGGCAATGGGTGGTTGTTCATGCTGAGGGAAAAGCATCTATACGACTAGAAGTAGTCGAGCGAGCTGTGGGCGAGGTTTGTGTGACGTGCCTTGGGTGTTTGGGGGCATGGCTTATGTGGTGGTGGGCTGTGATGGCTATGCAGAAGTGCCAACGCCTCCCCCAAAGTAGGCTTCAGCCATAGCCCTTTACTCAGGGTTTGTTTTTGAGATGAAATGAGGAAACTAGCTTGGGGACATTGCTTGTGGTGTAGGCATGGTGGTGGAGCGATTGGGGTTGTATGCGGGTGTGTCGTTTGTTGTGCACTCCATGGTCTACATGCATACCATCACAACATGCCCATGCTTATGGGTTTTCCCAATGACATTTCCATGCTTATGCCATGACTCTAATAAGGAGAGGAGCATGGGCAACATCAAAAGCAAGAAGATTCTTAAAAAAAACCAAAGACAATGAGATTAGGGCAATTACCGGGAGAGATTGTAAGCTAATTGGAGTCTTAAGGGAGGCCTTGAGTGGAGAGACCAAGATAAATCTTGTGCCTCAAGAGAAAATGATTGAAAACCTACAAAACAAACACAAACAAGACATATTAGAAAAACAATGAAATCACACACACACCCCACACCACACACACATATAATCAAAAGAAAAGACAAAGAGATCAAAAGCAAGGCCTACCTAGAGTTGTAAAGATTTAGGGTCTGGATGAGCCTACAAAACAAAAAAAACACAGCATGTTAGCTAATTTTGAAAGACCACACACACCCCACACCACACAGACATATAATCAAAAGCAAGGGCAAATAAATCAAAAGCAAGGGAAAAGGAGAAGGGCAACCTAGATTTTCAAAGGTTTGGGGTTTGCACCATGAGACCAATTAGAAGCTGCAAAACAAACAAAAAAACACCATGTTAGCAATGCAGAAAGCCCACACAAATACACAAATCAGAAGCAAGAAAGAGTTGAGGGAAGGCCTTAGGTTTAGAATTTTGGGATGGTGGAGGTGAGAGGAGAGAACTTTCAGAAATTTGGATGAGAAAAGAACCTACAAAATTGTCAAAAACGCTATAAGTGAGGCATCGCGGTTCAGTTCAAAAATTCCCAAAGTCGAAATAGACATCGAAATAAGCATCAAAAGGTGTAAGAAAAACATCAAAATTTGACTTGTGCTTTCAATGCTTATTTCGACGTTTATTTTGAAGCCCGATTGAGTTCACTTTTTCATGCAAATTCTCATTCAATATTTGAATTTTTTGGCAGCCTGACACCTTTTCATTAGAAATTAGAATATACCGTTTAGGCCATGCATGAACTATAAAAGAAGCTCCACCTCCCCCTCATTTAAACCCAAATTCACATGTGTATTCAACATACATGGATCGCGTGAGTAATATGAACCTTTCAAAAAATTTCAATTTAGAGGAGAAAATGTTGTGCCCATGCAGTCGTTGCAAGTATGAAGTCTGGTGACTTAAGGACCACAAGCAATCATGTGCAAAGATAAGAGCAAATTTGTTCAAGTAGACTCATTAGGGAAAATTTGGACTCTATTTGGTCCCTTTAAGGATTTTTACACATTCTCTCTCTACAAAATTGGGCTCATGGTGAAATATTTGCAAATCAACTCAAAAGTGAGAGGAGTTTGAAACTTCAAAATCTACTCTTCAAGAACTCTCCAATGATATATAGCATGATGGAAAAATTTGCATATTCAAGAAGTCTCCAAATTTAGTGATGACATGGCACGTTACACATTATTAGTAACGTGCCATGCCATCACCAAATTTGGGGACTTCTTGAATATGCAAAATTTCCCATCATGCTATGTATCATTGGAAAGGCCTTGAAGAGTAATATCCGAAATCCACTCACCTCTGAGTTAATTTGCAAATATTTCATCATGAGCCCATTTTTGTAGAGAGGGAATGTGTACAAATCCTTAAAGGGCCCAGTTTGAATCCAAATTTCCCCTGATGCCACAAAGATATGGACAAACCAAAGGGACACATTTATGCTACCAGAGCATTGTGAGTAGGTCATCTTCAAGGTGGACCTAAGAGATCATACCTAGTTGTTTGTAATCCAAATTGATCCACACTTTAAACAAATATTTGAAGATATGGAAATATCAGATGAAGTAGAGGTTGAGGAACCTCGTCAAGAAGCACAAGAAACATATGTTCCATGGGAACACTCAGGGGAACACGGATTATGGAAGGAGGTCGGAAGCAATTAATGCGAGAAAGCGGGATTGTAGCCATGGGAACATATAGACGCACATAATTTTTTCATATTTTTGTGCTGAAGTGCAATGTAAATCGTTTTAGGCCAATGTGGGTTCTAAATGAGAGTTCTAAGTGTATTAACACTAGTTTGGTACCAAAACAGGACACTTGAGTGTCCTTTTTTGGGGGTTGCGAAAAAAAAATCAAACTCCTAATGTAGGCGTTAAAAACCAAAATGCTTCATTGGGTATGTAGAACATAACCCTATGCTTATGTAAAAAATGCTAAACATATAAAATGCCTTTTTATTTGGAAGTACATAAGCAACAAAGTAGCATATGTCTTAAAAATGAACATTTTTCAGGATTTTTCCAAATATGCAAGCATCATTCTCTCAAACAAAAAATCCAATGATATCAATAACATTTTTCCCAAGATATTTTGATAGCATACATCAGTCCAAGGAGGTAGAAGTTCACCAAAAAAATCATTTTCCTTTCCTAGAATTTTTTCCAAAAAAGTTGTATAAAATCAGCAAAAGTAACGCGTATTATCAAAACTCAATCACGCCACTAAAAAAAATTGTAGCCCTATCAATGAGAATGTTGATTATTGGTTTTCATGCTTGAGATGAGATAAATAAGCCATAATTTGATGTGTATGACACTAACTTAGCCTCCACTTAAGTAGGTTCTTATCGCCTAGTTCTAAAAAAACTGTAAAAAATAAAAATACAAAATTTGATCATCTTTTTTCAAAAACTAATCATAACTATGCTTGCACAAGTAGTATACACCTATAGTTACAACAAATAATGCACTTACACAGCTTTCTCCTTTGATGAAAATCAAAATTAGGCTCATAATTAGATATTTTACGTATTAAAAACAGGTTGCGCAAAAGGCCATGTATGAGAAGAGGCCCAAAAAGTGGCTCTAAAGTTTTGGAAAATTCAAAACAAAGTAGTATTTACCCTATATAACATGGGTGTACCTCAAGTTTTACATTATTAGCTTGCATATGGAAGGAGAAAAATTCATGCTCCACCTGTATAAAAAACATCATTTCAATATTAGAGAGTCAAAAATTTATCCAATAATTATCGTTTGATGATTCCAAGATTTAGTTTACATCATGGGCTTTCCATCAAGCCAAGTTTCATGATCAAACTATGTCCCTTCTAAAAGTTATGTACAAATTACTACTATTTTGAAAACAGCAAAAATCATGCGTTTTATCAGTATGTGTCTAAGAAAATTAAAATATTGCCTTGCAAAAGCTAAGAAAAGTGCAATTTTAAAAATCTCAATTTTTTTTTTGGGTCTTGAGGAACATCTGTGGATGTTAAGCATTTCAAAACACTTAATAGATTGCCCACAAAAATTCAAGAAAAATGCTAACTTTCAGGACACTTTAGTGTCCTCAGGACACTTTAGTGTCCAATTACAGAACTAGTGTTAAGCAAGGCTCACTTATGGGGTTGTCTGCCCATGTGTGAAAGAGGCCTAGGGTTATGGTTAGTGACAGCTCTATAAAAGAGATGTTAAGAAAGAGGACGTTTTTGGCCATTCTCATAAGCTATTGAGTGAGGCTATTGAGCTCTCAAGCTATGGCAACTCTCTAACTCTCTCTATTGTACTCTAATGAGCATCAAGCTCCAATGAGTATAGCTCCACTTCTTTCTCTTAATCTGTTTTAGCATCATTGAAGTAGATTAATCTATGATTAGTTGAATGCTTCTTTCTTTCGCTTGTGTATGCATGCTTGTAGTGTGTGTGTGTGTGTAGTCTCCATTGATGCAAGCTCTTGCCCACTTCATTGGCAATGAGTTATTCATGGATAGACTCTCTCTATGAGCTTGTGGGTTTGTGAATGTTACATTCTATGCTTGCTTAAGATTGTGGGTTAGTAGATGCACGCTTATGGGTTTGCTCGCATTAGGGAAAGCTAAGATTTGAATGGGATTAAGAGATTGCCATGCATTGCTTGTTCTCTTGATTAGTGTAGTGGATTTAAGGGATTGAGAGATTGATTGAGGTGTTGAATGGTTGAATCGTCAAGTGGTGGTTTGTGTATGTGAGCTCTCCCGCAAGGGATAAGCCTTTATGCACTAATCGGGTCGAGTCCTCGGATTGACATTGTGTTTCTCAACACATTTGTTGATCAGTAGTACTCTATGAGCACAATATTGCACGGTAGAGAGAACCGCTCTTCAATGGCGCCGCTATCGGGGAACGAGTGCCTACATTAGTTGAGCAGCATACACACACTACCACTCCTTGTTAAGCTCCAATCGGTTGCAAAACTGTTAGAAAGGAGAGCAGGCTTTGGGACTACTTTTGGTATTTATTTAAGACTAATCTTTTGTTAAATTCTCTTTATTGTCTTGCAATTTGAGTACGATTGGCTAGCTACGCCTCTCCCTTGAGGTCAGGACAAGGATTCAACACACGGGAAGGATTGGAGGTAGGCGCTAAACCTACCAATTTCAATTTGTGTGCGAAAGAGAGAGGCCTGATTTGCATTTCTGTCATTCTGTTCGAGGATAATTTTTGCTGTCTGAGGTTAATTCTTACAGTTTCAATTTTCTACATGTTCGTTTTATTTTCTGCTCTTAGCTTAGTTTTCTGCATCTTTAATTTTGTGCATTTTAGTTCTCTATTAAACCTACACCACCTGTAGAGAAACTGAAACCTGTACACACCTGTAGAGAAACTGAAATTTGTGTATTTCGAATTCCCTGCAAATCTCACAGCTGCACACTCATTGAGTTCCCTGCCACACGCATTGAATTCGCTGCAAATCTCACAGCTGCACATGCATTGAGTTCACTGAACACGTATTGAGCACGCACTTCAAAAAAAGAAAAAAATAATAATAAAAGAAGGCGGCTGTGCGTGAATAGCGCACCGCGCGAAAAGACCCACACACCGCACCATAAAGACTGCCACCGCACCGGATAAAGGGGTGCAAAAAAAAAAACCGCCACCGCACTGCACCGGATAAAGGAGTCTGGAAAATTTTTCATTTTCTAGCGCAAAAAATTGGGAGGTTTTCTAACTTTTCGAGAGGAGTTAGAAAACACCCATCGTCGAAATTTTGGTCCCGGAACCATTTTCCCATAGTGAGTTCATTATGGAAAACTGGTAAATTTTAGGCGATTTTTTATCCTGAAAAATACGCTATTTTTTTAGCCTAATGTGTTCGAGGGGGTTCAAAATGGGTTTTGGCAAAGTTTGAGCCAACTTGAAAAATTTTTTATTTTTTTGGAAAAAAAAATTTAAAAATATATTTAAAAAAAACCAATCTTAAAATTTGACCTTATGCACTTGCGGTCGGGACATCATATAGACACTGCCATAGGGTCTAGGGCACCTTCTAGAGTGTCTACGCAGGAAAGTGGGACCCAGTCGATAGGAAATTTGGCAGATATTGCTGAAACCTTTTCCGAATCCCAATCTGATACCCTTTCCAGGACAACTAGCTAATTGTCTATGGACAATCTAGGGCCGTCAAATAGTCATCCCTTAGCCCCAAATAGGACACCCACAAGATATTTTAATCCATTTGAAGCTGACATCATGGGGTTACCAACTTACCACTCAATGTGAGACTTCAATATGTCTACACGAATGCTCAAGGAGTTGAGATCTTTAGGGATCCACAACAACGGTATCTCGTTAAGATTGTAGACTTTTTCTCAGAGCTTGATAGAGCACCTCTAGTCAATGACCAGGGTAACATGTACATGGGTGGAGATGGTGTTTGCTACGAAGTCACCTATCATCGAGAGAATGTAGACAAATTAGGAGGACTGTCTAAGAGTGAGCTCCTAGACTTATGGAAGCCTTCCAGAGCAAGGGAGTCTAGAGATAATTGGCTCATTGAGCCGGACATGCCTGGACCATCCAATGCCTAGTCCTCAAAGCCATCCATAGAGCCATCCATAGATGATTTACTTTTTGTAGATCTAAATTTGGAAAGGGACAGGAAAGGCAAGAGCAAAATGGATCAGGGGGCTGAGAACCAATGGGAGTTTGTACGACAAATTCCAGTGACAAAGGTCTTTCAGGATGACCCACTTCAAGAGGTCTATAAGGACTCTTTAGAAGGATATTATGCCACAACGCGATTGCCAGAGCTAGATCTTCCTCTTGCACTTGTGGTGGTAGTCGAGAGGCTTGCAGAATACAAGAACCGAATCGTTGATAAATGGGCCAATGAATACCGAACCTTAGATTGGAAGGAGATTCGTGAGCTCATGTGGAGAGGACAACCATTATTCATGGAAGTGTTCTCAACTAATACAGCTAAACCAGGAGAGACAGCCTTTCTTGGAGAAACTGTTGCTCCTCCCCTTCGAGAGTTCACTAGAGAGGGACCCTCAACATCAAAGTGGACCACTGCAAGTAGCCCAACTCTAGCACCAAGATATTATCCCACACCAAAAGTGCGACCACAGATCACACCACAACAACGTTTCTCTCACTATGACAATTGGAGGGTAGGGGAGCCAACTCGGCCTCCCATAAATGCACCTCCTGAAATGCGGGTAACAAGATCTTTGGAGGGGGTTGGTGAGGCAAGTAATAGGGGACCCACACCAATTTGGGATGCATATGGACCACCTTACAAAAGAGAGGAACCACTGAGAGTGAGAGGTCGTAGGCCCGATGATGAGTATTCAAGACGAGTAAGGCCATCAACTCTTTAGAAACTGGTAAAGAAGTACGAAGGGTCGGGAGATCCATATGACCATGTAGTAGCATTTAGGCAAGCAGTTCGAGCTGAGCAAGTGACTGACAAGCATACGCAAATTGAAGGATTTGGGCTCACTCTTGAGGGAAAGGCCCTTGCTTGGTTTCAGGCACTAGAGGCTTCAGACAAATCTTCTTGTGACAAGTTTTGGAAGAGAGATTCATTGCTTCTTTTTCCTTGATGGGGATTCAGTATGACACAGTAGTAGCAAACATCTACTCTTTCAAGCAAGGCAAGACTGAGAGTGTTAGCGACTGTGTAAATAGGATGAAGCCGTACATTAATCGTTACCCAGAAGATGAGAAGCCCACCCAGAGTCGATTAGTTTCTCTCTTCTTAAAAGGACTCAAAAATTCAACACTGCACACACATCTCTATGCAAAGAAGCATACAAATTTCAATGAGTGTTGCCATGATGCTATGGATTTCACAGATAACATCAAATTCCAAGATGGTACTGGCCCTGAGGTGCAACCTAGAGATCAGTGGGGTGATGACCAAAGTTCAGGTTCTGGCGCACTAGTAAATCCAGACCAGATAGCTAACCTAGTGCTAAGGAGATTGGGACAAACCTATCGCCCACCCATGCAGCCACAGCAACAACAGTGAATGAGGAGTGTACTACCTATAGGTCCTCATCTTTGTGGAGCATGTGGCGGTAACCATAAAACCAAAGAATGTAATACCTTTTCTCCTCTAGTCACAAACCAACCCACAAAGAAGTGGTGCCACGCCTGTGCTTGGAATTATACCCACACCACACAGGAATGTACTCGCATTGCAAGAATGAGACAAGAGCGTGAGCTAGTGTTAAATGCACCCACGATGCCATCTACTCAGTAGGTTTCACAGATCACGTTGCACGTACTCTTGCAAGTTTCACACATCAAGGAATTTATTACTATACGTTTCGTACATCTTCATCAGTTGCTCCGCTCCCACCTCTCGTTCCACATTCATCACTCAAGAGGTCTGCAGAGCTCTCTCCTTGCTCTAGTCTCCTCTTCCATTGCTTCTTCAGAGCTCTCACTTGGTGTTAAATGTGCCCACCATAGAAGGGAACCTAGTGGCCATCTTTATCAGTTCCTCCCTGCGCAGCTCTTGTTCCACATTCATCTCTCACGAGGGTTTATGAGAGAGTGACAGAGAGAGAATACACAAGTTTTTGATTCCTTCTCTGGTCGGCGCATTTTTTGCAATCCTTTTCAGTATATGTATAGTATTTACATGCAGAATTAACGTATTACCGAGTGTGCTACTAATATGCCCCACAAAAAAATATATAGTATAGTAGTCTTTTTTGTGATCAAAAAACTCAGCAATTAAGTTGGTCTTTTTTGTGATCGCTGATTCTCAAGAAACGTAGTCTTTTTCGTGATCGCATTCCCCATTTTTTCACTTGTACTATTTTAATTTTTCGATTTTGAAAAATCATGCGATATTGAACACACCTGTAACCCTACTATCTTAGTCATATTGTAGCTCAAAAGTCTATGGACTTTCCAAGAAAGCACCTTCTCTAAGTTTTCTTTCTTTTGAAAATAGAGAGAGCGAAGCGGTTGGATTTATATTAAGAATAAAAAAGAGTACCAAAAATACTTTTTTCACCAAAGGAATCATAACTTCTATCATTGAACTAAATGAGCAAAGACCAAATACAAAACTATTCTATGGTTGCTTTGCTAACCGAGTCTCCCATCATCTCTAATATTTCTCATGAACATGCTCTGTATCTCTCACACACAATATTGTCTCTTTATCTCTCTCACTTCTGTATGAAACTATAACTTGTGTTAATCTCACACAAACAACAAAATCTTCCATAAGAGAAAGAGATTAATGCGATAAATATGAAGCATAATACTAAAGTTACTATTTGCAAGTCATCTTACAAAGTCTGCAGGGCAAGATTCTTTGATGATGATCTACTTAGACCCTAAAACTAAGGATGTCATGCACTAGCAAGGGCTCACAATGTAGTAAAGATAATATCTAGACTTTTGATGATCTAAATATGATAGAAAAGGCTATCGGACCCATCTATATCTAGTATCAAAGGTTAATCATATTGTAGGGTTGGTCCACGTCAACCACACCCTAGGATGAGTCTAGATTACCACATCACCTGGCTGGTACAATAATAGAGTAAACTAGAAGTCGTTGGTCTCATCGTGACAACTTTCAAGCTCATCCGAGGTCGTTTGGGCACCATGTAACGTACCCCTAATTTTATCCTATTCAATTAATCATAAAAATTCACAGTATTTCTCAAGCCCTTCTCCTCTTTTCCCTTCACAAGCCTCACAAGCCCTTCTCCTCAAACATGCATAAGCAAGGCCTCACAAGCCCTTCCCCATTTTTTCAGTTGTACTATTTTATTTTCTCAATTTTGAAAACTCATGTGAAATTGAACACACCTATGACCTTGCTATCTTAGTCATTTTTAAGCTAAAAAATCTATGAACTCTCTAGAAAGCACCTTCTCAAAGTTTTCTTTCTTTTAAAAATAGATAAGAATGAAACGGATCGATTTATATTTTAAAAAAATAGTACCAAAAATACTTTTTCACCAAAGGAAGCATAACTTCCATCTCTGAACTAAATTAGCAAAGACGAAATACAAAACTATTCTATGGTTACTAATTTGACTATGGCAAAACATTAAGAAAAGGAGAGACTATGACTAACAAAGTCTCCCATCATCTCTAATATTTCTCATAAACATGCTCTATATCTTTCACACACATTCTCTTTCTCTCACACACAATCTCTTAATCTCTCACTTCTATAAATTTTATGTGAAAGTACAACTTGTGTTAATCGGACACAATGATTTTGTAGCACTCCCCATCACTTCACTTGTACTATTTTATTTTCTCAATTTTAAAAAATCATGCGAAATTGAACACACCTGTGAACCTACTATCTTAGTCATATTTTAGCTCAGAAATCTATGGACTCTCCAAGAAAGAACCTTCTCTAAGTTTTCTTCTTACATAATATAACTAGAGAAGAACGTTGACTTTTCCTCCTTGCCGCCAGGTGGCAAGTTTTTTAGCCTTGGTGTCAAGGGTAGTAATTGTCAGGGGCTGAGGGGCAGTAATTGTCATCAGCAACAATAAACAAGAGAAGGTGACTGCATCTTCTTCAACTTTGAAATTTCAAATTTCAACTTTCAAACTATCAGGGGCTCAAGGATAGCTACATAGTTCTACTACTATTTATGGGGTACGCACTCTTAAAGTTTTGGCTTTCAATTCTAGCTTTCACAAGTACAACCAGGGCCTAAAGTTGAAGGGTGTTTTGCCTGTCAAGGGCTTTTTTACCGATCAAAAAAAGTATGTGGCAATCCACACATAGCGAGTCTCTTCTCCTGGCTTAGCGATATCAATTTTTTTTGCATCTTCTCGACCATCATATGAAATCCCTGGCATGCTTGGCTTTTGTCTCATGGATTGTTGAAGAACAATCTTCTGATCTTGAAGAGTGTAGTGTGTGAAGTTGGGGGGAACATTGAGACCTTGTTCTTGTCCACTTGAGTCATTAATTGAAGACCATCCAGTTTTGAGCTCTCTTTTGCAATCTTGCATTAGAGTTTTTCGTTCAACCTTTATCTTTGCACTTCCGACACTCTCTTCGTTTAGGCGCTGGTGTAGCGTCAGTATAGACATTGGTATAGGCCCCGGTATATGTGCCAGTACAGGAGCCGGTACAGGGGCCGGTATGCTCGTCGGTATAGGCGCCGGTGTAACGTTGGTATAGACACCGGTATAGGCGCCGGTATTTTTCCCCGATGCTTATACTGATGTCATGGTTCCGACGCAGATACCGGCGTTTATACCGATGACGGGGCTTTTTTAGACCCCGTTTAATGACGTCGGTATAAGCGCCGGTATTAGGCTATCACGTAGTAGTGAATGTCATATCCATCTGAGTCACAAAATTGAATTGGCTTAGGTAAAGCACATGTCGATAATGTTGCAAGGACATGACTCCATTCTAGGGGATCAATTAAGTGCTCAGGGAAGGGTTGTGGAATGTATGCCTCATCTGATACACTTGGATTACCCTTAAGTCTCTCAGTGTTGAAATCCTTACATGAGGCTCCACACATCCACAAATCTTCTCGCCCATCTGACAATGTAACTCTTGAGCCCTCAGATGAAGCCGAATCAAACTCATCTATTGGAGACCGCGTTACATCACGATATGAGTGATTCTTTAGGTTGACCCTTGTGATGACAGAATCATGTCGAAGGTATAAATAATTGTATCCCCAATCTTGAATCATTTGAAATTGTCGCATGAATGGTCTATCCAATATCACTTCATAGTTTGGATGCTTTTCAAAATCACTTCATAGTTTGGATGCTTTTCAAAATCCCCTACTGCAAATGTGTGCTCATATTCAATCCCACATGTGGTGACCAATATCTCCTGGATGCTTGGGTGTCTAAAGTTGTTTTCTGTGTCCCTGGTAAAATCCACTTCAGAGAATGGAAGTGAAATAATAGAGGACATATTCTCATTAACTTTCTCATGAACTGCTTCCCACATCTCATTTGCCATGTCCTCGTTAGCATCAATAACTTCATCATTGCATGGGAAGGCAAGACGAGGTGGTGGCAGAATGCCTTCTTTCAATGGGGTGTCAATTGGTGCAGACTTCTCGCTATGAGCTTGTGAGATCAGCTCACTTTTCATTTCCCAACTTGATGACACTTGTGGTATGGTTTCTAATGTTGGCTTGAGAGAGGTGGGGCCCGAAGGGATAGGTGGAGGTGGGCCCTCAAGTATTGATTGAGAGAGGTGGGCCCTCAAGTATTGATTGAGCTTCCCTAATGAGTTGTTGATGTACAGGTAGATTGATCTTCTCCTCACAAGGGTTTGGGTATTCTTGAAGCTTCTTGGGTAGCTCAGATAAAGCTGCAATGCGACTTCTATGAGCATCAATGATGGCATCTAGAGTCTCGTTCACCTTGTCCACAAAAACAGAACCCGCTCGACTATCCTCGATTGTAGTAGCCTCATCTTGTTTAGCACTAGGCCCAGGTTGAGGTTGATGCTCCTCATGCACTTCTTGGGATGTAAAAGCTTGATCCTTCATGTTTTGTTTAGAGACTTCTTGAGAACTAGTGGATGCACTCTTAGTTTGCTTGTTGCGGTTCTTTTTCCTCCTAGTGGTCCTTTTTCTATTGGAATGTAGGGTCTTGTCCACTAGATTTGCCTTTGCATCCCTAGTTTGAGGTGTCTCATCCCTAGTTTGCATCCCTAGTTTGAGGTGTCTCATCAGTCTGCATTTTGGCATTTCGTGTCTGTGATCTAGTCATGACTCTAAGTGGCACGACATCCTCATTCTCTAATGAAGGTGGTGATGGTACTACCTCTACAAAGTTGAGTGAGACCTTTGGTTGGGAGGTGCCTTCGTCATGTGGTTTCAGCAACAAACAATCCTTTAGAAAGTGTTCTACACAACACCCTAGACAATATCTTTCAATTGGTGGAAACTGAGGTACTGCTGTATTGGATCGAGCTGCTTGCCTTTGGCAATGTGGACAATCTTGAGCCCAATGGGCTTCTCCGCACTCATAAGACAGGGGCCCATTAGTTTGGCTTCTACTTTCCTTTGCTGCCATTGACCTGAGGGGCCTGGAGTCCTAGGTTATTAGCCGCCTAGCAACATCAAAGAATTTTGTTCCCTCGGTTGAGGCTCCAGTTGGCTTGGATATGTGGGACTTTCAAAGAGATTTTCCTTGGATGAATATGATGCATATTCCTCCTCCACATAGCTTGGGTTTACCAAGTCTCTACACATATTTGAATTGTCATAGTCAACAAACCTCACGGGAGCAGTCCCAGGAGCAGGAGGTTGAGCTCCAAGTACAGGTCGTGCTTGCTCTTGTGCCATCGATGGCTTACGTTCAAAATTAGTATACTGTTAATGCATTTGTGGAGCCACTGCACCCCTTTGCTGCTCACGCTCTTGTCTCATTCTTGCAATGCGAGTACATTCCTGTGTGGTGTGGGTATAATTCCAAGCACAGGCCTGGCACCACTTCTTTGTGGATTGGTTTGTGACTAGAGGAGAAAAGGTATTACATTCTTCGGTTTAATGGTTACCGCCACATGCTCCACAAAGATGAGGACTTGTAGGTAGTACACTCCTCATTCGCTGCTGTTGTTGTGGCTGCATGGGTGGGCGATAGGTTTGTCCCAATCTCCTTAGCACTAGGTTAGCTATCTGGTCTGGATTTACTAGTGCGCCAGAACCTAAACTTTGGTCATCATCACCCCACTGATCTCTAGGTTGCACCTCAGGGCCAGTACCATCTTGGAATTTGAAGTTATCTATGAAATCCATAGCATCATGGCAACACTCATTGAAATTTGTATGCTTCTTTGCATAGAGATGTGTGTGCAGTGTTGAATTTTTGAGTTCTTTTAAGAAGAGAGAAATTAATCGACTCTGGGTGGACTTCTCATCTTCTGGGTAACGATTAATGTACGGCTTCATCCTATTTACACAGTCTCTAACACTCTCAATCTCGCCTTGCTTGAAAGAGTAGATGTTTGCTACTGTGTCATGTTGAATCCCCATCAAGGAAAAAGAAGCAATGAATCTCTCTTCCAAAACTCGTAAAGAAGATTTATATGAAGCCTCTAGTGCCTGAAACCAAGCAAGCCTTTCCCTCAAGAGTGAGCCCAAATACTTCGATTTACGTATGCTTGTCTTGCTCAGCTCGAACTGCTAGCCTAAATGCTGCTACATGGTCATATGGATCTCCGACCCTTCGTACTTCTTTACCAATTTCTGAAGAGTTGATGGCCTTACTCATCTCATGAATACTCATCATCGGGCCTACGGCCTCTCACTCTCATTGGTTCCTCTCTTTGGTAAGGTGGTCAATATGCATCCCAAATTGGTGTGGTTCCCCTATTACTTGCCTCACCAACCCCCTCCAAAGATCTTGTTACCCGCATTTCAGGAGGTGCATTTATGGGAGGCTGAGTTGGCTCCCCTACCCTCCAATTGTCATAGTGAGAGAAACGTTGTTTTGGTGTGATATGTGGTTGCACTTTTGGTGTAGGATAATATCTTGGTGCTAGAGTTGGGCTACTTGCAGTGGTCCACTTTGATGTTGAGGGTCCCTCTCTAGTGAACTCTCGAAGGGGAGGAGCAACAGTTTCTCCAAGAAAGGCTGTCTCTCCTGGTTTAGCTGTATTAGTCTGAGAACACTTCCATGAATAATGGTTGTCCTCTCCACGTGAGCTCACGAATCTCCTTCCAATCTAAGGTTCGGTATTCATTGGCCCATTTATCAACGATTCGGTTCTTGTATCCTGCAAGATTCTCGACTACCACCACAAGTGCTAGAGGAAGATCTAGCTCTGGCAATCACGTTGTGGCATAATATCCTTCTAAAGAGTCTTTATAGACCTCTTGAAGTGGGTCATCCTGAAAGACCTTTGTCACTGGATATTGTCGTACAAACTCCCATTGGTTCTTAGCCCCCTAATCCATTTTGCTCTTGCCTTTCCTGTCCCTTTCCAAATTTAGATCTACAAAAAGTAAATCATCTATGGATGCCTCTATGGATGGCTTTGAGGACTGGGCATTGGATGGTCCAGGCATGTCCGGCTCAATGAGCCAATCATCTCTAGACTCCCTTGCTCCAGAAGGCTTCGATAAGTCTAGGAGCTCACTCTTAGAGAGTCCTCCTAATTTGTCTACATTCTCTGGATGATAGGTGACTTCGTAGAGTGAACACCATCTCTGCCCATGTACATGTTACCCTGGTCATTCACTAGAGGTGCTCTATCAAGCTCTGAGAAAAAGTCTGCAATCTTAACGAGATAGCGTTGTTGTGGATCCCTAAAGATCTCAGCTCCTTGAGCATTCGTGTAGACATATTGAAGTCTCACATTGAGTGGTCACTGGTAACCCCATGATGTTAGCTTCAAATGGATTAAAAGATCTTGTGGGTGTCCTATTTGGGGCTAAGGGATGACTTGATGGCCCTAGATTGTCCATAGACAATGAGCTAGTTGTCCTGGAAAGGGTATCAAATTGGGATTCAGAAAAGGTTTCAGCAATATCTGCCAAATTTCCTATCGATTGGGTTCCACTTTCCTGCGTAGGCACTCTAGAAGGTGCCCTAGACCCTATGGCAGTGTCTATATGACGTCCCGATCGCAAGTGCATAAGGTCAAATTTTAAGATTGGTTTTTTTTTAATTTATTTTCAAAAAAATCCAAAAATTTTCAAGTTGGCTCAAACTTTGCCAGAACCCATTTTGAACCCCCTTGAACACATTAGGCCAAAAAAATAGCGTATTTTTCAAGATAAAAAATCGCCTAAAATTTACCAGTTTTCCATAATGAACTCACTATGGGAAAATGGTTCCGGACCAAAATTTCTACGATGGGTGTTTTCTAACTCCTCTCGAAAAGTTAGAAAACCTCCCAATTTTTTGCGCTAGAAAATGAAAAATTTTCCAGACTCCTTTATCCGATGCGGTGCGGTGCGGTGGCGGTGTCGTGACGTGGGCGGTGTCGCTGGGAACACACTGGGTGTCTGGCTGTGAGAGTTACATCCAAAATCCCAGCAAAAAAAGCATATAACTCTTCAAGGGAAATCATCAGCAGAAATTGGAACCATCATATTTACATACTAATCTCAGCAATATGAGTTACACCAAAAACCATCATAGGCATCATGGTTCATACCAAAATCCAAGGTTGATAACATTCTAATCCCAACACAAAGATGACCTCTTTATAGGCTGAGATTTATCATCATCTCCATTACCAAACAACCAAGCCAATATTGCTTGTTTCATGTGCATAGTAGAGATTAACTAGTGGTATCCTTAGAGTACCCAAGACCAAGAGTGAAGGAAAGGACATTTTGAGGGTAAAACTTTAGCAAATTCTTGATGAATCAACGCCTCCTTAAAGCTTCCTTCATAGACCCTTAATAGGGAAACCGCATCATCACCACCCTTGCATTCTAGCCACTGCAGCGACTTCCTTGAAGAAGTCTCCCTCTCTGTTAACAAGGTGGCCACACTCTGTCTTTGCTGACCACCGGCCAGACCCCACAGACACCTCCGTTCTCTGCACTTGCGCCAGTCAGCTGCACATCACCTCAACGGCGGCCTCTGCTCTCCCACGCATCTGCTAGCTTCAGCTGCAGCCACCAAAGGCAGCCTCCCCACGGGTCTCTCACCACGCCACACCACCTCAGCACTTAAGGGCCTTCTCCTCTTGCACCTACAGCATGAATCACCTCAACGGCGCTAGAAGGAGGGCTATTAAAAACAACTCACCTTTTGTCTGCGCCAGCCTCTCTAGCTTCAGCCAGTCTTCGTCAGCTCTTGATACACGAGGCGGCCCACCCAAGAGCCGCTGGCTTTCTTTTTCTGTTCACTCCCGGCTCTCAGCAAGGTGATTTCCCACTGTCCCTGGTTGTCAACCCTGTTTTTCACCAGCCCGGCACTTCCTCGCCTCTGCACTGTTCACGCCCGTCAGCTGCCTTCCCTGCGATTGGTGTGCTAAGAGGATCCCTCTGTTTGCCCTCGCCAGCAGCTGCGCAAACCAGTGCCAACTGCCGCTTATCTGTCGGCGTCTCCCAGTCGAATCACCCCGAGCTCTGCTCCCTCACGAACAGCTTTACTGCTTTCTCACGATCACCCCGGCACCTCTGCAAGGCGGTGCCTCTGTCTGCTACAGCGTCTCTCCTGAATCACCAGCACATACACCCCGAGAGCCTCCCTTCTCACCAACCGCCCCTTCCTGTATACTTGCCGCTGCACACCCTCGACTTTCAGCAAGCGCCGCCTCCCATCTCTCCTTATTGCGCCTGCAATTCAATCCCCCTCTCCCTCTCAGCACGGCCGCCTTTTTTCTTCCCTCTAGCTGCGCCCACCCTTCTCGATCCGCTAGCTTCTGGAACTCTGCGCTGGCGGCTACTCTTCCCTCCACATAGCTGGCCATATTAATCTTCATTTTGTTTATTTTATTTTGAAGAAAATTTATTTCTTCTCTAAGGTCTAAGTGATGGCCACATGACTCTTTCACACCCACTAATTTAAAGGCAATAAAGGCCCCTTCACCTATTAATTGCCCTCCCTTCCACATACCTTCAATGCGGCCTTCCAAGTGCCCATTGTCCATGCGAACGCATACACAATTCAGGTGGCCGAGCAGCTGACATCTTCTCCATCATCTGACCTCTCACCTGACAGGCCTGCAACAAGCTCAAAGCCAATACCGTCCACCCTATACACCTGGTGACGCCCTCAAAAGCAAAACCCTCCACACGCCATACATCCCGTATGTACACAGACACTTAATCCCATGCATCTGGATTTGCATTTGATGGCCTCATAAGCATGGTTTCACACCATAGACGCGCCATAGCACGACAGCGGTCTTTTTTTTTTGCACCCCTTTATCCGGTGCGGTGGCGGTCTTTATGGTGCGGTGTGTGGGTCTCTCCGCACGGTGCGCTGTTCACGCACAGCCACCTTCTTTTATTATTATTTTTTTCTTTTTTTGAAGTGCATGGTCAATACGTGTTCAGTGAACTCAATGCGTGTGCAGCTGTGAGATTTGCAGCGAATTCAATGCGTGTGGCAGGGAACTCAATGAGTGTGCAGCTGTGAGATTTGCAGGGAATTCGAAATGCACAAATTTCAGCTTCTCTACAGGTGTGTACAGATTTCAGTTTCTCTACAGGTGTGTACAGATTTCAGTTTCTTTACAGGTGCATGTTTAACAGAGAACTAAAATGCACAAAATTAAAGATGAAAAAAACTAAGCTAAGAACAGAAAATAAAATGAACATGCAAAAAATTGAAACTGTAAAAATTAACCTCAGACAGCAAAAATTATCCTCAAACAGAATGACAAAAATGCAAATCAGGCCTCTGTCTTTCGCACACAAATTGAAATTGGCAAGTTTAGCACCTACCTCCAATCCTTCCCATGTGTTGAATCCTTGTCCTGACCTCAAGGGAGAGGCATAGCTAGCCAATCGCACTCAAATTGCAACACAATAAAGAGAATTTAACAAAAGATTAGTCTTAAATAAATACCAAAATTAGTCCCAAAGCCTGCTCTCCTATCCAACGGTTTTGCAACCGATTGGAGCTTAACAAGGAGTGGTAGTGTGTGTATGCTGCTCAACTAATGTAGGCACTCATTCCCCGACAGCGGCGCCATTGAAGAGCGGTTCTCTCTACTGTGCAATATTATGCTCATAGAGTACTACTGATCAACAAATGTGTTGAGAAATAAAATGTCAATCCGAGGACTCGACCCGATTAGTGCAGAAAGGCTTATCCCTTGCGGGAGAGCTCACATACATGAACCACCACTTGACGATTCAACCATTCAACACCTCAATCAATCTCTCAATCCCTTAAATCCACTACACTAATAAAGAGAATGCATGGCAATCTCTTAATCCCATTCAAACATTGATTAAATCTTAGCTTTCCCTAATGCCAGCAGACCCATAAGCATGCATCTACTAACCCAAAATCTTAAGCAAGCATAGAATGTAACATTCACAAACCCACAAGCTCATAGAGAGAGTCTATCCATGAATAACTCATTACCAATGAAATGGGCAAGAGCTTGCATCAATGGAGACTACACACACACACACACTACAAGCATGCATACACAAGAGAAAGAAAGAAGCATTCAACTAATCATAGATTAATCTACTTCAATGATGCTAAAACAGATTAAGAGAAAGAAGTGGAGCTATACTCATTGGAGCTTGATGCTCATTAGAGTGCAATAGAGAGAGTTAGAGAGTTGCCATAGCTTGAGAGCTCAAGAGCTTCACTCAATAGCTTATGAGATGTTGGAGCTCTATATATGGCTCACTCTACCTAACTTGGTCTCACCTATATATATGTATCTTGTCCTCAATATGAATCAGTCTTTGGGAGCGTACATGATGTGTCTCTTGTCTCGTCTCTTTCTCTCTACATTTCAACATGGTATCAGAGCATCTATGAGGGAAGCATCTATGTCTTCTTGTTAAATTCATGATTATAATTTCATGTCTTACAAGATTGTTCTTTGATTATGTGTTGTCTACATGATTTTATAGCTTAACTTGTTGTAATTAGAGTTGTTTCTTAATCGCGTCCTTAGGTGCAGGTGCGTAGATTGTATTGTGCTGGTGAATCCTATCAAAAAAGTTTGTCAAACGGAGTTGTGAGTCAAAAGTTATGACAGTTCAGGCAAACTGCATCTGTAAAACAGCAAAACAGGTTCTTTGTGTGAGCACACAGGTTTCGTCTTCATCAAGTGTCTTTGTGAGCACACAGGTTTCGTCTTCGCTTCTTCGTTAAGCGTTTTTAGCAAACCGCCAAATCTAGCTTTTTCGTCAAGCGTCTACCAATGAATCTTGCGTCCCACGTCTCGGATTTTGCTATTTTTAGCAAAGCGACCAATCTAGCTTTTTCATCCAGCGTCTACCAATGAATCTTGCATCCCACGTCTCGCTATTTTGAGGACTCTTTTCTTATTGACGTCTCTTACCTCTTGCAGTCGTCCTTGTCTATGGTGTGCAAATTTTGTGATTTTATCCTATACGTCTTCTCACAGATAGATATGGCTATGACTGTTCTCGTCAATGGTTTTCCTTCTGGCCAACGTTCTATTCCTTCTTTTCAAGGCCAAGGGTTTCCCGGTTGGAAAGCAAAGATGCTGTTAATTCTTGAAGGCGATGAGCTCTCAGATGTTGTTATTGGCAATTCTCTATGTCCGTCTCAGCCTATTATTCCGAATTCTGACAACGTTCTTATCACGGAAGGCCCTGTTTTTGATGCATGGCGTCTTGCTTATATGGATTGGCAGAGGCGTGATAAAGCAGCTCGTCGGTATATTCTTTCTGCTCTTAGTGATTCTCTCATGCTTGATGTGTATGACTTTCCTACTTCCCATGACGTATGGGAGTATCTTATAGCAAATTTTCAGAAAAAGTCTGTTACAGAAACACTTTATTTGAGAGGTTTGCTTTCAAAGTTACAGTATGAAGTTGGTACTGCTATGACGGGACATATTGATTCTTTCAAATCTATTATTAATCAACTTGCTGCTGCGGGTGATCCTGTTCCACGAAAGCAACTTATTACAATTCTTCTTGATACAATAAAGGATCCGTCTTATGACAACATTGTTACCATTCTTTCTAACAAGGACGGTCTTGATTTTGACCAAACTTGCATATCTTAGATTGAGTATTCTCAACGTCAACAACGACGTAGTGTTGGTCATGATGCAGTTATGTTTTCACAACAAGAGGAGCCTGAGTCACAACAGTTGGAACGGGCCTTTAATGTGCGAAGGCGTTCTTTTCAACGAGGCAACCGTAGAGGTGGTCGTCGTGGTGGTAGTTTCTCTCGTCTCAAGTTTCCTAACAAGCATTGTTCTTACTGCAATAGGAATGGTCATACTGAAGATGACTGTTGGGCACGTCAATATGATGAAGAACACAACATTACCACAAAACAACCACGTTTATCTAGAGATTCTTCTTCTTGTGATTATTGTGGAAAATCTGATCATCCCTCTTCCATGTGCTTTAAGCGTCGATTTGATGTAGATCGAAATCGAGCATATGCAGCCGAGCATCATGATAATGTTATGCCTGAAACAAGTTGTGTTTTATGTTCAGTTCCCCCAGACAGAATACTTCATGTACGTGATGGTTCACTTTTCATTATTGATTCATACGACATATGAATCTAAGTGGCTACATAACTATCATTCTTTACCTGTTAAGCATGTTGTTTATCTTGCTGATGATACAACTTGCCAAGTCAAGGGCATTGGAGATTTATATCTTGGCACCTTATCTTCTTCAACTCGAGTTTTACGAGGGGTTTTACATGTCCCAGAACTTCAACGTAATCTTCTTTCAGTTGCAAGACTTGTTGATCTTGGTTTGTTTGTTGGATTCAACCACACCAAATGCCGCATTGAGAAAGATGGACAGATTATTGCAACTGCTTCTCGTAATGGCAATTTGTTTGAGCTCTCTCTTAATGATGCTGTAGCAAATGTTGTCACTGCTCCAGGGGATCATGATTGCAAGATATGGCATCATCGCTTTGTTCATGCTGATTTCTCAAAGCTTCTTAATCTTCATCGTCAAGGTCTTGTACGCGGAATGGATCTTAAAGCTCATCCTCATATGGGAATCTGTGAGTTTTGTGCTCTTGGCAAACACAATCGTAAACCCTTTCCTCTCTCAAATTCAGTTCATTCTCATGATTTGTTGGATCTTGTTCATACCGACATTTGTGGACCTTTGCCTCCATCGAGAACACAACATCGTTATTTCATTACATTTATTGATGATTACTCACGGTATACAGTTGTTTTCTTGCTTCAACAAAAATCTGAGGCGTTATCTGTTTTTAAGCAATTTCACAAGGCTGCCGAACTTCAAACTGGACGTCGCCTCAAGAAACTTCGCAGCGATAATGGTGGAGAATATGTGTCTCGTGAGTTTGAGAGTTATTGTACGGACCATGGTATTCATCATGAACATACAATTCCATATTCACCTCAACAGAACGGTGTTGCTGAACGTAAGAATCGCACTATTATCAATGCTATACGATGTATGCTGATTCATTCTGGGTTATCTCGTGTCTTCTGGAGTGAAGCTCTCTTGACAGTAGTCTTTGTTCAGAATCATCTTCCTACTACTGCTCCTTCTGGTAAGATACCCATCACAGCATGGACAGGTGAAATTCCTTCTGTATCTCATTTTCGAACCTTTGGATGTATTGCTTACATTCATGTTCCTAAAGAAACACGAGCAAAGCTTGATGCTCCTGGCCTTAAAGTTATTTTTATTGGGTATTCTGACACTTCCAAAGGCTACAAATTCTATGACCCGTCCTCCAAGAAAGTGCTTGTGAATCGTGATGCTATTTTCAATGAACAGCTTATGGGCGGTACATGGTCCATGGATGATTCTGATGATACTAAATCTTTGCTTCAAGCTTTTCCATTCTTGTGTGATGATGAATCTTCTTCTATAGAGCAAATTTCCTCTTCACAACCATCTAAAGAGCAACTTTCCTCTTCACAACCATTGATTCCGAATGCTGTCATTGATGATGTTGACATTTTTATTGATCTGCCTATTGATTTTGAGCATGGTCCTTGTCATGTTTATGATGAAGATTTTGAGGCTAATGTTTTCTCTACTTCTGAAGATCCAGCCACGTACAGTGATGCTATATGTTCTCCACAAAAGGATCAATGGCAAGAGGCTATGGAAGCAGAGTATGATTCTCTTATCTCTAAAGGTACATGGATACTCACTGAGCTACCTCCTGGCCGTACTGCCATTAAGTGTAAGTGGGTATATAAGACAAAATTTAAAGCAGATGGATCCTTTGACAAATTCAAGGCACGTTTAGTTGCCAAAGGTTATTCTCAAGTTGCTGGCGTTGATTATCACGAAACCTTTTCACCAGTTGTTCGCATTACTAGTATTCGGGTTTTATTGGCATTTGCTGTTCAATTTGACTTAGAAATTCATCAGATGGACGTGTGCACAGCTTTCTTGAATGGAGATTTGAATGAAGAAATTTACATGGAGCAGCCAGAAGGATTTGTTATTGCAGGGAAGGAAGATCTTGTTGCTCGTCTTCATAGGGCTTTATATGGTCTTAAACAAGCTTCACGGGCCTGGTACATCAAGTTTGATCTTTTTCTTACATCCCATGGTTTTCTCTCTTGCTCTTCTGATCCCAACTTATTTACCAAACACCAAAATGGTAGTTTTGTAATCCTTGCCCTTTATGTGGATGATACAATCCTTGTTTCCAATGATTTGGGATTTCTACACCAAAGTAAGCAGTTGTTATCTTCGGCATTTGATATGGTGGATCTTGGAGAGCTTCACTCGTGTCTTGGCATTCAGATTCAAAGGGATCGCAGTAAAGGTATTTTATTACTTCGACAGTCAAAGTTTATTGAAGATACTATTAAGAAGTTTGGTTTGGAATCTGCACATTCAGCAACTACTCCTTGTCTTGCGAGTTCCATGAAAAACACTTCTGATGGTGGTGGCCAGCTTGTTACAAATCAACCATATGCTAATTTGGTTGGATGTCTTCAAGTTGTTGGTTTGAACACTCGTCCTGACATTTTGTTTATTGCTAACTATCTCGGGCAACACCTTGCATGTCCTTCTCTTAAGCATTGGTCTTCAGCAAAGCGCGTGTTGAAATACTTGAAAGGCACTATAGATTATGGTTTGGTTTATCAACGACAATTCACATCCGACTCCATTCCATCTCTTTCTCTTTTGGGTTACACAGATGCAGATTGGGCCAGCTCACATTTATCTATGCGATCTACTAGTGGCAATTGTTTCTTCATTAATGGTTGTCTTATTTCTTGGACCAGCAAGAAACAACGTTGTGTTGCAGTTTCTACAACCGAATCTGAATATGTTGCGGCATCACTTGCAGCTCGTGAACTCATTTGGCTTCGACAAGTGTTGACAGATATCGGCCATTCTCCTCTTTCTAGTACACCCTTGCGGTGTGATAATCAGAGTGCTATTAGTCTTGCAAAAGACTATGTCCAACATAACAAGTCAAAACATATTGCTGTGCATTACCATTATGTTCGATACGAATTACGCAAAGGCACTATCATGATTGAACATTGTCCAAGTGACCAGATGATTGCAGATATTCTTACCAAAGGTCTCAATGAGTCACGCTTCATTCTCTTGCGCTCAGAGCTTGGAGTTGCCTCGGGCTCACTCTTTCTAGATTAGGCTCTTTACTCTTATGGTAGCTTTGTACATATATCGTTGTAATCTTCTAGACACCATGCACTTTGCACATTCCACAATTGCTCAATATGACCTCTTGGTCCTTTTGTATATTTGTACATAGATGCACAATGCACTTTCACATCATTACTTCTGGTTCATATTTTCACATTTGTATAGGGGCTTGGGTTTTTCCCTTGTACTCCCCAAGGGTTTTTTCATCCATAGCTAGAGACCCTTGTTTGAGTGGGGGTGTTGGAGCTCTATATATGGCTCACTCTACCTAACTTGGTCTCACCTATATATATGTATCTTGTCCTCAATATGAATCAGTCTTTGGGAGCGTACATGATGTGTCTCTTGTCTCGTCTCTTTCTCTCTACATTTCAACAATGAGAATGGCCAAAAACGTCCTCTTTCTTTAGCTAACATCTCTTTTATAGAGATGTCACTAACCCTAACCCTAGGCCTCTTTCACACATGGGCAGACAACCCCATAAGTGAGCCTTGCTTATACACTTAGAACTCTCATTTAGAACCCACATTGGCCTAAAACGATTTACATTGCACTTCGGCACAAAAATATGAAAAAATTATGTGTGTCTTTATGTTCCCATGGCTACAATCCTGCTCTCTTGCATTAATTACTTCCGGACTCCTTCCATAATCCGTGTTCCTGTGAGTGTTCCCGTGGAACATATGTTTCTTATGCTTTTGACGAGGTTCCTCAACCTGTACTTCATCTGATATTTGTTACCATATTATAGTAGTGATGTGTGTGAACACACTTAGGACCGCCGGGGCACTTTTTCCCTCACTAGGAGGTTTTTTCCCCCGTGCATTGTATATACGCCCATTATCTTCTAGGGCTTGTTATCTTTCATTTTTGGCACTCATAATACACTACTGTGTTGTGCTCAAGCTTCCTCATTTTCTTGAAGTTGTGTGTGCATTCCTGCAACCCTAATTCCAACAATTGGTATCAGAGCAGGCTTCCTCCTCCCGGGCAGCATCACCGGCACCTGCCGCTTCATCTCCTCCGATTGCAACGAGGTTTCACGAGCGTCTGCAGGTTAGTATATGCCGTGGGAGAGCCCGTAGGGCTTGGTCGTTTCAGAATTTTGATCTGAAGTCATTTCGCCCTCCGTTTTTGCATTCCAAGTACTGCGCAGGCAAAATCGTCCTACTGTGCAGATTTTCTGTCAAGATTAAAATCTGCAGGACAGGTGCCCATTCGTCTGTTTTGGGCTGTGCTATATAGCACAGGTCGATTTTATACAGGTTTACCTCTTGCAGACAGCATTTACATCTAGTAGTACAGTCATTGGCCATGGCTGACAACAATGATGTATTCCGCATGTTGGCTGCTGAGGATAAGTTGGATGGCACCAACTATCCATTGTGGGCATATATGATGCGACATGTATTGGTAGCAAAGGGGTTATGGAATATTGTGCAGGGTATTGATGCACGTCCTATTGTGGCTGGGAATGCTGCAAACACATCAGAAACAGGTACTGTTGATGATGGTGCAGGCACAAGTGCTGTAGCAGCTGTTCGGGAACCACCACTTTCAGCAGAGCAGATTCGTTGGGATGGTAGAGATGCGCAGGCTCATGCCTTGATTGCGCTGTCTGTCAAACGTACCATTATCCCACATATTCGCTCCTGCAGGACTTCTAAGGATGCTTGGGATGTACTTGCCACATTGTATCAGGCAAGAAATGAGGCTCGTGTTGCTTATCTCCGAAAACAGTTGGAGAATGAGCATATGAACGAAGGTGATTCTATGGATAGCTTTTTGACAAAGATCAAGGATTTCAAAGAGCAGCTCATTTCTGCAGATGAAATCCTGTCAGACAGTTCACTTGTGCAGACTGTTTTGAATGGTCTACCAGATTCTTATCAGGGTTTTGCTTCCACTCTTCGCTTGATGATGAAAGGCAATCCCAATGCCTTATCATTTGAGGAGTTAGTTTCTGTTTTGCTGCAAGAAGACCAGTCAAGGCAAAACAGGAATAGTATGCGTGTCGCAGATCAAGCTTTCGGTGCTAGTCAGAGAAGCGGGAAAGGTAAAGCTGGCTTTTCTTCTAGTAAGCAGAAATCTGCAAATGCTGCGCAACCAAAGAAGGAAGACAAAGATGAGAAGAAGGGTGACAAACAGAAGACATTTTGCAAGTACTGTAAGGGAAATGATCATGTCATCAAAGCGTGTCCTAAGCTGGCTGCGAAAGAGGCTAAGAAGAAAGAGGCTGGTATGGCTGTTGCAGATGCCTCTCCTTCTAACAATGAATCTGCTAATGTTGTGCTAGATACAGAATGGGCATTCAATGCGCAGTGCAGTTATGACCCATCTTTGCATGACACATGTATGTCTGCAGTAGATTCAGATGTATGGTACTTTGACAGTGGTGCCACTAAGCATATCACCTCGCAGCGCAGTTTATTCACTTTCCTTGAGTCTGCTCCCACAGGGAATACTGTCACTTGTGCCAATAACTCCTCTTATCCCGTTAAAGGAGTTGGACAGATTGTGCTGAATGTTGCAAATGGCAACACCTTTACACTTTTTGATGCATTGTATGTGCCAGGGATCAAAAAGAATCTGCTGTCAGTCTCCGCATTTGCCAAAACAGGTTTGGTTGTAAAATTTGTGGATGACAGATGTACTGTTCATGATCTCTCTTGTGGTGACATCATTGTAGCATCTGGTTCACTATGTCGAGGGCTGTATAAGCTCAATATGGATGGCAAATGTGTAGAGGATTCAGCATGTGCTATTATGGATACGCAGGCTATTTCAAATGCAAAACTGTGGCATGCACGTTTTGGTCATCTGAATTTTGCAAGTTTGCTGCGCCTGCAGAAATCTGAAATGGTGTCTTCTTTGCCTAAGCTTGAGGCACCTGTCAAGCATGTTTGTGAGGGCTGCATATTGGGTAAAATGCAGCGTGCTTCCTTTCCCAAAGATGGATCAGTGAGAGCTGAACGCAGATTGCAGCTTGTTCACAGTGATGTTTGTGGTCCCATGCAAACTCCATCATTTGGAAACTACCTTTACTTCGTGACTTTCATTGATGATTTTACCAGGCATGCATGGGTATATCCTTTGAAGGCAAAGTCCGAAGTGTTTTTGTGCTTCAAACAGTTTTTGGTTATGGCTGAAAATGTGTCAGAAAGTAAGATGGGCACCCTCCGTTCAGATCGAGGGGGGGAGTATATGTCTTCAGAATTTAATGCATTTCTAGCTGAGCGTGGGATAAAACACCAATGTACAGTGCCGTATACACCACAGCAAAATGGTGTGGCTGAGAGAAAAAACAGGTCTCTCATGGAAATGGCAAGATGTATGGTTAAGAGTCAAAGTCTACCACATGGTTTTTGGCTTGAGGCTGTCATGTGTGCCACTTATGTACTAAACAGGTGTCCCACCAAAGCATTACAGGTTGTCACTCCATATGAGGCATGGCATGGCCGCAAGCCATCTGTTGGCCATTTACGTGTTTTTGGTTGCCTGGCATATGCATTAGTGCCTGTGCAACATCGCAGAAAATTGGATGACAAAGCTGTCAAATGTATTTTTGTTGGTTATAGTGCTGAGAGCAAAGGCTATCGTTTGTATCATCCACAGACAAAGCGCATTTTGGTTAGCCGTGATGTTGTATTTGTGGAAGATGCAGTTCAGCCCTTGGTTTCATGTACTAAGGAGACAGATATCAGCTCACGTGATGTCTATGATACATTGTTGCCTCTTTTCAGTGGTGCACAGTCAAGTGCAATACCTCATGAGGCAGTTTTTCAGCCTATGCAGGTTTTAAATGATGGCACAGATCAGCCTATATCTGATGCAGATGTGCATGATGCACTTGAGGATGAGAGACAAGAGATTGAGGGCTCTAGGAATATGCCTAGATGGCTGGTGCAGACTTTGCGTGACAGCAAGTTGGATGCCCCTTTGTCTAGTCGCACTCGTTCTGGCTCTCATGGTGCCTCTTATGCGTCAGATTGTTATGCATTGGCTGTTTCTAGTATGTGCGATGAAAGTGAGCCTGTTTCATTTGATGAGGCACAAAGTTCAGAAAATTGGATGGCTGCTATGCAAGCAGAATACGATGCTATTATGAAGAATGGTACATGGTCTTTATGTGACTTGCCCCCTGGCAAGAAGGCCATTGGCACTAAGTGGGTATACAAATTGAAGCGTAAGCCTGATGGCACAGTGGATCGCCATAAGGCTAGGCTTGTTGCAAAAGGTTATGCTCAAGAGAAGGGCATTGATTTTGATGAGACTTTTGCTCCCACATGTCGTATGACCACTGTTCGTAGCATCTGTGCATTAGCAGCTCATAATGGTTGGAATGTACATCAGCTGGACATAAAGACTGCGTTCTTAAATGGAGATTTGCATGAGGAGGTGTATGTATCGCAGCCTCGTGGTTTTGTTCAAAGAGGGCAGGAAAACAAAGTGTGCAGGTTAAAAAAGGCTTTATATGGTTTAAAGCAAGCTCCACGAGCTTGGTATGAAAAAATACATGCATATTTGACTGCACATGGGTTTCAGAATAGTCCAACAGAAAGCACTTTGTATGTTAAACGTGTGGATGGTGTACATCTAATCATTGCTCTCTATGTCGATGACATGCTGCTCACAGGACCAAATGAGAGTCATATTGCTGATTTTAAGGCTGATTTGAATGCCTCTTTTGAGATGTCAGATTTGGGGCATTTGCATCATTATTTGGGGATACAATTTAAGCAGTGTGATGGAGGTATTGCTTTGTGTCAGACAAAGTATATTGAAACATTGTTGCGGAGATTTGGCCTTGAAGACTGCAAGCCTATTGCTACTCCAATGGAGACAGGTTTGAAGTTGAGTCTTCATGATGCTGGAGATCACTTTGATGTCACACTCTATCAGACAGCTGTTGGTTGCCTCATTTATGTATGCATTACAAGGCCAGACATTCAGTTTGCAGTCTCACAGGTGAGCAGATTTATGCATAGCCCAGGCATTAAGCATTGGCAGGCAGTGAAGCGTATCTTTCGCTATTTGAGTGGTACTCGGCATCTTGGGTTGTTTTATCCCAAGGGGGGATCATTGCCGCCAGATTTACATGTTTTTTCAGATTCTGACTGGGCTGGTTGTTATGACACACGCGTGTCCACGAGTGGTTTTTGCTTCATGCTTGGAAGCTCATGCATATCATGGTTGAGCAAGAAGCAGCCTACTGTGGCCACTTCTAGTTGTGAAGCTGAGTACAGGGCAGCTTTCACAGCTACGGTTGAGTGTGTGTGGCTCAGACGCCTTATGGCTGATTTGGGTGTTGGGCAGCCATCTGCCACCACCATCTTCACTGACAGTCAGAGCGCATTGGCAGTTGCGCGGAACCCAGTGTTCCATGCTCGTACAAAGCACATTGAGGTGCACTACCATTATGTCAGGGAGAGACTCTCTGCAGGAGAGATCAGTTTGGCTTATGTGCCAACACAGGATAACCTTGCAGACCTTTTCACAAAGGCTCTGCCTCGTGAGAAGTTCGAAGCTTTTCGCAAAGCTTTGGGCTTACTCCCTTTTGTGGATTCGTCCACATAGCTAGACACTTCCCTATACATGAGTGCTAGCTCTTGTTCACCGCATCACTCCAAGGGGGATTTGTTACCATATTATAGTAGTGATGTGTGTGAACACACTTAGGACCGCCGGGGCACTTTTTCCCTCACTAGGAGGTTTTTTCCCCCGTGCATTGTATATACGCCCATTATCTTCTAGGGCTTGTTATCTTTCATTTTTGGCACTCATAATACACTACTGTGTTGTGCTCAAGCTTCCTCATTTTCTTGAAGTTGTGTGTGCATTCCTGCAACCCTAATTCCAACAATATTTCCATATCTTCAAATATTTGTTTAAAGTGTGGATCAATTTGGATTACAAACAACTAGGTATGATCTCTTAGGTCCACCTTGAAGATGACCTACTCACAATGCTCTGGTAGCATAAATGTGTCCCTTTGGTTTGTCCATATCTTTGTGGCATTAGGGGAAATTTGGAATCAAACTGGGCCCTTTAAGGATTTGTACACATTCCCTCTCTACAAAAATCTCTACAAAAATGGGCTCATGATGAAATATCTGCAAATTAACTCAGAGGTGAGTGGATTTTGGATATTACTCTTCAAGGCCTTTCCAATGATATATAGCATGATGGGAAATTTTACATATTTAAGAAGTCCCCAAATTTGGTGATGGCATGGCACGTTACTAATAATGTGTAACGTGCCATGTCATCACTAAATTTGGAGACTTCTTGAATATGCAAATTTTTCCATCATGCTATATATCATTGGAGAGTTCTTGAAGAGTAGATTTTGAAGTTTCAAACCCCGCTCACTTCTGAGTTGATTTGCAAATATTTCACCATGAGCCCAATTTTGTAGAGAGAGAATGTGTAAAAATCCTTAAAGGGACCAAATAGAGTCCAAATTTCCCCTAATGAGTCTACTTGTACAAATTTGCTCGTATCTTTGCACATGATTGCTTGTGGTCCTTAAGTCACCACCTTCAACTGCTTCACATTAAAAATGAACATAGAAAACGTTCTGAACCCAACCTTGATAATGTCTTATATCGCTCCAGAATAATCAAGCATGCGAACTTCACTACTTAGGTTACTTGCACTTGAACGACTTTCTTGCATGAAATGTTTCTTGACACCCCGTAATCAAATGTTTTTCTCTTCTTATCTATTCACTCCATTCGAAAGTGACGACTGCGTGACCAAAGCACACCAAATTTGCGATACTACAAGAAAAAGAGAATCATCAAATTGTATTAAGAACAAAAACTTACCCAAGACTGTCTACAGTTTCTTGTGTACATATAAAAACTCACTTACATGGTATATCTTATAGTTTCTTGTGTACATATAAAAACTCCCTTACATGGTAATCACAACCATATGCAAGGTCCTTCTTGCCATCACTTATAACCTCGCCACCACTATGTTTTTCCTATTGGTTTGTTGAAGCTATCTACTAGAGGGAAATTCTGGAAGTTGAGCGAGTCAATTTGGGTCAGACTACCCATATATTGATTGCAAGTTCAATATGGAGAGGCAAGTGTGCAAAACTTAATCACGTGGTAAAGTGGGAAACATTGAGGCCACTAAGTAGATATTGCAAGTGCTCCACTGGAAATATGCCCAATTTTTTGGAATGCTCATTTGTAAATTCTTCAACGTCCGGGTGACTTCATACTTGCAACGACTGCATGGGCACAACATTTTCTCCTCTAAATTGAAAATTTTTGATGAAAGGTTCATATTACTCACGCGATCCATGTATGTTGAATACACATGTGAATTTGGGTTTAAATGAGGGGGAGGTGGAGCTTCTTTTATAGTTCATGTTGAATACACATGTGAATTTGGGTTTAAATGAGGTGGAGCTTCTTTTATAGTTCATGCATGGCCTAAACGGTATATTCTAGTTTTTAATGAAAAGGTGTCAGGCTGCCAAAAAATTCAAATATTGAATGAGAATTTGCATGAAAAAGTGAACTCAATCGGGCTTCAAAATAAACGTCGAAATAAGCATTGAAAGCACAAGTCAAATTTTGATGTTTTTCTTACACCTTTTGACGCTTATTTCGATGTCTATTTCGACTCTGGGAATTTTTGAACAGAACCGCGATGCCTCACTTATAACGTTTTTGACAATTTTGTAGGTTCTTTTCTCATCCAAATTTCTGAAAGTTCTCTCCTCTCACCTCCACCATCCCTAAAACCTTAACCTAAGGCCTTCCCTCAACTCTTTCTTGCTTCTTATTTTGTGTATTTGTGTGGGCTTTCTGCATTGCTAACATAATGTGTTTTTGTTTGTTTTGCAGCTTCTAATTGGTCTCATGGTGCAAACCCCAAACCTTTGAAAATTTAGGTTGCCCTTCTCCTTTTCCCTTGCTTTTGATTTATTTGCCCTTGCTTTTGATTATATGTCTGTGTGGTGTGGGGTGTGTGTGGTCTTTCAAAATTAGCTAACATGCTGTGTTTTGTTTGTTTTGTAAGCTCATCCAGACCCTAAATCTTTAGAACTCTAGGTAGGCCTTGCTTTTGATCTCTTTGTCTTTTCTTTTGATTATATGTGTGTGTGGTGTGGGGTGTGTGTGTGATTTCATTGTTTTTCTAATATGTCTTGTTTGTGTTTGTTTTGTAGGTTTTCAATCATTTTCTCTTGAGGCACAAGATTTATCTTGGTCTCTCCACTCAAGGCCTCCCTTAAGACTCCAGTTAGCTTACAATCTCTCCCGGTAATTGCCCTAATCTCATTGTCTTTGGTTTTTTTTTAAAGAATCTTCTTTTTTATATTGCCCATGCTCCTCTCCTTATTAGAGTCATGGCATAAGCATGGAAATGTTATTGGGAAAACCCATAAGCATAGAAATGTTATTGGGAAAACCCATACTTAGCATGGGCATGTTTTGATGGTATGCATGTAGACCATGGAGTGCACACCAAACGACACACCCGCATACAACCCCAATCCCTCCACCACCATGCCTACACCACAAGCAATGTCCCCAAGCTAGTTTCCTCATTTCATCTCAAAAATGAACCCTGAGTAAAGGGCTATGGCTCAAGCCTACTTTGGGGGAGGCGTTGGCACTTCTGCAGAGCCATCACAGCCCACCACCAAATAAGCCACGCCCCCAAACACCCAAGGCACATCACACAAACCTCGCCCACAGCTCTCTCAACTACTTCTAGTCGTATAGATGCTTTTTCCCTCAGCATGAACACCCACCCATTGCCAATTGTGAGGGGACACCACACTCACGCTCATCTCGCCGCTTCAACACAAACCCATGTACCCCCAATCTGGCTCATTACTGATACAAAGCAGCGGACAGAAATGTGGTCCTCAATGATGTTGGCAACAAGATGAAGTCTCAATTCCCACGAGTTATGCCATATAGTGTTTGCCCATGACTTGATGACTACATGGCGTAAATGTGATAGCGCAAAGAAGGATCAAGTCATCAATCAAATCAAGAGTGAGTTTATGCTAGCACCAGGTAGTGAAGAGGTCCATCCTAGATGGATTAAAGATCACATGGTGGATATAATGAAGCTTTGGAGGCACAATGACATCACACACACAAGGTAAAGATAGGGGGAGAAAAGCCTTGGCATTGTACACAAGAGATTTGGGATGACGAGTGCAGAAAGCAGAATGCAAATCCCCGTAGGTATAAGTAATTCGAGGAGCAAAGCAAATGGAGAGCATAGGAAGCTCTCATCTTGGAAGAGGTGGCTAGGATGCTTTCCACACATACTTTGTAGGTATTAATAGTACCATCACTCAGTTTTTTTGGCATAATTGGCATTTCATTTTAATTAAGTATTCATGCTTCTAGCAAAGAGTGGTCAGTCATGTAGCGAGTGATGCGAAGGAAAGGTACGCCGTAAAGCACGACAAGTATGATCTCCTTGATCAACTTAAGCAAGTGGGCCTCAACTTAAGCAAGTGGGCATCAACTTGAACTAGACGGATGTGGTCAATATGGTAAGCCTCTCTACTTGTCATTTTGGAGTTTTTACGTTATGAATACTCTTTGCACGGACCAATACCAAACCCTGAGGGTAGCAATGATTAGGTTTAGCCTTGTGTCCAAGGAACTATGTATATCGACGCTTCGGAGATTTTTACATGTTCATTTCCATTGAAATAAACGTCACACTTACACCTACTTGTAATAGTGTTATCATCTAAAATGCAAAAATGCATGGTCTTCTTGATCTCACTCGAAGCAATGTGAAAATATGTAGTTATGACAAAAATGGTTACTTGACATATGAACTAATGTATTGACTAAACTTCATTTTGTTCTTTGAAGGAGTATTCATCCACAATGTCTACTACATAGACCACAACATCATTAGGAAATTGTGATACACATTCCTTTAATTGATGGGCTTGCCATCTGTATATAAAGTTATGCATAATAATTGATTTTGGTAGGTGGTCTTTAAATAACTGTGGAAGATCTCTAGGAAACATTTTCTTATAAACAATATCTTTAAGTTTTTTCTTCTTCGCTTCCTCTTCTTGTCTCATTTCTTTATCTTCAAAAACCTTAATAGATAGCTATAAATTCAGGTACACAAGCTCTAGGACACAAGCCCAATTGTGTCACACTACATGCATCACATGCTTCCATTACATATTTGTAAGCATGAAAGGTATACCTATTAAGCATGGGACACGATATAGTCTCCCAAAGAGATGTAACACTCGTATATGTATTGCATGATGTGGAACAAGCATGAGTGGCTCTCTTTGCTCTAAGACATATCGAGCAAGTACATCCACATGATGCTGCCCCCCCATGGATTCCAAACTAGTGATGGTGCGTTTGATTGACTGCATCCTCATTTATACATGTGAAATACAATAATAGGTGTAGTGGTCTTTCAATTTCCAACAAAAAAAAGGCTTTATTCTTTCAAAATAGTGCTGTGAGATCTTCAATCCTAGATATGTTGCCTTGAATCTTAGGAAAAGTTGAACTTGTAATATGCATATACGACTTAAAGCCCTTAAAAACCATAAAGTAAATAGAAAGTAACATCTTCAACACAACTCGAGTTGAAAACACAAATACAAATCTGCATCTACAAACTACTTCTCACTAGATGCCAATAGACAGTTTTCTCACCCGAGGCTCGTCATTCAAGAAGATGAATTGGATGCTTCACATATGAAGATCTAGCCAATCTTTTGCAAAACAGACATCTTTCTTGTTAGGGGTGACCCTTGTCTCACTTGAGCAAAAAGAAAATACAAGGTCCTTGACCTCTTGAGTGATATGATGCGTGTTGCATCCATGTTTTTGGCATGCCAATAAAGGCATTAATCTATGTTTATCAATTAATAATCGAGATTTTGCTGAATACAAATTTGTCTTATAGACCCGTAAAACCTTTAAAGCTTGTGGAAGACTCATGTCATATGATGCTTCACTACCTTCACCATTCACCACCATCATGAGGGCTGATTTCTTCATGAAAAGGTTAGTGCTGACCTTGGCACCTTCACTCGGTTCAGGGTGTTGCAATTATTACTTAGAATCGTAGCTTCAATTTTTGAAGGTTTATCCTGCATACTCACAAAGCAAGGCTGGCAAAGAAGTTGCTGGAAAATCTCCTATTGAATACTTGAGTCCATTCCCATAGTCTCTTGATCAAAGCATTGCACCATAGCCGGACATATCTTATGTCTTCTTTGCTCATCTACCACACCATTTCCTTGAATCACCATTGTGTGGACAAAATAGGAGTTGGTAATGTGTACATACGTGTGCATGGCGTGTGTGAAGGTTTTACTTTTGAGAGCATTGCTAGGTGTACAGAGTAGATGGTTTTGATGTGAGCATGTACAGGCCTGTCCGGACGTAGTCTACTGGGGAGATGATATCAGCTGCTCGGTAATCTTGAAGTGTGTATGCGTCCAAAATAAAGTGGCATTGGAAAGTTGCATCTTGAGAAGATATGGAGACATAGGCAATTAAAGTTGAAAGGGGATGATGTAGCCTTGAGGATAGTGTGAAATGAAAAGTGATGTAGCCATCGTTGAGGCTTTAGGAAAATAAGAATAATAAAATACACTACAACATGGCCAATAAAGCAATAGCCACATGGCTGTTTACGAATATACCAGCGCTGGCCAGCACGTGAAGGAAGGTTGGCGAAAGCGAAGAGCTGGCAAGTCGGCGCAGCTGGAGAAAAAAAGTGAAGGCCGCCGTGTTGTTGCGGTGGGTCTCTAGGCAGCTGCAAGAGATAGAGCCAAGGAAAACGTGGATGGTCCGTGTGTTCGTGGCTACGGCGGGCGACTAGAGGGACGATGTGAAAGGAAGGCAGCGGATACTGCAGAGAAGCTGGCAAGAGGGCGCTACAGTTGACTAGAGCAAGGTGGAGAGCAGCTATTTGTGTGGGAGAGCTAGCAAAGAGGAGCCGTGAAGACCCACTGGGGCGACAAAGGGTTTTGGCGAAGAGGACAGAGGAAGTGATGGTCGTCGGCGAGTGTGGAAGCTGCAAGTGAGAGCAAAAGGTCCGCTAGAGGAAGAGAGGCTGGTGAGACTCTATTGGCCTTGTTGACGGGCTGGTAACTTGCAGAAAGGCCGCCTTTGGTGGCTGCAGCTGAAGCTAGCAGACGCGTGGAGAGCAGAGGCCGCCCTTGAGGTGACAGCACTGTCATGACGTGGGTGGTATCGCTGGGAAAGTGCGAGACTTCTCGCTGTGAGAGTAGCTTTCAAATCCTAGCAAGGAAACAAAACATATAACTCTTCAAGGGGCACCACCAGCAGAAGCTGGAACCATAATATTTACATACCAAATCTCAGCAAGACATATGAGTTGTACCAAAAACCATCATAAGCATCATGGCTCAAACCAAAATCCAAGGTTATAACTTTCTCGTCTGTTTGCAGAACCCAGGGCTTCACTCTCTCTCGCCTCTGTAGATTTACGAACCTTCCTTTATCCAAACTAGAGTAACCACTCACCATGTACACACAGAAAAAAGAGCACCTCCCCTTGTAAGGCAAGGGACCTAATACAACCCATAAGAGCATCAATGGAGCAACTGCCAAACTGTCGATACATATGTTTATTGGGTAGCATCATGCTTGACTAACAACTTTAATCCATCAATGCATCATAGATCCTACTCATTAAGTCCCAACAAGTGATATCCTCAAGGATTGTCAATCTCCTCCTTTATACATTGATGTTATAGGTTATGTACATCCGCCGAAGATAGAACAAATTTACTTTGTATTCGTATTCATGGATAAGGACGGTCTCCCAGCTAGCATGCATCAGCCTCCACAATATCCATAGCACTAGCACTTCCAAAGTAAATCTCCAAAACCATTCTAGAATTTTCTGATGTGCCTCTTATGGGCTATTTCTGCCGCCAAAATTGCTAAAGGAGTCTTTACCTCTTTGATATCACCAATAGCGACAAAAGAAGGATGGCGAAAAACTGCAGCTTTCTGATAATCATCCTTTGCCAACTTCACGACCACCTTAGCTCCTCTGGTTGATGCGAGCGACTCCTCAGCTTCAGTCGATGCCAGCAGCTTATTATCATAAACGGCAGCCTCAGCTTCTACACAATTACCCAGGCATCTTTCCAAGGCTTCAGCCAGTCATCCTTTGCATGAATTTGGCAGTGGTTCCCTTCATTTTTCGAAAATTTCACGAAGCGTATCATTAGATGCAGCTTGAATTCCTCTCTAATTCAAATCCCTACATGGTCTGAACAGAAGTTATCCTCAATTTTTTTGAATCTCTGGTTGATTTGCTCTCTGGTTCTGATTTTTTTTTACACCACTTCAATAAGCGCTGTTTTTCTAGTTTTCTCCTCTTTCCCGCAAGAAATTCAGGCTCCCTCGCTTTTTGCAGCTAAAATTTTAAATTTTCCCAGTTTGAAAACACACTGCGCCTCCTTATTTCTTGCTTAATATTCAGAAATTTTCTTTTTTTTTTTTTAACTCATTCGTATCTCTGCCACGCAAGCCACCACCTTGCATATACGTCTCCAGCTCCAGGTATTCTTCTTCAATAGTGTTTAGATCATCATCAAGTATCTTCCGTTAGCTGCCTCTCACACCAAGCATTTGTTTCAATGAGCTGCCTCTGATCCCCAGATAAATCCATGCCTTCTAATAGAGTTCGAGTAAATGTAAGGCCTCCCAGTGGTTTTCTCACTTCCTCTCTTACATAACTCAGCTCTTTGTCCACTTTCTCTTACATAAATGTAAGGCCTTCCAGTGGTTTTCTCACTTCCTCTCTTACATAACTCAGCTCTTTTTCCATTTTCTCTTACATAAATGTAAGGCCTTCCAGTGGTTTTCTCACTTCCTCTATAATCAAAGCCTGCAATAGCTCCAGGCTTGCCATGTGAAGAAAGCAAAATACCCCAGTGATACGCCCATCAACATCTGTCCATATAGCTGTATAGCTTTCTCTCCCTCTCCTTATTCAACATATGCTGAGAGCATCACATTCCATGATACCTTAAACAATCCTTCAAACACATCTTCTGCTTCAGAAATATATCCACACTTGCCGAACATTTTCACGAGGGTGTATATGGACGGCCTCGCTCTGAAACCGTGATACCTCTCCTTGGGTATAGCTATTACACTAGTAAAACAGCATTATGACTTGTGCGTACTTGCCCCACACCACTTTACCAGTCGGAGTTACTAGTCCAAGCTCACTCACATTCATCTCTATCACGGTTCCTTTTGTCATTACACTAAGAGATGTGTACATGGGACCATTGGGATTCTTTTTCAGCCCAATTATCTCCAAATTGAATGTGCACTTTAGTTCAGAATGAGTGACATATGCTTTGGTGGTCTAATCCCTCTTTGTTGTTAGCTCCATAAGGAAGTGATGATGCCTTTGGTTCATTGATAATTTGTGCTACCTCAAGGTGTACCATAAGCATAAAACTCCATGATTCACACCACACTTATGTACAGAGGCTTTGAGACCTGGCTCAGTCTCAGCTCGTCTTATTGAACCTCATTTACAATATGAACATATGTACTTAGGCATCATATAATGACTCAAGTCATGGCACTTAATCCCATGCATCTGGATTTGCATTTAATGGCCTCATATGCATGGTTTCACACCATAGACGTGCCATGGCACGACATCCACCCCCTCTAAACTTGCACATCCTCTGGTATGTGCCAAATCATCATCAAGATCCACATATATCTGGATGTCGTCTTCATCTTCTACATTACCAGGAAGATCATCTTCTTCCTCTTCAACCATATCCATGCTATCACTGTCAAGCCTCTCATCCTGAGTCTCCTGTGAATCAAAAGGATCACTGTCATGCCTTCTTTTAAACATCTTGATCCTTTTGCCTGCTATAAGATTCTTTATCTCTATTCCATCAAGCTCACACAGGGTATACGTGGCATTTCCATGCACATGCTTGACAATGTAAGGGCCAAACCATCTTTTTGCAAACTTTCTTTGAACAGTAAACTGGTTGTCAAGACTACTATCATGCATTAGGACCCAATCACCTTCTTCAATAGATTTTGGCCGGAGTCTGTGTCTTCTATCAAATCTTTCTTTATTTTTCAACCTTGCATCTTTCAAACGAGCTTTAGCAAGCTCTACATCTTCAGGCCTCCTCTCCAGCTGTCTTATTCGCAATGCAAGGAGGTCTTCCCTATTCAATCCTTCCACCCACGGTAATACATTCCAAGTTGGAACTACTTCTTCAATTGGCATTACTGGCTTTTGACCATACATTAATTCTGCAGGCATATATCCTGTCACATCACTGAGCTATGAGTTGTACGGTCAGCCCACAAGGCATATGGTAGCAGCCTTGGCCACTCTCGCATTCTTCCTCTGCATGCCTTAGCCAAAGCTTTAATGATTGGAGGATGTCCTCGCTCACTTTTACCATTGCCCTCAGGGTTGTAGGCACATGTTAAGGCCAATTTGATGCCAATTCTAGAGAAGAATTCCCTTGCTTCTTCAACATCTAGCTCACCCCTGTCAGCTGTTATTTTCCCAACACAACCATACCGGCAAATCACATCTTTCAAGAGAAATTTGCATACTGTTTCCGTACTCTTTGTTCTAAGAGCACGCCCTTCCACCTGATTTGTCAAATCTTCTCTTGCAAGTGCTATGTACCGCATCTGCCAAATTCCCAAAGGCATTGTAACTAGATCCACTACCCATTTGTAATGCATGGCAGGTGGGTAGGTTGGTTGCAAGCCATCACGATGTCGCACATTTGAGTACATTTGACATACCATGCATGTTTCCACATATTGGGAAATATCCTTGTACATTCCTTTCCACCAATATCTTTCCTTTATTTTGGTAAAGGTGGCCCACACACTTCGATGTCCAACCCAGAGACTCTCATGGAATTCTTTCACGAGCTTCCCTTGAGTCTCTTTATCACATATGACTCTCTCTGCCATGGCATTCCTCTACTTAGGATGCTTCCACAGGTAGCCATCTTTTAGAAAATACCCATATGCTTTTCTGCGGATCCTCTTAAATTCTGAGTCAGACAAATTTTCCTGTCTTGTCAAAGTACTCAAGTATTGACCAATAAGCAACCAATCTCCTTCATACATTTCCTCAGTAAAAGACTCAAGTGCATTTGATAAGCAAGTATGGTGCCCTTTTGCATATGCAGTAGTATAGAACTTTGTACCTACATCATCAATGTCACTAATCATCCCTTCTTCATCTTCATACCTGGCTCTTGATAGCATATCTGCAACTGGGTTATCTTTTCCTGCAATATGCTCAAACTCAGGATTTAGTGACTTGATATAGGCAATCCACCTAAGCATAGCGATATCTGGAGTGGTGCAGCTTGCAATCATCCCAAGGAGTGGCAAGCAATCAGTTTTCACAAGTACAGATGTCCCAATAAGATATTCTTTTTCACATTTTAGAGCAGTGACTATTCCCCATAACTCCCTCTTGATCTGCGGATATTTTCGCTGACGAATGCTTAATACCTTTGCTCCAAATCTGATTACATACCTATGATCATCCTCATCATCTTGCCCTACTGCCCATCCTATCCCAGTAGGACTAGTATCAACTGTAACAATCACAGGCCTGCCACACTCATAATCTGCCTTCCTTAGGGTAGGTGATGATTGGAGCAGATATTTCAGCTTCCGCATAGCTTTAGTATGTACTGCACTCCACAAAAATTTTTGATATTTCCTCAAAAGTTGATAAAGAGGATCTGCTACATGTGCATAATGTGGGATCCATATAACATAAAAGACACATGCACCAAGAAATCTCCTCAGCTCTGTAACATTAATGCATATCTCTTTCATTCTTTGTATTGCATCTATCTTGGCTGGACAAGGTCGGCATCCATTAGTACTACAAAGATGCCCCACGATTAGCACTTCACCAACCCCAAACACTGATTTCGATCCAGACAAAGTAAGATTCACCTCTTCAAGCCTGGATAGAATCATATCACAATCTTTTATATGATTTGCCACAAACTTGCGGCACCCCCTCGAATCCAAATCCCCATCTTTATCTTTCTCATCACAGCCTTTTATTGGCACATCATCCAAAAAAGACATAGTTATTTGTGGTATGAAGTCTCGCAAGACTTTATTCATTCCATTCATCATATGCACCACTGACTTGGTGGCTCCCTGTGGTAAGGTACACATCCTTACCAATCCCAAAGGAGTTTTCATTGTGGTCAAGTCCCTGCTTTGTATATCCAGCTGAAACTGATCATATCCCGAATACAGATCACCCATAGAGTATATAGCTTTCCCTGCAAATGCTTCTGCAAACTCGTCCACAATCGGACCTGCTCCCACATTCCTGATTGTGACCTTGTTTATAGGTTGCATGTCTTGAATGAAGCGCAATGTTCCATTTTTCTTTGGCACGGTAAACCATCTGTTGGAGTATGGAGCGCATGATGGCTCCAAAATTCCCATCCTGATCTTTTCTTTTAGTAATTCCATCAGCTTTGGCAAGAGAGCCTTTGGTACTGGAATCGGCCGCAGGTTCCAGGGCACATGTGGAACAGTGAAGATCACCATTGGCGCTGTTACACTTGGATCAACACAGCCTATCTCATGCGACTGAAAAGCAAAGGCTTTCCCATGTTTAACAAGCATCTCCTCAAAGCATTCCCTTTCAATTGGCAATAGAAACTCCTTTTCACCAATCTTCAGCTCTTTTAGGTATCCTGTGTAAACTTATGCCCAATTTTCTTCGGATTTCTGAGATTCGGTTGCATAGAGGCTTCATCTATTTTCTCGTTGCTTCTTGGTGGCAAGGGCAAGGCAACTGGTTTCACCTTCTTTGCAACCGTTTTATACTTTGTATCAACATGAGCATCCATCTCACAATTCATGTTTTTACATTCCATCCCCTCAAATTTTCAGATTATATCATACATCTCCACAGATGACACCTCTATCATCTCATTTCCACCCTGTAAGCATGCTCTTTCCATAGCAAAAAGCACACCCATAGTATCCACAAATGACACCTCATCAAGCACCCCTGAAATAAACTCATTCTTCTCCAAAAAACCACACTGCTCAAAACTTTTTTGTATATTTTGTACATGTCGATGCATGCCACGCTTCAAATCCTTGCTTTTTAGAAAGACCACTGACCCATAGCTAGAAAATCCCTGAAAATTTGCTGAAAAGTTATTTACATTGATTGAGTCCTGCGAGAACTCATTTTCCCTTGTACCATTGGAATCCCGCTTTACAATGGCACCTGGCCAAAATCCCTCATCTCCCTGTAGTTCATGAATTCTCTGTTTGTCTTTGGGAGTGACTGTGCTCGAAGAGACTCACGGTTCCTTTCATGGTTAATGCACACTGTCAAAAACTGAACAGCTTTCTTGCCATCTTTACTCCTTATTCTTGCATATGCGGAGCCATCATCCAAAACCTTTGTTTCCATCCTCACAGCTGTAATGTAGGGTTGCCCAAGGATAAGGGGATATAATGACATCTCCTGAACAAAGAAGTTTTGATCATCTTTCACATCCCCTATAGTTACCCTTACATTTGGACAGGCTGCATAGAGCTCTCCAGATGAGTTATTAGCTGCTTTAATCATCCACCCATGATCTACATCCATTGGCCACTTACATTTGTTGTAGATATTTTTAGCCATAAGATTTATTTCAGACCCATGATCGATTAGAGCGACATACGGCTCTTCCAAGTCACCTACCTTGATAAGGGTTTCAGTGGTGGCCCTTGCCCAATGGCTCTTGGAGTAATGACTCTTTGTAAGAACTTCTTTTTCATCATCCTCATCCACAAAGCGCACTTGTCATGCCCCTTCAGCAGAGTGATTACATTCCACCACATTCTCTCTCTCTCTTCCTTTTGCTGTACCTGTACTCCATGAGTCTTGGAAGTGCTTGTCTCCCCTTGTGATGGAATAGATTCAATTATGGACTGCCTTTTTCTCCGTATAATATCAATTATCTCATCATGGAATTCTTTCTTTGCAATTCCCAAGACTTCCCCTAGTGTAAATTCCACCCTACTATTTAGAATCCTCTCTTCAAGCACCTTTTTGAGATCTGTTGCGGCTTCAATATCAGATTGAAGCTTGTAGAGTGGACTTTTCCCTTTACCCTTCTCCTTCTCATGCTTCATTTTTGCTGGCACTTCTTCCATTGATACTTCTTGTGGAGGTCTGCTATGCGGTGGAGGCATATGTGATGGCCCAGGATCCTTCTTTTCACTACCACGGGTAACCCTTTTTGATGGCCCTCCTTTCTCATTTTCCCTCTTACACTTTTCCTCTACTTGTGCCTCATTATTCTGGCATTTTGCAATGTAGGCATGAACAGATAAAGAATCCACAGGCTCTTCCGAGCCAGTCTCAAGACGTATACAGTCACCTGCCTCATGCAAAGCCTATTTAGATACCTTCTTTGATGCAATTAGCTCCATTGTTGATGGCCAAAAATCTTCATTCTCATAATCTTCATCATTCTCAGATTCCTGCTTTGATTGACCAACCTTTAACCCATAGGTTGCTGCCTCAACCATAGAGATGGCATGGCTAGCAGCCATATCCTCAACTAGCTTTTTCATCCCTCCTTTCCCAAAGTTTGTGCTTAACGGAAGACTAGTCTCTGTAAGGTGGATTTTTCCATCTTTGAAAAATACAAGTTGGTTTCTGAGAGCTTCTTTATAGCTAGCACAGTCTTTCTTTGCATGTTCTGGGTCATCACACCATATACATCTGAATGTAAACCCTTCTTTGCTTTGAGGCCTTTGCATAGAAGCCTGCCCTAATGGTAGCCCTTTTTCTTCAATCCTAGACATCTTCAATTTTAGGTCTCGCATGCCCTTAATAAGCTCTTCCATCGGCCCTTCTACCTTTGGGATTGGAGCAGCTGGTTTTGGTAGATTCTCAGGGGTAACAGCAGTTATAGGAGTTGCCGAGCTCATCACCATTTTATCCCTCCTTCGCTGCCGCTTTGCTAGCATGGTGACCGCATCCTCGACATCATTCCAATCATTCTTTAGCCCCTGCTCTGTATCCTTATCCTCAAGGAGAATTTCCAGTTTTTCTTGGAGATCTTTCCCAGTTGCTTGTAAGAAGAGCTCTGTTTTTTCCCTGTCCAAAGTTGTGCGCTCAATCCTTGACAGCTGGGCATAGCGCTTCTCAAACTCTTTTAGGAACTCTGTGGCAGAAATTCCCATTTTGGGTTTTGTGACCCATTCCAAGAAAGTTCGTTTGGTCACCTGCTCGGAATCCTCCATGAAATAATCATCCTTCAAAGCAAGCTTGAACTCCTCCCAATTTCTGCCACCATGTGCTGCTTGTAATCCTCTTATGCGCTCTCTTATTTCAGGAACACATACCAGCTCAAAGCTTCGAACCATATCCTCCTCAGTCACCCTGTTTAGCTCCATTTCCTTTGTGTAATTGCGCAGGTACTTTGTGATGTCCTTACCATCAAATTGATCCACCTTTTTCACAATTGACTGCAGTGCTTTAGTCGTGGAAATTTGCCCTCTCTCAGCAGCTTGCTGCTGTTGCATATACATAGTAAACATCTGAAACATTTGCATAACCCCGGGGTCAAAATGAACCCCCTGTCCCTCAGGATTCTCAACCATAGCTTCCCCGTGTATTTCACCACACTCTCACCCCAGCAGTTTCACGTCGCCGGTTCACCAAATTCCTGTCGTGACGTGGGTGGTATCGCTAGGAAAGTGCGAGACTTCTCGCTGTGAGAGTAGCTTTCAAATCCCAGCAAGGAAACAAAACATATAACTCTTCAAGGGGCACCACCAGCAGAAGCTGGAACCATAATATTTACATACCAAATCTCAGCAAGACATATGAGTTGTACCAAAAACCATCATAAGCATCATCGCTCAAACCAAAATCCAAGGTTATAACTTTCTCGTCTGTCTGCAGAACCCAGGGCTTCACTCTCTCTCGCCTCTGTAGATTTACGAACCTTCCTTTATCCAAACTAGAGTAACCACTCACCGTGTACACACAAAAAAAAGAGCACCTCCCCTTGTAAGGCAAGGGACCTAATACAACCCATAAGAGCATCAATGGAGCAACTGCCAAACTGTCGATACATATGTTTATTGGGTAGCATCATGCTTGACTAACAACTTTAATCCATCAATGCATCATAGATCCTACTCATTAAGTCCCAACAAGTGATATCCTCAAGGATTTTCAATCTCCTCCTTTATACATTAATGTTATAGGTTATGTACATCCGAAGATAGAAAAAATTTACTTTGTATTCGTATTCATGGATAAGGACGGTCTCCCAGCTAGCATGCATCAGCCTCCACAATATCCATAGCACCAGCACTTCTAAAGTAAATCTCCAAAACCATTCTAGAATTTTCTGATGTGCCTCTTATGGGCTATTTCTGCCGCCAAAATTGCTAAAGGAGTCTTTACCTCTTTGATATCACCAATAGCGACAAAAGAAGGATGGCGAAAAACTGCAGCTTTTTGATAATCATCCTTTGCCAACTTCATGACCACCTTAGCTCCTCTGGTTGATGCGAGCCACTCCTCAGCTTCAATCGACGGCAGCAGCTTATTATCATAAACGGCAGCCTCAGCTTCTACACAATTACCCAGGCATCTCTCCAAGGCTTCAGCCAGTCATCCTTTGCATGAATTTGGCAGCGGTTCCCTTCATTTTTCAAAATCTTTAGGAAGCGTATCATTAGATGCAGCTTGAATTCCTCTCTAATTCAAATCCCTACATGGTCTGAACAGAAGTTATCCTCCATTTTTTTGAATCTCTGGTCGATTTGCTCTTTGGTTTTGATTTTTTTTTTTACACCACTTCAATAAGCGCTGTTTTTCTGGTTTTCTCCTCTTTCCCACAAGAAATTCGGGCTCCCTCGCTTTTTGCAGCTAAAATTTTGAATTTTCCCAGTTTGAAAACACACTACGCCTCCTTATTTCTTGCTTAATATTCAAAAATTTTCTTTTTTTAAAAAAAACTCCTTCGTATCTCTGCCACGCAAGCCACCACCTTGCGTATACATCTCCAGCTCCAAGTATTCTTCTTCAATAGTGTTTAGATCATCATCAAGTATCTTTCGTAGCTGCCTCTCACACCAAGCATTTGTTTCAATGAGCTGCCTCTGATCCCCAGATAAATCCATGCCTTCTAATAGAGTTCGAGTAAATGTAAGGCCTTCCAGTGGTTTTCTCACTTCCTGTCTTACATAACTCAGCTCTTTGTCCACTTTCTCTTACATAAATGTAAGGCCTTCCAGTGGTTTTCTCACTTCCTCTCTTACATAACTCAGCTCTTTTTCCACTTTCTCTTACATAAATGTAAGGCCTTCCAGTGGTTTTCTCACTTCCTCTATAATCAAAGCCTGCAGTAGCTCCAGGCTTGCCGTGTGAAGAAAGCAAAATACCCCAGTGATACGCCCATCAGCATCTGTCCATATAGCTGTACAGCTTTCTCTCCCTCTCCTTATTCAACATATGCTGAGAGCATCACATTCCATGATACCTTAAACAATCCTTCAAACACATCTTCTGCTTTAGAAATATATCCACACTTGCCGAACATTTTCACAAGGGTGTATATGGACGGCCTCGCTCTAAAACCGTGATACCTCTCCTTGGGTATAGCTATTACACTAGTAAAACAGCATTATGACTTGTGCGTACTTGCCCCACACCATTTTACCAGTCGGAGTTACTAGTCCAAGCTCACTCACATTCATCTCTATCACGGTTCCTTTTGTCATTACACCAAGAGATGTGTACATGGGACCATTGGGATTCTTTTTCAGCCCAATTATCTCCAAATTGAATGTGCACTTTAGTTCAGAATGAGTGACATATGCTTTGGTGAAGTCTAATCCCTCTTTGTTGTTAGCCCCATAAGGAAGTGATGCTGCCTTTGGTTCATTGATAATTTGTGCTACCTCAAGGTTTACCATAAGCATAAAACTCCATGATTCACACCACACTTATGTACAGAGGCTTTGAGACCTCGCTCAGTCTCAGCTCGTCTTATTGAACCTCATTTACAATATGAACATATGTACTTAGGCATCATATAATGACTCAAGTCATGGCACTTAATCCCATGCATCTAGATTTGCATTTAATGGCCTCATATGCACGGTTTCACACCATAGACGTGCCATGGGGCAGAGAGAATGGGCTAGGGAGCCACTTAAATGAAGAGACAGGTGGCTGGTGAACAGAGAGAGGCTGGATGCCTAGGAGGGCTTTCGACAAGTGGAGGTTCACCGTGAAGAAAAGAGAGGGCACGTGTGGCCGTAGACAAGGGATGTGCAGAGGCTGGTGGGGCCGGTAGCACTGCAGATAAGCTGCATGTGACAGAGGATGGATCAGCACAGAGAACAAGAGAGAGAGGGTGTGTGTGTGGTTTTTGTGGATTTCTATCTCCTAGAGTTCCAGGCCAGGAGTGTTGCTTTCTGTTGATTAGCAGTGGGACTGGTGTTTGAAATATACAATTCTGTAAAGTTAAGGATCTATTCTAAAATATAAATCTTGTTCATGCAAGTTGGGTCTGGTGTTCTAGTGTGTTTACATGCATGTGTGGAAGTGTGGCACCCTATAAGGGCGTAAACAGCTTTACCGCTTCTGTGCCATCACTTTTTGGTGCCTCCACAGAGGAGCAGATTTCCTCTGATTTGTGAAAGAAGACAGGGGTTGTGTGAAGAAAGATTTGGGAAATGGCTCAAGATTTTCCAGAGTATTGGGGATTGCCACAGGAGAGTGCAAATAGGTTTCTAGAGAAGATGGAATTTACAGCCTTGATGAAAGACAGGGCAACTTCGGAGATCCTTTCTCAGATTTTGACTTATTGCTTGTAGGGTGATGCAAAAACATGGCTACAGATGTTTGTGACTACACACAGGAACATTCATCAACAGGATCCTCAGTACCGTGTAGTCAAAGCTGCATTTTTGGCACAGTTTGCCCGTGTAAGGAGTCCGAATGAAGTGTGGAAGGAGTTGTGTAACATTCAGCAGAAGGACGGTCAGGATGTGAATCAGTATGGTAGACTGTGGAGTCTATGGTGTGAAGCTTTGATTCCTGAAGTACCCCCGCAGATGATAAAGAGAGACCGGTTTGTGGCTGGTCTGGAACCAACCCTCCGTCTGAAGGTGGAGCTGAAGAACCTGGATAGCTTTGAGAAGGCTGTCAGAGTAGCTCGAGAGAAGGAGTGGAAGGTGAAGCGTCTGAGGCAGATGGGAATACAGGAAGAGCCGAAGAAGTTTGTGAAGATGCCAGAGATTGAGAGTATACATCGTGAAAGGGAAGCTGCTGTTGTTCCTGAACAGGAGGACACTTTGAAGAGGGACATACATGATGCAATGGAGCTCATGAAGTCTCTAAGTTTGAATTGGATGGAAGCAGGTGGAAAGGGAAGAAGTCGAGTTGCACCAAATAATAGAAGAGATAATATGTCAACAGGTGAAGGGAATATGGGAGGAACAGGGAGAGGACGGGGCTACTATTTAAGCAATGTCCAATGCTGGAACTGTGGGGAGCGGGGACATATCAGCCCTCAATGTGACAAACCGCCCAAAGCAGGTGGTGGAATGTATCCTGTGATGCAGAGGACTAATGATAGATCGGGGGATCATAGTGTTGAAGTAAAAGATCCAAATCAACCCTCTACCAGTGGAGTTAAATGGGAGGATAAAGGAACGGGACCAGCTCTCAGCCTGATAGGAGTAGAGGCCATTCCAGAGATTATGCCTGTGGCAAAGAGGACGAGAAGTACAATGGCAGAACCTGAACCATCTTCTAAGAAAGGTAAACATGTCCAATTTGATATAAGCCCTCAACCAGAGAAGAAGAAGAGGAAGCCAAGAAGACATTATAAAACTTCAGATTTGCATATTGGTCAAGGTCAGGAGGAGTATACATTGATGGGAGATTTAAAGGGAAGAGTAGCCAATATAACTTCAGATTTGCATATTGGTCAAGGTCAAGAGGAGTATACATTGATGGGAGATTTAAAGGGAAGAGTAGCCAATATAACTTCAGATTTGCATATTGGTCAAGGTCAGGAGGAGTATACATTGATGGGAGATTTAAAGGGAAGAGTAGCCAATATAACTTTTGCCCAATTGCTTGGATTGTGTCCGAAGCTTAAGAGAGAGTGGAAGAAGTTGGCAAATCCGAGGAAAGTAAATGAGCAGGAGCCCACACAAGGCAAAATGGAGCTGATGTCTGTGGAAGACCTTTCTGATATTTGTCCATCAGTTGATGCTTGGTGTGGAAGTGTGAGTGTTGGAGAAGCATATGTTGATGGCGGTGCACAAATCAGTGTAATGACTCAGTCGTGTATGGAGAGATTGGGGTTATCTCAATTGCTGAGGAAGACTAGGCTAAAACCACTATCATTACACCGTGGGGTTGCTTCTATTACCGAGTAGTACCATTTGGTTTGAAAAATGCACCCTCGTGGTATCAGAGAAACACTGACAGAGTACTTGCACCTCTTACAGATCATTTTGTGAGAGCTTTTTTGGATGATATATGTGTATATAGTTCTCAAAAGGAGCATGGTAATAAATTGGAGCAAGTATTTTCTAAAATGGATGATGCAGGTGGACAGCTAAATCCAAAGAAGTGTCATTTAGGATATTCAAAGGTGAAGCTGTTGGGGCATATGATATCTCAGAATGGAATTGAACCTGATCCAGAGAAGATAAAAGCTCTTGTCTTATTATCTGCACCATCAACATCCAAGCAGCTGCAGACTTTTGTCCAGAAGGTAAAATATATGGCAAGATTTGTTCCTTTAATGTCTTAACTGCTTTACCCTCTTCAGCAAGCTATGAAGAAAGAACCATTGCAATGGAATGAAGAATGCAAAGAAGTGTTTGAGAAAGTGAAAGAAATATTGGGAAGTATTTCCAGTGTAAAAGCTCCGGATTTCTCTCAGGTCTTTTATGTGAATCCATCTTTTGGTCCGGATGTAGTTGGAGCAATCTTAATGCAGAGAGGAGATGAATCCAGATATATGAAGCCTGTGTATTATGCAACTAGAGTGAAGACAGAAGCAGAGAGGAAATATACAGAGGCTGAACTGGTTTTATCAAGTCTGGTGTATGCTTGCAGGAAATTCAGGTCATATCTCCTGATGAGACCATTTGTGGTGCTGACAAATTATACTCTACTCCCTCAGCTGGTGAATGGTACTTCACTCTCAAAAGGTATGATGCGATGGTTAGTGGAGCTTCAAGAATATGATTTCTCATTTTTGATTGAAGATACTTGCAAGGCAACTTTGGCAAATCTTCTAACATATAAGGACGGCCAGATCTTGGTGAAGGAAGTAGATTCAAAGATAGAAAAAGAGGAACAAATTATCATTCCTGGAGCTCATGTTTTATTCTTTGATGGTTCATATAAGAGGAGTATACATCAAGCCACCAGGGGGTATATAATCTAGGATTCAGAAGGCGGGCTGATTCTAAAGGATGGGATACTTCTGCAAGCTGAAAGTAACAATGAGGCTGAATACACAGCATTGTTTCAGGGGCTGCAGGCTGCTTTAAAACAGAAAATTCAGAAGTTAATCATAAGGGGAGATTCTCTATTAGTAGTAAAGCAGGTTTTGGGTAGCTGGCGAGCAAAGAATCCGAGATTAAAAGAATGTCTGGCTGATGTTAGAAGGCTGCTACATCAATTTATAGCATGGAGTATTCAACATGTGCGGCGGGAGGAAAATCATATGGCACATGAGTTGGCTCAAGAGGCAATTAATCAGGATCCAATAATTACAAAAATCGAAGAGCCATTATACAGAGGAAGGGAATACCTATCCAGAGTGGTGGATTACTTACTCGCAAGTCGCTTGCCTGAAGAGCTCAAAAAAGGCCAAAAGTATCATTTTATCAAGAACAGTAAGCATTATGTCATGATTGGAGATGAATTATACATGCAAGGAGCTGATCAGGTATTAAGAAGAATTCCCCGGAGGGAAGAAATTTATTATATTCTATCTTCAAATCATGAGGGAGCATGTGGGGGAAATTATGCATTTAAGATCACCTTGCAGAAGGTATTACTGGAGGGTTATGTATGGCCTTCCATCCAGAAGGATATTCAGCACTGGTGCAGGTCTTGCCATGAGTGCCAGAGAATGGGGAAGAGAATCTTAAAAATGGAGCTGAGAAATATCATGCTGGTATATGACATTTTTGAAAGATGGGGAGTGGATGCAGTTGGACCACTTCCCAGGACAGCCAGAGGAAAGTGTTATGTGCTTACTGCGGTGGATTACCTATCAAAATGGGCAGAAGTGAAGGCAGTGAAGAGAGTGGATAGTAAAGAGGTGGCTGATTTTGTGTATGAACATATATGCTGCAGATTTGGTATTCCTCTAGAGATATTATCAGATAATGATCCTGAATTTCGAGGAGAGGTAGTTGACCATTTATGCAGAAGATTGAATATCAACCACAAGTACTCCACTCCTTATCAACCTCAATGCAATGGCTTGAATCAAAGATTCAATGGTGAATTTAAGCTGATGATAACCAAAATGACAGAAGGCCATATCAAGAACTGGGATATAGAGATGAATCGTGTATTATGGGCATACAAGGTTGCAGTAAAATCTGGTACACAGTTCTCACCCTTTCATTTAGTTTATGGGAAAGAAGCACTCATGCCTATTGATGTGGAAATTCCAGCTTTGAAGTTCCTGGTTGAAGAAGGGCATGAGCCTATTAATTGTTACAGAGAAAGATTACTGGCCTTGCAAATAGTCCAGTTGGACAGAGAGCTAGCATTTGATCATTATGTGGCTATGCAATTGAAAAGACAAGAGAGAGAGAATGAGAAGGTGGAGCAGAAAGAAATTGAAGAGGGTGATCTGGTTCTCAGGTATAATAGCAAGCTCGATAGTACTTTTCATACTGCATTCCAGACAAAGTGGGAAGGTCCGTATAAAATTGAGAGAAAATTTGATAATGGGAGTTATCAGCTTGCTGATTTGAATGGAAAGAAGCATAAAACGAGAGTGAATGGTTTACGACTGAAGAAATATTTTGCTCAATTGATGTTAATCGTGAAAGAAGAAGATTAGGAAGCTTGTGATGCATGTCAGCAGATTGTGAAAGATACAGAGGAAAATCTGAATATTTCATCCCTGTTTGTACAGCTGCTGGACATGAATGTCTCAGCAAAAGTGGGGGGTTGCTAAATATGTGTGGACAAAATAGGAGTTGGTAATGTGTACATACGTGTGCATGGCGTGTGTGAAGGTTTTGCTTTTGAGAGCATTGCCAGGTGTACAGAGTAGATGGTTTTGATGTGAGCATGTACAGGCCTGTCCGGACTTGGTCTACTGGGTGGAGATGATATTAGCTGCTCGGTCGTCTTGAAGTGTGTATGCGTCCAAAATAAAGTGTGTATGCATCTGCTGGAGATGATATCAGCTGCTCGGTCATCTTGAAGTGTGTATGCGTCTTGAAGTGTGTATGCGTCCAAAATAAAGTGGCATTGGAAAGTTGCATCTTGAGAAGGTATGGAGACATGGGCAATTAAAGTTGAAAGGGGCTAATGTAGCCTTGAGGATAGTGTGAAATGAAAAGTGATGTAGCCATCGTTGAGGCTTTAGGAAAATAAGAATAATAAAATACACTACAACATGGCCAATAAAGCAATAGCCACATGGCTGTTTACGAATATACCAGCGCTGGCCAGCACGTGAAGGAAGGTTGGCGAAAGCGAAGAGCTGGCGAGTCGGCGCAGCTGGAGAAAAAAAGTCAAGGCCGCCGTGTTGTTGCGGTGGGTCTCTAGGCAGCTGCAAGATAGAGCCAAGGAAAACGTGGATGGTTCATGTGTTCGTGGGGCTGCGGGCGACTAGAGGGCCGATGTGAAAGGAAGGTAGTGGATGCTGCAGAGAAGCTGGCAAGAGGGCACTGCAGTTGACTAGAGCAAGGTGGAGAGCACCTATTTGTGTGGGAGAGCTAGCGAAGAGGAGCCGTGAAGACCCACTGGCGACAAAGGGTTTTGGCGAAGAGGATAGAGGAAGTGATGGTCGTCGGCAAGTGTGGAAGTTGCAGGTGAGAGCAAAAGGTCCACTAGAGGAAAAGAGGCTGGTGAGACTCTATTGGCCTTGTTGACGGGCTGGTGACTTGCAGAAAGGCCGCCTTTGGTGGCAGCTGAAGCTAGCAGACGCGTGGAGAGCAGAGGCCACCCTTGAGGTGACAGCGCTGCTGAACACAGGTGGGCAGAGAGAGTGGGCTAGGGAGCCACTTAAATGAAGAGACAGGTGGCTGGTGAACAGAGAGAGGCTGGATGCCCAGGAGGGATTTTGACAAGTGGAGGTTCGCCGTGAAGAAAAGAGAGGGCACGTTGTCGTGACGTGGACGGTGTCGCTGGGAAAGTACGAGACTTCTAGCTGTGAGAGTAGGTACCAATCTCCACAAGGAAACTCACACACATAACTCTCCAAGGAGCATAGGACATATCCATTTTTAATGACATAAACATGTGCCAATTCACCTCAATACATTTCCGAATTCAACCTGATGATTGCACATAAATTATGTATCCAGAGCATGTCCCGTTCCAAGCATAGATTTACTGACTCCTTTTTCCAAATGCCTCAAACCAATCACATGTAGGCACAACATAATCTTCAAAAAAAAATTCCCACATACATGTGACCATTCACATCACATACATCAAGTGACTCCGATTCCATCATTTCAAGGTGTGTCTTTATCTCCTGAAAACCTACTTTTAAATTCCAACAACTCACAAACAAAAGATGACATATGGCATATCTATAACATGCTCAAGTGAGTTTAGGAAACTCCATGACTTGCATTCCAAAATCCAATCGAGTAGAAAATAAACCCAACTTTCAGAAACCTTATTGTATTTTTGATACTTTTATTCCACAATTCTCCAAGTCCCAAAATCTTCTCATTCTCCAAAACCTTTAAGGGTTTATAAGCTATACGATTTTTCTAAATCGTAGGAAATAGTAAAAAAAAATAAAAAACCACTTATCTGAAAGTAAACAAGCGAAATTTTTCTTTGATTTTTCGCTAATCTCTATATGGCCGCTTCGCTCTGCAGACTGCGCAATGAAGAGAACGTGTATGATCTGAAAATCATCTCTTTAAATAGTACTCAAATCCCTCTTTAATTCTAACTCCAACAAGCTATAAACAGTAGACACTGTTTTGATTTAAAATTCTCTGGTAGATGACGACCCTGGTTCTCATTTTCTGCACACCCTGCAATATGCACTCCTTCCCTGGTTTTGCAGCTGAATTCTCGTGTTTCCCAAAGTTTCCAAGACACTTGCGCCTTCGCCAGCTTCGCCATCTTTCCAGAAGATGCGCTGGCGGTCCAATATATATATTTTTTTATGGCCACATTAATTATCCTCACATTCACCCATGTTAATGGTTCTATTCTCTTGCTTGGTACACATTTCAACGCAAGTAGTGTTGGAGGGTCCCTCGGATTGCAGCACCTTGAACTCTTTTGCAATCACCAAGTCTATCCGTTGCTAATTTTGCGAGTAGAAGCGTCAAAATTGATGTAGCCAAAATAGCTATCCAAGGTGTTCCAAAGCGAGGGTGCAACCCTGTAAACACTGGAACCTGTGTCACCCAGCTCCTCGTGGTCGCCATATAGCTTCTATATTCATTTGATGCATGCGTTCTTATCCATTTGTCCATGCGCTGTCTTTTGCCATCCGGGATCCATCACATACCACATTATGTACACATCATCTACCTACATACCATGCTTTAATGGGGCCATGGATTCATCACACATTTAGCCCACCTCTTAGATCAAAAGGAATAAACACCCTTTCCCATAACCATCAAACTGCACCAACGACCTTCCAAAAAACAATGCTACCCACATCCCATAATCATCAGCACCATTATTACCAAGGCACGGCCATTTCCCAGTTTTGTACCCTGCATTTAGCAACCACCCGCACACCACACTCATGTACTGAGGATTCGAGACCTGGCTCAGCTTCAGCTTGTCTTATTGAACCTCATTTACAATATGAACATATGTACATAGGCATCATATAATGACTCATCATAGCACTTAATCCCATGCATCTAGATTTGCATTTAATAGTCTCATATGCATGGTTTCACACCATAGACGTGCCCTGGCACGACATCCACCCCCTCTAAACCTGCACATCCTCTGGTATGTGCCAAATCATCATCAAGATCCACATATATCTGGATGTCGTCTTCATCTTCTACATTATTAGGGAAATCATCCTCTTCCTCTTCAGCCATATCCATGTTTTCACTATCAAGCCTCTCATCCTGAGTTCCCTGTGAATCAAAAGGATCACTGTCAAGCCTTCTTTTAAACATCTTGATCCTTTTGCCTGCTACAAGATTCCATAGGTATCGAGGTATAGATCATCCAAACCCTTCCAAATGGTACTACCAAGACCACCAATAGATTTCCTTAGGGGGTGGGTCAAAGAGAGCTGGATTTCCATAGGTATCAAGGTAGAGATCATCCAAACCCTCCCAAATGGGTACTACCTCTTTCTATTCAAGGACCCAAATATGGCTCTTAAGGTCCTAGGTTCAGGGCAATGGATGTACAGGAACATCCCCTTCTGTTTCTTCAGTTGGTCCAAGAACTTTAACCCTCAAGGTCCAAAACTCTCAGCCTGCCCTATGTGGGTTAAGCTTCCGAACCTGCCCTTTTACTTGTACCCTTGGCTCAAAAAAATTGTTTCCCCATAGGGATAGTGCTAGGCATGAGACTCAAGAATGACTACAACCCGGCTTGGCATCCTAAGGTCCTTGTGGAAGTGGATCTAGATAGGCCCCTTATTGATGAGATTGAAATCAATTGTGGTGAGTATAACATCCAGTAAAGAATTCTATACAAACACCTGCCCAACGCATGCTTCCACTGTGGAAAGGAAGGGCATGTTATCAGAGAGTGTCCTTCCAAATACCCCAATTTGAGTGCCACTAGTGCCCCTAATCTTCCATCAGCCACCAACAACCAATCTCAGCCTAGTGGAGTGAATAAGAATATGACTATGCCTTCTCCCCTTGTTCCCTCTACCTCAATAGACAAGGGAGAAAAGTTTACAGTACCTAATGGGAAGAAGACCTTTAGACAGAATAGGGGGGAAAGCAGAGGGCATTTGCCAACTCCGTCGCCTTACTAGACAGCATCTCGGACCTTGATGATTCAGTTGACTCCCAAGAGATCAGTCAATCCATGCCTTTGGATAGATCTAGAGTTCTGGCTAAAACTAACCAAATGGGCCATGACCAAGTGCTCCCGCCCCACGCAATGATGGTTGGCTCGTTTTGGGAGATGAGCAAGACAGGGCTGAGCAGTCTCTATCTGATACAGAAAATTGTTTGCCCAAAGAAATGGAGATAGTTAAGGAATTGAAAAGAATGCATGCTTAGGTTGGATCCACCACACCTCAAGTTGCATCCAAAGTGGAACCTAAAAAGGTCAACTCTCAGAAAAAGGGCAAATGAGATGCACCACTTTGAATGTTAAGGGGTTGACTGACCTTTCAAAAGTTCAACTAGTGAAACAATGGCTAAGGAAACAAGGAAGATTTGACTTTATAGCTCTAACTGAAGTGAAAGTTAGCAGGGATGAGCTTGAAAAAAGGTTGCTCAACATCTCTAAACAGCACATCTAGATCTACACATCCCACTATCAGGGTTCTGGAGGAGTGGTTGTGGGTATGCATGTGGACCATCAGAATGAGCTGAAAGACATGAGGATTGATACGTTTGATCAATGGGCTGCATTTGAAATGACAAACTTCTCCTTCATTGGTATTTATGCTGGAGGTCCTCAGGCGATTAGAATCAGAACCTGGGGTACCCTGAGAAGCGTCCCTGATCCTATCATTCTAATGGGAGACTTCAATATGGTGGAAACCAAAAATGACAGGTTAAGAGAGTTGGGACAAGTCGTAAAAGGGGCAGAGCTCCTAGCCTGGCAGCGCACTACTGATCACTTTGAGCTATGTGACATAGGGAATATGGGAGACTTCACGTGGCAGAACTATGCCCATGGGAAATTGACTAGGAAAGCAAGATTGGACAGAGGATACATTAGCAAAACTTTCGGTAACTCCTACATCAGATGTGAATGTAGAACTGACATTTCTACTTGCCTCTCAGATCACTACCTCGTTATATTAGTGTTGGACAACCATGACAAAAAGGTCTCTAATCAATGGTTCCACACGGATCCTGCCCTGTGTAAAATGGCTATTGTTCAGGAGGAAGTCAAAAGAATCTAGACTGAATTCTTCATCTCTGGTATTATCCCGATGAGGGCATGGAGTCTGGCCATCAAATGTACCCAAGCTCTTTTGATTTGCATTAGGAAAGAGGTAACCAGAATCAAGAAAAATAGAAGAGACCTGCTCTATCTGCTGAAACTTAAAGAACTGGAAGTGACAACCAATAAGGAAGATCCGACTATTCAAGAAGCTATTCTTGGTACTAGGAGAGAAGAGGAGGTATCCCAGAAGCAAGCTCTTCTATTCTTTAGAGATTGGTGGGCTGGGAAAGCTGACCTTGCCACTCCTCCCGAGATGTTCAAAATGCTAAAAGTCAAACAATGTAAGGATGCAATCCCTACATTGCATGATCCTAACTCTCCGGATAACTCCTCTGAAGAAGGGAATAGAACAAGAGTCTTCAAGCACTTTAACAACATATTTAGTAAAGGGGGAGGGGTGACCAATGACCAACTCAAATGCATTGCACTCATAGGGAAGGCCAGGAAGCCAACCATACCTGACACACTTGCTAAAGAGCTAGAAAACATTATCTCCAAAGAAGAGATTGGCAAGGCCATAGACTGCCTAAAGGTGAGGAAAAGCCCAAGTATAGATGGCATGCCCGCTGAATTCTACAAGACGTTCAAGGATCTCTTGTTGTCTCCCTTACTGGCGGTGTGGCAGGAGGTTGTCTCTTTTGGGGCGTTGCCTCGCCCGATCAATGAAGGTTGGATAAAACTTATCCATAAGAAAGGGGAGAAGAATGACGAGCAATTGGAGACGCACATTTTCATGCACTACCCTATTGCAAAGAAATGTTTCGAGTCATTCGCCAATTGCATTTAGCTATGGAATGGCTACACTGGTTACTTGGAGAAGGCATCGGTTGCACCTTGGAACTATGGGCTGAGAACTAAACTGTTATTGTGCTTGTGGTTACATAGACTTGATTCCATTTTTAATAGTATGCCTACTAACAGTTTCGGGCCGAAAGAGAACTTGATACATGTAGGTGAAAGATGCATACAAAGACGGTTGAAAGACCTGGACACCAAGCTTCATCGTCTGCAAAAAAAAGCTAAAGGAAAGCAAGTGGACTAGATGACACAATAAATTCAGGAACTATTGAAGATGAGAGAGTCTGTCATCTCCAAGGATGTGTTGCTCATCAAAGCACTCTATGTTTTTTGAAAGTCACACTCAGGAAAAGAGGGAAAAGCTAGATACACAGGTAGAGAAACTTCTCAATAAATTCAAAGGCAAGCTTGAGGGCATGCATTTCAGGAACTGTATGTCATGTGCATAGACATTGTACTCATTAGAGCTCTCAACATGCTGTAACCTGTCTCTTTCTAACCTCTTAATATAAGCAGCCGTTTTTTTTTTTGAAAAAAAAAGGTTGAGGATGAATCAAATTGCCGAATTTCAAATGTGGCCACTAATTTTTCAGATGGGCAGAATTTTCAGGCTGCTGGATTTGGGTCGGAAACCTTGAGCTACATGTGAGAACAGGCCCTAGAAGATGGGCAGCAGTCATATAAGCGGTGGGCTGTCTGTTGTTACAATGCATGTGAACATCTCTCTAACGGCGTTGTGGCCGAATTGCGCTGCGAGTTAGTAATGTCGTCTGAAGGTCGGACGGCAACAGCCATAGTGTGGGGGCCCTTAGATCTTTGTTGAAACTTGCCCTGCAAGGTAAAGTGGCAAGCCTGCATAGTACACACTCTTGGAGTTAGTAACTACGTCTGAAGGTCGACGGACGGCGATAGCTACGTAGATCTGCTGCTTTTTACGGAGTACAACCACCCCGCTTGTCAATACTGTACCCTACTACCCACAATGAGCATAGTAGAAATTTGAGATTTTCATCAAATTACCATTGGTAATATATTCCAAATTTTGAGTTACAATTTGGTAATTTTCTAGATCTCAAAGTTACCAAAGATCTCTTCATTTTTTTCATACACTCTAGGTGTTGTATGAGTTTCAAAAAATTAAAGCTATTTCTATCAGTTATTGAGGGAACTTGGGAAAAAATAGCAAGATATTATAGTAATTTCTTCTTGGAGAGCCTCAAGTCATGAATTTGAGCCTTGTTAAGCATGCATCATATAGACCTATAGAAAAACCCTAGTGGTATTTTTTCTTAAAAGGTAAGTTATCATTTGGTAATTTTTCACCAGTGCAAAGTTACCAAATGGTAATCATCAATCTAAATTAGATTACAATTTGTAATTTTTTAGGTTGCAAGGTGGTCACCAAATTTATACTGTGACAATGAGTTTGCAGCATTCCCCATTTTTGGCCTGCTGCCTCGGGCAAAGGCCTTAGCATTGTGTATATTGGTTTTGCCTTGTTGCCCACCACGAGCTACAGTGTTAAATGCACCCACGATGCCATCTACTCTACAAGTTTCACAGATCACGTTGCACGTACTCTTGCAGGTTTCACACATCAAGGAATTTAAGACTATACGTTTCGTACATCTTCATCAGTTGCTCCCCTCCCACCTCTCGTTCCACATTCATCACTCAAGAGGTCTGCAGAGCTCTCTCCTTGCTCTAGTCTCCTCTTCCATTGCTTCTTCAGAGCTCTCACTTGGTGTTAAATGTGCCCACCATAGAAGGGAACCTAGTGGCCATCTTTATCAGTTCCTCCCTGCGCACCTCTTGTTCCACATTCATCTCTCACGAGGGTTTATGAGAGAGTGACAGAGAGAGAATGCACAAGTTTTTGATTCCTTCTCTACTCGGCGCATTTTTTGCAATCCTTTTCAGTATATGTATAGTATTTACATGCAGAATTAACGTATTGCTGAGTGTGCTGCTAATATGGCTGCCACAAAAAAACGTATAGTATAGTAGTCTTTTTTGTGATCAAAAAACTCAGCGATTAAGTTGGTCTTTTTTGTGATCGAGAAATGTAGTCTTTTTCGTGATCGCATTCCCCATTTTTTCACTTGTACTATTTTAATTTTTCAATTTTGAAAAATCATGCGATATTGAACACACTTGTAACCCTACTATCTTAGTCATATTTTAGCTCAAACGTCTGTGGACTTTCCAAGAAAGCACCTTCTCTAAGTTTTCTTTCTTTTGAAAATAGAGAGAGCGAAGCGGTTGGATTTATATTAAGAATAAAAAAGAGTATCAAAAATACTTTTTTCACCAAAGGAAGCATAACTTCTATCATTGAACTAAATGAGCAAAGACCAAATACAAAACTATTCTATGGTTGCTTTGCTAACCGAGTCTCCCATCATCTCTAATCTTTCTCATGAACATGCTCTCTATCTCTCACACACAATATTGTCTCTTTATCTCTCTCACTTCTGTATGAAACTACAACTTGTTTTAATCTCACACAAACAACAAAATCTTCCATAAGAGAAAGAACTTAATGCGATAAATATGAAGCATAATACTAAAGTTACTATTTGCAAATCATCTTACAAAGTCTGCAGGGCAAGATTCTTTGACGATGATCTACTTAGACCCTAAAACTAAGGATGTCATGCACTAGCAAGGGCTCACAATGTAGTAAAGATAATATCTAGACTTTTGATGATCTAAATATGATAGAAAAGGCTATCAGACCCATCTATATCTAGTATCAAAGGTTAATCATATTGTAGGGTTGTTCCACGTCAACCACACCCTAGGATGAGTCTAGATTACCACATCACCTAGCTGGTACAATAATAGAGTAAACCAGAAGCCATTGGTCTCATCGTGATAACTTTCAAGCTCATCCGAGGTCATTTGGGCACCATGTAACGTACCCCTAATTTTTTCCTATTCAATCATAAAAATTCACAGTATTTCTAAAGCCCTTCTCCTCTTTTCCCTTCACAAGCCTCACAAGCCCTTCTCCTCAAACATGCATTAGCAAGGCCTCACAAACCCTTCCCCATTTTTTCAATTGTACTATTTTACTTTCTCAATTTTGAAAACTCATGTGAAATTGAACACACCTATGACCTTGCTATCTTAGTCATTTTTAAGCTAAAAAATCTATGAACTCTATAGAAAGCACCTTCTCAAAGTTTTCTTTCTTTTAAAAATAGATAAGAATGAAATGGATCGATTTATATTTAAAAAAAATAGTACCAAAAATACTTTTTCACCAAAGGAAGCATAACTTCCATCTCTGAACTAAATTAGCAAAGACAAAATACAAAACTATTCTATGGTTACTAATTTGACTACAGCAAAACATTAAGAAAAGGAGAGACTATGACTAACAAAGTCTCCCATCATCTCTAATATTTCTCATAAACATGCTCTATATCTTTCACACACATTCTCTTTCTCTCAAACACATTCTCTTTATCTCTCACTTCTATAAATTTTATGTGAAAGTACAACTTGTGTTAATCTGACATAATGATTTTGCAGCACTCCCCATCATTTCACTTGTACTATTTTATTTTCTCAATTTTAAAAAATCATGCGAAATTGAACACACCTGTGAACCTACTATCTTAGAACACCTTATTGGGGAATATGGGAATTTTCCACAAGTTTGGGACACGTGGTCAAAAGTTTGGATTAACCATAACTTGAACACCACTAATCCAAAATTAGCGCTTTATAGCTCTTTAGATTCTATTTTTCAAGCGCTTTCCAACGATAGGTCATATGATAGGGTTTTGAGAAACTTACAAACATGTTATCCATGTCCCCTTTTTTAAGTATTCAAAAATGGGAATTGGGAAATTCCCAAATTCACTAATATGGTGTTTTAGTCATATTTTAGCTCAGAAATCTATGGACTCTCCAAGAAAGAACCTTCTCTAAGTTTTCTTCTTACATAATATAACTGGAGAAGAACGTTGACTTTTCCTCCTTGCCCGCCAGGCAGGTGGCAATTTTTTAGCCTTGGTGTCAAGGGTAGTAATTGTCAAGGGCTGAGGGGCAGTAATTGTCAGCAACAATAAACAAGAGAAGGGCATATTCTTCAACTTTGAAATTTCAAATTTCAACTTTCAAACTGTCAGGGTCTCAAGGATAGCTACATAGTTCTACTACTTTTTACGGGGTACGCACTCTTAAAGTTTTGGCTTTCAATTCTAACTTTCACAAGTACAACCGGAGCCTAAAATTGAAGGGTGTTTTGCTTGTCAAGGGCTTTTTTACCGATCAAAAAAAGTTTAAGTTTTTTTTTCACTTCAAAAAACATGCAATAACTCAAAAATTGCATGTCCAAATGTTTTATTTAAAAATGCATGTCATTTGACATGCTGGTCTAAAAAATTTACTTTTTTTTAACCTTATATATATATACATATATTTATATAAGCCTTATAAATAATATTATATCAGGATTTAGATAATATATCCCTAAAGCCCTCTTTTAATGTGATTTGAAATTTGAAGTTAAAACTTATCCCTCCCTTAACAAAAACTTAAAAATGAAAGTTGGAACTTAGACAGTAGACTGTTGATAACTTAGAAATTAAAAATTAGAAATTAGAATCGTAGATGACCTGGAGGCTAGCCCGTTATAATTGCATTAATTGATGCTATTAACTCAAAGCATTTAAGTTTAATTATTTTAATTAGTTTAATTGTTGGCATACCACCTCACCTACCCTATCTTGCATGCTTCTTTGAATACCCACTACCCTCACCTCTGGTCGATGGTTGTTGAGACCCTCACTTGTGCTATTATCTACCGCCTAGTGTTGAGCCCCATAGCCCTGCGTTGAGCCCTCTCCACTGCGCCCACTGCCGCCTTCGTGCTGTTGGGCCTTGGCCAGCCTCATACGCTTCTCTCAGCTCTGTAAACCTCCAAGGGGGGCCTTTGGTTGCCTTGCTATGACTCATCTCGTCTCCATCTGCAAACTATAAGGGCTCCTCATCGATCCTTGTGTTGAGCGCTTCTTCCTTTGGCATCAGAGCCTTTCATCTTGCACACAAGGGAAGAAGCCTTCTGCGAATCTGTTGTGCTCTTCCAAATAGGTATATGCTTGCAGCTCTACCTTCTTGGAGATAAAAAGTTAAAATTATTAAACTAATCTTCCATGCATAGAAGTTGATATTTGTTTTCTTTTTTTATTTAGCACGAGGCTTGGTGGACCGATAAACTGTGAAGTCTGAAATTCGAATCACAAATTCACATGGTCATCATCTCTCTCTGATCTTCAACTTTGCCTCGATGCGAATTCATCAAGATACACAATTTCCTGCAAACCAATAAAATTGATGTCAGCATTAATCATGCAATGCATGGGAGAGGATGATTTTTTTTTAAGAATGGTGCCAAATTTGATATTTAGGGCCTCTAGGGCATGTAGACCCCATATGTATGATCCCATGATCATCAGAGGCTGGGAAGTGCAGTGTCCGAAGGCTCGTGTGGGAAGCCCTGATTTTTGTAGATTCAGGGTTTCCCACATGAGCCTTCAGCAGACAGTGCACTTCCTAGCCTCTAATGGGCATAGGATCACACATGTGGGGTCTACATGCCCTAAAGTCCCTAAATATCAATTCTAGGGAGAAACTCGTAAAAGGAGATACCTTTTCTGCTTCATCAAGCTCCTTCTGCAAGGGTGTCTCCAAATCTTCTCCGGGAATGGGTCTGCCATCGTTTGGCTGGTGGACCACAGTCGCATGCTGTGGTCGAGGTCCGAAGAGTTCATTCTACAAGCGCTCAAACTCTTAATCTGAGATCTCATATTGAGGAGCTGCATCCTCAATCTGCTTCTGGATGGCAATGATAGCACAGATATCATCTACACACTACTTTCATCATATCGCCCTACCTCATCAACTTATGGTAGGGTTTCTGGGTAATCAAAGTCCAAGAAATCATCACTGGCATCTCGCACACAAGTATGCTATATAGTTCCTCCTCCCTCAAGTCCAAGAGCTCCAACACATCCTACATGAGGAGGTACTCCACCCCTTCGATGGCAATGGCACTCAATGAAGCTAGTGGTGAGTCGTGACTTTGGGTTTCATCAAGCTGGATGGATGCAAGCGCCATGCGAGAGCTCTTTGCAGCCTCAACAACAGTGTTTAGAATGGTCTCCTCTAGCTCTGTGTCTATGTATTCCACTAGAGGGAGATCCTCGATGTCATCATCCTATGGCTCTTGAACATAAGAGTTCAAGATGTAAATAGAAAAAGAAATATCCTGCTCAATGAGATCGAGTGGGATGTGCTCTTCATAGGAGGTTGGGACAACGGTAGTGAAAAAATCTTGTCCCACATGAGCTAGAGCACCTTCTTGTGGTTGGATCCACTCTTCATGTTGAATAGGAACTCCAAAGGAATCCAACTCAAGGTGGAATTTGGGATAGAGTAGGTGAAGTCCTCGATGGCATTGCAAAATGGAGCTAGCAAGGTGGAGTTTGGGTCTAAGGTGGAGATGACAGCCTCGAGGTCTAAACTCTTGCAAAACCTAGGGTAGATCTGGTCCCCAAGGTGAGCATAGCGAGTGCTGCTAATCCACGTGGCGAAAATAGGGGAGGCGTCCATTATGGGTAGTGAGGAGAGCTAGCACACAAAGGGAGAGCTAGAGAATAGATAGTATAAATGAGTTTGATCTATAACTTATACTCACACTTAAATTTATAATATTTTTAATAAATTTATACTTATGTTTATTATATTACTTACAAATATCTATAAACTTATATATATTTTTATACCTTATGTTCATACTCTAGTAAATAAAGGACACTTAATTAAAATATAATAAATAATAAATCATACTTCTATTTCACGTTACATTACATTATTATTATTATTATTATTATATTATTTACATAGTTACTTATATTATTACTTAAATTTATATTTTTTAAAACTTATATCTATAATAGACTAAAAAATTAATGACACTTTGTTAAAATATAACAAATCATAAAAATATATTTATATTTCTAGTGTAATTAATTATATTATTATTTATACTTAAATATATACTTATATTTATATCTACACTTGTACTTACTTATACTTATCATTATTTTCTTACATATTAAAGGGTTTGAAACACAGTAGACTTAAAAATCCACAACACTTTATGAAAATGAAGAAAAACAAAATTTACAACACTTTTAGAGAAACAACTTCTTATATTCACTTGGAAGAATAAGAATTACATTGACTCCATAATCTCAAGGATGTGTGGAGCAACACACTGCTTGCATGTTTTGCAATGTTCACTTTGACTCCCAACCTTCCTACCATCCAACTTAGAATAGAAATCACAAGGGGGATTATTAGACACATAAGTTAGATTTCCTGCCTCAGAAAACTAAGGGGGGCCTATGACTCTCTACATTAACTCTAAAAGGGTCATGACCCTCCCAAATAATAACCACATAAATGAGTGTTGAATGCGTGCCATCCTGCATGGCTTGGTCCAACTGAGCCACTGCCCTCATAGAAGTCGCCACCTATTATACTTGAAGCGAATGCACAAAGTTTGTCTTGCAATGAAGTACCTGTCAAACAACAACCAACATAAAAAGATAAAATTAAAAATCAAAATTCAACAATTAACAATCAATAATCAGTGTATTGCAATGAAGTACTTATGAATAAAAACCATCAACAATCAACCGAAGTGCAATCTTACCTAAAGGTAACATCTGACACAGTAATTCTGCACTCAATGATATCATTGTTGTGAGTTCTCTTGAGATGCCATGACTCACCCAGTAATTGAGTCATCCAATCCTCATATCGACACTTGAATTGATAAGTAATCTTAGTTTGCTTAACTACTTCATAGGATCCAAACAAATGTGCAAACAAACCAAATGGTACAAACCAACTTAGATGCACATCTCTAGAGCCTGTGGTGGATGGTTTCATGGCAGCATGAACATCAAATTTTTTCTTTACCCTACATGCTTCTAACATGTCTAAGCTAGGATTATACCATTCATGTGGCTAGACAATAGTGGTAGTGGAATATACTCCAAGCTATGTATCTCCACATCATACACTAAATCATAAAAATAAACATTCTGAGATGCCAATTCGCTTGCACTCTTGTTGTCATAGATCAAGGAAACTATCTCTGCATAAAACATTTATCTTTCTACTAAAACATTCAGTACATTTTGCCATTCATGTAGAGTGGATGGATATAAAGCTGCAAGCAACAAACATGCTTGTATTAAAACTCTATCTAATAATCGTGGATTCAAAGCACAAGAACACAAAGCAAAGAGATATAAACTTATTGTTAGGCTTATGTCTTTCACTGAAGTTAGGCTTATTGTTAGGCTTATTATTAGGCTTATGTCTTTCACTGAAGTTATCATGATGCACTCAAATCTCTTTGTGCATATAAACATGCTGAATGAAAGTCTCTATTATTGTACTCATACCATTTGTGCGTCTCCTGAACTCTATGATTCTACCTTTCCATTGCTTGTTTGGGTCTATGACATCTTTGAGCTTGACCTTGAAATTGCTATAACGAGTACTTGTTCGCATTAAAATCCAATTTAACTTACTGAACTGATCAAGGATCCAGTTACCTTCATCATCTCTCTTGTTAAACACCTCCACTGTGTGAATATTACTGATATTCCTCCTCCTTGAATACATCTAAATTAATAAAGCTAGACTACATGATTAATAAATATATATGTTAGATTGTAAGCAACAAATAAAGATTAAAATTGTAAGATTCCTCCCTCTGGCTTTTGAGGTGTGCAGGTGTAAAAACCTCCCCTTCTGATCCTATAATTATTCCTCTCTCTGAAATAAAAGAAAGATCCTGTTTTACCCTGTTTTGAGAAAATGTCTAGAAGGAGGTAATTCAAAATTGAGATATTTTTGGATATAAAAATCTTCCTAGTGTCTAAAATGGTTTCTCCTAAAACAAATATTCAAAAAGAAATTTCCAATGTGCAATTGGAATAAGTTGAAATTAGGTAAAAAGGATCTTAGCCTAAGGGTCCAGATTTTTTGAAATTTTTGAATTAAGGTTCATATGGACCAATTAGATTAATCCAAATGTAGGGAGGAGATAAATTGAAGAATAAAAGGAAATCCTCCCAAAAATGAGTAAATACTCACATAAGATGAAGAGTTGACTAAGGACAAGGTTATTAGTTAAAAAAGAAAATATATTTAGAAGAAATGATACATTTTTAGCATCTCAGTGTGGGGAAATTTCCCTCATGAAGGAGGCGCCTATTTCACATGTGTGGTTGAGTTTTAAGCTCACAAATAATGAGATATTTTTATCTCTCCTCTCTCCTACTTCAACTAGATCCAAAAAGTAAGCTAAACTAACCTAAAAATGGTCAAAAATTGACCAGACTAATCTGGAAATTTCTTGAATCAATTTGCTTGGTTAGAGGCTCACTTTTTTCTATAAATTAAGTTTCTCCCTTTGTAAATGGTTAATAGTGTTTTATGCACTGTTACTCTACTCCTCCCTAGAGCCAAAAACAGTAAATTTATTGATAATTCATTAGTTTTTGACCATTTCCTCTTCAAAAGAATTGGTGGCCACTCTTGTTGCAAACAAGAGTAGATCCCTCAAACCATCAAGCCAAAGGAAAGTTCACAAAAATTCATGTAAGCTAGAAATCCTACTTTTTCTTTATTCCATTTAATGGTTTTCTAATTTTTGTTTTCTTTAAAATGAAAAATGATGCTATGCCTTGTAGGAAAGGCTTTCCCCCTCTCTTTATTCTTGAATTCAACCTTTCTTTATCCTAGATGTGTAATCAAATTGTTAGAATTAAACTTTTCATATTGTTTCTCTTTAAAAAGTGGAATTTGATTAGTTTAGAATGCTTTAAACCATTTGGGATAATTTCTAAGTAACTTGAGAATGAAAAATTTTGAAAAATGGTCACTCATACAAAGGAGGTTATGGTAAAATTTTCTTAAATTTTGTGACATAAGTTTTATCTTTTATTATTCAAAAAGAGTAATCCCCACTGCTTGTGTATTCTAAAAGTGTTATTTTTATTCTATGCATAGAAAAATGCATATTAGAAATATTTTTATAATAAAAGTGTTATTTTCATTAGAATTAATTTCTATGCATAGAAAGATGCATATTCAGAATATTTTGATTATAAAATTATTCCTTTCATCAAAATTATTTTTTATGCATAAATGGATGCATAAAAGAATTTTTATTATTTTAAAAGTGTTACTTTCATCAAAATTGGTTTTTATGCATAAATAGATGCATAAAAGAGTTTTTTTATTATAAAAGTGTTACTTTCATCAAAATTGATTTTTATGCATAAAAGAATTTTTTATTATAAAAGTGTTACTTTCATTAAAATTGAATTTATGCATAAAAGATTTTTTTTCATAAAAGCGTTACTTTCATCAATTTTGATTTTATGCATAGAAAATAAAGAAATTTATTTTTATTTCAAAAAAGTTATTCTCATCAATTTTGATTTTATGCATAGAAAGATGCATAAAGAAAATTATTTTTATTTCAAAAGAGTTATTCTCATCAATTTTGATTTTATGCATAGAAAGATGCATAAAGAAATTTATTTTTATTTCAAAAGAGTTATTCTCATCAATTTTGATTTTATGCATAGAAAGATGCATAAGGAAATTTATTTTTAATTCAAAAGAGTTATTCTCATCAATTTTGATTTTATGCATAGAATGATGCATAAAGAAAATTATTTTTATTTCAAAAGAATTATTCTCATTAAAATTGAATTTATGCATAAAAGATTGATTTTTATTTCGAAAGTGTTATTCTCTTTAAAATTGAATATATGCATAAATAGATGCATAAACGGATTTTTATAAAAGTTTTATTTCCCACTGAAGTTGTTCTTATGCATAAATAGATGCGTAAAGAATCTTTATATCAAAAATAAGAATTCTCTTAGATTCTATAAATAGATGTGATATGAATCAGATAGATGAGAATGAAAAGAGGATAGAGGTGATAAGAATAGAAGTGATGAGAATGAAAGGTAAATAGATGTGATGATATGTGATGCGAATCAGATAGATGGGAATGAATGGATGGATGGATGTGATGAGGATAGAAGTGATGAGAATGAGAGCTAAACAGATGTGATGAGATGGGATGCGAATAAGATAGATAGGAATGAATGGATGGATGGATGTGATGAGAATGAGAGGTAAATAGATGTGATGAGATGGGATGCGAATCAGATAGATGGGAATGAATGGATGGATGGATGTGATGAGAATAGAAGTGACGAGAATGTGAGGTGAATAGATATGATGAGATGTAATGCGAATCAGATAGATGGGAAAAAATGGATGGATGGATGTGATGAGAATAGAAGTGATGAGAATGAAAGGTAAATAGATGTGATGATTTGTGATGCAAATCAGATAAATGTGAATGAATAGATGAGATGTGATGTCATGTGAATCAAGATGTAAATGAATGATATAGGATGTGAATGAATGTGATAACATGTGAATCGGGATGTGAATGAACGATAAGGGACGTGAATGAATGTGTTAGCATGTGAATCGGGATGTGAATGAATGAGATGTGATGTGAAATGGATGTGATAAGATGCGATGTAAACTAGATAGATGTTAATGTATGTGAAGTGATGAGATGTATGGGTAGATGCAAGTAGATGTGATCTGATGAGGATAAATGAGGAAATAAGTGATGAGATAGAAAAAGATGTGATTAGATGAGATAGAAAAAGATGTGATTAGATGAGAATGGGAATACTTATGAAATGAATGTGGATTGATGTGTGGGTAATGTGGATTGATGTGGATGGATGAGTGGATAATGTGGATTAATGTGGATGATGTGGATGGATGTATGGATGATATGGATTGATGTGTGAGTAATGTGGATTGACGTGAATGGATGTATGGATGATGTGGATTGATGTGTGGATTGATGTGGATGGATGTATGGATGATGTGGATTGACGTGTGGATTGATGTGAATGGATGTATGGAAGATGTGGATGGATGTGTGGATAATGTGGATTGATGTGGATGGATGTATGGATGATGTGGATTGGTGTGGATGATGTGGATGGATGTATGGATAATGTAGATTGATGTGTGGATGATGCAATTGGATGTCATTTGATGTGGTAATGATGTTATGTGATAGGGATCAATGAAGAAAACAAAATGTGGGAAGATGAGAAAAGATGGGGACTAATGTGAAAGGATGTGGAGTGATGAGAAAAAATGGAGATATTGTTGGAACTGTATTTGTATGTGAAATGTGTTTTTAAATGACTGTTTTATGTCAAGAATGTTGGGGAAGCATTTTGGCCGTCTTGTGAATGAGGTCATGGAGACCTATCTATTAAAGTTGCAACTGCTGTGAACGGAGAGTCAACGGAGGACGTCTCGCCTTGGTTTGATTTAAATGGTGAGCTTCCGGTACAGTGGATGAGGGACCAAGGAAGTGGCCTATGAGTGAAGTGCTAGGTGACCTGCGAAGGATCCTAGAGGGTGGTGCTCGGGCATTGGGTCGCCGAAGATGCCCACACGTACGTCGGGGAAGATATTGGATCAAGGAGTAAGAGTTGTTTTCTGAATTCAGGCATGGATCTAGTTGGTTGACCTTGCTGGTCCTCCTCAATGGATGAGTCCATGGCTCTTTTATATGGATCCGTTGGTTGATATTGCTGATCTTCAATGGAGATTCCATTTTGATATGTGAATATATTGCCGGTTACTATGAGCTACGAACTATCGAAAAGGCCCCTGAACAGGTGGTGAGTGTTCTGGTTGCCAATGATGCCATAGGTACACCGATGAAGGAATGATTGGAAATAAGGATTCAACCGAATATTTTGAGGATTGTGATCAGTGACAATGGTTTCATTAAATGATCGTTTTAAAGATAGCTGATGCTGAGAAAAAGGCAATTTCATAGCATCAGCTATCTTTAAAACGATCATTTAATGAAACCATTGTCACTGATCACAATCCTCAAAATATTCGGCTAGGGGGCCTGGGCTTCCGGTACCTGGGAGAAAACCTAACCAAGTTTTTTTATTGGATCCCATCACTACAGTGGTTGGGCGATGGGAGATTGGCTAACCCATGGGAGTGGATGGGGTTAGGCTAGACTAATGGATCCTTAAATTGAGACTCAATTCTGTTATGGTACGATGATAGATGAAGTAAATCCCGGACAAAAATTGTTCTATGGAAAAGAATCAATGGCTCTGCCTCTTAATGAGAAAAAAAGCGTTGGTCTCTATGATCCAAGTGCAATCTGTTCCCTGATCTGACTTGGGACTTACGGGTTCGGTCAAATCAGTTCAATTAGTTAAGGTTTTTGACCACGTTAGAGAAAAGTTAAGGTTTTTGACCACGTTAGTTAAGGTTTTTGACCACGTGGTCAATTAGTTAAGGTTTTTGACCACGTTAGAGAAAAGTTATCCCGGAGGAATCGCCCTTGCTTTTCGGGCAAGGGAAGTTTTTTCGGGATCGGTTTTGGAAGAACCAATGGATGAGTCTCTTGTCCGGATATTTGTGGGCGAGGCCCCAAGTGTGAGACCCTGCCCCGTGCAAGATGTAAGATTCCTCCCCAGCCTCTCAGGATGTCCAGTGTCTTTCCCTGTAATCAATTCCCTCTTCAAAAAAATAAAATATCTTGTTTCTACCTGTTTTGGCCTAGGGAGAGAAAATATTATAGAGAGAATATTAAGATTTTGAATATTTTTGGATGGAATAATATCTCTTCTTATTAAAATAAGTTCTCCCGAAACAGAAGTTCAAAAAGATTTTCACAAGGTGCATTAGAAAATCAAGTATAATCTGTTCAAGAGGCCTTATCCTAGGGGTCCAGATTTTTGAAAATTTATAAATTAAGGTTTTTAGGGGCCAATAAGATTCATCCAAATGTGTGGAGAAGATAAATAAAAGAAATAAAAAAAATCCCCCCCAAAAATGAGTAATTACTCACATAAGATGAAGAGTGCTCAGTGGACTAAGGACCTCGACTAAGGACCAAAGGAATTCAAAAAAAATGGATTTTTGACACCTCACAATGGGGATTCCCCCCCTCATGAATGAGGCGTCTAATTCACATGTGCTATTGAGTTTAAAATCTTCAAAAATTGGGATATTTCATCTCTCCGCTCTCCTAATTCAAGTCTAGTTCCAAAAAGTAACCTAAACTGACCTAAAAATGGTCAAAAATTACCAAAGTGATTTGGAAAATTCTAGAATCAGTTTGCTTGGTTAGGGGCTCACCTTTTCCTATAAATAGAAGCCTCCCTCTTTATTGAAGCTTAATAGTGTTTTTTGCACTGTTACCCTGCTTCTCCCAAGAGCCAAAAACTATGAATTTACTCATAATTCATTAGTTTTTGACCTTCCCTCTTCTAAAGATTGGTGGCCACTCTTGTTTCAAACAAGAGTAGATCCCTCAAACCATCAAGCCAAAGGAAAGCTCTCAAATTCCTTTGTAAGTTGGAGATTCTTCTCTTTTCTATTCATTTTATGGTTTTTATGTTTTTTGTCTTCTCTAAAATGAGTATGATGTTATGCCTCATTGAAAAAAGGCATTCCCCTCTCTTCTTTAGTGAAACCAACCATTCTTTATCCTAGATGAATGATTAATGGATAAAATCAAGTTTTTCATAATGTTTCTCTTAAATAAGTAGAAAATGTTTACATTAGAATACTCTTGGTGAAATTCTAATTAATTTTAGAGAGTTAAAATTTGAAAAATGGTCAGCCATACAAAGGAGGTTATGGCAAAATTTTCTAAAATTGTGCAAAATAAGTTTTAATTTTTTTTATTCAAAAAGAGTAATTCCCATCCTATATGTATTCTTAAAGTGTTATTTTTCATCCTAGGTATAGAAAAATGCATATTAAAAATATTTTATTAAAAAGTTTTACTTTCTTTAGAATTAAATTCTATGCATAGAAGAAAGCATATTGAAATTGTTATTTTGATTATAAAAGTGTTATTCTCATCATAAATAAGTTTTATGTATAAATAAATGCGTAAAATAAATTCTTTTATATTAAAAGAGTGATTTTCATCATAAATGATTTGTATGTATAAACATATGCATAAAAGATATTTTTTTATATTAAAAGTGTGATTTTTATCATAAATGATTTTTATGCATAAATGGATGCATAAAAGAAATTCTTTTATATTAAAAGAGTGATTTTCATCATAAATGATTTGTATGCATAAACATATGTATAAAAGATATTTTTTATATTAAAACTGTTATTTTCATCATAAATGATTTTTATGCATAAATGGATGCATAAAAGAAATTCTTTTATATTAAAAGAGTGATTTTCATCATAAATGATTTGTATGCATAAACATATGCATAAAAGATTTTTTTATATTAAAAGTGTGATTTTGATCATAAATAGATTTTATGCATAAATTAGATGCATAAGAGAAATTCTTTGATTCTAAAAGTGTAATTCCTACTAAATTGGATTTATGCATGGAAAGATGCATAAAGAATTTAATTTAATCCAAAAAGTGTTATTCTCATCAATTTTGATTTTATGCATGGAAAGATGCATAAAGAAATCTATTTTTATTTCAAAAGAGTTATTTTTATCAATTTTGATTTTATGCATAGAATGATGCATAAAGAAATCTATTTTTAGTTCAAAAGAGTTATTTTCATCAATTATGATTTTATGCATAGGAGGATGCATAAAAGATTGATTTTTAGTTCAAAAGTGTCATTCTCATTTAAAATGAATTTATGCATAGGAAAATGCATAAAAGATTGATTTTTATTTCGAAAGTGTTACTCTCCTTAAAATGGCATTTATGCATAAATAGATGCGTAAAGAAATCTTATATCAAAAATAAGAATTCTCTTGTATTCTATAAATAGATATGATGATGTGAAATGAATCAAGTAGATGAAAATGAACAAAGAATGGATGGAGATGTATGCATGTGAAAGAATGGATGTAGATATATGTATGTGAAAGAATGGATGTAGATGTATACATGTGAAGGATGGCTGTGAATGCATGTGAAGAATGGATGTGGATGCATGTGAAGAATGGATGTGGCTGTGGATGTATGGATGTGTATGTATGCATGCGGATGTGGAAGTGGATGTATGAATGTAGATGTGGATGTGGATGTATGAATGTGAATATGGATGTGGATATATGAATGTGAATGGAGATGTGGATGTATGAATGTGGATGTGGATATGGATGTATGAATGAGGATGTGAAAATGGATGTATGGATGTGGATGTGGATATGGATGTATGAATGAGGATGTGGAAATGGATGTATGGATGTGGATGTGGATGTGGATGTGTGGATGTGGAAATGGATGTATGGATGTGGATGTGGATGTGAATGTGGATGTATGAATGTGGATGTGGATGTATGGATGTGGATATGGATGTGTATGTATGAATGCGGATGTGGAAGTAGATGTATGAATGTGGATGTGAAAATGGATGTGTAGTGGATGTATGAATGTAGATGTGGATGTGGATGTATGAATGTGAATGTGGATGTGGATATATGAATGTGAATGGGAATGTGGATATATGAATGTGAATGTGGATGTGGATGTATGAATGTGGATGTGGATATGGATGTATGAATGTGGATGTGAAAATGGATGTATGGTGTGGATATGGATGTATGAATGTGGATGTGAACATGGATATATGGATGTGGATGTGGATGTGGAAATATGAATGCGAATGTGTATGTGAAATGATGTGACGTCGATATGAGTGAATGGATGAGATGTGATATGTGAATTGGGATGTGAATAAATGAGATGTGATGTGATGAGATGGAAAATGATGTGATTGGATGAGAATGAGTACACATATGAATGGAATGTGGAATAAGTAATGTGGACTGATGAGGGATAATGTGGAAAGATGAGAGTTCATTACAGAAACTGTATTTGTGATCTGTTTTTAAATGACTGTTTTATGTCAAGAATGCTGGGGTAGCATTTTGACCGTCTTGTGAATGAGGTCATGGAGATCTATCTGTTAAAGTTGCAACTGCTAACGGAGATCTATCTATTAAAGTTGCAACTGCTAACGGAGATCTATCTGTTAAAGTTGCAACTGCTGTGTGACGGAGAGTTAATGGAGGACATCTCGCGTAGCAAGGTCGGCCAAGGTCTTGACCAGCCTCGGTTTGATTAAAATGGTGAGCTTCCGGTACAGTGGATGAGGGACCAAGGAAGCGGCCTATGAGTGAAGCGCTAGGTGACCTGTGAAGGATCGTAAAGGGTGCTCACTATACGGTGCTCGGGCTCTGGGTCGCCAAAGATACCCACGAGTACGTCGAGGAAGATATTGGAACAAGGAGTAAGAGTTGTTTTCTGAATTCGGACATGGATCTGGTTGATTGACCTTGCTGGTCCTCAACCGAGATTCCATCTGGATATTTTTATGTGATTATATTGTCGGGTACTATGAGCTATGAACTATTAAAAAGGCCCCTGCGTAAACAGGTGGTGAGCGTAATGGTTACCAATGATGCCATAAGAACACCGATGAAGGAAAGAAATGGGAAATTAGGATTCAACTGGATAATTAGAAGATTATGATCAGTTACACTATGGTTTCATTAAATGATTATTTTAAAGATTGTTGAATCTGAGAAAAAGGCAAGTTCATATTGTGGGTGTGTAAGTGGTGTGACTAGTTTTATGTTTGTATGAATATCCGGCTAGAGGGCCTGGGAACTCTTTTCCTCCCTAGTATCTGGGACAAAACCTAACCAAATTCCTAAATTGGATCCCATCACTACAATGGTTGGGTGGTTGGCTAACTCAATTTCTGTATAGTACGATAGATGAGGTAAATCCTGGAAAAAAAAATTGTTCTATGGAAAAGAATCAACGACTGTGCTTCTCAATGAGGAAAAAAGCATTGGTCTCTATGATCTAACGTTGGTCTCTATGATCCAAGTGCAATCTTTTCCTTGATCTGATTATGGGACTTACGGGTTTGGTCAGATTAGTTCTGTTAGTTAAAGCTTTTGACTACTTTAGAGAAAAGTTATCCTCGAGGAATCGCCTGTGCTTTCCGGGCAAGGGAAGCTTTTCCGAGTTCAGTTTTGGAAGAACCGATGGATTAGTCTCTTGTCTGGATATCCGTGGCGAGGCCCCGAGTGTGGGACCCTGCCCGCGCAAGAAGTGCTACTTCCACTGCTAGCACCCCTGAATTCTGGGGGACATGTATCTTACAGTTGGTATCAAAGCGAAATTGGCTAATGAGGATCAACCGAGAAGCTAAGAATGTTAAAAATTTATGAAGAAGCAGTAAAGGGTTGTAATTGTGTGATAAAATTCATATAAATTGCTATTCAAACTGAAATTCGTAAATTGGAAATTGGGTCTTCAGATGGAAGAACCACAATTGTATGGAATCCCTGACTTGCTTAAGGCCTAGACATGATGGTATTTACCTTATAGTTCCAAAGACCGTGACTACCTGTATATACCGAGGGTATAACTGCAGCTCTTTACTGGCAGTATATACGAGTAAATCTAAGACTTGAAATTATATGCATTAATACTATCCAGACAATGAATTCGAATGTGGTTGATATGATTTTAAATTCTGATTGAAAAATGATGAGTTGATTTGGATTATGATTGAAAAATGAAGATTCCAAATTTTGGCTGAATTGTAATTAACTAAGCAAAACCACAATGAGGATGAATGGGATGAGTCCCTCTGATGATGTTCTTAACTGGAATGACGTTAATGACTTCAGCCAATCACTATGAGATTAGTGGATTGTGCTAGCAGATTGCTACCCTGCTTCTCCCAACAAGAACCAAAAACTGTGAACTTACTCATAATTCATTAGTTTTTTACCTTCCCTCTTCTAAAGATTGGTGGCCACTCCTATTTCAAACAAGAGTAGATCCCTCAAACCATCAAGCCAAAGGAAAGCTCTCAAATTCCTTTGTAAGTTGGAGATTCTTCTCTTTTCTATTCATTTTATGGTTTTTATGATTTTTGTCTTCTCTAAAATGAATATGATGTTATGCCTCATTGAAAAAAGGCATTCCCTCTCTTCTTTAGTAAATCCAACCATTCTTTATCCTAGATGAATGATTAATGGATAAAATCAAGTTTTTCATATTGTTTCTCTTAAATAAGTAGAAAATGTTTACATTAGAATGATTTAAATACTCTTGGTGAAATTCTAATTAATTTTAGAGAGCTCAAAATTGAAAAATGGTCAGCCATACAAAGGAGGTTATGGCGAAATTTTTTAAAATTGTGTAAAATAAGTTTTACTTTTTTTTAATTCAAAAAGAGTAATTCCCATCGTATATGTATTCTTAAAGTGTTATTTTTTATCCTAGGTATAGAAAAATGCATATTAAAAACATTTTATTAAAAAATTGTTACTTTCTTTAGAATTAAATTCTATGCATAGAAGGAAGCATATTGAAATTGTTATTTTGATTATAAAAGTATTATTTTCATCATAAATGATTTTTATGCATGAATGGATGCATAAAAGAAATTCTTTTATATTAAAAGAGTGATTTTCATCATAAATGATTTGTATGCATAAACATAAATGATTTGTATGCATAAACATATGCATAAAAGATATTTTTTATATTAAAAGTGTGATTTTCATCATAAATGATTTTTATGCATAAATGGATGCATAAAAGAAATTCTTTTATATTAAAAGAGTGATTTTCATCATAAATGATTTGTATGCATAAACATATGCATAAAAGATATTTTTTATATTAAAAGTGTGATTTTCATCATAAATAATTTTTATGCATAAATGGATGCATAAAAGAAATTCTTTTATATTAAAAGAGTGATTTTCATCATAAATGATTTGTATGCATAAAAGTTATTTTTATATTAAAAGTGTTATTTTCATCATAAATGATTTTTATGCATAAATGGATGCATAAAAGAAATTCTTTTATATTAAAAGAGTGATTTTCATCATAAATGATTTGTATGCATACACATATGCATATAAGATATTTTTTATATTAAAAGTGTTATTTTCATCATAAATGATTTTTATGCATGAATGGATGCATAAAAGAAATTCTTTTATATTAAAAGAGTGATTTTCATCATAAATGATTTGCATGCATAAACATATGCATAAAATATATTTTTTATATTAAAAGTGTGATTTTCATCATAAATAATTTTTTTGCATAAATGGATGCATAAAAGAAATTCTTTTATATTAAAAGAGTGATTTTCATCATAAATGATTTGTATGCATAAACATATGCATAAAAGATATTTTTATATTAAAAGTGTGATATTCATCATAAATGATTTTTATGCATAAATGGATGCATAAAAGAAATTCTTTTATATTAAAAGAGTGATTTTTATCATAAATGATTTGTATGCATAAAAGATATTTTTTATATTAAAAAGTTATTTTCATCATAAATGATTTTTATGCATAAATGGATGCATAAAAGAAATTCTTTTATATTAAAAGAGTGATTTTCATCATAAATGATTTGTATGAATAAACATATGCATAAAAGATTTTTTTATATTAAAAGTGTGATTTTCATCAAAATAAATTTTATGCATAAATTAGATGCATAAGAGAAATTCTTTTATTCTTAAAGTGTAATTCCTACTAAATTGGATTTATGCATGGAATTCGTAGCTCATGGTACTCGGTAATATAATCACATAAAAATATCCAGATGGAATCTCTGTTGAAGATCAGCAAGATCAACCAACAGTTTCATATAAAAGAACCATGGACTCATCCGTTGAGCACCAGCAAGGTCAATCAACCAGATCCATGTCCGAATTCAGAAAACAACTCTTACTCCTTGTTCCAATATCTTCCCCGATGTACTCGTGGGTATCTTCGGCGACCCAGAGCCCGAGCACTGTATGGTCAGCACCCTCTAGGATCCTTCACAAGTCACCTAGCGCTTCACTCGTAGGCCGCTTCCTTGGTCCCTCATCCACTGTACCGGAAGCTCACCATTTTAATCAAACCGAGGCTGGCTAAGACCTCGGTTGACCTTGCTACACGAGACGTCCTCCATTGACTCTCCATTAGCAGTTGCAACTTTAACAGATAGATCTCCGTCTCAGCAGTTGCAACTTTAACAGATAGATCTCCACGACCTCATTCACAAGACGGTCAAAATGCTACCCCAGCATTCTAGACATAAAACAATCATTTAAAAATAGATCACAAATACAGTTTCTATAATGAACTCTCCTCTTTCCACATTATATCTCATCAGTCCACATTACTTATTCCACATTCCATTCATATGTGCACTCATTCTCATCCAATCACATCATTTTCCATCTCATCACATCACATCTCATTTATTCACATCCCACTTCACATATCACATCTCATCCATTCACTCATATCGATGTCACATCATTTCACATACACATTCGCATTCATATTTCCACATCCACATCCACATCCATACATCCATTTTCACATCCACATTCATACATCCATATCCACATCCAAACATCCATTTTCACATCCACATTTATACATCCATATCCACATCCACACTCATACATCCATATCCACATTCACATTCATATATCCACATTCCCATTCACATTCATATATCCACATCCACATTCACATTCATACATCCACATCCACATCTAAATTCATACATCCACACATCCATTTTCACATCCACATTCATACATCCACTTCCACATCCACATTCATACATACACATCCATATCCACATCCATACATCCACATCCACATTCATACATCCACATCCACATCCATACATCCATTTCCACTTCCACATCCACCATACATCTACATCCATTCTTTCACATACATATATCTACATCCATTCTTTCACATACATACATCTCCATCCATTCTTTGTTTATTTTCATCTATCTGATTCATTTCACATCATCATATCTATTTATAGAATACAAGAGAATTATTATTTTTGATATAAGATTTCTTTACGCATCTATTTATGCATAAATTCTATTTTAAGGAGAGTAACACTTTCGATCTTAAGGAAAAGAGTTCTCCTCTAATTTTGCGAGATGAGGACATCTCTCATTTTTAAAGTGGGGTAGGATATAAGATTCCTCCCTCCGGCTTTTGAGGTGTGCACGTGTAAAAACCTCCCCTTCTGATCTTATAATTATTCCCCTCTGAAATAAAAGAAAGATCCTGTTTTGGCCTAGAGAGGGAAAATATCTAGATGGAGGTAATTCAAAATTGAGATATTTTTAGATATAAAAATCCTCCTAGTGTCTAAAATGGTTTCCCCTGAAACAGATATTCAAAAAGAAATTTCCAATGTGCAATTGGAATAAGTTGAAATCGGGTAAAAAGGACCTTAGCCTAAGGGTCCAGATTTTCTGAAATTTTTGAATTAAGGTTCCTATGGACCAATTAAATTAATCCAAATGTAGGGATGAGATAAATTGAAGAATAAAAGGAAATCTCCCCCAAAATGAGTAAATACTCACATAAGATGAAGAGTTGACTAAGGACAAGGTTATTAGTTAAAAAAGAAAAGATATTTAAAAGAAATGATGCATTTTTGACACCTCAGTGTGTGGGGGAATTCCCCTCATGAAGGAGGCGCCTATTTCACATGTGTGGTTGAGTTTTAAACTCACAAATAATGAGATATTTTCATCTCTCCTCTCTCCTGCTTCAACTAGATACAAAAAGTAAGCTAAACTGACCTAAAAATGGTCAAAAATTGACCAAACTGATCTGGAAAATTCTAGAATCAGTTTGCTTGGTTCGAGGCTCACTTTTTCCTATAAATGAAGCCTCCCCCTTTGTAAATGGTTAATAGTGTTTTGTATACTGTTACTCTACTCCTCCCTAGAGCCAAAAACAGTGAATTTATTGATAATTCATTAGTTTTTGACAATTTCCTCTTCAAAAGAATTTGTGGCCACTTGCAAACAAGAGTAGATCCCTCAAACCATCAAGCCAAAGGAAAGTTCACAAAAATTCATGTAAGCTAGAAATCCTACTTTTTCTTTATTCCAGTTAATGGTTTTCTAATTTTTATTTTCTTTAAAATGAAAAATGATGCTATGCCTTGTAGGAAGGCTTTCCCCCTCTCTTCATGCTTGAATTCAGCCTTTCTTTATCCTAGATGTGTAATCGAAATGTTTAGAATTAATCTTTTCATATTGTTTCTTTTTAAAAAGTGAAATTTGATTAGTTTAGAATGCTTTAAACCATTTGGGATAATTTCTAAGTAACTTGAGAATGAAAAAAATTAAAAAATGGTCAGTCGTACAAAGGAGGTTATGACAAAATTTTCTTAAATTTTGAGAAATAAGTTTTATCTTTTATTATTCACAAAGAGTAATCCCCACCGCTTGTGTATTCTAAAAGTGTTATTTTTATTCTATGCATAGACAAATGCATATTGGAAATATTTTTAGAATAAAAGTGTTATTTTCATTAGGATTAATTTATATACATAGAAAGATTCATATTGGGAATATTTTGATTATAAAAGTGTTACTTTCATCAAAATTGTTTTTTATGCATAAATAGATGCATAAAAGAGTTTTTTTATTATAAAAGTGTTACTTTCATCAAAATTGGTTTTTATGCATAAATAGATGCATAAAAGAATTTTTTATTATAAAAGTGTTACTTTCATCAAAATTGATTTTTATGCATAAATAAATGCATAAAAGAGTTTTTTTATTATGAAAGTGGTACTTTCATTAAAATTGAATTTATGCATAAATAGATGCATAAAAGATTTTTTTTTATAAAAGCGTTACTTTCATCAATTTTGATTTTATGCATAGAAAGATGCATAAAGAAATTTATTTTTATTTCAAAAGAGTTATTCTCATCAATTTTGATTTTATGCATAGAAAGATGCATAAAGAAATTTATTTTTATTTCAAAAGAGTTATTCTCATTAAAATTGAATTTATGCATAGAAAGATGCATAAAAGATTTATTTTTATTTCGAAAGTGTTATTCTCCTTAAAATTGAATTTATGCATAAATCGATGTATAAACGGATTTTTATAAAAGTGTTATTTCTCACTAAAGTTGTTCTTATGCATAAATAGATGCGTAAAGAATCTTTATAGCAAAAATAAGAATTCTCTTACATTCTATAAATAGATGTTCTTATGCATAAATAGATGCGTAAAGAATCTTTATAGAAAAAATAAGAATTCTCTTACATTCTATAAATAGATGTCATAAGATTTGATAGGAATCAAATAGATGTCATAAGATGTGATAGGAATCAAATAGATGAGAATGAATAGAGGATGGATGTGATGAGAATGAAAGGTAAGTAGATGTGATAATATTTGATGCGAATCAGATAGATGGGAATGAATGGATGGATGGATGTGATGAGGATAGAACGATCTATGAAGAGTTTTACGAACAAGTCGAGGTCTTCCTCATAGAGTTGGGGGTTATCATTTCTACCACGACGACCTCAATCCATGCTCCTATCAATACGAAAATTCTTGTTAAGTCCCTTTTTTTATGATTCAAATCCGATTTTAGATTCAACTGATTTTGGGGTTCTTTAGATTGGTCAATTCCTCATAGAATCATGGGATAAAGTTATTCATATAGAACTCATTATCGGATAACAATTCATTCAGAACATCTCATTCATATCTTTAACACAATAATGGTCCATTAGACCGAAATTTCCATTGGAACAGTCCTCCATGGTGATTTCAATTATACAGATTTTTAATTTGTCATCCCTTAACTTGATCCACTGGGTCAAGTGTTAACAATAGCAATTTTTTAGCACAATCCACTAATCTCATAGTGATTTGCTGAAGTCATTATCGTCATTCCAGTTATGAACATCATCACAGGGACTCGTCCCATTCATCCTCATTGTGGTTTTGTTCAGCTTATTACATTTCAACTAAAATTCAGGAATCATCATTTTTCAATCAGAATCCAGATCAACTCATTAGTTCTCAACCAAAATTTTAAAATCATATCAACCACATTCGAATTCATCATTTGGATAGCATTTTTGCTTATAATTTCAAGATCTTAGATTTACTCGTATATACTTCCAGTATTAAAGAGCTGTAGTTATACCCTCAGTATATACGAGTAGTGAGGGTCCTTGGAATTATAAGGTAAATATTATCATATCTAGGCCTCAAGCAAGTCAGGGATTCCATATAATTACGATACTTCCATCTGAAGACCCAATTTCCAATTTATGAATTTCAATTTGAATAACAATTTGTATGAATTTATCACACAATTTCAACCTTTTACTGCTACTTCATCAATTTTTGATATTTTTGGCTTCTCAGTTGATCCACTTTAGCCAAATTTGCTCTAATACTAGCTGTAAGGTCCCTCTCCCCACTGCGCAACGAATTCAGGGTCGCTAGCAGCGGAAGTAGCACTTCTTGCACGGGCCAGGGTCCCTCACTCGATGGCCTTGCCCACGGATATCCGGACAAGAGACTAATCCATCGGTTCTTCCTAAACCAAACCCGGAAAAATTTCCCATTGCCCGGAAAGCACGGGCAATTTCTCCATGATAAATTTTTTCTAACGTAGTCAAAAAGTCTTAACTAACTGAATTGATCTGACTGAACCTATAAGTCCCATAGTCAGATCAGTCAAAGATTACACTTGGATCATAGAGACCAACATTTTTTTCCTCATTGAGAGGCACGTCCGTTGATTCTTTTCCATAGAACAATTCTTGTCCGGGATTTACTTCATCTATCGCACCATAACAGAGTAAAGTCTCAATTTAGGGATTCATAAGTCTAGCCTAACCTCATCCAGTCCCGTGGGTTAGCCAACCGCCCAATCACTATAGTGATGGGATGATCCAATTAGGAATTTGGTTAGGTTTTGTCTCGGGTACTAGGGAAAAGAGTTCCCAGGCCCCCTAGCCGGATATTCATGCAAATGTAAAACTAGTCACACCACTTACACACCCAATATGAAATTGCCTTTTTTACAGATTCAGTTGTGAAAAAGGCACTTTAAAATAATCATTTAATGAAATCATAGTCACTGATCATAATCCTCCAAACTTTTTTTGGTTGAATTCTAATTTGCAATCATTCCTTCCTCACTGTACCTATGGCATCATTGGTAAACCAGAATGCTCACCACACCTGTCCACTCAGGGGTCTTTTCGATGGCTCCTAGCTCATAGTACTCGGCAATATTCACATAACAAAATGGAATATTTGTTGAAGATCAGCAAGATCAACCAACAGATCCATATAAAAGAACCATGGACTCATTCATTCAGGACCAGCAAGGTCAATCAACCAGGTCCATGCCCGAATTCAGAAAACAACTCTTACTCCTAGTTCCAATATCTTCCACGATGCACGTGTGGGTATCTTCAGTGACCCAGAGCCCGAGCACCGTATGGTCAGCACCCTTTAGGATCCTTCGCAGGTCACCTAGCGCTTCACTCATAGGCCACTTCCTTGGTCCCTCATCCACCGTACCGGAAGCACACCATTTTAATCGAACCCAGGCTGGTCAAGACCTCGGTCGACCTTGCTACGCGAGACGTCCTCCATTGACTCTTCGTCAGCTATTGCAACTTTATCAGATTAGGTCTCCATGACCACATTCTCTCAAGACAGTCAAAATGCTTCCCCATCATTCTTGACATAAAACAGTAAAAAAAAAACAGGTCATAAATACAGTTTCTATAGCGAACTCTCGTCTTTCCACATTGTTCCACATCATTCCTCATTTATTATGTATTCCCTTTCTCATCACATCATAATAGATCACATCCCAATTCACATGACACCACATCAATTCTTGTCCGTCACATTCAATTACATCACATCTATTTACACTCATCACATCTCATTCATTCATATCCATCACATTCGTTCATTCATATCACCACATACATTCTCATAACCATCCCATCACATACATTATATCACATCACTTCTGTCCACAACACCATACCTCATTCATACACGTCCTTCCAATCGTTCACCCGTACGACTACCCACATCTATTCATACATTCATATCTATCACTTCACATCTACATATATTCATGTCACATCACATCATTTTTCATCACATCACATTCCTTCGCATACACATCCACATCACATTCTTTTACATACATTCACATACATCCTTTCACATCCCATATCACTCATTCACATCCCATATCACTCATTTACATCCTGATTCACATGACATCATATCTCATCACATCTATTCACCTCACATCTCTTCACCCCTATTCACATCACATCCATCCAACCATTCATGCACATCTATCTAATTCACATCACACATATCATCACATCTATTCACCTCTCACATCTCATCACATCTATCCATCCCTTCATTCACATCTATCCATCCCTTCATTCACATCTATCTAATTCACATCACACATCTCATCACATCTATTTACCTCACATCTCATCACCTCTATTCACATCACATCTATCCATCCCTTCATTCACATCTAACCATCCCTTCATTCACATCTATCTGATTCACACCACACATCTCATCACATCTATTTACCTCGCATCTCATCACCTCTATTCACATCACATCTATTCATCCCTTCATTCACATCTATCTGATTCACATCACACATCTCATCACTTCTATTTACCTCACATCTCTTTTTCTTCCCGAATTATCTTTCTCGAAAAGGGGGTGATATTTCAATTACTAATTTATTGAATTTCATTCATTGAATATTCACTTAACTGATTTCTAAATTAATCACAAATTTTGATGAGGAATAAATTAATCATTTATCTTAATATTTCGACTTCGATAGATTTCCTGAATTTTCTCTTTACAAACCGACTAAATATGAAATGATAGAATTTTCTCTCTCAGAGTATTTACTTATTCATTTATCAAATATTCTTGGAAATTAAACATAAAATTAAAGAGAATCTAATTTTGATATAAAAACTCTTTATGCATCAATTTATGCATAAAATCAATTTAATAGGAATAATACTTTTAGAATTAAAATATATTTAAAATATGCATCTTTCTATGCATAGAAATTGAATCTAATGAAAATAACACTTTCATAATAAAAAAATATCCAATATGCGTCTTTCTATGCATAGAAATTGAATCTAATGAAAATAACACTTTTATAATAAAAAAATATCCAATATGCATCTTTGTATGCATAGAAATTGAATCTAATAAAAATAACACTTTTATAATAAAAAAATATCCAATATGCATCTTTCTATGCATAGAAATTGAATCTAATAAAAATAACACTTTTATAATAAAAAAATATCCAATATGCATCTTTCTATGCATAGAAATTGAATCTAATGAAAATAACACTCTTATAATAAAAGAAAATCCTTCTATACATATTTTTATGCATAAAATAGAAATAACACTTTTAAAATAAAAAGTATTTTTTTTAGAATGCACAAATGGTGGGGATTATTCTTTTTGAACAACATAAAGATAAAACTTATTTCCACAAAATTTAAGAAAATTTTATCCCATAAGCTCCTTTGAATGGCTGACCATTTCTCAATTTTTACATTCTAAATTTACTTTAAGATTTATCCCAGGATGAAATAAAGCATTCGGATCTAATCAATTTTTCACTTCTAAAGAGTAATCAATAGGAAAAGTTTAACTCAATTTATTTGTTACTCATTTTAGGATAAAGAAATGCTGAAATTCTTAATGAAGAGAAGGGGGAAGCCTTTTCTTCAAGGCTTATAATCCATAATCACATTAAAAAGCAAAGAATTCAGAAAACCATAGATTAGAATTATAAAAAAAGTAGAATTAATAACTTAAATGGAGTTTTGTGAGCTTTCCTTTGGCTTGAGGGATTGAGGGTTCTACTTTTATTTGGATCAAAAGTGGCCACCAATTCTTTGTAGAGGAATTAGTCAAAAACAAGTGAATTATCAAGTGATTTCAATGTTTTTGGCTCTGGGGGAGGAGTAGAGTAACAGTGTATAAACACTATTAAGCTTTTACAGAGGGGGAGGCTTCTATTTATAGGAAAAAGTGAGCCTCAAACCAAGCAACCTAATTCTAGTATTTTCCAGATCAGTTTGGTCAGTTTTTGACTATTTTTGGGTCAGTTTTACTTTTTGAAACTAGACTTGAATTAGGAGAGAGGAGAGATGAAATGTCTCATTTTATTGATTTAAAATGGAAAGCAATGATGAGAAAAAAGGCACCTCCTTCATGAGGGGGAATCCCCATTTTGAGGTGTCAAAAATCAGTTTTTTTAACTATTTTCCTTGGTCCTTAGTCCACTCTTCATCTTATGTGAGTATTTACTCATTTTTAGTGGGGTTTTTCTTTATTTCTTCAATTTATCTCCTCCCTACATTTGGATTAATCTAGTTAGTCCCTCAGAACCTTAATCCAAAATTTTCAAAAAATCTAGACCCTTACGCTAAGGCCTTTTGAGCAAATTATAATTTATTTCTAATGCACCTTAGGAAATTCTTTTTAAACTTCGATTTCAGGGAAATTTAGTTTAATAAGAAAGGATATGTTTCCATCCAAAGATATCTAAAAATTGAGTTATCTCTTTCTAGAACATTTTCTCTCTCTAGGCCAAAAACAGGTAGAAACAAGATCTTTTATTATTCTGAAAAGGGGATTGATTACAAGGGAGAAAATTGGACATCTTGAGGGGCTGGGGAGGAATCTTACATCGTTGATGATATGCAAGAGATATGGAAAGGAATAAATGTGCTTGACATGTCCAAGCCCAAAGGCGAACACAACTTTATAGTATGAGGCATTCTGACATGGACAATTCATGATTTTTCTACTTATGGATGTTGTTCAGGTATATCATAACAACCACCATATCTCATTTCCTCATATATTTAACAATAAAAAGAGTTGATTGAATAACGCATGCATAATCACTTCGTTCACTCGTCTTGCAGGTCTATCAACAAAGGGATATAAGGCATGTCCACCTTCTTACGGTGATCAGTTATGATCGAAGTATAGCAAGAACTTGAAGAAGAACATACTTAGGGGGTTCACTATATGTAAACTCTCTATATCACGTGCGTTCAAGGCCTAATTAAAAAACCCCTTATCTGTAAATTTTTCATGAATAAAATATATCCTTTTTATATTCAATTTGTAAATACCCCCTTTAAATGGTACCCTTTTGTATGTAAAAAAGTGTCAAAAAGGGATTTTAAAAACCCCTTTTGTTGAACCCACGTGCTACGCTTACATATTTATGAGTGACTCCCACGAGAGAACATATATCTTTGGCATATAAGATTTTTACTCGAGGGACACATATCGAGATCGTTGCAACAAGCAAGATAGAGAGAAAAGATCAATGGCACCAAATATTTCTATTGGTATCAACTAGAGTGTTGGAAGGACTTAAAAATATTGGACACTCACTATGGAAACATCTCGTGGGACTTAAAGATATTGAAGCTTCATGGGCGGCTTTGAAAGAACAAAGAGTCAAATCATTTTTATGGCCTATTGTAGATAGAAGTATAAGAAAGATGACATATCGTGGAGCACCTTGGGTGCTTACAAAGGAAGAGACATACACTATTAATTCTAGGATGAGATCAATCTGTACACCTACAGGCTATGGCGCTTCCATTCGAGACATGTTTACTATGGATGATAATTCTTTGTCTGGATTAAAGACACATGATTGGCATAACTTTCTTAAGGTAAGCATTATCTATTATGATATTCAACACCTTTTAAATTTTGTATATATACTAATATGTATTATGATTATGCTATAGCACATATTACCCCTTGTCATTAATGGATGCTTAACGGAGACCATTTGAGATACAATATATCGTATAGGTGAATTTATTAGGTAAGTACCTAATCGGGCTCATGTATTTTTATTTATCGCTTTTTATTTATCTTTATATTCCTTAACTAATTTACCAATTATCATTGACTAGATGGATCACATCAAAGGTGATAGACACCCTAGAGATATCACAAAGAAAATTGGAGTGTATAGAGCTCATATTGTTGAGAAAACGTGGTGCTCATGCTAGATCAAGTGTGTGGAAGGAGAGGGACTCACAATATACAAGAAAGATATCTTGCTTATTAAGTTGTTTATGAATACAACTAGGCCTTGCTCCATACAAAATGCCTCCTAGCTTCACCTTTAAATAGGTGAGCTAGTGGACCTTAAGTCCCTTCACACACACCCTTCTCCTACCCTTTTACATGACCTTAGTCTCTTAATACCCTCCCTCAATACCAACTATGAAAGAATTGGAATAGGTGGTATTGGACATAGGTTGCCTTTATAACATTAGGCGTACAAGGATGTCATGGTGGTGTGGTTATCTAGGATTTACAACCATGTTCCTAGAGCCTTAGAGGCTAATACAATGATGCCATCTAAGTCTTTATTTGATGTCGATGAAGATGTAGACCTTAATTATGGTGCACCCCACTCTTTGTGCTTGCTTGACCTCTTGTAGTTGACATGCTTTAGACATACATGCAATTGCTTCCACATGCTTTCCACCTTCACCATTCTCACACAATGATCAAAACAAGGTTGCCACCCTTGCTTAAGTGGTTTGCACATAGATGTTCCTTCAACATGCTTGATGCTTCCTTGAATACCATACCTCCTCCATGGGCAATGAGGGCCTTCCTTCTTAGAGTAATGGTTATGGGAAAGGGAAAGGGAGGGTCTTACCACTTGCCTTATGGATTGGTCAAGGGCAGTGTCTACTCCACAATTACAACAAAAGCTTTTGTGCATGTTGGTTACATGATACCCACCATTAGGGTTTGAAGATACAAGCTTAATGAGAGTGAGTAAGTGGTTGAGGTAAATGCTCAAACCAATAAGGTACATCATCCTTGGCTCAAGAAGGAGAGGGCATGGCTCATAATGTTGCCAATGCCTCTTACAAAGACAATGCCAAGAGATGTTTAAACTCATGAGACAAACAACAATGTAGAGCACTAGTGATGCTATGCTCAACCTTACAAATCATCTTAGAAGATGAAAATGTTGAATATGCAGCGGAATAACATGCCTTGGGCTTGGGAAATGAGATCATATGGCTTATGACATGCCTATGCCTCTTACAAACAAGAGCCTCAAGGGTGATACACAACAACATTAAAGATGCGCACTTAGTGTACATGTGCCCAACTTTGAACCACTCACAAACTAAGTAATGGGGCATGTAGAGATCTACAAGATCTCTCATCCAATGACAAAAGACTCTATCGCCCCCTGATGCCACGATGCTACCATCGTCATCGATGATGCACTCTACGTGTAGGTCCCCTATAATGGTGCATCTGCCAGAGGAGCGAGTGTGATCGGTGGAGTCTCCATGGTGGTGTGACGAGAACCATAAACGCTAAAAGTACACCGCATCGTCATCTAAAGAGAACAAAACAAATTCACTTACGCCCATAATATGTGTATATGGGGCATGTAGAGATCTACAAGATCTCTCATCCAATGACAAAAGACTCTATCGCCCCCTGATGCCACGATGCTACCATCGTCGTCGATGATGCACTCTATGTGTAGCTCCACTATAATGGTGCATCTATCGGAGGAGCGAGTGTGATCGTCAGAGTGTCCATGGTGGTGTGACGAGAACCATAAACGCTAAAACTACACCACATGTTGTATGTAATTAAAAATTATACTAAGAGAATCCCTATATATTAATAAATACAAAACAAAGTTAATCAAGTTTCATACCTCTCTCTATGTTGCACCTCTCTAGATGGCTGATCGTCAAGGGGATCTCATGTATCCCTGCAAAATAGATAATAGCAAATTAAATAACCAACATTGATAAATATTATCATTAATATATGGTGAATATATGAAAATACATTCTCTCCTCGGATTGCATGTCCCTGTGTGGCTATGTGTCTGCTGGTGCAATTACAACATCATGTGTAGCTCTACAAAACAAGTGACAAGAAATTAAATCTTTGACATTGATAAAAATTATCTTAAATGGTGAAGAAACAAAAGACACCTATCAACATCACAAGATGTCTCATGTCTTGATCCAGCTCCTTGTGCATGGTGACTCATTGTACCCTCGCCCCACCATAGGATGGACTGGACGTATTGCAATCATGAGGTAAACTAGTGTCATCTCCAGCTTGAATGTACTCAACTATGCATACTCTACCAAATCCTCCTCGATCGTCTCCTTCGAGTGGCCTAATGATTGTAATATCCTCTTGATAGCTATCAAGACTCAAGAGGCCAACCTTCCCTGGGTCCACCATGGGTACATAGGGAAGTGGAAGAACTACACCCATAGTCCATGGTGAGAGAGGAATCAAACACAAGTAAACTTGATTTAACTCTATTTATGACTATCAATGTAACCAAACTTCTCAACCTAGCTTGCCAAGAATATGCACTAGTTCTTAACCTACACGCATTGAAGGAATGCATAGCGGAAGATGGAAAAGTGTAAACACAAGAGAGAGAGAGAGAGAGAGAGAGAGAGAGAGAGAGAGATGGAGAGAAATGCTGGTATGTACCTGCTCTCAATATCGCCAAAATACAGAGGCACTAAGGCATGCAAGAGGCATAAAGCAATGAATGTGAGGGAGGGGAGACTAAGCTTTCTGAGAAGCATATGAGATGGGCCAACTTTTTATCTATGTTCCACTTTCATATTGTGCATGTGGAAGGCAAAAAGAATGTCATGGCAGATGCTTTGTCATGAAAGCAAAAAGAATGTCATGGCAGATGCTTTGTCATGAAAGCCACAAGTCTCATGTCATGTGCACACCCAGGCGTGTACAAGTGACATGGCATCATGTAGGCATTATAAACATTTAATCAATTACTATTTACATATTTAACAATCAGTATCCAAGTATTTTCTAGGAATTCTCCATGTGTATGGGACTAGTTTAGTCCCATCTTCAGCACATAAGGAATTTAGAGCATTTAGAGAATTTATGGCATCGAGTCGGGGCTGAAATGACCAGTCGACCACAATTCTATAGTAGAGCTATCATGAGAACATATTTTATGTCCTCTTTAAGAATATTATTTTCCCCTCTTGAGTAATTTGGAGATGCCTAGGTTACTCTTGTGTCATGCCGGCTAGGTTAATATCGTGGGTGACACCACTATAAATATTAATACGTGCGGTATATGACGTATGCTTAGGGCCGTCTATGATTATTTCAGTTAGGTTTGTATGGGGCAGGGTGATTCGTGGGATACTTACGCGCCTGGTAGTCATGAGTCGGTGATGGTTTGTGCCTGTTTAATATTTGTGGGATTAATTTAATTATTAATTGGGCTTATATTTTCAGGTGATGAAGATTACGAGGATTTATGAATAATGTCGAGAAGAATGTTTCTTATGTGCATCATATTTATTTTTACAAGCGTAGCTTGTAACCTTAGTAATTGATTTTTCCATTTTGATACATTGGAAAAAATACATTTATAATGTTGAATTTATTAATTACTCCTAATTTGGTGATTGTGAGCCCCATATATATATTGATAATCCATATTCTTTCCTCGTTTACCAAAACCTCAACAACAAAAATCCTACCAGGCAATGACACTAGGATTAAGCTCTCTCCTCACTAGGGTCATTACCCCACTATAGCCCAAATTAACCCCTCCATAAAAAATCGCCCATTCACTAAAGGGTCAAAGCACGCATTAGTGGTACCACTCTTTCCCCTTTTTGGTGGTACTACTTGTGCAACTTTGGAGGGAATTTCAAGTGCATTTGGTTTTTCAAATGTCAATAATAAGGACATATTTCAATGTGCATGATGGTGTAACGAGGAGTTGGGACAACTATGACTGGGAGTGGGGGTCTTCATGTGTGCAGACTAGTAGAAACAATTAGTGGCTCGCCCCATTCTATGGTTTAGAGCAATCGGAGGAAAATGAGCCGAGAGCTCCCTCACATTCCTTCCTCTCCTCACATTCCTTCCTGCCACATTCCCTCTTCCAAGCGAAGCGCAAGCATCCTTTTGGTTAGTTCTCACCACCTTCCTCCCCTCAACACACAATCTGCAGCAGGATGAAGACGACTCCTCAAAAGTCTGTGGCAAAGACTGGAGAAGATGACACTGCAGCTGGGAAGACTCCCCCTCGGAAGTCCGTGGGAGGAGAACCAAGTGCATCTGCAAAAACAAAACCACCACCTTCCCACCACACACAGCCCGCAAACAGGATGAAGACGACTCCTTGTAAGCATGTGGCCAAGATTAGAGAAGACCAAACTTCAGCTGGGAACACTTCCCCTCGAAAGTCTATGGTAAGAGAACCAAGTGCATCTCCGAAAACAAAATCACCGCCTCCCACCGCAAAATCTTCCGTCAAAGGTGAGCACCCTTTAAGCTTCTAATTCTCTACGCCCTCCTGCTATATGGATTAAGATGTTCACTAAAGTGACAGATTGCATTTGTCTTGCCAGCTTATGTTTGTGATCGTGCATACCCAAAGTTAACAAAGTTTTGTCATTCGACGGAGGAGCTCCATGCAGAGTACGGGCTTAGTCTTGAGGGAAAGCTACCCAAGGATTTGATTGATGATGACCCCCTGAAGAGTAGTGGTTGTCAGTTTTCAGGACTCGCTACCAAAAGAAGATGAAGATATACGTTAACATGGTCAGGTCAGAACTACTTGATGAGTGCCGAATCCTCTACCAAAAGGTTTATCAAGCAGCCCCTTATAATGGTGAGCTAACAGCAAAGTTTGCTCGGGGCTTTACTGATGAGAAATGTGTAGCAGCTTCAATTGATCCAGCCAAGCACCGCATTACATGGGAAAAATTTGACAGAAACATCTTAGAGAACTTCAAAAAAACGCAGGAGGGCTTCAAAGAAAGCTAAACAAATTTCGAGCGGACTATGGGACATGCGGAGAACCGTCAATCTTGGATGGTGCAACATCTATACATACAATGTCAACAACAATGACAAGGCCCTGTAATGGGACTAACAACCCCCTCTACATGGAGTTGGTAGAGGGGTTGGCAAAAAAAGTCAAGCCGGGCAGATGCAAAGAAAGAAGAGTTTGCTCATGTCAAAGGTGAACTACAAAAGAAGAGGAACATGTGGTTGCACACTGAAGGATTGTTTTCTGCGTTTAGCAGACTACGCAGCAAGCGCGAGCAACTGTGTGCACAATTGGCAAAAATGAAAGGAATGGCGAAACCTAATGAAGCAGAGATGTTGAAGATGGAGGCGAAAATAAGTGCGGTTCACAGACTGCTTTCCAGAGTTGGTGTGAATGAAGATGTGGTGCAGCTAAAGAAGGACGTGCAGTCATTGCAAGCAAGCATTGAAGATGTTCTCAAGTGCCTAAAGTGCTTTTTAGAGCTTCATAAGAACTTTTCATAGTGCTTGGTGGTTTCTCAAGCCTAATGTTTATATCGCAAGCACTTTAAAGTAGTGAAGTACTTTAAAGTGGTGTACTTTGAAGTACTTCACCACTTTAAAGTACTTCACTACTTTCAAGTGGTAAAGTCCTTTAAAGTACTTTGAAGTACTCTGAAGTAGTAAAGTCCTATAAATTACTTTCTTCCTGTAAATTACTTTCTATTACTCTCAAGTACTTTGTGGTACTTTAAAGTCCTTCAAGTGTTTTCTAGTATGGCAAGCATTTTCAAAAGTGCTCTCTAGTACTTTTTGAGCAATTTCTAAGCACTACTCAAGAACTTTTGAGTACTTTCAAGTGCTCCAAGTGCATTTTGGTACTGTACATGCACTCTTCAAGTGTTTTTTAATATTCTTCAAGTCATAAGTTGTGTTATGTCGTAAATGATATCCCACTTACATTGCTCTCTTCCCCAATCCGTGTAACTTCAGTTGGTGTTTGGTATGATAGGAAGAACATGATCTTGTAGAATCTGAATGTGAGGAATTGTCAAACCACAGTGCATTTGTTGGAACGGCAATTCAGTTCATACAACGTGAGGGGAGGGCTCTCTTGGTACCCTCACCCGCCTCCGAGAAGCACATCTAGTTACAAGTCTGTGTGCATTGCTGGTCACTATGCTGCATGTGGGGAACCCTTGTCAAGTGACCACATGGCAGGACTTTTTATTCCGGCCTATAGCCACAAGTACCACCCTTTTTCCTTTTCGGTACTGTGTATGACAAAATCAACGTGCGCTCATAACAAGTGTAGGGAGGAAATTCTTGAAATTGCGAAGTGTTGGGATGCTGGGCGCTCATATGTGGTTTCTGAGGGTGATTTTTTATTGCTAGTCTTTGCTTCTATATGAAGTTACAATGAATTGATATATCATGTGACTTATGTGCACACGTCATTTAACTTGTGCCACATGCACGAATGCAAATGAAAATCCTCATGAGGAATCAAAAACCACATCTGAGTTTATCCATGAACTACTAAGTGGAGATGGGATACTCAAAGTGGATGAAGAGGTTGACAAGACTACAGAAGTTGGTCATGAACAACAGCATGACGGTAAATATTGAACACCTTAGCAGCATTGATGTAGAATGATAACATACTGAAAAATTGATTGTGTTATGTCAGAAAATGCCCCTAGACATTTGGAAACTGCAAGTGTAGTGAAAGACAAAGACGATGGTCAAGTGGAAGAGACCTTGTTTGACATTGCTATGCAACGTAAGAAGAAGTGTAAGGGTGCACCTAGATAGGTTGAAGGATCACAGCCGACAAAAACAAAAACAAAAAGTACATCTGTTGACCCTCCTAACCCCGTGCATGCAAGAAGCTATACTCCTAGCTGGAATGAAGCTTGTATTGTAACACTTTATGCATGAATATGAAAATTTTTTGCTAGACATTGTGTACGCCATTTGGCTAACCCTTTTGTTCTCTGTTATTACCTATGTGCTGTACTATTTATGATTGTAAATTTTTTTTCAAGGTATTTGACCAAGTGCCTTTATTGTTGTAGTTAAAATTCAAGTGATTGGTAGTAAACCTAATCTACCTGTCCAAGAACTTGTGCATATCGAAAGGGTGCTACCTAAACCTCAGCCTAAGAACCTTGCATGAAATATAAGAAAGCCAGATCTTCCTGCATTGATCTTGGATTTGAATGGTGTTGTAATGGTCACCCATGACATTTGCAAAAGCAAAGAGCCTCCCGACTTGTCATATGCCGATTTTGATGTTGTGAGGCAGGACTCCAATATGGTTCACTATGTGAGGAAAGATGTTGCATTCTTCATCTTGGCTACGAGCCATATGGAGTTGCTGCAAGCTAGCAAACTTGCAAAGATGGATTGATTTGTGTTTGCCAGCAGCTGTAAAGGACAGGTTGGCCGAGTAGGTGGGCCAAGAAATATGTCGGCTTGCTTCCTTTGAGTACAAGGGAAAACCCGTTTTTTTGAAGATCTTGAGGAGATTCTAGGCTCTGTTACCAAAGTTCAGCAACAAGAACACACTGCTGTTTGATGATAGCTGACAAGTGCTATACAAACCAGGATGGAACATACGTTATCCTGCCTACTCTTGGAAAGCAGACAGTCACAATGGATTAATTTTTCGAGAAGGGATGTTTTGGATTTTGTGCACGGGTGGGTGGAGTCAACTGAGCGCAAGGCTCTTGCAGAAGAGGATGTTTTCAATGCAAGATCAGAGCCTGATTAGGTCCGAGCGATGCAGCACATAGAAGAACGCTTATGCTCTGGAGCTCGCATATTGTCCTATGGAGAGTGGATGTGCAAGGGAGTTGTTAGAGGGTGATAACGTGGTAGACCAAGTGCCATGTAAAGTCGGCTCCCCTATATCGGCTTATACTTTTGTTGCACATGGATGTAGTGCTCTACAACACTTAGTCACTGAATACTTTTGTTGTCATGGATTTAGTGCTCTACAACACTTTATCACTGAACATATGTAAATTGTTTACATAGATGTAATACTTCTTGTGTAGCATATTGCTAGTTTTCCTTTGTAGTCTCGGTGCAAGTCAAAAAATGATTCTCCTTTATAGTATTCTTTGTACATGGATGCTACATGTAGTCCTCACATTCGTTTTCTTTACTAACTTCCAGACGTGGTTAAGATCTCTTTAGTGGGTGAATCTTGTTGTTTGCTTCTTATGCTCCCTTTGAATTACGATACAATTGATTTTGTAGTAAAATTTTTGCGCTGATGATAGGTAAACTTACTATGTTGATGACAAGTAAACATACTGCCCAACGATACAAATTATTCCACTGCATCGATGTGACAAGTCAACTTAATAGACACATGCAATTAATTAGTTGCTCCCTTACACAACTAGAGAGTAGATTACATCTATGGCATATCTTCAAAAGGCATGCTGTTGTATATGTCCTCATATACCTCACTAATTAATATGTATACATTTGGCTCACCCTCCACAAGATACAAGGGAAACTTAAGGCATCTAATCAAGTGTGAGTAAAGGATGGCAAGAGGTTTATTGTCAAGTAGGATGTATAGATCACTATGACCCTCCACTCTATCATAGAAATGTACTTCAACCACAAAGGAGTCCTTTTTGATGCGATTGTGCCATGCATCCTTCTCGGTCGTAGTTGTCAACCGCTTTGGTGCAGAGCACTTCAAAATGTAGAAGTCCTCACCCTCTTCCTCGGCATTGACTGCAAAGTTATGCCCTATACGTAGGGCATCACTCAAATCATCGTGGTGACTAACATACATAGGCACATCAACACCACCTCATCGCTTGAAACATCTACATCTTCATAATGTTCTTTGGGTTGCATCCTCAAGTATTGCCACATTTCCACATATGCTTTGTTTTGGCATTTCCTCCACTGACCATGCACACAAGCATCACAAAAACAAGACAAGTTTCTACATCTCAATGCATGCCTATCTATACTTGAGTAACCATTCACATAATGCAAAAAGCGTGATCCACTCACATGCATGCAATCCCAATGTATATCTCTTTGTACATCACCAACCCTGATTTCCCAAAATACCTGGTTCACTCCTTTTGTGGACGACATGTGGTTTCCACTATTTCTCATTGCATTGAGAAATTCCACCACACTTGCTGCATTGTCTAATGTCCATCCATCTGGCTTCAACTGCTCACTTGTCGGTGCTCTCTTGATTATTGCTCCAACCCCGTCATGCTCGCCCTTGCCATGTCTTGATCCAAAATAGTTATACATCATCTCAAGACCAGTGAGTCCGAAGTACCTTGCAACAAAGTAGAACGGACGCCTTGCTTTAAATTTGCGATGCTGCACCATCCGACCACACCCAATGCCGCTGTAGATTGCTACTCTGTTCTTTCAACCACCTGTTATGCAAAAGAAAACCATGATGCACAAATAAGGTGTCATGGACCTTGTCATCAAAGATATAGAAATGGGTGGTTTTTTTTATATCGCCCATTGTCGAGCGCATGTAAGAGATGTAAACCAAGATGGTAACCTGGTTTAAATACAAATGCATTGATTAGATCTCATTCTGCACTTTAAAAGAGTAAGTTTCTGCAAAGTCCACCACTCAGACCACCACATCATCTGGAAACTTTTGTAAACAATCTTTGAATTGGTCAGCCTGCCATCTGTAAATATAGTTATGTTTGATAAAAGTGGTTAGCTTGCCCTTAAACAAAGAAATGAAACTTTTGCACCCTACTTGCCGAACTACAAGATCCTTTTTTTTTGTGGCCCTCTTCATCCACTTCTTGTGTCTCCAAATCAGCAAAAATCTTGACACTTACCAAGTATTTGTCATCATGCTCCTCTGAAGCACACAATGCCATCCTTCCTGTACCACATTGACCACACATTCCTAACAAGCATCTCTTTGAGTGGAACGCCGAATTCTCTGGTCTTGTACACAATAGGGACTCCCAAATAGTTGTCAGGCTGTGAAATGCGGATTTTGCTGCTGCACATGTAATACCACCTATTTCGGGAACATAGATTTTGCTGCACATGTACTCCCAAATAGTTGTCAGGCTGTGAAATGCGGATTTTGCTGCACATGTAATACCACCTATTTCGGGAACATAGATTTTACAAATGCAGGTGCAAGCCAATCCATACTGTCCAAACCTCCCTTGCTGCGTTTGATTGAAGGCATCTTTAAGATACACAACCTACACATGATAATCACAACAGCAAGTATTTCGGTCCTTCAATTTGCGCACAAAATAAGGCTTGAGACCCTCAAAGCATCTAAGGGAAATCTTTACGTTAGGATGTTTGTCTTGAAATCTTCTATAGAATATACACCATCACGTAAATTTATTGTTAAAACAAAGAGATCACTCTACAAGAGTTATTTGCAATTGCATTTACAACTTACATCTAAGAGCACTCCTGATATTACCTGAGCGCAGCCCAGAGTGTGCTTGGGAGTACCTGGGAGTGTTTTAGAAAGAACCTAAGAGTACTTCCAGAAAGTGCTTGGGAGTGCCTGAGCCCACTTGAAAGCACTCCACAAAGTGCTTGAGAACTTTTGAAAGTACTCCAAAAAGTACCTAAGAGTACTCCAAAAAGTGCTTGGGAGTTTTTGAGAGTACTTGGAAGTAATTTAGAAAGTACCTAAGAGCATTTGTAAGTACTCTAGAAAGAACCTAAGAGTACTTGAAAGTACTTTAGAAAGACCCTAAGAGTACTCTAGAAAGTGCTTGTTGGGAGTTCTTGAGAGTACATGGATATAGTTTAGAAAGTACCTAAGAGTACTTGAAGCTCTTTAGAAAGTATCTAAGAGTACTTGTGAGTACCTAAGAGTAGTTGGGAGTACTTCAAAAAATACCTAAGAGTACTTCACAAAGTGCTTGGGAGTGCTTGAGACCGCTAGAAAGAATTCTAGGATGCACTTGAGAGCACTCCAAAAAGTGATTTGGGAGTGGTTGAGACCACTCCAACGTAGTCCAAAAAGTGCCTATGAGTACTCTAGATAGTGGTTGGAAGTGCCTGTTGAGAGTACTTAGAAAGAATTTAGACATTGATTGAGGGTTCTTAGGGGTACTAGGTAGGACTTCATGAAGTACATAGAAGTCCTTCAGACTAAGAGCACTCTAGAAAGTTCTTGGAAGTGCATGAGAGTACTTGTGTAAAGACTCCAAAAAGTACTTGAGAGCTACTAAGCGTACTTGAGACCTCCCACACATACTTAAAAGAACTCCAAAAAGTACTTAAGTACTTAAATGGGAGAAAAAAGTGGATAAGAAAGTTGTATGAGCTTTGCAAAGTGCAAAGTAAAACACAATGCCACCTTAGCAAAGTGTTTGAGAGGATTTTAGAGGTAACTGAGAGCACATTCAAGGATAGATTGCATACCTAAGGCAAGTCAAGTAGATGCACTGGATGCATCACAAAAGTCTTTCTACCAATCCTCTTTCGACATATATTTTTTTATTTGGGGAGACACAGGTCTTTATTGCCTAGAATTCAAACACGAGGTCTTTAATCTCTGGTGTGATGTTGGCAATACGATGCACCTATCGTTAGCATGTAAACAGGGGGAAGAGTGTCAAAGTTGACAATGCGGAAGCAGTATTGCGTTAGTGAGAAAACGCTAAGGGAGAGAGGATGAGAGAAAAAGCTGGCAGAGAAAGGGAGAGAGAGGGTACACAAACGCTAGAGAGAGGTAGAGAGAGAGAGAGAGAGAGAGAGAGTATTCGAACCAACACAACAGCAATGAATTAGATATATTTTTACAATGGAGCTAGGGTGCTTATATAGCCACAAATGGACTTGGCCGACCTCACTTGAGATGCATGCAAAAAAAAACAATTTTAACATCCTCTCTGCAGCTCATAGTGGACATAAGTAGGAATACCAAGTCGATGAAGAAGCTACCATGGACACCCCAGCAGTGGCCAACCGCTAGGTACACCTCGGATTTGCAACCACCAGCTTGTACCAAAAATGCCATCTTGAGCACCAACTGCCTCAAAGAACATTGAACTGTAAGCCACACTACGTCCAAGAATCCCCATTCATGAACTGTGAACACATCACGTCCAAAAAACTCCACAAGATAATGAACTTTGGTACACACCCTGTCCATAATCCCGAAAACAACAATGAATGACTGCAGCACATCCATAGTGTTTTATACGCCATGTTGGTTCCTTGCCAGATGCCTAGTGCTTTGAATTCCGACACATGGATCCAAACACCCAGAAATTGAACTCCGACACACGGGTCCAAGTCGTCAAAACGGGAGCACAAACTGCCCCTCTTCGCTTCTCACATGCCTCTCTCGGGCTGAAGCACGTGGTAGCATCCATCCACCAAGCTAGAATGCTGGAGCATGTGCCAGTGTAGTCCTCGCCACACCGGCAGAAGCCGTATCATCCCTGGCAGTATCACTGTCACTGTCATCCTCGTCAGCTTTGCCTTTGCCTTTGTCATTCGTCGAGCCTTGAGCTTTAGCTTTGGATTTGCAATCCCGAGCCAAATGCCCTCGCTTTCCGCACTTATAACGGCTCCTAGACTTCTTATTGGATTCCGATGCAACATGTGCCGATTCTACATCCTTCGAAACTTGAATCTTGCCTTGGGAAATGAGCACTACTTCCTCCTCAATGAGAAAAGAGCTGAGATCATCAAATTCCAACTTTTCCTTCATGACTTGTAAGCGTAATGTCCTCGAGACCATCTCGTACTCCTCATGCAACTTCATAAGAACCAAGGCAGCTAACTGGGTACTAGTTAACGCACTATTCATAGCCGATAACTGATCATGGATAACCTTTGCCTTCATTAGAAATGACTGCATAGAGGTCCCAGCTTCAAACTTGATGGAAAACAACTGGCCGAGAAGGGTTACTGCTCGCATTGTCGAGTCTCGATCAAACATTCCTGCAAGCTTTGACCACATTTCCTTGGCAGTCTTCAAAGTCTGTATGGCAGGGGAAATTTCCTTGGTGATAGATTCTGCAATCGCCGACATTGCCTTCGCATTGTGAGCATCCCAATCCACAAGAGATTTGAGAAACTCCTCCTCCTGAAGACGTGTGAACCGATTGCTATCCCTTCGGGGACATTCATCCGAGCCATCAACAATGTCCCATAAGCCTTTTCTGCTAAACCATAGCCTCATGATCAAGTTCCAATGCGCATAATTGTCGCCATTCAGTTTGTCGTCCTTGCTCGAACACGGGAGACCCATCTCCTTCGTCAATCCGATCCTCCTCTCCAAAAAACGCAGCCCAAATCTCGTCCAACTTCACGCTGAAAATCAACAGCACTCCTCCGTCGATTACAGGCTGAAAAACGCAGACTTGAAGGGGTTCTCCACGATGAAAATGCTGCTAGATCCGATCAACCCCCCTCTTATAGCAAAAACGCTGGTCCAAGGGTGCTTCTCGCGATGAAAACGCAGCAAATCAATCGCTCTCCTGCCGGCTGAAAAACGCAGCCGAGATCTACCTTCTCCTCGCGCTCCGGTCCCCTAGGCGTTGACGTGCCTTGGCTCTAATACCATGTCAAAGTTGACAATGCGAAAGCAGTATTGCGTTAGTGAGAAAACGCTAAGGGAGAGAGGATGAGAGAAAACGCTGGCAGAGAAAGGGAGAGAGAGGGTACACAAACGCTAGAGAGAGAGAGAGAGAGAGAGAGAGTATTCGAACCAACACAACAGCAATGAATTAGATATATTTTTACAATGGAGCTAGGGTGCTTATATATCCACAAATGGACTTGGCCGACCTCACTTGAGATGCATGCAAAAAAAAACAATTTTAACAAAGAGTCCATTGTTATCCTCACACTGCAAGCGTAAATTTGCAGAAATGATATTCCTCCTATGTATACCCAATGCCTTGGCAACTGTTCTGCTACTTAAGTGCTTTGCATCCTCCGCATCATTGGCATTGATACAAGCCATCAGAGTTGCCCTTTTGAAAAACAACTCATTACTCGAGTGAGGCACCTTCACTTCAGAGACAAGGTTTTGCGAATGTTGGAGAAAATTGCTCTCTCCAGTTCCATTGCTGGTGGTCATAGCCCACGAAATGTTTTATGTAGGAGGAGTTGCCCAAGAATCTCTATTTTAATTGCATCTGTCAGTCCTTGTGTTTCCTTGCGCCAACACTTGGCCACAGCACTGCAAATCTTCTTTCTTTGGATCTCATCAACCTAGTCGTTTTCTCTCATCCTTTGCCCTGCTTCTCTGTTCTCTCTTCTTTGTAGCCCAATAATCTCTCATACTTGGTATGAGTTCTTGTGGAATTTGTGCTGCAATGCTCACACGTGGACCTACGGTGGCATTGGTGAAACCTGCAGAAAACAACCATCCATTAATGGCATGAAGCAATCATAACGCAAATGCAAAATTAAGGCTATTGACATCTCATCAGCTAAGTACCCAACTCAGTATGTAGCTCCAATGCGTTTACATCTCGACACCTCATTATCCTAGAACCGATATCTCTCCATTATATTGAAACCTCTTCACTTTGTGACTCCATTAACTTGGCTAAGTCCTTGGTACAATGTAACAAATGGATGTCACTAACCGCAGCTCAAAGACTCTCAGTACTAGGAACTAGCTGAATATTTGGAGCTTGGGCTATGGTAGACGATGATGCCTCGTTCAGGAGCCAGGCCGACAACAATGAATGGCATCTAGGCATCGGGTTGTTCTACATATGGGATACACATGCATAAGGAAGGAAGCTATCTATTTGTCTTGACTCTACGAGAGAGAGAGAGAGAGAGAGAGAGAGAGAGAGAGAGAGAGAGAGAGAGAGAGAGAGAGAGAGGGAGGGAGAGTGAAAGATGGTCATTACCACAAGGAGGTCATGGGCACGTAGTTGCAATTATTTGTAAACAACAATTTTTTCTTTTCTTTATTTTGATTGTTTTCCCCCCAATTCACTACGTGAAAAGGAATGTCCAAGACACCCCTTTTTGGTATCACCAATATACATGCTTTGACCCTAAACCTATCTTTTCTAGGGATTTTTCCAAAAAGATTATGCTCTTGGATAGCAAAAACCCAGAAGCCCCATGATTTCACTAACCCCCAAAATGAGGCATTCTTCTGATACCCTTAACATTCCACGTACACCCTGAAAACTCTAAATAATTCTTCATGAAAGGGTAGTCTCCAGAACCATCTCAACCTCCTCCTCATTCCTCGTATTATTCTACTCATTTTGAATTCCTTTCCAAGCTTCTCCTACTGTGAAATCAAATCTTTGTTCAGACGAGGGGCGACTATCATTATCATTAAGTGGATTGAACAGATTAGAGTAATACACGGGACTCAAATTTCCAAGAGAGTCCGACCTTCTACCCTCTGATCCCCGGTTAGGTTGAGTTTTCCCAGCTTCTACCTTAGCCTGCCTAGCGCTGGGACTTCCCTTTAACCTTAACCCATTCCCCTTCCAAGGTGCCTTTCCCCCATACTCATTCACCACTTCTTTTCCTTTCTCCTTGTTCTTCTGGCTTTCAATAGAGGTTAAAGCTTTATCCACTCCACTCAAGTTATCCTCTTTTACCTCCTTCCTTTTAGCGGCAATCAGGTCAGGGTAATTTTTTGCAATATGGCCGAATCCTCCACACCTGAAGCATGCACTTGGGAACGCATCAAATTTAAGACCTAATTCCAAGGTACCCAATTGACCCAGATCCACATCTATTGACTTTGGGGTTTTAATGGAAGTATTCTAGGTGATATAAACACTGTTATCTTGCCTCCCCCCCATCTCATCATTAGGGACATACAACACCAGCCCAAGAGATTGAGCAATATCCCACAAGGTAGGCCTAAGCCAAGGGGGAAGACCGACCACCTCAACCCACATTGGACTGCACTTTGCATGCTCTTGTTAACATCAAAAAGCGGGTCGAATAGAAAAACATGCACAAGACGTCCAAAAAAAAGAGACCCTTTAACAATCAACTCAGAGACAGATTGACCCTTGACAAAGAGGACGTTAAAGAAACATTTTCCCAAATAGAAAACCTTAGATACTACGCTATCATGCAGAGTGCTCTTGAAGCCATCTTCCTAGTTCCACCCTCAACAGAGGTTTACCTGGACAAAAAATGAAGACACTGCACATTGAGAACAGCCCGATTTGGCTTTTGACAAAGTCTTAGTTAAGCTTCAAACATACCTTGGATTTTACATGCGAGCATAATCTCTCATTCAGCCAATCAATTACGCACTTCCTCTTAGAGCCTTCCACCTCCATTTCTTCTCTTCGACACTTCGTCTCCTCCTCAGCCTTTCGTTCCCAGTCCCCCCATCCATTTGATCCCTCTTCATCCCCATGATTCCATGAACTAGTTGGATCACCCATGTAGGACCCAAATCGTCGACCACCCGTGGACGTACGGGTTACATGCACTTACGCGTGTGAGATAAAGACTCCACTAACCCACTCTTCCTAACCACTTACGCGTGTTGCTTTGCCTAGCCCATAAATTTAATTTCTAATAAAAACATGACATAATTGCACTTAACCTAGTGGATTTATGGGAAAAAAGCTAGGATGGTTTCTAGCTTATGGAAATCGATATGTGCTTGGATGGTGAGTGAAACTCGCGGCAAGTGCCCAGGGGACTAGGGCCTTTAACACTAGTTCTGTAATTGGACACTTAAGTGTCTTGAGACACTAAAGTGTCCTGAAAAGTTCTTGAATTTTTGTGGGCAATCTATTAAGAGTTTTGAAATGCTTAACATCCACAGATGTTCCTCAAGACCCAAAAAATCCTTGAGATTTTTTAAATTGCACTTTTCTTAGCTTTTGCAAGGCAATATTTTAATTTTCTTACACACATGCTAATAAAATGCATGATTTTTGCTGTTTTCAAAATAGTAGTAATTTGGACATAACTTTTAGAAGGGACATAGTTTGATCATGAAACTTGGCTTGATGGAAAGCCCATGATGTAAACTAAATCCTGGAATCATCAAACAATAATTATTGGATAAATTTTTGACTCGCTAATATTGAAATGATGTTTTTTATACAGGTGGAGCATCAATTTTTCTCCTTCCATATGCAAGTTAATAATGTAAAACTTGAGGTGCACCCATGTTATATAGGGTAAATACTACTTTGTTTTGAATTTTTCAAAACTTTAGAGCCACTTTTTGGGCCTCTTCTCATACATGGCCTTTTGCGCAACCTGTTTTTAATACATAAAATGTCTAATTATGAGCCTAATTTTGATTTTCATCAAAGGGGAAAGCTGTGTAAGTGCATTATTTGTTGTAACTATAGGTGTAGACTACTTGTGCAAGCATAGTTATGATTAGTTTTTGATAAAAGATGATAAATTTTATATTTTTATTTTTTACAATTTTTTTAGAACTAGGCGATAAGAACCTACTTAAGTGGAGGCTAAGTTAGTGTCATACACATCAAATTATGGCTTATTTATCTCATCTCAAGCATGAAAACCAATAATCAACATTCTCATTGATAGGGCTACATTATTTTTTAGTGGCGTGATTGAGTTTTGATAATACGCGTTACTTTTGCTGATTTTATGCAACTTTTTTGCAAAAAATTCTAGGAAAGGAAAATGATTTTTTTGGTGAACTTCTACCTCCTTGGACTGATGTATGCTATCAAAATATCTTGGGAAAAATGCTATTGATATCATTGGATTTTTTTTTGAGAGAATGATGTTTGCATATTTGGAAAAATCCTGAAAAATGTTCATTTTCAAGACATATGCTACTTGGTTGCTTATGTACTTCCAAATAAAAAGGCATTTTATATGTTTAGCATTTTTTACATAAGCATAGGATTATGTTCCACATGCCCAATGAAGCATTTTGGTTTTTAAAGCCTACATTAGGAGTTGGATTTTTTTTTCGCAACCCCCAAAAAAGGACACTTAAGTGTCCTGTTTTGGTACCAAACTAGTGTTAACACACTTGTTAATACCATCAATGCATATTAAAACACTTAAACATGGCCACAGCCTTAACACATATCCATCATCACTTTGCATAAAACATAAAAGCTGGACAAAACATCCACAAATGCTGAAAATGGAGCTTGCACACGTGACACCGCATAGAGGCCGGAATGGGCCGATCCCCCCCTTGGAGTATTTTATTACCCAAGGAGAATAATATCATGTACAAGCTTTGAGGGCCTTACTCTCCCCACGGGAGATGCCGGATTATCCATATACAAATGTCATAACACAGCCCAATACGAGGCAACCAAGCCGGAACATAGGCTGTAGAAATGCCGAGCCAACAATATAATCCATACACCTCCGTGTGGGTACTGATTCTTCCCCAAAAACCACGAGTCTTCATGCAATAGAAATGGTACAGCAAGTACAACTCTCCATTCAGCCGATACAACAGGTACAATGGCTGGTACAACCGATACGATGGTTGGTACAACAGGTACAATGGCTGGTACAGTCAATACGATGGTTGATAAAGCAAGTACAACAAGTTCAAAAGCTGATACAACCGATACAATGGATGGTACTGCAAGTACAGAAGCTGGTACAACCAATACAAGGGTTGGTACAACAGGTACAATGGCTGGTACAACCGGTACGATGACTGGTACAGCACGTATAACAAGTACAGAAGCTGATACAACCGATACAATGGATGGTACAAGTACAAAAGCTGGTACAGCCAATACAAGGACTGGTACAAGTACAAATGCTGGTACAACAAGTACAATGGCTAGAAATCATAATAAATGATTAAATACCCTTGCCTTCAGTATTTCTTCGCGATGGAAGCCTCCAAAACAGTCCCCAACAGTCGATATTCTTCATGGACAGCCTTCAAGAGAGAGAGAAAGAGAGTAGCCATCATTAGGGCAGCCTGTAACGGTGGTAGAGGCTAGTGTGCAACAAGAGAGCCTCCATTAATGAAGAGAGAGGGCTCCAATTTATAGATTTGGGCCTCCCATGAGCTAAAATGACAAGAGAAGGCTACAATGACAAGTGGAGAGCCACACAATAGCTAAAGTGACAAGTGTGAGGCCACTTGTCTCACTTTGATCCACTTTCTAACAAGTGTCAGGCCACTTGTCTCACTTTGGTCCACTTTCTTGCCACATGTCCCAATCTAAGAGATGGGTCCTTCCATAAACTTTCTCTCTAAAAATATCCCAACTAGTAGACATTCTGTCATAGGCACTTTGCCAACTCTTGGTATCTCCTCAATTCCAGATGTAATGACGCGAACAGAATTTCCATCGGAGTCGGGCCAAAAATAGCAACTCTCCTAAATTTTAGGAGTGTGGTCCTTTGTATTCTAGGATAATCCCCCATTCCCAAAGCTTGTATTTTCCAAATATTTAAACATCCTGGAGTCCACCAGACCCCTTTCAGACTGGGAAATGTCCAGGCTGGTGACAGTGAGGGCTTCTTTATGGTGGAGGAGTTCTTGGTAGGTTGCTTCTTGCGCTATCCCTTTGTCTCCTTACCCTATAGCCTCATTTAGCAGATACGACAGGCACAAGACAAAAAGCTGAGAGACACCGTGCTCCACATGAGAAAACAAATAAACTCCACCTAAAATTTATCTTTTTCTCATGAGGTGGTCGTAAGCCAACCACAAAAAGATGTAGAAAATGACGCTCATCATACTACCTTTATGGAATTTCAACACGAACTCAAGGCTTCCAAGGATTAGATGTCACAATTGAAAATCACAGTTTACACGTGAGATAATCCTCTGCTCGTGCGTGGGCAAGATTGCCAAGCACCCTTGTCCACCATCAAATTTGATGGGAAAGGGATGAGACTTGCCAGTTTTTCATCATTTACATGTAATTTTTTACGACAGAAATATTTTTACCCTATTTTTACAAGCTTTTTATGTCCAAAATTGCCAAAAACATCCATGACGCCTGTAAAAAATCAAGCATGTGCACCATGGGGTAGTTTGTTTTTTAAAGAAGGGGAGGGGGGGTGATTCCCAACATAGAATGGCCCTCCCAAATCATAGTTTACATGTTAGATAACCTCCATCCTCTACTCATGCGTGGTGTAGTAGGGGGGACTCACAATGTACACAATGGCCCTCCTAAATCATAGTTTACATGTTAGATAACCTCCATCCTCTGCGCTCGTGTGTGGGGTAGTAGGGGGGTCTCCCAATGTACAATGGCCCTCCCACTCAAGCTTTAAAATAATATATACCTTTTTTCCTCACTTTTTAATGTCAAGGAGTCTCTAGACCCACAAAAAATACGCAAGCTCCTAAAAGAGCATTATATTTCACCCCCCCACACACACACATATATATACGACCGCTATTTAGTCTAGTCATGATCGACTTGCGTATACAAGCCCATTTAGAGAAACTACCCGTCGCTTTTCCATGCAATTTATCAATCACTGTGAGTTTAGTCCCTAGCTTCTATTCGCATACGCTTCCATCTCAGTAGTTCCAAATTAGTCATTGAATCTCCCTTTCATAGGAGCACACAGTGTGTGGGTCTTTGCCATTCGTTGTATCAATAATGTAATATTGTTCTTTATTTCTATTATTGTGCTAATTGAGTTTTAAGTTTTGTGATGTGAAAGATCCTACTTGTGTGTGTTATGCACCACACATTGTATCCTCTTATAGAATGAGAATCAATAGGGCTGATTTTTTATGAGTAGCCTTTATCTTCACCATTCTACACCTTTTAAACTATCTTGTCCGAATGTGGATAAAGCAACCAACTAGTTAAGCCTTTGAGAACCTACTTAGTATTTTCCTTTTAAAACTCATGGATGCAGTTGATGAGGTGGCTGAGCTAGGGAAAAAGCTCCAGGCTTGAGGGTTAAACTATGGACAAAGTAGGTTATCTTGGGGGGCTCATGGATGCAGTTGATGAGGTGGCTGAGCTGGGGAAAAAGCTCTAGGCTTGAGGGTTGAACTATGGACAAAGTAGGTTATCTTGTGGAGGATGATATACGAATGGATCGATGGGAGGGTTATGGGTGGGGTGTAGAGTTGGACCAAGTGGACCATTGGTTGGGGTGGCTTTGGGATTGTTCAAGCTAGGGTTGGGTTTTTGGCTCCTGGGAAATCGCTTTGTCACCTAAACTGCCAAACTTCCAAAAGAGTGTGCCTCGTCAGCTTGCAGGTCTTCTTCTCAAGAAGATTGAGTTGCACCCTATTTTCCTTTTAAGGAATCTTCAAGGCTCTAGCCTCCTCTTCTCCCATGCCCACATCAACTCTTTCATTATTTTCAAAGCCTTCCATGTTATCCTCCTAAGACTCTAAAATTAAAGCCTTCCATGTTATCCTCCTAAGACTCTGAAATCAAATCTTCCTTGCTTGGTCTTGGCCCTCTTCTACCCCTTCTACCTCCCCCTCTCTTTGAGGACTCAACAATACATTTGCAGCAAAAAAAAAACATCATGGTAATCTAATCAATTAGCAAAATAGAGAGGATTTACTGTCATCAAAATGTAGAAGGAGAGAGTTCCCATGGTAGCCCAGGCTGGCACGGACCATATGCACTCTATGGTAATTCTATTCATTTTCACCAAAAACAGAAAGTACAATTGCATCAAAAATGTAAAATAAATAGGGTTTAATTCTATCAAAAAGGAAAAACAAAGTCTCTTTGATAGCCCATGTCGGCACGGTCCATATTGGCAATGTGTATTCTATTTAATTTCACCAAACACACACAACAAAATCCCATCAAAATGCTAGACAAAGAGGAATTAATTCCCAAAAAATGCAAAAATAAGGTCCCTTTGATAGCCCATGCTAGCACCGTCCATATTAGCCATATTAAATTTCACCAAAACACATAGCATAATTCCATCAAAAAGAAAAAAAAAGATTTTAATTCTATTATAAAGAAAAAACAAAGTGCCTTTGAGTACGGTCCATATTGGCAACGTTAATTCTCTTTCATTTCACCAAAATTCCATCAAAAATACCAATTCAATTAAAATGCAAAAAAGAGAGGGTTTTATTCAACCAAAAAAGAAAAACAAAATCCCTTTGATAGCCCGTGCCGGCACGGTCCATATTGGCCATATTAAATTTCACCAAAACACACAACATAATTCCATCAAAAAGATAAAAAGAGAGTTTAATTCTATTATAAAGAAAAAACAAAGTGCCTATAATAGCCCGTGTCAAAAAAGATAAAAAGAGAGTTTAATTCTATTATAAAGAAAAAACAAAGTGCCTATAGTAGCCCGTGTCGACACGGTCCATATTGGCAATGTTAATTATCTTTTATTTCACCAAAATTCTATTAAAAAATGCCAGAAAGAGATGGTTTAATTCCATCAAAATGCAAAAACAAAGTCTTTGTTGTAGCCCGTGCCAGCATAGTCCATATTGACCATGTTTGTTCTCTCCAAAAACACAATGCTTGCAACCTCTCCATTGTAGCCCACATCAACACAGTCTACTTTGGTAGACTGATCCAAACACACACACACACATGCACACACCAAGCTTTGGTAGCATTGATCAGCTCATCAACTAGACATTCGGTACTTTCCCGAGCTCCAATTGTAAGGAGATCTCAGGGGTTCTATCCACACCTATGTGCTCTCTGCAAAGTGTTACCTACCTTACAAAAATGAGACTGCCTTACCTCTGTGGAATAGATTCCGTGCGTTGTCTGTGAAGATGTCACCTACGAGGGTAGGGTAGGGCAGGATGCTCAACCAGAAACCATGAGATGGAAAGGAAAACAAAGAAACAAGGTCCACATGTTGAAAAGAAGTGATGGGATTGAGAGTTATGCCTTTTCGATGTGAGGATGTGGATAAAAAACAAGGCATGTGGCTTCAAACACGGCAACCCCAAATGACACCCTATTCATTGAACATGGCCTGCTGCAATGGCTACCCCAACAAAAATTCCGACCATGTTGATCATGGTGTGAGATTTGAAGCTCTACTTTTTCATTAAAACTCTAAAACTATTGGCATCAGAGCCTTCAATGAAACGGAAAGGTATTTGTATACAGAGTTAAAAACCATAGACTGAGAGAGCAGAGAGAACCGATGGGAATAATAGAGGACAAGTAAATCTCCTTTGTCATAGAAATGGTGTGGAAAAGCTTGAAGACCTGCACTATAAAGAATGCAAGGGTTAAGAAGAAACCCATGTGGATCATAGTAAGGTTGATGGGGTGGCTGATGTGGCGATGGTGTCGATAAGCTTGAAGACCTACACTAGAAACCCATGTGGATCAGAGTAAGGCTGATGGGGTATGGCTAGTCGTACATCTTCTTGTCTAGAATGTATTTGTTAAGAAAATGATAGATAGGTAGCTTAGTAGGATCTGCCTGATCAAGCCAGAGTTACCTCCCCCACCAGGCACCAAAACTCTTCCCCATCGCGGCACAAAATTACAGAAACTTGAACACTAGCAAGAAGAAACACTCCTGACCAAGTTAACCACAGAAACCCTAGTGCTTTAGACAGGGAAAAAAGACTAATCTGAAAACCCTAATCCCAAGTACAAAAACACACACCTCAAAATCTCACAACGCAAACCCTAAACCTTGGCTGTTTTTGGCAGCATGGAGAGAACGCGTACCTGGCTATTTTCGGCAGCATGGAGAGTTGCGGAGGCAAAGTGTGTAGGTGAACCTGCGTTTTCTTCTTCCTCATCCTTCCCTTGTCTGCAGAGCAGGAGCAGGGTTCGTGAAAGAAAGCCTTGAACTTGTCAAATTTTAGTGAGAAGGTAAAAAACCTTTTCACATTAAGTTTTGAGTTACAATAGTGAAAAACGTTTTCATTTATTTTTTAACATATATATAGAAAAAAACTTTAGAAATACGGTAATTTCTTTCAAAAACCTTTAAGTTAATTTCTTTATTATGTGTATTTGCTTTTTTTATGGTGAGAAGCCTTTCAAATTTCATAAATTTTATTTATTTTTTAACATGTACATGGAAATATGTTTCCTTCTCTGGCAATGGTAAAAAATGTCTTATTGTTATTTTTTTACATATACATAGAAAATACCTTTTGAAATTGAAAGCTTTATAGTATTTTCCTTCTCAAGGCCCATTCACTAAAAATGTTTTCTTGAACTCTACAAAAACTATGAAAGCTTTTGAAATTGAAAGCTTTATAGTATTTTCCTTCTCAAGGCCCATTCACTAAAAATGTTTTCTTGAGCTCTACGAAAACTATGAAAGAAAGGTGAGGAAAATGTGAGTTTGTCAGAGTGAGAAAGAGGAAGAGAAAAAAGAAATGGGGTAATAATGTATTTTGAAAAGTTTGAGGTTTGTGGTCATAAACACAAGGTGGTTCAATTTAGTGAATGCAGTACAACCTCTATTGAAAGGCCATCATTGTAAGAATAAATCAGGGCATCATGATGAAAAAAAAATAGTACTCAAAGGCCATCAAAATAAATTGGACCGTAAGAGAGTTTTTTTTCTTGAATACAAACGCAACTGCACTTGTTTTCTAAAATGTTGTGTGTTGTTTGCCCAGTAAGTTCTTTTGTCTGTGCTTATATCCTCAATTTCTTTGTAGAATGGTTCATGCTAGATATCTATTTGGTTCTTTATGCTTTTCTGTGTGTGTCCAAATGGTCAGTAATACCTCGTTCTGTAGCCTACCAGAGGAACAAAACTTGTCCTTCGTTTTGATCACTGATATTGCAAGGTATCCATTTCGGACCAACATTTTGAACTAGGAGAAATCTAGACATTCTCAATTGAGAAAGTAAAGATTGAGGTGCAAATTCTCAAATCCTTAGAAGAAGGATACATTCTTGATATAGATATGCATTCCTTTTACAAACTTCTCCTTGCACTGGGTCATGCTGTCTCACCTATCATTGTGGATGATAATGTGGCAATGGATGAACAAAAACCAATGAGCAATGAGGAGAAGAGAAAAACTACAAGTGTGTTCGACATGATTAAAGTTCTCCCACTTAATAGTAGCCTACATGCTGCATTTGCTAATGTGCAAGATAGACAAGCAGTGCATGAACTCCCATCTACATATGATGGTTATATTGCCTTTGAGCTTCCACCGTGGTTGGTGACTCCTCAATGGTGGGGATGGAACACAAAAATGATGGCCATGTTTGGGTGGATTATGTAGCATATACCTCTGATTACTTTCCAGGTATTATGAGATTGAGCAAATGCACAGGTCATTTACGGTGCTATAATTTGGATTGCCCTGACTTGTCACAATGTTCTGTTGTGAATGAAACACATTGGTTGGGTAAGGCAAGACAGGTGCCCTTGGTGGGGAAAGTGTAAGGATGAAATTTGGATCTTTGGTGTGTTCCCATTGTCGTCTACACCAAAATGTGTGAAACAGTGCCCTATAGTTATGTATTACTGCATACCAAGAGATCGTGTGAATTGCAGTAGATGTGCTATTCACTTGGGTCACCACCATGACTATCCATTTGCAGATGGTTCATCTAGAGTATAAAAAAAGGATTGTTGAAGAAAAGGTAATGTCCCATGCAAGAGCCACTCCTTTGCGACACCAAAGCAGGTTGAGATTGTTGTGAGCCAAGACATGGTATTGGATTTGTTGCTTAAAGAACCAAAGAATGCATGTGGTGAGTTCAGTGATGACAAGGAGATGACTAAACTATTAAAAGTGGTTACTCCATTGTTTGACAAGAAAAGAATCCAAAAATATTTTGAAGAGGCAAGAAAAGGCTCCACTTATGGGGCCAAAGGGCTGGAGACTATTCTAGATCTCAAGGACAGAATTAGGTACCCATTCATTCATAGTATTCTATTCTCGGCTCAGTTAGATACAAAACTTCAACCTTATATTTTCAATATGTCAACACTTGGATCAAAAAGTGGATTCGGTGAATAGGATAAGACCTAATTTGCAAGAAATGTGGGTACACTTTGACCATGTGCATAAAGTACAAGGTTGGTCCACAATGGGTGCTCATGTCTATGACCCATACCTCTGTATATTGTTGAAAATTGCTACTTGTGAGTTCAAAGTTGAGGATCGATATGCCTAGATAAAATTTTGGAAAATGTTGAATTCTATTGTGAAGAAGTGTGGATATGAAGTCCCTCAGCTCAAAGGATTTATGGCAGTTGAGGCGAGTGCAAATTGGATTGCAGTACGCAAAGTATACTTCAAAGGGAAAGAAATGCCTGACAAGGAGCGATCGTGTTCATTTCATTGGGGAGTAGAGTATGATACAACACACAAAAAAATGTATTGTGTCTTCTTCTCATGAAGAACACAAGGTGCTTTGTAGAAAATGGAAAAATGCAACCATAGAGATATCTATGAGATGACAAATTGCAAATAAGACTCGTAGTAGCAATGGTGGAGAAAGGGACATGCCTTTAAGAGTGAGTTGTCATCCTTAAAAGATTCATAACTAGAATCACATTACATAGCTTTTAATGTCCATAGGAGAAGTTTTATTTCAAAATTTTGAGTGTAGATCTCCTACAAGCTCCAACACAATATTCTCACAACAATTAATGTATACAAATGCAAGATTTTCATGTCTCCAAACACCCTAAGCTAGGAACTACATAAATAATCTTCCATAAGTAGATGCATGAGGATTCTCGTCTCAAGATACTATCCATATATAATACATGGGACCATACAAAAATGTAAGACAATTTGGATCTCATTGTCTGTATATCCTTATATTTAGGATTACTAGTTTTGTTGAGCTTAAATTAATAACCCTTAAAGATACTCATGCCATTTATTTTTCCTTCCGGCAACTCATAGACAAGGGATTAAGAAATTGATCTTGTTTAAACATTGTTGTCATTCTTCAAGCTTGAGCCCCTTTTTATAAGATTAATGAAAGTGAGTGCACAATGCCTTTGTTTTTCTAGACTTCCAATTTATAAAACTTTAATAGAAAATCATCTTCCATAACACTGAACAATCCTTTTTGGAGCATGGAAAAATAAGCATATTCATTAATTTTCATAGAAAAAGTGTTAGCACAATAATCTATAACTCTTCAAGTTGGGCATCTTTTTTTATTATCACATTTGCACTACCTGAGATAAAAAAATTATGGAGAAAATCACAATAACAATGCATAATGTAACAAAAGACTTTGTTAAGCTTAAAGTTAATTTCCATAATTTCGTTCAAAATTGTGAAGCAAAAGACTCTTTGTCTAGTTAGTCATATGGTTGAAATGGGAGGGCTCATAAAGCATGATAAAGATGTTGATTGACTTGCAAAAGATACTAAGCTCTGACCGCCCTTGGCCTTGGCTCAAAAAACAAAACCAAAAAAACTTTACATTATAAAGCAATTAAGCATAGCCAATCAAATAAACTATTTTGGCTTGATTTTACCTATTAAGACACTTGTAGGAATTTTAGATGATATGCATTAAAATATTAAAAATGCAAGGCATATAAGCTTAACATATTAGAGACTATATGAGTGGTACTTGTAAAAAATCTCCAATAAAGGGTGCTAATAGTAAGGGCACTTATAAAATAAATGCAGCAACTAAGGTGGAACATCTATAGTTTCACATTACAATTTTGTCATCGAATGAATCTAGCAATAAGCTCTATGCTCCACCCAAGAAACCATGAACATCCTTGAGTCCCCAAGCGTTAAGATAGCTCTCTCATATTTGAGTATAAGGAGAGAGAAAACTTTAGATAGAGAAAATATAAAAGGCCTTTTCCCCCACCCCATAATGTGCAGAGTAGGAAAGAAATCTTTTGATGTATTTCAATATAAGGAGAGAGAAAACTTTAGAGAGAGAAAATACAAAAGGCCTTTTTGGGGACCTCCCCACCCCTTAATGTGCAAAGTAGGGAAGAAATAAACAAAAATAGCAACTTAGTGTCAAAGAAATGTGCAGAGTGAAGGATGTCTATGCATCCATATCATTTTCAAGAATCTAATGGTTTCACACATGATAAAATATTTGTGGACAGAGATTTATCGTACGATGATTTGAATAACCTTTATTATAGAGAGTTCCTACCCATGAACATAATGCCAAACACTATAGTAGTAATTATAGGAAAAAACTATGCTATGACTACCAATTGGGATGCCAAGCATGCATACCAGTTTTGTAGACTTAATAACTTATGGAGAAGTAGGGAATTAAAATAGAAAGATTAGATATTAAATTCAACCTTAGTTAACTAAGGTTATCGAAATAAAAATTGGAGGGCTAAGCTAAAAATGTATGTGTGTGTGCGTGCGTGTGTGTGTGTGTTTGTCCTAACGAAAATGAGGGTGTGCATGGACTTAACCTAGTGGTTTGGCACTTAGCCTCCTTATAAAGGGGCGTCATACATAGAGTGACTTCACATATGTTAGGTGGACAAGTCAAGATACGTATGCAAAAAAAGGATATTTGTGGGGAAAAGTCAAGATACCTATGTAGAAAAAGGATATTTGTGGGGAAAAGGCATCCAAAGTATTTTACCTTCATAGTGCCCTACCTGGCTTTGTCGAAGGCCCACCTTCTACCTCATGCATGGGGGGGGGGTGTTTCACCCTCTAAAAACCCATATAGCACATGCGTGCAATCTTATTCACACAAATTTGGGCTTAATAAATAACGAATCTCGAGATAGGTTCACACTTAGTAGAAAGACAAATTGTCACCACAGTAGGTTCACACTCAGATGTGATATGCTAGCTGCACCCAATTTATTCCACTAGAAAAAGTTCAAGATTTGTCCACATATGCATGTGAACCCCTTAGAGTTGTGTGTATCCATCATCTCATAGAGTGGCTTTAGCCATATAGCACATGCGTGCAATCTTATTCACACAAATTTGGGCTTAATAAATAACGAATCTCGAGGTAGGTTCACACTTAGTAGAAAGACAAATTGTCACCCCATTAGGTTCACACTCAGATGTGATATGCTAAATGCACCCAATTTATTCCACGAGAAAAAGTTCAAGATTTCTACAAGATTTGTCCACATATGCATCTAAACCCCTTCGAGTTGTGCATATTCATCATCTCAAAGAGAGGCTTTAGATGTAGCCACCCCTCCATCAGTTTAAACAACACTTCTCCCCCCCGCCCCCAAACACACACACACACACACACACACACACACACACACCCACCCCATGAGGATCCATAAAAGCGAAGCAATTGGGTACATTATTGGGTGAGGGGTATGCCACGGCGCCCCTTGATTCCTTCGAATTACGAAGAGTTTCGTGACCCTTGACAGAGTAGTGTTTTCCTTTGCGGAAGCGTTTGGAAGGAGAGGAGACGCGTGCTCTTAACTTTCTGATCGAGAGCTCATGCTGCGAGGACCCTTTGCCTCCTTTCTCAAACACAAAGTGGTGATGAAGATCTTGACTTCAGCGGCCTCATCATCATCGTGCATGATCGCTTCTTGCAATTTTCGTCATCATCATCGTGCTGCCATAGCCTTTCCAACATGCGATTTCCTGATGCCTCCATTAATTCACCTCTTTTGCGTGACAGGATCAGGCTCCGGCTCTGCAACCACGCTTCTACAGATCGCTCGGTACGAAATTTTTGCATTATCCATGATACATTTCGCACATCCCAGGATGCATTTGGCATGGTCCTTCATGCGTTTTCCGTGACCTATGAGGACCCATGATGCGCTCAGCATAACCTATGATGCGTTTGGCATGGCCCTTCATGCGTTTCCATAACCTATGATGCGTTCTGCATAGCCTATGATGCGTTTGACATGGCCCTTAATATGCGTTTTCCATGGCCTCTTATGAGTCATGACCTACGACGCAGTTTGCACCATGAATGACCCGTATGCGTAGCCTATGATGCATTTCCCATGCATTTGGCATGGCCTTTCATGTGTTTTCCATGACCTACGATGATCCATGAACACTTTGCATAACACATGATGCATTTTTCACAACCCTTTGATGCAGTTCAACCATTTGAAATTTCTGCATTTGCATCGATCACAGGAACAGAGAATGTGCTCCAATGCTCTCAAGTTAGATTCTAGGATGAAGAAGTACCAAGTGATCACAGGGTACATTAAGTGGGAACACGATGTGATGCTGCGGCGCCATCAGCTCCGCATAAAGAACATGAAGCCAGCTATCGATAACAAATCCCCTGACAGAGGGCCTTTCCTCACACTGAACACAAAAAAAATGAGGCTTCAAGAAGGTTTACTACTTTTCTTTTCATTAAATTTGTCCTAATTATTTCAAAGCCCTCTTCATGCCAATTAAACTGAGCTATATCATTGAGGGTCTTTACGCAGCATCCCCTGCCCATTAGACGGGAGAGATCTCTGTACATATGTGGCTACGATCCCCGCTGTCCAGCTAGTCTGTAGGTCAGAGAGGCCTTTCATAAGATAGGATTGACATGATACTTTTTGAATGATTTTGCATGACCAGATAGAGTTAACAAAATAGAAAGGAAAAATCGAGTAATTGTGAAGAGGCTACGAGCTATACATGAGGTTAAATTGCCGGACTTTTGTCATCGGAAAAGAAGGGCTCGCATCAGGGGGGATGCATACAGGTGAGTTACTCAATTTGCATGTTGGTGCTGTAACCTGTTTACCGATTACCTTAGTTTGGGATATATTGCTGACATAGAATATGGGGCAAGAGATATGGTTGTTGTGAAATGAGTGTCAATGCTAACGTTAGCATCATGCTGGTGAAAAAGGCTGAAACCACCAAGTGGTCATAAAGATTTTAGATTCGACTGGGAAGCCCTCAAAGGCTCTATGGAGAGGCGGAGCCTGCGCAAACAGGAAACTATTCTTCGCAGGCTCATAACCTCCAAGAACATCTCATCAGAGGAGGCTAAAAAGATGAAAAGATTTCTTCCTAAGACTCAAGAGGTGCCTATTGATTACTTGGATTACCACAAGCAGGACCAAAAAACAGGCATGGGAGTTCCTGCCAGTGAGTCTGTAAGATATATGGAAGAGGATGAACCAGAGGGCATTTTGACTAAGCTAGCTGCTATCCGGCTTCACATGCACTATGGCGACTACATTCCGGGATCGGATTCTCCATACCTCGACTTTCATACAAAGCACAAAAAGGTGCTCTAAGGCCAATGACTAAGGAGTGGAAGATGGCGTTATCTATCTGAGCTTGAGTGCATTCTTTTGTATTCACCTTTCTGTTTCCCTGCTCAAATGCCGCATCAACAAACTCCTTATGATTGATGAAGATAAGCTCGAGTGCACTACATCAGGTAAAGCCTGGGATTCCATAGTGGTTGTAGAGCTCCATGCAAACCAGGTCTTATGTTACCACCCTGAAACAAGGTACTATCAGTACAAACTCACCAGGTCTTATGATACCACCCAAGGTGGAAACAAGGTACTATCAGGATGAGCTTAATCAAACTCCTCTTGCATGGGCAACAGTGAAAAATCAGACATTATAAAATACTAAATCAGGAATCTGTTGGAACATTTAAAGTTTTATATCCTAGAATGCACATTTGAGTAGTAGAAACACCTGACCTTGAAATCATGGATAGCAAATAGATGCTCTTTTGTAAAACAATGAAGATTGAGAAAGTTTATGCTTCTGTGATTTTTAATATTGACATCAGTCTATGTGGAAGTATGAGTTTTCCAATGGTTGAACAGTAAATTCTTGAGTGGATTGGAAGTACGATCAACTACATGTTATAACATTGTGTTGCATTCCAATAACAAAGGTGCATGTGGTGCCCATGCGCACACACTGAAACCAAGAATATATAGTTAAAAGTCTACTGTTACATGATTTTATGTCTGACTGTCTGTCTGTCTCTCTCAAACCAAGAGGCATTTTTTTTCGGTATGTTACTTCCTCTAGAAGTCAATATACTCAAAAGGGCATCTTGCAACTGGAACCAGAATTTCCCCTACAATGCCTTGTGTACGGACAGAAGAATTTTCCTGCAGGGAGTTATGTGACTTGTATGGGTTCTCAATGCATGCATGGCACAGAGAGATGATTTCAAGAGTGCATTAATTTTGACTTAAGATGATGACATAAGAGATGGACACGTGCCCCAAGTGGTGAAGGTGTTTGCCTAGGACCAAGTGCTTCCTCGGCGGCATCGCCTACGAGCAGATGAAAAAGCGCTTACGTGTGGTGAAAAACAGTAACTATGTCTTGGACACGTGCAAATGCTTAGTTGATTGCGATGCCATAATCACAATTTACGGGAGACAATTAATTGAGATGGGCACATTTTTTGGTATGACATGTTAGCCTACATTCTTTGGTTCCACGTGTCATTCATGGGGAATTGATGGGAGTATTGTTGTGGATTGCCTTATAGCAAACCGACACATTCCCCTTCCCCCCTCCTCCCCTTCTTCCCTTTTACCCCACCCCACAACCTTGATTAGTAACATACCCGATTCTCATGCGAAGGATTGACTAGTGTCATCTTGCTTGCACCTCAAAAGCTCAAACAACACATCACCACCATTTGTATCCACAATTATCACTTACCATCTCTATGACCTTTCTCATGAGGATGGCATAAGCTACTCTACTTACCTTTATAAACATGTACATCTTCTTTTGCACACTCCATCTTGCAGCACAACACAACTTAGTCCATTAACCATGACAACCCCATAAGGCGCGTGCAACACTTTTCACCAAAAGAGAGATTGTCATCACCACCCATGTGCAAGCCACACAATGAGTAGAATTGCTTGATATTCTTCACATTGTGAACTAAACCTGCTATTTAGCAAGCACTACTCAATGAAGCCAACCACCAGGTACTCGTGGCATTTGAGACTTAATGGTAGGATAAAAAATCACAAGGGCTTACAATTGGAAATAATCACCCATAGTTACTAGGACCTTACGCTTAACCAAGGCCACCTTTTCAATGATCCCATATGCCACGGTCTCCCATAACTTTGTTGGAGGATACCATTATACCCATTCTCAAGGCAGAGGACTTTATAAACCAATATGACATCTCATAGCCAAGATATATAAGTGATTGGTGGACCAACAAACAAGGGATCCGAGCTATGGGACCATGTATTTTCAATGAGGCTAATCATTAAGGGTGCCAAACATAGGACACACAAGTTTCATTGCTACCCCCCACATAAGCTGTTGGTTATGCAAAAAAACATTTTCACATTTGACAACTACCCACAGCGGGTAGTTAAGATTATCAAAGGGATATAAATATTCAACACATGTAGAGAGACAACGATTATATTTTGAAAACTACCTAGTGAGGGCATGGAGACACAACCTACAGAAACCCACCCCCCTTCTCCCAAACACACAAAACAACCCATCACCAGCGTCAACCCATCATTAGTGTTGTCTTCATCCACACACTTAGCATCACTATAGGTAGAAATTTTTTGGTATAAACCCATAAGATGGATGACATTGCATGGATGCATTGCCAATCATTTCACCTTCTCAAGACTCAAGTGAGACCTAGACACTATTGAGTCAAGAATTGAAAAAATTCCTTAGGGATGCCATCTTGTAAATTTATATTTGTAGTACATAGATAACAAATGGAGACACTTCCCCCCAAGATGAGGATGTTTCAAGAGCATTTTCTCACAATGGTTATAAATGGGTTTACTCAGATATTAAGATATTGGGGGATTTTCACATCACTTGCTCTCACAATTCCTAAGGGCCATATTAAAGTGTCATCATATAGCCTCTAGATTAAAGCACGAAGAAGAGTAGGGTGAATGTGAAAGCATAGAGAGCTACAAGTATGCATTGTACATGTAACATGAGAGAGCATTGAGAGCTATGAGCATGCCATATTGTAAGCATACTATTAAATGTGTCCTTTTCTTTGTCTATGTAGAGAAGGGTTTTATCCTCTTCCCTAATTCATGGAACACAAAGATCAAAAAGTTTGGCGCTCTTCTTGCATGGAATACAAAGATGTTGAAAGAAAACAAGCTAAAGTAAGAAAGTAACATAGAGCATAAAAAAAGCTCTTAGACTTAATAGTATTTGGCAGAAATAGTTTATCGTGAGACAAGCATGCTTTAGGGATTTTTGAGAAAATCTATTTGCTTTTGTAAACATGTATATGGCAATTGAGCCAAGCATGATAACCAAGTCTAATTTTTCGTGCTTCATCAAGTTTTAACATTGGTATCATAGCCAAGGCAAAAGCATATCTTTTTTTTTGAGCCCGTTGTTGTTCCACAGCCACCATGGAGGGAGGAGCGAAGGTTAAAGCTTTTTTATTTTTGTACATGCAACTTCAAAAAAGACTTCATGTGCTTTGTGGCCCGCCTTGCCTCTCTCTTCTCTCTCTCCCTCATTGTTCCCCTATAATTTCCTTGAAGTTTCTAACCGTTTAATGCTCGTAGCGTGAATACCATTTATCAATAGAAGACCATGTTTTGCAATACCATACCTTCTTGAAAATGCACAATCGAGAGAGAGAGAGAGAGAGAGAGAGAGAGAGAGAGAGAGAGAGAGAGAGAGAGAGGGAGGGAGGGGGGGAGAGAAAGATATTGCACAATTGAACCCTCTACAATGAGGTTGCTTCCACTGAGGTTACAAAAGTCCCAAAATACTACAAGACATGAAATGAGAAAATTTGGCACGTGAAATTCCATGCATTCAATGGTCTAAATTAGGGTAGGTTCTCCTATGAGACAAGGCATTGTAGAGCTCCAAGTCCGATAGGATAGGTTAGTGGATGAACATATTCTCGTTCTGGCTCAAGCCCCAAGAACACGCAAATAAATGAAGTACAAGTGCTTGCATGCAAGATTCATCTTCTTCTTATATATTCTCTCTGTAAAATTTGCACACGTACAACATGGTTCGTCTTTCACATGGACGTCTTATTTTCCAAAACGTGTGCATCATCCCCGTGCAATTCGATCTTGGAAACTTCATGCTTGTGCTCCAGTATCTACACTTATTCTACCACCGTAGCTTTCATTTTCAAAGTGCCTTTATTTTTTTTTGTCACTTTCTCTGATATTGACATGCGGTTCTTGACTCTTATGCCATTTTGCATGCTTGAGTCACCTGCATCTGTGTTAGTAGTGGACCCATATGGTGGTTTCTTATTACTCGTTGTTGTAAAGGACCTTATAGCCCACAGCTACTAGGTGGGGTGGGCATGACACCTTTTGCATTCTTGCTCTCCACTTGTTGGTATTAACCTTCCCATAACGAATAGACCTCCTCATCTGTGTGAGGCTAGTTCCCATAGCAATTGGCCATATCTTGGGTGGTGGATTGGGCTTTGGGTCTATGTTGGTGTCCACAATATAGCAATGAAGCACGTGATCAGGGAAAAACCACATCAATTGTCTTTTGAGACCATTCGGATGCTTACGATGGCCTTTGAATGATGGTGCAGTCACACCCTTTGTAGATCCGGCTATGTGTTTCCCACACCTCTTACCTTCATGAGGCATTCTACTGCATGTGACCTTGTTGCCAATGCATGTCCTTTGGATTGCCTAGATTGCTTCATTCACCTTACGCTCAATCACATTGAACTATGTGACTTTCGTTGTTCTTTAAGGAGTACTGGTTGTTGTATCATGCTCCTTAAAAATGATTTTCCATGGTCTCCATGCATGCTTGTGGTCTTGTACATGCGCGTTATACTCCGAACGATGTGTGGTCTCATCATCAATATCAATGACCACAATGGCTAGTCTCTTGTGACGTGCAGTTTCTTTATCCACCACTGATTAGGGGGGTAGGCACCTTTTACATAGGTGTTCCTTTAGTTTCCCGATTGATAGTTCAGACCACTTGGGTTTATAGACAACCATTCTTTTAGTTTCTCCAAGCTTGTTCATCTCCCTATGTGCTTGCCTTGAGAGTAAGAGATTGTCTTAGTGCTTTGAAAAAGTGCATTTGCCATATCGGTAGTACATGCATCATAAAGAGAAATCTTGTATCTATATCCTTCCACCTGCAAGCAACTCCCATGCTTACTTTCTGCTAGGTTTGTTCTTGGGAGATTTGGACCATCATTACTTCTCTCTAATGTTATCATGAGACGAAACCCCAATGTGCTATGCGCACCTCCCACCAGCTCAACCAACAGTCCATCTGAAATATTCCTATCCATCACATGACCATTGCGCCACCATTGATGTATTAATCGAGCCTCTATTGATGCAGCTTCACTAGTAGGAGCCGTGCAGCACCACTTCTCGCACATTGCCTTGTGCTCACCTTGAAATGTGGCGTACACATACTTTGTTGTGTGGGCGACTGTGCTCTGCTCCCCCAATGAAATAGCCAAGACCTCTCCCTATCCGTCAGGACATTATTTTTCCCACCATTGAACACATGTCGAACTGCATTCCAGTTAGCATGTGCCTCGTCTGCCCCATGAAACCAAAGAAATATGCCCTTTCACAACCATGGTTTTCCATCACCTCATTGACGCACTCCCAAAACATACATTGGGCCTCTATATTTCACATGTCACAATTGATAGAAGATCCTACATGCTATGTGAAAACACAAGTCATTTATGATATAACACAGTTGAAATCCTTTGACTACATTTATTGTGACATTTGTAATATGCTGCTGTAGTGATGGGGGGAGAGGGAGAGAGAAAGAGAATGCACTCATAATGGAGTACCACATGCACTCAAGGGAGTACCACCATAGCCATGGAAGCTTGAAGCTCCAAGAAAGTATGATTTGATTAGTAAAATGATTAGTTTTTTTAAATTACAATTTGTTCACTTATATACTTGCCCATCTTTTCACACTTATTAATGTTGGGTCCCCATACTTACCCACTGGCCATATCCATGTTCATGGACTTCCCTTATGTCCAAGGCCAGGCCCCCTTCATTACAAACCATCCCCACCCCCAAAGGTTTTGTCCTCGAAACCATGTATGGAGCAATGCATGGGCTGTTGGAAATCTTCTTGACTTCCCTCATGAATGCGGAAGTACAATTGTTGCAATCCCAAAAAAGTATCTCACACAAGAGAACTCTGCATAGAGCTGTCCACTTATTTTATGTACATATGGACTGCTCTCTATGATGTCCATAAGCCCACGGAGTCTTGTTGAGCTTTGATTGATGAGTGATGAAGCGCACTAATTACCATGGCTGTCCATACAATAAACTTACAGCAATGACACCCTTCATGCCATCATCCCAATCCATGCATAAAACTGTCCAAAGACACCATATGGCTGTACCCACTTATCCACTATGATCCATTGCTTGTAGAAGCTTTGGATGGTCTTTCATGAAGCCTTCAGATTGCCAAGAAGCTTCTTCATTAGGCAAACCTCTCCACTTCACAAGGTACTCAACAATAGACCTATTACGAATGCGTCTTTCCCTCATTCCTATCACCTTCTCTGCCACATATTGAATCATTCCCTCTTCATGATACTAAAAGGTGTCTCGCTTCATCCACAATGGACTCAAAACCTCCATTTCTCGCACACCAAACAGAAACAGTCCAAAAGGTAGAAATTGCTTAGGAAGTAGTTAATTGAACACTTCAGTGTTTCTAATGTCATGAACCTCACAAGGTGACAGATTGCACAGTTTGGAATACTTCCATGCCCATATTCACTGACACCTTGCGCCCAATGTGTGAACGATGTGGCATTGATCACATGTTCCAAGATTGCCCAAGACGAGTTGCTTCAATGTAACTTGTCGCACAAAATACAACTCTTAACACTTTAAGAATACAAAATGGGCAATTAGCCATAGTGCCATCGAATGTGTTTACACGTTTACAAGCCAAGGCATGAGAAATAATTAAAAGGAACGCAAAAGATAATACCTCAACATGGGTAGAAGAACATGCTTCAAAATAGAACCCAAAAGAAGGAGCAAAACCTTCTAAAAACCAAGAAAAACAAAGGACAACAAACTGTCAAAACCAAGGTCGAATTAAAAGACAAGGAAAAGGAGCCTATACAGGACATAAACCCAAAAGGAGACATAAACACAAAAGAGCCAAAAGCTATACAAGATGCAGAGGCATCCACATCAAAATCCACCACAAAACCCACATATGTGTGACACATAATATAAAAACCCAAAAGAAAATTTGATCTCGTCGTATGGGTAAACATAATGAAAAATTGACAAACCAAATAAAGTCAAAGAATGAAACAAGTTCTAGTACATCACTAAGTGAGGATGAAACAAGTTCTTACTCTTCGCTCAATGCACCACATAGACCAATCAAGAAACTAGAACCCACCCAACCACCCTAAATGGATAATAGTGATCATATGACATATGCGGAACGTAAAAAGAAAGCTCAAGAGAGCATGCTTAGCTTGGTTGAATGTCTTATAGGGTCATCGGTTGTGATTGAGCCTCATAATGCCAAACCTAAAACAACAACCAAGATACAAAGCCTAGAGGAGCACCTCTTTTCCTTTCAAGAGGAAGACATACTCTCTACAGAAGAGTCATTTGAAACAGATTGTACGAACTATACACTTGAGAGAACATGTGAGGAATTTGATAATTCCCTTACAAGATTAAAAAAGTCTCTCAAAACCTCATTTGGAGGAATGCTCTTCTCTCATGAGATAAAGCAAGCATCACATCAGCAACTTGTACCTTTAAGGGCTCAACCTGAGTTGTATAAGGACATAACAAACTCCATAAAATAGGACTGTGAAGATTTACAAGTTTCCAAACAGCCCTCATTAAGAATTGTCAGAGGACCAAGTGTGCCAGTGCACATTGGGTCCAGTACTCTTGAAAAAGCTGAGGCCCAAACAGAGGATGAAAGTGAATGGGAATATGAAACAGAAACATGATACCGAAACACCCATGGTTCCTTTGGAAGATTATATCATGGTATGGTTGGATTTCCCTACAAGAAATGATGTTAACTGCAAACGCGCATTGATTAGCTCTCATGCTAGTCATAACATCGTGACAATAGACACTGACTTGGGTGTCATTGGGACAACCTAAACTCATCCCTACAAGCATCCCTACAAGCAATAGTCTTGCAAAAGGATCCAATGGACAAAACATTGAAGTTCTAGGTTACTTTAGATACACTAAAACACTTGGGTGTCATTGGGATAACCTAAACTCATCCCTACAAGCAATAGTCTTGCAAAAGGAGCCAATGGACAAAACATTGAAGTTCTAGGTTACTTTAGATACACTACTCAAACAATCGATTGGCGATATGGAATTTAAATTCCATGTTACCCTAGATTCCCTTGAGTATGATGTTGTCCTTGGCGAAAGTTGGATAGGTGAATTGTTGTATTCAATAGATGAATCCATGCAAACAGTCACCTTGAACACTCCTGCAAGCAATGTAAAATTGCTATTTACGGGAGGAAGAGACCTTGCAAGAGCTGGAACTTCCAACATATCTTATTGAAAAGATCCCTACTAGGATTTTGGAGGGATTGGAAATTTCAAATAAAATCACCACAGCTCAAGCATAGCTTTATCCAACATGAGAACACAATCTCATGACCCTAGAGCTATGGGATTTGTTAGGTCAACCAACACTCACGGCCCATCCTGAAAGAATAAACTTTACACAAGACTTGAACATGCCATGTTTGGGGTACTTTTTTGAACATACAATGTATATTGAAACTAATCCCCTTACTTGCAAGACTTTTGTGGTTGAGTATGTGTTGGAAGAAAATTTAATCTTGGAGCATAAATGGACTATTGCTGCCCAAGCACCAATGTGCTTTGCTAGCGATAGAGTCATCATGATGGTCAACGATAAAAAGTTGATAATACCATACTGCAAGGAAGAGGATCCAACTTTAATGGATATCTATGATGCTGAATGCAAAAGCATACAACCCTCTTCCACAAAATCCCCTCTACACAATGACTTACCATCTGCGTCAAAATGACCGACTCCGATAAAGCACCTACTCCTTCAACCCCATCCTCGCCTACGAAGTTCAATGCCAAAACCTCGCAATCAGCAGCTATTCTTGAAGAAGTTTCCATAGCCAAACCATCTTTCTCTAACAAGGAACTCAAAGGAAAAACCCCGGAGCCCATGCATCTTTATCAGACAAACCTCACCAAAGGAGACAACCACATGCTCAAAGGCCTCGTCATCGACAACCACTCCACAAGAGACTCTAGCCTCATTATCATCAACAATGCGCATGAGTCTCAAACCTGCAACCTTAGGGCCAACCAAAGTCAAGGAGGGCCCAACACCTTCAACATCAATCCTAAAGAAAACTCCACCACGACAACGACAACCACAATCAAGGTACCTTAATAGTATCAAAATGTGGGTAGAAAAGCAACTACTTGTTGTAGCTCAAGGTTACTATGAAGGTGCCAATCAAATTTAGGTGCCTCGACAGTCAAAACCTCTTTCTCAATGCAGCACTCGGAGGCCAAGGAAGAAGAAGAGTACTCCTCCACAACACCGTCCACAAAAGCCTATGAGAGTTCCTCAAAGAACTCCACCAATGCAACGTGTGGGTACCAAAAACACTACGCAGGCACAAGGGGACTACAAAAGAAATACCAAAGCTTGGGTCCCCAAGCGCATCACAAAGTCTCCTAAGCTTGCACAAAGAAGAAAGCCTCAACAACAAGCACATCGGCCACCACTAGTTTACAATGTTCATCTAAGATGGGTGCCTGTGCCTGCGCTTCAACAACAACAAGGATACGATGATGGTAATTCCATGATATGGTTGCCAAAATTGAACACTGTGAAGAAAATCTCACCATCGACTTCAACCCCAACAACTTCACCTAAAGTTGGACAAGAATGGGGGCCCAAGCAATAGAAAGCAAATCACTCAACCACTCTCATGCATTCAGTAGTACCAACACAAGAGCTTGTCTACCCAAGCAACAGAAAGCAAATCACTCAACCACTCTCGTGCATTCAGAAGTACCAACACAAGAGCTTGTCTGTTCAAGCAAACAATCAACAGTCTTCCCTACTGCCTCGACAACATTTGAGCAACAAATTCAAGAATCAATACCCACATTTGCAATGGAAACTTATGAGTGCATCAAGGACAAAATAACAATGCTCTTGTCACCCCTCTGGATGTGAGAAATAAGTGCATAAGAAGCAGGTGCTCGCAAGTCATGACCTGGTTGACTAGTTTAAATAAAAAACTATCAAGGTCAAAACCTGCAACTTCATGAGGTCAAAATCTACAAATTCATGGAATTCCATCTCACGGAATAAGGACCTGCACTTTCACGATTTAAGCCTCATCCTGAATTAAGCCATATCACGCAATAGCCATTATATATTTGTTAAGCTTATTGCTTACTATTGTTTTGGCTGAATTAATGTAGCGGTTGCTCCATGAGTACGTATCCATACTCATGCACTGGAGAACATTTGCACCGAAGCCTCACCATCGACAACTTTTAGGTACATCTCTGGTGGATGGGGGGGCCATGGTGGGCGAAAGCGTGGTCAATGGTACAACCCATCGCCTGGAATTTTCCTTCAAATTACAAACCTCTCCAAACGACGCTACCATCTTCACAAATCAATGATCATTAATCCTTAGTGAAGGTATCTATATTAGCCCATCAAGTTGACGTAATTCTTTCAATCCTCACCAACAAGTGGCTACTTCAACACAGAGCAGTTTAATAAGAGTCTATATGACTCGATTCTTGTACTTCATGTAAATTTGCTTCATAAGAGCACTTAAATATACATAAAAATATAAAAAGCACATGGGCAGAAGGAGATAGGATCAGGTCCTTCTCAACAACATTTGACAAGAATCTTGCCACACACACAAAGGGACATCATCACAAGCCAATTACTTCAAATGATGAATGTCGCTTCAATGAATCAAATGAGGAACTGAGAATCACCATCTCATTCTGATGATTAAGTCTACGTTCCTCCGGATCCTTCTTTCTCTTCTCTCCCATTATAAAAATCTCTTAGTGTCCCCACTAACAAAAATCAAATGTAACCTTGCCGATGATCGCCAAAAACATATTGAGCCAAAAAAAAGGAGCTCACAGAAATATAAAAATGCAATCATTCATAAAAAACCCCACCCCCCTCATTAGGAATTCCCAATACACCACTAACCTCTTCATTCATTAACTAGCTTTTCTTATTTCTTCCAGAGAAATAAAGACCATTTAACGTCACTCAACATTAATGCATCGCGACAAAGCTTGTTCATTCTCCCTACACAAAGGTCTTCAACGTGATCACGAGGATGCAATCGCCACCCGCCAGGAAGGGAGGGATGTTAATCCAATTCTAGGATTAACAAGAGCTACCACCACTATCTTACATCAAGGAGTCACGGTAGATACCCCAAAGGGTCATACATTCAAGATATGAAGCAATAGTGTCCAAAGCTACAACTTGGATGGGGCCCCGTAATGGTGTGACAGAGTATTTATGGCAATTCCCGCTTCAAGAGCATGTGGTAGCAAGTTAGGATGAAGTCCTAAGTGATGTACTTCATGGATATATTATGTGAGTAATCATTGTAATAGCATTAGGCCTCTCATGAGCCTAAAGTGCCCGGCCAGCCACAGTTTAACTGAGTGTGAATACTTATGGATCTCTCATAATACAACATACTCTCCCATTGTGTAATTGAGTCTTTCTCTTGCTAATCCTCTTGCTAATCTCTCTCCCTAATGCATGCTAGTGAGTGTGTGTGAGTGAAGTAAGGTGAGAGGAGGGACGAGGACCCATAGTGCAACGCGGCGGTGTGACAATGCTCACGAGCGACATGGTGAAATTTCTTCTCAAGGAGTTGTAGAGCTTGGAGACCTCAAGGGTTACGAGCTCGGCCATTGGAAAGATCCTCACGACAGTTGCGGTTCACTAGGTAATCTCTTATCGGATGTGTTTCAAGGAGGGTCAAGGAGGGTCAGGGCGAGCCATAACAACAGTATGAATTGGACATGTTGTTTGTAAGATTCCTCCTTAGCTTGAATAATGAATAAGATTTTACCTCAATCCCCTGTAATCATTCCCTATTTCATAATGCAAGAAAATATTATTTTTCCTTGTTTTTGTCTAGAGAGAAGAAAAATTATAGAGAGAGGTAATTCAATATTGAGATATTTTTGGATATAAAAATCCTCCTAATATCAAAAATATATTTCCCTGAAATAGAAGTTCAAAATAAATTCTCGAAGGTGCATTAGGAAGCAATTAGAAATGATATAAGGGACCTTAGCCTAAGGGTCTAGATTTTCAGAGATTTTTGGATTACGGTCCAATTAAGGTTCCTATGGGCCAATAGGATTAATCCAAGTGTTGGAATGAGATAAATCCAAAGAATAAAAGAAAATATCCAAAAATGAGTAAATGATCACATAAGATGAAGAGTTGACTGAGTACAAGGTTTATTAGTTAAAAATTAAGAGATATTACTAAAAAAATGAGATATTTTGGAGAAATGATAAATTTTTGACACCTTGGTAAGGAAGGGGAGATCTTTGAGGTAGGCACCTCCTTCACATGTGTGGGAGGGTTTTTTAATTCAAAACAATTGTGATATTTTTATATCTACTCTCTCCTGGATCAAACTAGATCAAAAGGGGACCCAAAACTGGTCCAAATCTTGTCTAAATTCAATCAAACTGAAGCTGAAAAATTCTAGAACCCAGTTGGACTCAGTTAGTGGCCTCTCTCACCTATAAATAGACCCTCATTCTTTTGTATTCTCATCTGTGAGCTATACCATGCTAGTATTACATTAAAATAATCATATTTTTTATTATCTCTTAAAAATCCTCTACTTTTGGGGGAGCTTGGAGCTTCTCTCTCTCTTCAACAACTCTGGGAGATTTTTTCTCAACTTGCTAAACCAATTGATTGGTTGGGTAATTAAGAAAAACTTAATCTTTATGCTTATTTAGAATGCTTTTTATATATATCTCTCTCTCCCAAAAGAATAGTCATTCCTATGGCTAATTCTTTAGCAAAAGAATGCTTCTTATTGATGAATTCTTATTTCAAAACCAAACTCTAAGCTTGTTAAGCTAGAGGATAAGAAAATAGTATTTTTATGCTCTTATGATAACAAAATAATGGTAAATTCTTTTAGATTATTATAAGTAGTTAAAAAACTACTTTAATTGATTCTAAATGTGAAAGAGATAATCCTATCATTTTGAAAAAAGAGGAATAATAGAAATAGCTTAATCTAGTAGATTAATCATAATTAAGTTTATGATTATGGCTAAATTTATGATTTAATTTCATAATTTAGATTTAAGTTTAAGAATAGATCTTCTATCATAATTGTATTGCAATGTCTTATTCTTTAAAAAAAATTAAAAATTATCAGTAATAGCAGCGAAGCTATGGTAATTTTTTTAGAAAATAATACATATTTTATTTTTATGCATAATGCTAAAAGAGGACTTCCTACCATATTCTAGGATTGGACATTCTATGCTAAAAGAATGATTTTCATCATATTCATGGGAAATAAAATTTTAGTGTTTATGCATAAATAATTTAATTAAAGAAAAGAGAAATTTTTGGTAATTTTATTTTTATGCAAAAAGAGGAATTCCCATGATAATGGAGATCCATGTAATTAAATGGTAAAGGAGAAATTTTTGGTATATTAAAATAATAGATATTTCTATTTAATTTAAAGAGAAATTTTAGATAAATTTATTTTATGCATGAGAAATTTTTAAATGATAAAAGTGGAATTCCCATGACATTTGGAATTCATTCATTTAAATGGTAAAAGTGGAATTCTTGGCATATTTGAAATAATGGATATTTTTATTTAATTTAAAGAGAAATTTTAGACAAATTTATTTTATGCATGAGAAATTTTTAAATGATAAAAGAGGAATTCCCATGACATTTGGAATTCAATCATTAAATGAAAAAAGAGAGAAATTTTAAGCATATTCAAAAAATGGATATTTGTATTTAATTAAAAGAAGAATTTTTATGGTATTTAAGTAGAGAAAGGTTTGAATTAAATTTTGGTGACAAAAGAGGAATTTTCACCATAATTCCACCTAGAGAATTAGGGTTGATAAATTAAATTGGTAGAAAGAATATCTTTAGATATTTTATAAGGATAAATCACCAAATTGATATTTACCCAAAATTAGATTAAATGGAAGAAGATTATTTTTTATAAAAATCCGATATTCTCATATAGAACCATTTCTTAATCTATTATAGTTAGGAAGGAATGAAATTCATAAAGTTGGAATTTTCCTTATGGTTAGAAGTTCAACAGATGTTTATCTGAAGAAAATCCTTGGAATTAAAGATAAAAGTAAATCGAATAATTTTGGTTAGACTACGATTGTAAGAATGGTGACCAGTAATTTACTTGCCCATCTCTCGATCTGAATCAAGCAAGAACCTTGTGACCAATTCCAGTTCTTAATACAAAGAATAGACTACCGTTGAATTATCATAGTTTTCCCTTCACCGAAATCACCAAGAATCTAGTTGGAAATTCAGTCAAATGATGGGTAGATTACCCTGATGAGAGATCAATGATTCTCATTATAGAAAAATGGACTAAGGAAAAAGGGTTTTGTGGAACCAATCTCAAACCTTGAATTCTACTTGCACAAAACCTTTGTTTTCTTTTAAAGGATTGTTTTACGCCAAAATGCTGGAGGAAGCATTTGGTATGTGTTTAACAAAGGAGAGACTCATTGCAATAGTTAGGAGGGAGTTGTCGAGAGATGTCGCTTGCGGCGGCAAAGCCTGCCGAGGTCTTGACCAACCTCGATATGGTTAAAATGGTGTGCTTCCGGTACGATGGGCGAGGACCGACGAAGCAGTCCCTGAGTGAAGTGCTAGGACACCTAAGTAGGATCCTAGAGGGTTCTAACCAGGTGATGCACGGGCTCGCGGTTGCTAGGACACCCATGTGTATGTCGAGGAAGATTCGGATGAACTGAAAAGAATGACTTTTGTGAACTGAATTTTGATATTGGATCTCGTTGGTTGACCAGCGGGTCTTCAACGGAGAGTCCGGATGATATATTTTGTAAAACAATGGACTCAATATTTTGGAGGATTATGATCAGTAATACTATGATTTTCATTGAAAATCTGTTTTAAAGATAGACGAATCTGTTATAATGGCAATTTCATACTAGGTGTGTACGTGGTATGCCTACCTTAAATTTCGCTTTGAAGCGCCAGCTAGGGGACCTGGAAACTCTTTTCCTCGGTACTTGGAAAAAACATAACCAAAATTTTTATAAAGGAATCCCACAAATACAGTGGTTGGCTAACCCATGGGCCGGTTGGGGTTAGGCTGGATCGGGGGATTCTTACGATACAAATAAGTTACGATTAGTTAGGTTAGTTAGATTAAGTCCTAGGAAGACCCTTGTTCTGTGGGAGGGAATCAGCGGGGGTGTGCCTCGTTAAAGGAGGAAAAAAGCGATGATTCTATGGACCAAGTGCAAGTCTCTTCTTTGATCTAACCATGTGACTTTCAAGTTCGGTCGGATCAGTTTGGATAGTTAAGACTTTGACTCGTTAGATCAATTCTCCTGTTAGATGATTTTCTTGGTGGAATCGCTCGTGCCTTCCGGGCGAGGGAAGTTTTTTCCGGGTTCGGTTTTGGAGGAACTGCTGGGCTAGTCTCTTGTCAGGATATCCATGGGGGGCGAGGCCCCGAGTGTGGATCCCTGCCCCGCACGAGAGGCTGATGCTGCTTCCGCTGCCAGTGTCCTTGGAGGGGGCATCGCGGAGGGGGCAGGGGTCTCACATTGTCCAAGTATGGGATGGCTGATTGTAAGCCAATCTCGGTGCCATTAGATCAAAATGGCAAGCTTAGTGTGGATGTAGGTTATGTATTGGAGGATCCCACTATGTACAGGAAGATTGTGGGGAGTTTAATCTATGTCATGATCAGCAGGCCAGATTTGAGCTACACTTGGCTTAGGGAGCCAGTTTATGCAGGTTTTGTGTAAACCACATCTTGATAGTGTGCGACACACACTTCGGTATTTGAGGGCAATTGTTGATTATGCATTATTTTATGTAGCAGGTGTACCAATGGAGCTATATGGGTACACAGATACAGATTGGGCAGGTAGCATCTCAGACATGCGATCTACTAGTGGATTTATGTTTTCATTGGGAAGTGCTGCTGTGACATAGAGCAGCAAGAAGAAGCCCATAGTTGCCTTGTCGAGTAGAGAGGAGTTGCGATGGTAGCATGTGAGGTAGCTTGGTTACGCAAGCTACTTCTGATTTAGGGTTGCATGTGGAGAGAAATATTGTCATATATTGTGACAATCTTAGTAGTATACATTTGGCCCAGGAACCCAATTTTTCATGTGCGGACGAAACACATTGAGGTACATTACCACTTCATTAGAGAGAGAATCTTGGTGGCAGACGATATCGACTTGGCCTACGTCAGCACATAGGATCAGGTTGTTGACATCACGAAGGCCTTGGGAGTTGAGAAGCTTTGCAAATTTTGAGATATGTTTGGAGTTCATGAGCTAGAGTTGAGCTTGAGGGGGAGTGTTGAGCTAGAGTTCATGAGCTAGAGTTGAGCTTGAGGGGGAGTGTTGAGAAGTCAAGCTTAACATGAGCTGACACAAATGAGGTGCTTGCATGACCGTACGACATTTATATCACTGGCGGGTTTGGTAGGTGGCACTGACATATCTTCGCTAGAGATTCTACAGCTGGACTACACCGACTAGTCCACATCTACCCACTCCTCTTAGCGTGTTCACATTATGCACCGTGCTTGTATATACTCTATTATGTGTGTTAGTCACTTTATCTTCTTTGTAGACCTCTTTTGTTGTGTGGAGAAGAAGAAGAATTTTTAGTCTCTGACCTTGTGTGCTCTCTTCTAGGGTTTGTGTGAGTGTGTGTGTGCTTGCAAGAGCTCAAGCTCTCTTCTCCCCCCTGCATCTTTTAGATAGAAAGGGTTGAAAGAAGCATCAAAATAAGCATAAAAAGCCATCAAAATATGTTGGAAATTGTTTTCAATGCTTATTTTGACTTTAGGAAATTTTAACAGACCGACGTTGGGTCACTTATCCATGGTTTACAGGCTTGGGAGATTTTGAGTGTGGATAAGGTGAGACCCTCTCTGCACCTCCCCCCAACCCTTAGGGATGTAGATAGCCCTTCTCTTTGTCCTTTCTTTTGATTTAGTGCATGGTGTGGCATGGTGTTTGTGTGTGTGTGTGTTACTTCAATGTGGCTAACAAATTTTGTTTATTATTGTTTTTTAGGGTTTACATTGATTTACTCTCACAAGATCTCTTGGTCTCTCATGCTACAAGCCCTCCCTTGAGACTCCAACTATAAGATAGCCCTTCCCCCTTACCCTTGCTTTTGACTTTGTGTGTGTGTGTGTGTGTGTGTGTGTGATTTCACTATTGCTAATATGTTCTGTTTGTGTTTGTTTTGTAGGGTTTCCATTGATTTACTCTTGTAAGATCAAGCTCTCTCTTGGTCTCTCATGATGCAAGCCCTCCCTCGAGATTCCAACTAGTTGTCAATCTCTCTGATAAGTGTCCTAAATGCATTGTTTTGGTTCATTTTTGTATTCATCTACTTACTTTTGAAGTTTCCTCTTGATGCGATCTTTGGGTAGGTAGATCTAAGAACGACCATGCTCCTCTCCTTAGAGTCATGGCGTAAGCATGGGCATGATGATGCCCCATGCTTATGCCATACATTACATAAAACCTAAATACTCAACACTTCCATAATAATGCACATAACCACATTTATTTGTGTGTGTAGACCATGGATTGCACATCAAACGACATTACATAAAACCTAAATACTCAACACTTCCATAATAATGCACATAACCACATTTATTTGTGTGTGTAGACCATGGATTACACATCAAACGACACACCCACATACAATCCCAATATCTCCACCATGTTTAATCTATAGGCAATGTCCCCCAATAAGTTTTTCAATTTCATCTCTGCCAAAGTACGTTATGACTCAAGCTTACTTTGGCAGAAGGGCTGGCACTTCTGCACAACCATCACAACCCACCACCATACAAGAAGTTTTTGGCATTGTGGTGGCACACATGCTTCTACCCATTTTGAGTTATTAGGGAACACCACACTTATACTCATCCCAATGTTTTGAAACTAACCCCCCCTCTAACCCAAATCCCGCTCGTAAAACAAATACTGATGAGTAGTGAAGGAAAATGTAGTTTTCAAATGATGTCAGCAAATGAGATGAAGACTCACATTTGTGATTTATGCCATAAATTTTTTTCCCACAACTTTATGAAAACATGGCATAAACTAAAATAGGCAAAGAAGAATTGCATCGTCAACAACCAAATCAAGAGTGACTTCAGGCCCCAGCCCTAAGCAATGAAGAGGTGCATCTTAAGTAGATCAAAGACCAAATGGTTGATGTCATGAAGCATTGGTGTAGTGATGTTACACGCAAGGTGAAGGTAGGGGGAGAAAAGCCTTGGTATTTTCACCACCAAGAGATACAGGATAAGAAGTGTAGGAAGCACAATGCAAACCCCCACACATATAAGCAACAGGAGGAGACATCAGCCAAGAAGATGGAGAGCATAGGGAGCTCCCATCTTGGGATCGTTGTGGGATGCATTCCACACCTACTTCGTAAGGATTAAGAGTAATATTTCTCTCTTTTGTTGGCATAAAATTTACGTTTCTCGTGCAACAAAGTATTTATGGTTGGTTGGCGGGACATGTAGGAGGAGAGGTATGCCTTACAGCATGGCATGTATGCTCTCCTCGAGCAACTTGACTGAGAGGGCATCAACATCAACTGGACAAATTTGGTCAATATGGTAGAAACTCTACACTTTCCACCCATGCTAAACTTTTGCATCACTTGACATTTCCTAGTTTTTTTTTATTTATGAACATTTTTTGCAAGGACCAATGCCAAACCTCGACTCCACCAATTAGGTACGGCCTTGCTCAATCACAAGGCACTATGTACAAGAGAGCTGAAGCTTTAAGTACTTTTTTGTTAGCTCCAATTGTGTGATCATATATTGTAATCCTAAATTAAACACAATATATAAATTAGTTTAAGCAATGAAAATACATATTTTGTAAAATGTGAGTATAGTTGATGTGGGTAGTCTTCACTATTGCTAGCATAGTGGTGCATCCAATTGTAAGTCTGTAACCATTATGCCAAAAACATTTATACCTCTATTTTTCGATAAAGCAATCAAAATACCTATTAAAAAAAGTGTCGAAACACCCGTCAATATTCTATTAAAACATTCATTGATGATAATTTTTAATTTTGATGTTTCTTTAGCACTTTTGGACGTTTTTTTTAATGCGCATTTTGACGATTCTATATCATGCATTTGAATGATTTTTGGTTTTTCTTAACATGTTTATTTCCATCAAAAAAGATGTCAAGATTAGGTCGGCCTGTAATAGTGTTGGATATTGTCAAGAGTGAAAATCCTATCGACTCTATGATCCAAAATTGAAGAAGATAATCATCTGAGATGTGGTGTTCATGGAGCAATCACACTATGTTGGTGGAAGAGATAGATCCATCCACTTTATCATTATCCAAAGAGCCGAATTTTTACACTCCTAAGCCGCTTTATTCCTAGAAGTAGAATTACAGAACCTTTATCAGTGATGAATCGTGTATATCATAGCATGTCTCCATCGCAGTATCACCTTTTTATGCATACGCAATTGAGGCAGTAACTTTTGGAGCCGAGACGCTCTATGTATATATCAAAAACTTTTGATAAATGATGTTTTGCAAAAGATTCCAAATTGTTTTCGTGGTTGTGAATATTGGTTAACAAAATTATCAGAGTGAATCTTGTTTTTAAGAATTATGATGGAATAATTATTGTTTAAGAAATAAATCTCAAAAATTAAATAATCATAAATCTAATGCCAAAGTTAAGTTGACAAAAATATCGTTTTGTCAGAATCATGAGGCGCGTGGCCCGTGCTAGGCAGCCGGATCCTCTTACCCCCGATGATGAAGAGTTAGATCCGGACGTTGGTAAAGCCCTGCACCGATCCCAACCTAGTCCATTCAAGGGTGAAGGAGAACAGTTAGGAGAAACAGTGGAAAAATGGATTGAGGTAATGGAAGAGTACTTTGATGTAAAACCAGTTAAAATGAGAGGAGCAAGATGGCTCTCGCCAGATTAAAAATTGTGGAAACCGCTAGGGTCTCATGGAGGAACCATTGCAAGAAAAACCATCTCAACCGAAATACCCAGACTTGGTCAGATCTTAAAGTTTACCTCGGGAAGAGGTTCTGTCCTCCGGGCTTCTTGGAAACCAAAATGAATGAGTTCTTGGAATTGAAGCAGGATAGCCGACAATTGAAGAATACCATCAGGCATTTGCCCTTCTCCTCAAATATTCTCCACTTTTGGATGAAGAGCAGCTGATGGCCAAATTCATTCGAGGAATGAACGAGCCATTGGACACTTTAGTGAAAAATGCCAAGCCAGTCTCAATTGGCGGAAGCTATCAGAATGGCAAAGGACTTTTCCAAGGCATTTGTTGTCAAGGTCCCGCCAAATCCTGCACCCTCAAACTTTAAAAGGTTCCAAACCCCGGGAAGTGCTTCAAACTTTCCTCCCCCATAGAGGGAGTAAGGCCCCAATCAGAATCAAGATGCTGGTAGATTCAAAAGTGAAGGAAGACCCTTCCCTCAGAACATTTTCTCAGGAGCCCCACCTTTTTCAAGGACTCAGAGAGATGAGCTTAGAAGTGAGAACAGATGTTTTAGATGTCAAGGTTTTGGTCACCAGCTTAAAGACTTCCCGACTCTTGCCATGTCAAGAGGACAAGGAAGTCAAGGACCTAGAATGCAGAGACCATTCCTATCAGTTAAATCATTGTCTCATCAAAATCAGGGCAATCCCAGGAGGAATCGAGCTCAGCCATCTGCCTCTGTTCAGAGTAATCTCAGAACTCCCTCCCAAAACTGGGGTAACCAAAGAGAAAGAGTTCCGCCCTAGTCTGCACAGCAGCCAGAGCAATTACGATAGCAGAAGTAAAGGAAGAGGAAAGAGGTCAGATTTATGCCGCAATTGAAACCAAGGGCCAATTCATCAATTCTCTGTCATTCATACTCCAGCTGAGTATAAGGGTAAGTCATTCAAACTTTTGATTGATTTAGGCAATACTCATTTATTTATTTCCCCTAGATGCTTGCGTAAGCTAGTCTTAGAACAAAAATTAGGGAAACATATGCAAGTTGAATTGGCCAGTGGAAAGATCCTTTTCACTCACCATGAGACAGATCATATTCAATTTAATCTAGATGGGAGTATAACTGACTGTCAATTCAGAGTTCTACCTTTGGGAGTTTTCGACTGGATCCTTGGAATGGATTGGCTCCACAAAAATCAAGCCGACATTCACTGTCATAAATGGAACCATTTCCTTCCGTGACCTTCACGGAAACAAAGTTCAAGGAACCAAAATTTTAGGATCCCCAGTTTAGTAAAAGCTTCTAAGTTATTGAAAGGACTTTGAAAGAAGCAGCTCATTTACGTGGTCAAAATGAATCCAGTAGACACAAACTTAAAGGCTAAAGAACTAGAATGGTTAAGTGAGTATGATGATTTATTCCTAGTAGAGCTAACAGAGATGCCTCCAATTCGGGAAGTAGATCATGTGATGGAATTTACCCCCGGAGCTCAGCCAGTAGCCCAGCGCACATACAAGATGCCAGTCTTTGAAGCCATTGAACTCAAGGAACAGCTTAGGCAGCTGTTAGAACAAGGGTTTGTAAGACCCAGTGTTTCACCTTGGGGAGCGCCAATTCTCTTTCAGAAAAATAAAGATGGAACACTAAGACTCTGTGTGGATTATAGAGGTCTCAATCAGACAGTTAAGAATAAGTATCCTATCCCCAGAATTGATGAACTTCTGGACAGGCTAAGTGGAGCCCAGATTTTTGCAAAGATAGATCTCAAATCAGGATATTACCAGATCAGGATTAATGAGCAAGATATCCTAAAGACAGCCATCAATACTCGATATGGGCACTATGAATTTACAGTCATGCCGTTTGGATTGACAAATGCCCTAGCTACATTCAATCGCCTAATGCAGGATATTCTCAGGATGATTTTGTTCTTGTTTTCTTTGATGATATTCTGATTTACTCAAAGAATGTAGCTGACCATGAAGCTCACGTCCGAAAAGTTCTTGAGATTCTAAGGAAGCACCAACTCTTTGCAAAAAAGAGCAAATGCACTTTCTTTGTCAACCTTGTTGAATACTTGGGCCTCGTGGTATCCAAAGACGGAATTTCTCCAGATTTTGCAAAAGTCCAAGCAGTCATAGATTGGCCTAAACCAAAGACAGTGAAAGAAGTCAGAGGATTCTTGGGATTAGCTGGTTGGTATAGAATTTTTATACCTAAGTATGCTCTCATAGCTTCGAAAGTAAATGACTTAGCCTATGAACTTCTTCTGCCTCCTCATCTCAAAGTACATAATGTATTTCATGTGAGCTTACTTAAGAAGTATGTTTCGAGCCCGAATCATGTGCTTAATGATGAACTCTTAACTTCTTCAACCCAAGGGCTGAAGGAACTCCAACCTGAAGAAATCCTTGATGCTCGAGAAAAGGTTTTCAGGAATAGAATTCTAAGAGAATTATTAGTCAAATGGAAGTTATATTCTTTTGAAGAAGCCACCACCTGGGAGAAAGAAGCCGAATTGATGCGAGATTACCCCCAGTTTGCGAGATGAGGACATCTCGCGTTTTTCAAGTGGGAGAGAATGTAAGATTCTTCCGGCCCCTCAAGATGTCCAGTTTCTTCCCCTGTAATCAATCCCCTTTTCAGAATAATAAAAGATCTTGTTTCTACTTGTTTTGGCCTAGAGAGAGAAAATATTCTAGAGAGAAGTAACTCAGTTTTTAGATATCTTTGGATGGAAAAATATCTTTTTTTATTAAATATAAATTCCTCCAAAACAAAAGTTTCAAAAGAATTTCCTAAGGTGCATTAGAAATAAATTATAATCTACTCAAAAGGCCTTAGCCTAAGGGTCCAAATTTTTTGGAATTTTTTTATTAAGGTTCTGAAGGACCAATAAGAATAATCCAAATGCAGGGAGGAGATAAATTGAAGAAATAAAAAGAAAATAGTTAAAAAAAATTGATTTTTGACACCTCAGAGTGGGGATTTTCCCTCATGAAGGAGGCGCCTTTTTTCATCATTGCTTTCCATTTTAAATCAATAAAATGAGATATTTCATCTCTCCTCTCTCCTATTTCAAGTCTACTTCCAAAAAGTAAGCTGAACTGACCCAAAAAGGGTAAAAAATTGACCAAACTGATCTGAAAAATTCTAGAAACAGTTTGCTTGGTTTGAGGCTCACTTTTTCCTATAAATAGAAGCCTCCCCCTTTGTAAAAGCTTAATAGTGTTTATGCACTGTTAATCTACTCCTCCCCAGAGCCAAATACATTGAATTCACTTGATAATTCAATTATTTTCGACCAAATTCTCTCCAAAAGAATTGGTGGCCACTCTTGATCCAAACAAGAGTAGAACCCTCAATCCCTCAAGCCAAAGGAAAGCTCACAAAACTCCATGTAAGCTAGAAATTCTACTTTTTAAATTCTAATCTATGGTTTTCTGATTTTTTTACTTTTTTTTAATTGATTAATGTGAATATGGATGTTATAATAGTTTTTCTTCTATCTAGTTTAATCAGGTGAAGGTTAGTTTAGTCTCTTAACGCCATTAGAAAATTCGTTAAGGAAATAAAAAAGGTGGAATCATCCCCATTTTTCGGGCAAGGGAAATTTTTTCGGTTTGGGTTTCGGAATGACCAGGAGTTTAGTCTCATGCCCGGACATTTGAGGTCGAGGCCCAGAGTGGGAAACCCTGCCCCGCGCAAGAAGAAGCTACTTCCTTTGCTACTAGCAATCGGGACTCTCGTGCGCACAGAGGGGGCAGTGGGATCCCACAGCTGGTATCAGAGCGCTGTGTAAACTTATGAAACAGCAGCAGAAATTGCCTAAAACTTTAAAGTAAATCTCCATAGAAAGATGCATATTGGAAATTTTTTTATTATAAAAGTGTTAATTTCATTAGATTTAATTTCTATGCATGGAAAAATGCATAATAGAATTTTTTTTATTATAAAAGTGTTATTTTCATTGAATTTAAATTCTATGCATAGAAAGATGCATATTGAAAATCTCTTTATTATTAAAGTGTTATTTTCATTAGATTTAAATTCTATGCATAGAAAGATGCATATTGGAAATCTTTTATTATAAAAGTGTTATTTTCATTAGATTTAAATTCTATGCATAGAAAGATGCATATTGGAAATTTTTTTATTATAAAAGTGTTATTTTCATTAGATTTAAATTCTATGCATAGAAAGATGCATATTGGAAATTTTTTTATTATAAAAGGGTTATTAAGTCCAGGAATGCTAGACAGATTTGGGGTATCCATCTAAAAATGCAAATCAATTTATGAGTTTTCAATTTATGAATTCATTTTAAACATAATCTTAGCAAGTAAATTTTTTTTTCCGTAAATTTACTTTAAAATTTTAGGCAATTTCTGCATTGTTTCATAAGTTTACAACAGCGCTCTGATACCAGCTGTGGGATCCCATTGCCCCCTCTGCGCACCGGATTCCCGGTTGCTAGCAGACAGCGGAAGTAGCTTCTTCTTGCACGGGGCAGGGTTTCCCACTCGGGGCCTCGCCCTCGAATGTTCGGGCATGAGACTAAACTGGTGGTCATTCCAAAACCAAAACCAGGAAAATTTTCCTTGCCCAAAAAACGGGGACGATTCCACCTTTTTTATTTCCTTAAACGAATTTTCTAACGGGGTTAAGCGACTAAACTAACCTTCACCTGATTAAACCAGATAGAAGGAAAACTATTACAGACTTAACTTGAAGAAATCAACGCTTTTTTCCTAACTGAATCAGGCACAGCCGTTGATCTATTCATTTAAGAAGTCTTCAGGCTTTTATTACTTATTCACTTATCAAATACTCGTAGAAATTAAACATAGCATTAAAGAGAATTCTAATATAAAAATTCTCTATGCAACTATTTATGCATAAAATCCAACTTTAATGAAAATAACACTTTTATATAAAAAAACTTTCCAATATGCATCTTTCTATGCATAGAATTTAAATCTAATGAAAATAACACTTTTGTAATAAAAAGATTTTCAATATGCATCTTTCTATGCATATAATTTAAATCTAATGAAAATAACACTTTTATAATAAAAAAAATTTCAATATCCATCTTTCTATGCATAGAATTTAAATCTAATAAAAATAACACTTTTATAATAAAAACATTTCCAACATGCATCTTTCTCTGCATAGAATTTAAATCTAATAAAAATAACACTTTTTATAATAAAAAGATTTTCAATATGCATCTTTCTATACATAGAATTTAAATCTAATGATAAATAACACTTTTATAATAAAAGATTTCCAATATGCATCTTTCTATGCATAGAAATCTAATGAAAATAACATTTTTATAATAAAAAGATTTTCAATATGCATCTTTCTATGCATAGAATTCAACTTCAATTAAAATTACACTTTTATAATAAAAAAATTTCTATGCATTTTTCCATGCATAGAAATTAAATCTAATGAAAATAACACTTTTATAATAAAAATATCTAATATGCATCTTTCTATGCATAGAATTTAAATTCAATAAAAACAACACTTTCATAATAAACAAATTTCCAATATGCATCTTTCTATGCATAGAAATTAATTTTAATAATTAATATCAATGATATCCATGCATATTCATAGGTGAATATATACATGGAGTAAATAAAATATTTCTTTTAGAATGCACAAACGGTGGGGATTACTCTTTAGAATAACGTAAAGATAAACTTTATTTCCACAAAATTTAAGAAAACTTTACCATAACCTCCTTTGTATGGCTGACCATTTCTCAAATTTTACATTCAAATATTACTTTAAAATTAATCCCAATTTGAAGTAAAGCACTCTAATCTACTCAATTTTCACTTTTAAAGTGAGTAAACAATAAGAAAAGTTTAAATCAATTTATTTGTTACTCCTTTTAGGATAAAGAAAGGCTGAATTCTTAAGGAAGAGAAGGGGGTGGCCTTTTCATCAAGGCATAACATCCATATTCACATTTATCAATTTAAAAAAAGTAAAGAAATCATAAAACCATAGATTAGAATTTAAAAAGTAGAATTTCTAGCTTACATGGAGTTTTGTGAGCTTTGCTTTGGCTTGAGGGATTGAGGGTTCTACTCTTGTTTGGATCAAGAGTGGCCACCAACTCTTTTGGAGAGGATTTAGTCAAAAACAATTGAATTATCAAGTGAATTCAATGTATTTGGCTTTGGGGAGGAGTAGAGGAACAGTGCATAAACACTATTAAGCTTTTACAAAGGGGGAGGCTTCTATTTATAGGAAAAAGTGAGCCTCAAACTAAGCAAACTGTTTTTAGAATTTTCCAGATCAGTTTGGTCAATTTTTGACCATTTTTGGGTTAGTTCAGCTTACTTTTTGGAACTAGACTTCAAATAGGAGAGAGGAGAGATAAAATATCTCATTTTATTGATTTAAAATGGAAAGCAATAATGAGAAAAAAGATGCCTCCTTCATGAGGGGGAATCCCCACTCTGAGAGGTGTCAAAAATCAATTTTTTAAAACTATTTTCTTTGGTCCTTAGTCCACTCTTCATCTTATGTGAGTATTTACTCATTTTTAGGGGATTTTTATTTATTTCTTCAATTTATCTCCTCGCTCCATTTGGATTAATGTTATTGGTCCCTCAGAACCTTAATCCAAAATTTTTAAAAAATCTGGACCCTTAGGCTAAGGCCTTTTGAGCAGATTATAATTTATTTCTAATGCACCTTAGGAAATTCTTTTTTCGGGGGAATTTATTTTAATAAGAAAAGATATTTTTCCATCTAAAGACATCTAAAAATTGAGTTACCTCTCTCTAGAACATTTTCTCTCTCTAGGCCAAAATTGGTAGAAACAAGATCTTTTATTATTCTGAAAAGGGGATTGATTACAGGGAAAGAAACTGGACATCTTGAGGGGCTCGGGAGGAATCTTACAAACATGAGTGAGAACTAATCCTCAGTGTTTTAGTCACTCCTAGGTCTCAACTTTACTATGATGCTTGAGGTACCTGTTCACCCTAGCATTTGGGGTGTGACCTACTACTCTTTTCTAATTACAACATGCTTAAAATATGAAATTCATGAGAAAAAATGAACTAAACTTAGTGATACATAAGAAAGAAGAAACTTACAAACCATATGAGCCACGTTTCCTTTCCTCTTGAACCATACTTTGTTGCACCATACTTTTGTAAGTGATTTGAATGCGCCACCATTTGCTAGGGGATTTGAGTACCCTCCCTAGATTCTTTCTTCGCCTTCTTCCACTCCTTAATTAAGAAATTGGTGGACATTTTGTTTCCTTCTCTCCTTACATGAGGCTTTCTATTGTTAAGTATCTTTATGATGTGATCCCTAGATCATTGGTTGAAAAAACATGTGTGTGTTGGATTCGGGAACGCTTATGCAATCACCACATACATGAAGTCCTTATCCTTTTTCTCCCCTAATGGTTTGAAAAAATCTTTATAAGTTCGATTAACTACTTGTTGACGAAGGTTATAATAAACCCTCCACGCGCCCCATCTCATCCATAAAAGTCCTGCCCTCCTCATCTCAAGAGTATAATAAAGCATACCATCCTCAGGAACCTCATTTGTTTGCATAGGTAAAGGTGATGACACTTTCAAGCCCATCTGAGGTCATTTCGGCACCCCCACTCAATCCTCGCAACCCAAGGTTATTTGGGCACCCATTCAAGCCGTCTCGCAACACCCAAGGACAAAGTAACTCAAGAGAATCTTCTTCTACCCAATAGTGTTACAGTTTATTAACCACATGCTTGGGTGTAGCCTATTGACCTACACTTACATGCATCCTACAATTCTACTTAACAAGGTGTCGAGTCTACATAAGTAGTTCCATAGCCATCAACAACTACTGTATCTCAAATGTATTTTCATAGCTTCCAATGCTTCTCTTAGGGATGATATAAGAAATTACTATTGGAAGTTGATTTCTTTCTATCACAATCTCTTGCCCAATCACAGTCACAATATCTAGTCAAGGTCTTGCCGAAGGTGTAGGTGATGTCGTACCCTAGTGTAATCCCGCATCCCTATTTTCTAACTATTCTTATGGGACTCATATGAGAACTTTATTAATACACCAACTACAAAGCTAATGTATATCCATGTATAATATAAGAAAATGAAACTCCCAGAAGCTTTATATGCTCCTCCACTATGGTGGAGAAGTGTTTTCCCTAGATAACATCAAATGAAAACTTTACATCAACATTCATAGGGGTCCCAACTGACAACTTTACATCAACATTCATAGGGGTCCCAACTGACTTCACTTGGCCATACTAGGTAACTTCAAATGACAACTTTACATCAACATTCATAGGGTTCCCACACCTGACTTGCACTTGGCCATACCAGGTACCTTTACTATTTCTCATGGATACTTATGCTAGATGATATCTAGATCACGAGACATCTATCCCCAAACAAAAATGCATAAGCCTAAGGTTTGTCAATTTAAACTCTAAAATTAGATTTTCCTTCATTTGTTGGAACTTCTCCCATGTTTTTCTATCAAAGTAAGTTTTTCCACAAAGAATTATGAGCATGTACTTGACTTCTTAAGGAAAATGTACGATATTGAACATTTGACAAGCTTTTTGAAAGGCCAATGCTCATAAAATATGTGTAAATATAGTCGTACTAAGCTTGAGGGACTATTTCTACTTGTAAAATGCCTGTTAAAGTTTTTATACCTTGCCTTTTTAATTAGGCATAACAAAAATTGGTGGCTATCAATCTCTGAGTCAAGGTGGTTCCCAAAAAATTATGAGAACACCCACTGTCAATGAGCACCTGAATAGAGTGACCGATATTCTTTAAAAAAAGGCTATTTATCTCCTCCATGAGATAAACAGCCTGCATACCTTGCCTTTTTAATTAAGAATAAAAAAACTTGGTGGCTATTGATCTCCTCCTTGAGATATCCTTTTAAAAATCCCAACTTGATGATCCACCTACATCATTGGCCCCTTCCCATGAGCAACTAAAGCTACTTCCATGCAAATGGTGGTCAATCTAGCTATATGGAAGTGAGTGCCTCCTAAAAGTCAAATCCCTTAACGTGTGCAAAGCCCTTTGCCATAGGTAATGCCTATAAACTATTTAGGATTCACACCGTTATATAAGGTTTACTAAGCCCTGCAAATGTGCTACCTATTTAATAGAAATCAAGTGCATAGGTGACATAAGCCACTGTGAATTAGCTACAAAATTCTAGTCACACCTATCTAATTACATTGGTGGAGATGAAGCACGATGCATAGATGAGCTTCTCATCTTATACAATTCGGTGTTGTACGCATCTCCTAATAGTGAACAAGAAATAAGAAGTGTACAAGAAGCCGCCTGCTAAACTGTGTAGTCTATCCTAAGACTCATAGCACTGTATTGATTATAATATTTGAGTTGATTGAGCTCCTCAACATTAAGATTGAGTTTTAGGCATTATCCCTTCTAGATTAGAGTCAAAATTTATCATTATTATATCTCATCTGATTCAGTAATATAAACAATGCTGATTTGGTTTTAACTTGTTCATTTGGTTTTAACTTGTTCATTTAATTTGATTGCTAGTTATTGTGTCACATTTCCTCTGTTCTTACCATTTTCACATGGTATCAAATTTTTGTTTACTCCATTGCATAGAGTCTTCCTAGGAGCCACCCAGCCTCTAAGATCAAGCACACCAACATCTATATATAAGATTCAGTCACATGCTGCATCGGATCTACGATGTATGAGATCTATAGTCGTACTGCTCCACGTTAGTGCTACACATACTGCTAAGTCAGTCTTCTACATTCTGGCTTTTAGCATTCTACCCTTGGATTATAGATTCAGCGTCAGCCACTTTTGTCTGCAGACTCAGATCTTTAGAATTTTCATCAGCTCTGCCGACCTATTAATGCCACATCATCTTTTGACCTGCTGTTGCCATGTCAACTTTTGACCTAATAATGCCACGTTATCATCTGATCTTTTGAAGTCATGTCATCAACCAACCTGTTGATGCTACGTTACCTTCCAATTATCAGAGCCAACTATATGAACCATATATCAAGAGCCAGTTGCCTAAATCAGTTGTTGTTAGAATCAACTTCCTAAATAGGCTGACGAAACTTGACGTCGACATTAATTGTCAAATTCAGCCATTTGAGTTGACCTACTACTGCTAATAAGTGATCCACCTACTCTACTGACAAGTTGTCGACATGCTACTGACAATCATTGACCTACTACTTGCTGACATCAGTGAATTGCTCTACTCTAACAGTCATCGTTTATTGTCGGACAACCTTTCTTGTTCGAGAGTCGGCATTTAGTATTTGCTCTTGTTTACTCCTTTAAGTAAGTTTACTCATTTGGTCGGGTTTACTCCTTTTTGGCCAAGTTTACTATATCTACAGTAAGAATCACCTTTCAGATTCAGTTTTTGTTGGAGTCAGCTTCAATTTTCACAATCCACTAGGGGAATCTCTTATCTATTCTACCGACTCAATGGCACCCAACCTGAGTAGCCTACAATTTGAGGGAGCTAAAAACTATACAATTTGAGGGAGCTAAAAACTATACAAGCTAGAACTTGAAGATGGACACTATTATTCTTCCAAAACTATTGAGAGATGGTTTCTATGGAGAGACCAACTAATCTTACTGCTGAAGCTCTAGAAAATTGGGACAAGAAGGCCATGTTTGCTATCCACATGATAAAGTTGAGTGTGAAGGATGACATCCTCAGCCATTTGAGGGAGGTGCTGACTCCCAAAGAAGCTTGGGACAACCTGAAGAAGGTTTATACATTTAAAAGCACTTCAAGGCGTATTTCCTTGAGAGTTGAACTCATAAATGAGACAAGGAAGCCCAATGAGACTACTACAAACTTCATCAAGTGGGTGAAAGATTTGCATCAGCAAAACATTGATAGATGCTGGAGACAAGATGTTTGACAAACGAGCTTGCTATACAATCATTGTCCATGGATTGAAGGAAGGCTATGAAGGTCTTGTTAGAGCCCTCATCATTCTAAGAGAAAAAAACTAACTAGATGAAATACAGAAGCTCCTTAGGGATGAGGATCAAAGAAAAGTAGCCATGAAAAAAATCTATGGTAGCAACAACACTTTAGCAAGCAACAATGACAAAGCCCCTTTTACACATAGAGGCAAAGAATGAGGAGAGGAAGACATAAAAACTATCAGCCCAACAACAACCACCTGAGTAGCCTACAATAGGACATAAGGAGTCAGAGTCATCCCACACTCCTTCACTTGGTGGTAATACATATTATGTTTCCTTCATAGATGATTACTGCAGGTATACTTGGATTCTCTTCATGAAATCCAAAGCCGAAGTATTTGAGATTTTCAAATAATTAATGTTATGGTTCAAAATATGAGAGGTAGAAGCCTCAAGGTTCCTCAGGTTGTCAGACAATGGAGGTAAATACCTCTCAAAAGACTTCAGCAAATACCTTCTTGATCATGGCATCACAAGGCAACTATTTAGCATTTATACACCTCAACAAAATGGAGTTTCTCAAAGAAATAATAGAGTCATGTTTGAGTCAGCCAAGTGTATGCTAAAGGAGAAGAACCTATACAACACATAGTGGGCTAAAGCTCACGAAAGCATGCTACCTAATGAACAAATCCCCAATTGAAGCACTCTAGGACATCACCCCATATGAAGCCTTTCATGGACTCAAGCCTCAGGTACATAATCTCAGAATATTTGGCTGTGTAGATTTTTCTGATATTGGAGATGCAAATAGGAAGAATCTTGATACCAAGTCGAGAAAGTGTGTGTTTGTTGGGCCTGCGAACTACTCATCAGCAGACCCATTAGATACAAACACCCCTTTTTTATCAGTTACCCTCAAAGGGGAGATAGAACCTTCGGAGGACTCCATTAAAGAACTAGAGGAAGAAGGTGATGACCACCAAACAACCCTCAAGAAGTCTACTAGAGATAGAAAGAAGCCCCAAAGGTTAACATATCACAGAGGTAAAATTTCAGATTTTGAACAAACCAATTATGCTCTCTTAACATCGCTGATGTAGCATAATGAACCCCCCTTCTATGAGGATTCCTATGATAAGAAAGAATGGACATATGCAATAGACAAAGAGATGACTACATTGCACAAGAATTTTGCACAAGAATTGCACTTGGGATCTGTGTCATCTTCCACCCAACAAGAAATCCATAGATTGCAAATGGATTTACGAGATGAAGTACAACAAGGAAGGAGAGATAGACAGGTACAAAGCAAGACTTTTGGCTAAAGGTTTTGCTCAAAAACAGGGGGTTGATTATGAAGAGACCTTTGCACTAGTAGCCAAGATGAATTCCATCAGGTTAGTCCTTTTTCTAACCTCTCTTCATAAATGGAAATTGTGGCAAATGATGTCAACAATTCCTTTTCTCAATGACCAACTTGAGGATGAGAACATAAATGCACTTGTAGATCTCCTGTCCGAGATGCTACCTGCCCAATCTGCATCTGTGTATCCATATATCCAACGGTACATCTCTTACATTAAAAAATGCATAATCAATAGTGGCTCTCAAATACTAAAGTGTGCATCGCATATCAAGATGTGGTTTGCGTGGAACCTGCATAAACTAGCTCTCTAAGCTAACAAGGTACATACTCTGGGTGACCTGTATCCTCTAAACCTCTTTGCAAGACCCCATACATCTGAATGCCCATCACCTAGTACATCTGAATGCCCAACACCTAGTACATTCCTGCTTAGATTTTTTTCATGTGGAAATACATGCTTTGTTTTCTTTCCAAATTGACATGCTTCACATACTTTCTGCAGACCTTAAACTTTAAACTTAGGTAGCACTGTCATAATTTCTTTATTCTGCATAGTCTTCATTCTTTGCACATTTACATGCCCAATTCTCTTATGCCAAATGTCTGTATCTGCAACAACTTTTGAACCATTTGTAAACATTGCAACACTCACTTTAAGCATATTTACATTCAATGTGAACATTTTCCCCACTTTGTTACCTTTTGTAACCAACCTACACTTATCTTTAAAGTCTTGTACATAACAACCGTCAGGGTTGAGCTGGACCTACGAACCTTGATCAATCATCTAGCCAACAAAACTAGATTCTTTGTAATGTTTGGAATATGAAGATCTACATGGTACTTCACCTTACCATCCTGCATAGATAATGGCACATCTCCAACATGGGCAATCATATGAGCAATGTTATCCCCTATTTCAACAAAACCTGGTCTTTCAAGACTCTTCATTTCCTTGAAGCACTCACCATGACTTGTGATGTGGTTCAAAGCACCTGAATCAACATACCATACGTCATCCTTACATGTTGCTACATCATTTCGAGAGAGAGCATTAACCACATATTGCATAACAAACAACCTCTCATTATCCTCATTATTTCTGCTAGAGGATGCATAGTTGTTTTACTGTGCTTTTCCATTTCACATGTCACATTGCTTCTTATAGCAATCTACCTGCACATGTCCAGGCTTACCATAGTAAAAATAACCTCGTGTATCATTATGATGCCTTTATCAATTACCTCGTTGACTCTCCCTGCCTCTAAACTAGCCACTTCCACCTATGTGTTGTTGTGAATCGTGGGACTATTGCTGATGTCGACCATTATTATGATTACATGTTTAGTCACCATCTTGGCCACGTCTATGACCTCTACCTGAACTTGTGTAGAAGGCCTGCTGCTCTAAATTATTTTTTTTTTATTGTGAAGATTGTTGATCTTCACCCAAATTCTTTTCTTAAATGATCAGCATTGACACCAAATCTGTAAAGTTGGGAATGTTCTCGTGCGCGAGTCTGAGTAGATGTCTTGAACGCCTTGTATTGTGGCCCGAGACCATGTAGACACACTTCCACCTTATCATCATCATCAATAGAAACACAAATTGATGTAAGGGATTCCAAAATGTCCTTGATCTTCAAGGCATAATCATTTACAAACATATTTTTCTTCTCCACAGTATGAAGCTCATTCTTGAACTGAATCTTTCATGCCTTGGTGTTAGTTTTATATAGCTTCACCAAGGTGTCCCATGCCTCCTTAGGTGACTTGGCATCCTGTATATGCCCAATCATGGTGTCTTGTATATTAATAGAAAGTAAATACATGACCTTCCCTGCTCCTTGATTCCAATCCTTGAACTCTTTTACATCTGGAGCAGTTGGATTAATCTCTCATATCTCTGGTGCCTCTTCATGTTCACCTTCAATGTAGTCCTAGTAACCTTTTCCCATCAGGAAATTTGTTAATCTAAACCTCCAAGCATGGAATTTGTTCTTGTCAAGCTTCTCTGCAACAATTTGGTTTATTCCATCATTCGACATCTTGTCTGGAACACAAATTTACCAAAAACAACACTCTTGTTTGACCTGCACAAACTGATGTATTCTCTACAACAATACTATACTACACCCAATTGTCACAACTAGTGAACTCAATTTGTATGCATACACCTAATGGCAACTTTAAGACCTCTTTGCAGTATACATAGTTCCTGCACAACCAATCGCCCTTCCTGTAGTTCCAAAAATAGAGTTCTGCAGAGAATCGAAACTTACTTGTAGTGCACGTGAACTTTATATTATGAGAGATTTTCACTTATATACATAGTCATAAGTGTTCACACTCATCTAAACTGTGGCCGATCGGGTACTTTAGGCTTATAAGAGGCCTTATGATATTACAATGACCATAAAGTACATCACTTGGGACTTTATCCTAAATACGAGTCGTGCACACTCTTGACAATGTGGAAATGGGTGATGCTGTTGATAGAATAACGTGACAAAGTGATGCCCACAGCAATTTTCACCTAAGGGAGCGTAGAAGTACCTAGAATGAGTTTGAAACGGAGGAGCACTATAACCCCCGTGTGATGATCAGGTCGAGTACTATCAGGGTCAATGCATGGTGGACATGTATCTCGCCAAATATCCATCAGGAGTTATCTGGATGTAGAACAATGAAATTTAGAACACTCATATCCATCATTACAATTCCAATCAAAAACAAGATTATCTCAAAAAGAACACAATCCTCTAAAGGCATAAGGAACCACATTATTCAAACATTGATCTACCAAAGAGCTTCAATTGTAGTGTTAATGCCTTATCTTTGGTTTTAGGTATATCCTTTTTAAGAGGTGGGAATTTTAGCAATTGTCTTGGAATTTGAGCAAGATAAGAGGATTTAGGCATTGAAATGCTAGAATCTATGCTCAAATGAGACTCATTTGGACTTGTCTTAGGTATACAAGTTGATGGTGGAATTGTGTAACAAGGAGAAATTGGGACAACCGGTGTTTCAATACATGTTTTAGGAAGATCAACACAAGTAGATTTGTAGGTGCTATATCTCACAGCCACCTATCCTATCTTGAAGAGTTTGTGTTGATTTCTTTTGCACCCACTGATATGGAAAATCAAGGGTGGCTTTTGGAATCTTTCTAAAACACTCTTTTACCCCTAGCAAACCATGGCATTTTGGAAGCCAAATTGCTGTTGCACCCTCATAATAGCCTTGTGCTTTAAGAACATGTTTTGGGACCCAACGAGTAACAATCTGAGGTTTAGGCTTGGAAAAGATGTGATTCTTAGGAGGCTTAGCAACTGGGCTAGATGGTACAAGTTTGTACGCATCTTTGGGTAGCCAAATTGATAATTCTTTCTTGCCTGGCCTTCTTTGAGCAGCAACTAGAGTAGTTGGAACATGCCAGCCATGGCCCTCACTTGAGTACTCATCAATTATCCACATCATTTGTTTTGGAGCTTCAAGAGCAGATTTTGAGAGTGGGTTGTGTAAGGTAGAAACATTACCCTTTTGACACGATAAAGCTCGTGGAGTAGCAGATCCCAAGATGCAATCCGAATCAATTTGCAACTTGTATTGTCTATTCTTCCAATCTAATGAGCAATTGGTAGCATTTAACCACGATCGACCGAGAACAGCCTCTACTACTGCCTTGGACTTACGTGCCACATAAAAGGACACTGACATCTGGTGATCTTGAATGGTCATCATAATGACACATTTTTCCTCTATAGGGTTATCTTCACCTGAGAAGCTTCGTAAGTCAACACTAATTTGCACAAGTGTTGGTTGTCCCAAGGCTTTCCATGTGTCAAACGAGAGAACATTATAATCTGCACCAGAGTCAATTAAGGCAGAGACAAAGTAGGTAGTCTCATGAAGATGAAGGCACACTTGAATATTGAATGGATCGACATATGGTTCATCAGTAGCCAACTGTAAGGCCATCATAGAAGCTTTGCGACGCTCCTTGGATTTTGCAACTCTAGCTTTAGCCTCCTCTTGAGCCTGACGTTTAAGTAGGTCAAGTGCTTCTTTCCGTGTTTGTGCAGCATGCATCTGTTGAAGCATGGCTTCAGTTAATGGTTCATTGTATTTCTTGAGACGACTTCCATTAATGAAGTTAGGCATTTGCTCACCTTCTAGTGTCTCTAAACGCACTGCACCACTTGGAGTAAGCTCATTAATCACAAACGGTCCTAGGCCACGTTTCTTGAGCTTTCTCTTATGCTTCTTAAGTGTGTACAAGAGCACAAGGTCTCCTTTTTTGAATCGGCTAGTTGTTACATTTCTATCATACCATTGCTTCTGTCTCCTCTTCTCAGCATACATCCCCATTACCGCCAATAAGCGGGTCTCATCAAGCTTTTCCAATTCATCAATGCGTTGTGAAAGCTCATGACCAGTCCAATCCAATTGTTTAGCTACTCGTAGAGTAGGTACAAGAAATTCAATGGGAAGAATTGCGTCTAATCCAAAAGCAAGCTCAAATGGGGTTGTGCCCACAGATGTTTTATAGGCTGTCCTATATGCCCAAAGAACTGAGTGCAACTTTTGCTCCCAATCAGTCCTATGTCCCTCAACAATCTTTGTGAGTGCTGGGCAGAGAATCTTGTTAGTACTCTCAGCTTGTCCATTGGTCTGGGGATGATAGGGTGCAGAACGCTTGTGAATTACCATAAATTCTTGAAGCAAAAACTCTATGACCTCATTTACAAAGTGCACACCTTGATCACTAAAGATTTCAATAGGTAAGCCATAGCGTGTAAACACGTACTCATACAAGAACTTGGCTGTGGTTCTGGCATCATTTTTGACTGTAGCCTTTGCCTCTACCCATTTGGTCAAATAGTCCGTTGCGACTATAATATATTCCGCATGCGTGTGACGAGCTGGAGGTTTAATGGGACCGACAAAATCAATACCCCATTTTGCAAAAGCACGTGTGCTTAACATAGGCCGCAATGGCATATTGTCCTTTGTGATGGGAGGTTTGGTCCTTTGACAATCGTCACAACGTTTTACATATTCTTCGGCATCCATTTGTAAGGTTGGCCACCAAAGCCCAGACCACCTAATCAACTTAGCTGTGGTATTGCCCGAAAAGTGTCCACCCCCAACACCTGCATGTGCATGAGTTAAGATTTTCAAATAGTCAGCTTCACATACACACATGCGTAAGTTGCCATCCTTGCCCCTCTTGTAGAGTTGGCCCTCTATCTGCATATAGTTTGCCGCTTCAACTTTAATAGCACGCTTTCGATGTTTAGGAATTTTTTGATCTGTATGACCATGCTGAAGATAGTCCACAATATACTTACTCCAACTTGGTGTAGTTGAAATTTGGAATAATGTGACATTATGAATTGGCTGTTGAATTTGACATGAAGCACAGTTATGAACAAATGTTTCAGCATCTGCATGCATGGTAGGCCACCATTGTCCATCCTGAGATATACGTCGCACACAAGCAGTAGCTGATGCATGGATTCCACCGATACCCGCATGTGCCCATTCCAAGATCTCCTCATATTGGTCGGGGTTAGGTATAAGCCGCAACACTCCATCATTACCCTGACGATATAATCTTCCTGAGATTAACTTGAACGGTCGCCATAGGTCCACATTAGGACCCGCTAGTTGTATCTGCCCACTTGTCAAAATTTCTAAAATGGATTCAGACCATCTAGGAGCTGTCTCTACAAGGAAAAGTGTTGAATCTAACATATCATCATCCACACCCACAGGAGCTTCGCCAGAGGTGATACGAGACAAATGATTTGCCCTAAGATGAGTTGTTCCTTTTCGAACTGCCACTTCAAAATCAAACTCAAGAAGGATGATAAACCACCTCACAATCCTTCCAGTTGCACAAGGCTTATTTACCAAATATAGCAGTGCTTGATGGTCCACAAAAAATATGAATTTGTTTGCCAAAAGGTAATGGCGAAACTTTTTCACTGCATATATCATGGACAAGCCTTCTCTTTCTGTTGTGGTGTAAATCTTCTCAGCATTGTTCAACTGTCGACTAGCATATGAGATTGGGAAATCCTTATTATGTTCTCCCGATTGAGCCAAAATACATCCAATTGCAAAGTTTGAAGCATCAATATGGACATGAAAGATTTGGTTCCAATCTGGTGCCCGTAAGATGGGTGCAGTCACTAATGCTTGTTTCAACTTTTCAAAGGATTCCTCACACTCATCAGTCCAATTAAACTTTACAAGAAGAGCATATAATGGTCTGGCTAGGACAGCGTACATGTAGATGAATCTACGGTAATAGCCACAATGTCCCATGAATGTTTGTACCCCTTTAGGGTTGATAGGTCGAGGTAATGAGACAATGACATCAATTTTATCCATATCTGTTGAAATCCCATTGCGAGAAACAATTATGGCCCAAAATTTTCCCTTGTCTTACCATGAATTTGCACTTGTCAGGATTCAAGCATATACGATAAAGTTGACACTTTTGAAACACAAGTTTGAGGTGTTCTATATGATCATCACGCTCTTGTGAGTGAACACATAAATCATCCATGAAGATCTCAAGAAATTGCCTAAGGTATTCCTTGAATACATGACTCATTAACCGCTGAAAGGTTGCTGGTGCATTTGTTAGACCAAATGGCATAACACGATAGGCAAAGATGCCATCTTCAGTAGCAAAGACTGTCTTGTGTTGATCCTTTGGATCAATTGACACTTGATTGTAACCGGAGAATCCGTCCAAGAAACTTTATGCCTTTTTCCCTGCAACTCGTTCTAGAACATGATCCGTGATTGGAAGTGGGTAATGATCACGCACAGTAGCTGCATTTACCTTCTTGAGGTTTACACATACTCGAAGTTTTCCATTTTTCTTGGGCACCACTACAATAGGGGAGACCCATTCAGTGTGTTCAATCTCATAGATAAATTCTGCCTCTAAGAGCTTGTCTATTTCTTCCTTTATCTTCCGTGCAAAATTTTCATTGTAAGTATAAGGACGTTGCTTGGAGGGCTTTGCATCCTCTCGCAATGGAATTGTATGCTGACATATGCTTGGATCAACTCCTTTGAGGTCTTTATAACTCCAAGCAAAAACATCGCGATACTCCTTTATTGTTTGAATTAATAACTTCTCCTCATCTAAGGACAAGTCTGTGGCAATCCACACATAGCGAGGCTCTTCTCCTGGCTTAGCAATATCAATCTTTTTTGCATCTTCTGGACCATCATATGAAACCCCTGGCATGCTTGGTTTTTGTCGTATGGGTTGTTAAAGAACAATCTTCCGATCTTGAAGAGTGTACTGTGTGAAATTGGGAGGAACATTGAGACCTTGTTCTTGTCCACTTGAGTCTTCACTCATTGAAGACCATGCGGTTTTGAGCTCTCCTTTGCCATCTTGCATCGGATTTTTTTGTTCAACCATTGTCTTTGTACTTCTGACATTCTCTTTTGAATCGGTTTTAGACTTGAGTTTTGGTTTTTGTTTCTTCGTTTTTTTACAATTTTTGCTAACAGTTGTTAGCTTTTCTCCTGCTTGGAATCCATCTGATCGTTTTACTTGGTCTTTGATACTATCTTGTGCTTGGACATAGTATAGATATCCGTTCTTTCCTGAGAAGTGAGGTGGTGGTTGAGAGTTTTCACTCTTAGACTCCTCCTTTTCTTTTTGTAGTCTCTCACGTCGTTCCCTCTCATCTTGTTTACGGATTCTTTTATGGCTCTTACAGCATTTACGTTTAGGTCGGCTTCGAGGGATCTCTACTTGAACCTCCCTTCCTCTCAAGAGTAGGCGTGCCTTTCCTAACTCTTCCTCAGGGATTATCACATCATTATCAAAATCAGAGTCCCATCCATCTTCCTTATCAGCATCATTAGCAGATTCAAGTGTTAAATCCTCCACTGAGACTTCCTCTACATGCAGTGCTGTTGTGGATGCATTCCTATAGTACAGATCATCTAGAAGGTCACGTGGTTGTACCATTCGTATAGGAATAATGTCATATCCATCTGAGTCACAAAATTGAATTGGCTTAGGTAAAGCACATGTCGATAATGTTGCAAGGACATGACTCCATTCTAGTGGATCAATTAAATGCCCAGGGAAGGGTTGTGGAGTGTATGCCTCATCTGATACACTTCGATTACCCTTAAGTCTCCTAGTGTTGAAATCCCTACATGAGGCTCCACACATCCATAGATCTTCTTGCCCATCTGACAATGTAACTCTTGAGCCCTCAGATGAAGCAGAATCAAACTCATCTATTGGAGACCTTGTTACATCACGATATGAGTGATTCCTTAGGTTGACTCTTGTGATGACAGAATCATGTCGGAGGTACAAATAATTGTATCCCCAATCTTGAATCATTTGAAATTGTCCCATGAATGGTCTACCCAATATCACTTCATAGTTTGGATGTTTTCCAAAATCCACTACTGCAAAGGTGTGCTCATATTCAATCCCACATGTGGTGACCAATATGTTCTCGAGCAGCCCAAGGGGATGTTCTAAGCTTCCATCTGCTAGCTGCAAGCGCATCCTGGTACTCCTAATAGCTAGTTTGCCCCACTTTTCCCAAATGGACCTTGTCACAATGCCCACTCTTGCACCACTATCAAGTATTGTAGTTGAAGCTACTTTTCGCACTTCTAATGGGAGGGTAGCATTTCCCTGATCGTCCTCACAAAATTTTCCTACTTTGTTGATAGGAACTGGCATAACATGCTTTGTCTCAGGGTGTATAGTACACTCATGGGGTGACCCTTTTGTAGCAATACCTGCTCTGACAAACATGTGGCAATATCATTCCACAACTCAGGTCGAATTTTTATCAAATCAAGCAAAGGTAAGGTACAAGCCACTGGTGCTGACAAAATAGCTTGCACGATACTCATATCCTTCTCCTTTGTCAACCTTTTATGCATGGAGGGTATCCTCAAGGTTTGAGAACAGTTCTCATATTCTCCCAGATATGATGGTAAGGTTTTCATTGTATGCTTACTTCTAGGAGAAACAATTGTTTGAACTTCCTCCTGGATGCTTGGGCGTCTAAAGTTGTTTTCCGTGCCCGTGGTAAAATCCACCTCAAAAAATGGAGGCGAACTAATAGAGGACATGTTCTCATTAACTTTCTCATGAACTGCGGACCACATCTCATTTGCCATGTCCTCATTAGCATCAATAACTTCATCATTGCATGGGAAGACAAGGCTAGGTGGTGGCAGAATACCTCCTTTCAATTGGGTGTCAATTGGTGCAGACCTTTCGCTATGAGCTTGTGAAATGAGGTCACTTTTCATTTCCCGACTTGATGACACTTCTGGTATGGTTTCTAATGTTGGCTTAAGAGAGGTTGGGCCCCGAGGAATAGGTGGTGGTGGTCCCTCAAGTATTGACTGAGCTTCCCTAATGAGTTACTGATGTACAGCTAGATTGATCTTCTCCTCACGAGGGTTTGGGTATTCTTGAAGCTTCTTGGGTAGCTCAGATAAAGTTGCAATGCGACTTCTATGAGCATCAATGATGGCATCTAGAGTCTCATTCACTTTATCCACAAAAACAGAACCCCCAGAACTATCCTCGGTCGTACTAGTCTCATCTTGTTTAGCACTAGGCCCAGGTTGAGGTTGATGTTCCTCATGCACTTCTCGGGATGTAAAAGTTTGATCCTTCCTGTTTCGTTTAGAGGTTTCTTGAGAACTAGTGGATGCACTTTTAGTTTGCTTGTTTCGGTTCTTCTTCCTCCTAGTGATCTTTTTTCTATTGGACTCTTGGGTCTTGTCCACTAGATTTGTCTTTGCATCCCTAGTTCGAGGTGTCTCATCAGTCTGTATTTCGGCATTTCGTGTCTGTGATCTAGTCATGACTCTAACTGGCACGACATCCTCATTCTCAGATGAAGGTGGTGATGGAACTGCTCCTACAAGGTTGAGTGAGACCTTTGGTTGAGAGGTGCCTTCCTCATGTGGTTTCAGCAGACAATCCTTTGGGAAGTGTTCTACACAACACCCTAGACAATATCTTTCAATTGGTGGAAACTGTTGTACTGTTGTATTGGATCGAGTTGCTTGCCTTGAGTGATGTGGACAATCACGAGCCCAATGGGGTTCTCTGCACTCATAACAGGGGCCCATTAGTTTGGCTTCTACTTTCCTTTGCTGCCATTGACCTGAGGGGCCTGGAGTCCTAGGTTGGTAGCCGCCTAGCAACATTAAAGAGTTTTGTTCCCCTGGTTGAATCTCCAGTGCTTGGCTTGGGTATGCGGGACTTTCAAAGAGATTTTCCTTGGATGAATATGATGCGTATTCCTCCTCCACATAGCTTGGGTTTACCAAGTCTCTACACATATTTGAATTGTCGTAGTCCACAACCCTTACAGGAGCAGTCCCAGGAGCAGGAGGTTGAGCACCAAGAACAGGTCGTGCTTGCTCTTGTGCCATCGGTGGCTTACGTTCAAAATTAGTATATTGTTGATACATTTGTGGAGCCACTCCACCCCTTGGCTGCTCACGTTCCTGTCTCATTCTTGCAATGCGAGTGCATTCCTGTGTGGTATGGGTAAAGTTCCAAGCACAGGCTTGGCACCACTTCTTTGTGGGTTGGTTTGTGACTAGAGGAGAAAAGGTATTACATTCTTCAGTTTTATGGTTACCGCCACAAAGATGAGGACCTGTAGGTAGTACACTCCTCATTCTTTGCTTCTGTTGTTGTGGCTACATGGGTGGGCGATAGGTCTGTCCCAATCTCCTTAGTACTAGGTTAGCTATCTGGTCCGGATTTACTATAGCACTAGACCCTGAACTTTGGTCATCACCCCACTGATCTCTAGGTTTCACCTCAGGGCCAGAACCATCTTGGAATTTGAAGTTATCGGTGAAATCCATAGCATCATGGCAACACTCATTGAAATTTGTATGCTTCTTTGCATAGAGATGTGTATGCAGTGTTGAATTTTTGAGTCCTTTTAAGAAGAGAGAAATTAATCGACTCTGGGCGGGCTTCTCATCTTCTGGGCAACGATTAATGTACTGCTTCATTCTATTTACACAGTCTCTAACACTCTCATTCTTGCCTTGCTTGAAAGAGTAGATGTGTGCTACCGTGTCATGTTGAATTCCCATCAAGGAAAAAGCAGCAATGAATCTCTCTTCCAAAACTCGTAAAGAAGATTTGTCTGAAGCCTCTAATGCCTGAAACCAAGCAAGGGCCTTTCCCTCAAGAGTAAGCCCAAATCCTTCAATTTGAGTATGCTTGTCAGCTCGAACTGCTTGCCTAAATGTTGCTACATGGTCGTATGGATCTCCCGACCCTTCGTACTTCTTTACCAGTTTCTAAAGAGTTAATGGCCTTACTTGTCTTGAATACTCATCATAGGGCCTACGGCCTCTCACTCTCAGTGGGAATTGTTCCTCTCTTTGGTAAGATGGTCCACATGCATCCCAAATTGGTGTGGGTCCCCTATTACCAGCCTCACCAAACCCCTCCAAAGATCTTGTCACCCGCATTTCAGGAGGTGCATTTATGGGAGGCCAAGTTGGCTCCCCTACCCTCCGATTGTTATAGTGAGAAAAATGTTGTTGTGGTGTGATCTGTGGTCGCACTTTTGGTGTCGGATAATGTCTTGGTGCTAGAGTTGGGCTACTAGCAGTGGTCCACTTAGATGTTGAAGGTCCCTCTCTAGTGAACTCTCGTAGGGGAGGAGCAACAGTTTCTCCAAGAAAGGCTGTCTCTCCTGATTTGGCTGTATTTGTTGAGAACACTTCCATGAATAATGGCTGTCCTTTCCTCGTGAGCTGCCGAATCTCCTTCCAATCTAAGGTTCGGTATTCATTGGCCCATTTATCAATTATTCGGTTCATGTGTCCTGCAAGCTTCTCAACTACCACCACAAGTGCTAGAGGAAGATCTAGCTCTGGCAATTTAGTTGTGGCATAATATCCCTCTAAAGAATCCTTATAGACCTCTTGAAGTGGGTCATCCTGTAAGACCTTTGTCACTGGAATTTGTCGTACAAACTCCCATTGGTTCTCAGCCCCCTGATCCATTTCGCTCTTGCCTTTCCTATCCCTTTCCAAATTTAGATCTACAAGAAGTAAATCATCTATGGATGGCTTTGAGGACTGGGCATTGGAGGGTCCAGGCATGTCCGGCTCAATGAGCCAGTCATCTCTAGACTCCCTTCCTTTGGAAAGCTTTGATAAGTCTAAGAACTCGGTTTTAGAGAGCTCCCCTAATTTGTCTACATTTTCTGGATGGTAGGTGACTTCGTAGTAGCGAACACCATCTCCACCCATGTACATGTTACCCTGGTCATTCACTAGAGGTGCTCTATCAAGTTCTGAGAAAATGTCTGCGATCTTAACAAGATACCGTTGTTGTGGATCCCTAAAGATCTCAGCTCCTTGAGCATTCGTGTAGACATATTGAAGCCTCACATTGAGTGTTAACCCCATGGTGTCGGCTTCAAATGGATTAAAAGATCTTGTGGGTGTTCTATTTGGGGCTAAGGGATGACTATTTGACGGCCCTAGATTGTCCATGGACAATGAGCTAGTTGTTCTGGAGGAAAGGGTATCGGATTGGGATTCGGAAAAGGTTTCAGCAATATCTGCCAAATTTCCTACTGATTGGGTCCCACTTTCCTGCGTAGGTACTCTAGAAGGTGCCCTAGGCCCTATGGCAGAATCTATAAGACGTCCCGACCGCAAGTGCATAAGGTCAAATTTTTTTTTGGTTTTTTATGTGTTTTTAACTTTTTTGTTTTGTTTTTGTTTTTTTGTTTTTTTGTTTTTTTGTTTTTTTATATATAAATATATATATATATATGTATATGTATATATATATATTTTTTACCCTACCTAACCACTAAATGCAACAAAAATGAGTATGTGTATACCTATCTTATTTTTTTTGATTTTGATTTTATTATTTTTTTAATGAACGATTTTAGTTTTTTACTTTTTTTTTTACTTTTTTTCTTAATTACACAAAAATATGAATTATGCTTTAAAAAAATACTAATTATGCACAAAATTACAAAAATTTTAAAACAATGCAAATTACCCTAATTATGCAAAACATAAAAAAAAAGAAAAATTACAAAATATGCAAAGAATATGGACTCCTAAAAAAACACATAATTTATATTTTTTTTCTATTTCTATTTCTTTTCTTTTCTTTTCTTTTTTTTTCTTCTCCTTTTGTTTTTTTTTCCTTTTTTTTTCAAAATTTTTAATTTTTCTTTTTTTTTTAATTTTTAATTTTATTTTTCTTACTAATTACCCAAAAATACTAACTATGCACAAAATTACAGAAATTTTAAAACAAAGCAAATTACTCTAATTATGCAAAATTTTACAGAAATTTCAAAAAATGAAAAATGGACTCAAAATACAAACACTATAATTGTTTTCTTGTTTATATATATATATATATATATGATTTTTTTTCTCTCCTTTTTTTTCTCTCTTTTTTTTTTTCCAAAATTTATTGTTTTATAGTTTTTTTATTTTTATTTTTTTTAATTAACAAAGAAATTAACAAAAAATAAATAAAAAATAAAAAAATAAAAAAAATAAAAAAAATAAAATAAAAAAATCACTAACCTTATCACCTCGAGCCGTTCCGGATTCCTCGCCAGTTCCACGCTCGCCTTCAATTCTTCGCCTTCGGCGCTCCCTTCTTTTTCGCAGCTCTTTCTCTGCTTGCTTCACAGCCACCTCTTCTTCAAGCTCTCGCCTCCTTCGCCGCCTGCGTTGGCCACAACAGCCGCCTGTTTCGGCTTCTTGCACTCCACGCAGACCTTCGCTTTGCTTGCGGCCACTCCTTCTCCTGTCGCCCAGCCGCCTTCGATTGCTTCAGCCAGCCTGCACCCAGTTGCCTCCACGCCTGCTGACTTGCACTCTTCGCTAGCCAGCGGGGCCGACAATACTCTTCTTGTGACCGACAACACTCTTCTTGCGGCCAGCCTTCCACACTTCTCGCGCAGGTCGCCTGGGCCTCTCACACCTCGCTTGCAGCCACCTCTTCTACCTTAGCTTCGCGCTAGTCACCTTCCAGCTCTCTCAGGCGCCCTCCACTTCTACTGCCACGTCAGCTCTACAGACGCCTCCCATAGCGCCTCTGCAGGCTGCGCTCGATGCAGATGCCCCCCTCAGCGCCTCTGCAGGCTGCAGTGTATCAGTATCAGCAGAGTCCTGCGAGGTTCTCTCATCGTCGAGCTGATTATTCGGATTAGTATATATATATATATATATTTTTCAGCCGCCTTCAATTGACGCCTTCACTATCTTTTCTTCTGCGCCTCACTGCCAGCCACGTCAAAAAATACAAAAATAGAAAGCACTTAAACCTAATTAATGGTGGGATTACTCTACCGCAATGGGGTTTTAATTTTTTGCTTCTAATCAAAAAACAGAAAACACACAAGGCGCCCTTGAGATCACACACTCAATGCCCTTGCAAACTCTACTCTAATCTACCCTAATCCACGATTTTGCAATCAATGGAGCACTTAGTAAGAAGTAATGGTTAACACCCTTCACTAACTTAGGTGTGCGTTCCCCGACAGCGGCGCCATTGTTTGGGACATCATAGCATAGCGGAGGCTACACTCCAACCCACACACTTTGTCAATCCGTGAATGCAACCCGGTTAGCGCATAGAGGCTATCCCGAATGGGAGAAGATTAGTTAACCACACACTAATGACTTCTAATCCTACTCAATCCTTCTTCAACAATCAAGAAATCAATTGTTGATTCCTTCTCAATCTAACATAATCAACGCATCAAGATTAGGCTACACTTAAGCACAAAAATGCAACTTATGCAAAGAATCTAACATGCAAAGAGCTATCACACAAGCCTCAACTACACATCATTTCATGCACAAGCTTCATCACATGCACTCTACAATTCACAAATCAGATTTTAGCATCAAAACATCATTACGAAATCTAGATTAGCAAGTGTGTAGACCGCAACCTCAAATCATTAATACGTAGAGAATAGAGAGTACAAGATTGAAGCAAGAATGGAGATGGAGAGCCTTGGGAGAGCACATGAGAAGGAGCTATGGAGCAAGCTCTCTCTATGAGCCTCTCAACCAAATGACCAAAGAGTCCTCCTTAGCTCTCAAATGAGCCACTTTTTATACAAAAACTCTAAAACTCCCAAAAGTTCCCATGTGGGATTATTGTCAAGCCCACTCCCACATTCATCTACAACTTGGAACTCTTTACAAGAGCCCTAAGTGTCTTTTTTGTTACATCCTTGCATTGATCTTCATTCGTCATGCAACAATCATCTTTCAAAAGATTTCTAGCCCCGGAAGGTGATTCCAAGTTTCCACAACCTAAGAGACAACTAGGTCAATCTCAGGATATGGGAAGTTCCAGAATGGAAGAAAGGTCCTTTTCCTAGAACTCAATCCCTTGGAATTCAACTTCAAAAGTTCCACCCTTGAACAAAGAAGTGAAATGCTATAAGTGTCAAGGATTTGGACATCGCAGTATTGATTACCCAACTCCTTTGGATCAAGGTTTGCATGGCAGGGAAGTCAAGGACCAAGATTCTAGACTCCAACTCTTTCTTTCCAGACTAATCATGTTCCTTTCCGTCAAAATCAGGTAAATCCCAGAGGTAGACCCTCTACCCAACCCTTAGTTTCAATTTAAAGTAATGCAAGACCTCTGCATCAGAATAGGGGAAGTCAAAGAGAGATGTTCCCAAATTGACCGTCCACTTCCAAGGCGGTAACGCTGGAAGTGATTGAAGAAGAAGAAGATGAAAGAGATTATACTCCACCTGCGAGATGAGGACATCTCGTGTTTTTTAAGTGGGGTAGGATGTAAGATTTATCCCTCTAGCTTTGAGGTGTAAAGGTGTAAGAACCTCCCCTTATGTTCTTGTAATTGTTCCCCTCTCCGAAATAGAAGAAAGATCTTGTTTTACCTTGTTTTGGCCTAGAGAGAGAGAAAATGTCTAGAGAAAGATAATCCTAAATTGAGATATCTTTGGATATAAAAATCCTCCTAGTCTCTAAAGTGCATTCCCTTGAAACAGAAGTTTAAAATGAACTTTCCAATGTGCATTAGGAATTAATTGAAAATGGTATAAGGGACCTTAGCCTAAGGGTCTACATTTTTAGAAATATTTAGATTATGGTCAAATTAAGGTTCCAATGGGCCAATCGGATTAATCCAATTGTTGGGATGAAATAAATCCAACAGAATAAAAGAAAATACCCAAAAATGAGTAAAATGCTCACATAAGATGAAGAGTTGACTGAGTACAAGGTTTATGAGATATTACTAAAAAAATGAGATATTTTGGAATAATAATGCATTTTTGATACCTTGGTAAGGAAAGGAGAAATCAAGAGGTAGGCGCCTATTTCACATGTGTGGAAGGGTTTTTAATTCAAAACATTGTGATATTTCTATGTCTCCTCTCTCCTGGATCAAACCAAATCAAAAAAGGGAGCCAAACTAGTCTAAATCTTGTCCAAATTGAGTCAAACTGAACCTGGAAAATTCTAGAACCCAGTTGGACTTGGTTAGTGGCCTCCCTCACCTATAAATAGACCCTCAGTCGTTTGTAGTAAAATATTGGAGCTATACTATGCCAGTATCATATTAAAATAATCATATTTTCTATTATCCCTTAAATTATCCTCTCTCTTGGGAGCTTGGAGCTCTCTCTCTCTAGAAGAACCCTTGGAGTTTCTCTTCTCCTCTTGGTGGACCAATTGATTGGTCGAGGGCTTCACTTGCTAGTAGAGAATCAAGTCAAACTTGGAGGTAAAATTAAATTTTATGGTTTTTATTGAATTTATCTCAATGACTTTCTTCTTCTCAACCCCTCTCAAGCTTTAGAAGCTTTCTAAATGAATGTTTTAATTCAAATCAAGCTTTCCCTTAAAGTCTTAATGCTTAATTAAGAGAAAGTTAATCTTTATGCTTATTTGTAATGCTTTCTTTAAATAAATCTCTCTCTCTCTAATAGAATAGCCATCTTTATGGCTAAATCCCTTGAAAAAGGATGCTTCTCAATGATAGTCTCTTAATTCAAAGCTAAACTCTAGGCTTGATAAGCTAGAGATAAAGAAAATGGTATTTTTTATGATTTTATGTTGACAAAATAATGGTTATTTCTTTTAGATTATTTATAAGTAGTTAAAAACTACTTTGATTGATTCTAAATGAGAAATAGGTTATCCTATCAATTTAGGAAAAGAGAAATAATGGAATGAGCTTAATCTAGTGGGATAATTATAATTAAGTTTATGATTATGGTTAAAATTATGATTTAAATTTATAGTTTGATTTTACGCATAAAAGAGGAACTACTATCATATTTTCATTACAAGCTTTTATTGTTTAGAAAAAAATTGAGAATTATCACTAATAGTAGCGAAGCTATGGTAAAATTTTTAGAAAATAATACATATCTTATTTTTATGCATAATGCTAAACGAGGAATTCCTACCATATTCTAGGATTGGACATCCTATGCAAAAAGAATGATTTTCATCATATTCATGAGAAATATTTTTTTTGTAAGTATGGATAATTAATTGATTATGAGGAAAGAGTAAATGTTGGTAAAAAAAAATTTATACAAAAAAGAGGAATTCCCATGATAATTGAGATCCAAGTAATTAAATGGTAAAAGATGAATTTTTGGTAAATTTATTTTCATGCAAAAAGAAGAATTCCTATGATATTTGAGATCCAAGTAATTAAATGGTAAAAGAGAATTTTTGGCATAATTCAAATTATGAGTATTTATCAAAAGTGAAATTTTGAACATTATTAATTTTATTGGGAAATATGGGTAGAATTGATTTTTGTAAATCCCATAAATCTTTTACTCAAAAGAAGAATATTGAATATATTTCACTTCAAAAATTTGAGAAAGAATATGAAAATATCCATTGAGAAAAAGTACCTTTAACTAGGCAAGCAATTGGCAGAAACTTAGAAAGTCCTATCGGTATCGAAAGTAGAAAACGGTACTAAATGTGAATGCGATGTGATAAGATGTGAGTGGATGTGATGAGATGTGATGTGATGTAAATGGATATTGATGTGGATGTGATGAGATGTGGATGAGATGTGATGTGATGTAAATGGATGTGGATGTGGATGTGATGAGATGTAAATGGATGTGGATGTGGATGTGGATGTGCTGAGATGTAGATGAGATGTGATGTGATGTAAATGGATGTGGATGTGCATGTGGATGTGATGAGATGTGAATAAGATGTAACGATATGTGAAAGGATGTGATGTGATGTAAATGGATGAGAATGAGATGTGATGTGATAGATATGCATGTGAATGAATGTGGGATGTGAATGGATGTGATTAGATATGAATGCATGAGATATGATGTGGATGGATGAGATGTGATGTCATGTGGACTTGGGTATGTTGAGATTCAAGATCGATGTCAGCTTGTGCCAGTTGCACTATGTGCTGGCATGTTAGGTAGTAACATGTGTGAGACATAAATGACCGCGTCCAGCTGGTCATAGTGTGTGGACAGTAGCTAGGGTTAGCTGTGTGTGGACACAACACACAGCTGGTCATAGTGTGTGGACAGTAGCTAGGGTTAGCTGTGTGTGGACACAACACACAGCTGGTCATAGTGTGTGGACAGTAGCTAGGGTTAGTTGTGTGTGGACACAACACATGTAGTGTGTTGTAGCTTACGGATTATGGCTTTATGCATTGTGTGAGAAGGGACATGGCTTCCATCAATGGTGAGGGTTTGATTAATACATTAGGGTTTGCTCTTGTGTGTGTGTCTCCTCTCCCTCTACTTATTTTTCATCATGGTATCAGAGCCTGGTGCTCTCTATTAGGGTTTATGAGTGAGTGAGAGAATGTAAGGTCCCTGTCCCCATCCCGCAACGAATTCAGGGTCAGCGGAAGTAGCACTTCTTGCGCAGCCCAGGGTTCCGCACACTCGATGGCCTCGCCCCCACAAATATCCGGACAAGAGACTAATCCATCGATTCTTCCAAATCCGAACCCGAAAAAACTTCCCATTGCCCGGAAAACACGGGCAATTCCTCCAGGAAAAATTTTCTCTAACGTAGTCTAAAATCTTAACTAACTGAACTGATCTGACCAAACCCGTAAGTCCCATAGTCGGATCAGGGAGAGATTCCACTTGGATCATAGAGACCCATGCTTTTTTCCTCAATGAGAGGCACAACCGTTGATTCTTTTCCATAGATTTGTCCGGGATTTACTTCATCTATCATACCATAACAGAATTGAGTCTCAATTTAGGGATCCATTAGTCTAGCCTAACGCCATCCAGTCCCATGGGTTAGCCAACCGCCCAACCACTATAGTGATGGGATCCAATTAGGAATTTGGTTAGGTTTTGTCCCGGGTACCAGGGAAAAGAGTTCCTAGGCCCCCTAGCCGGATATTCATGCAAACTTAAAACTAGTCACACCACTTACACACCCAATATGAAATTGCCTTTTTCACAGATTCAACTGTCTTTAAAATAATCATTTAATGAAATCATAGTCACTGATCATAATCCTCCAAAATTTTTTCGATTGGACTCTAATTTCCAATCATTCCTTCCTGAGTGTACCTATTTCATCATCGGTAACCAAAACGCTGACCACTTGCCCAGGCAGGGGTCTTTTCGATGGTTCCTAGCTCAAAGTACTCGGCAATATTCACATAACAAAATGGAATCTTCGTTGAAGATCAGCAAGATCAACTAACAAATCCATATAAAAGAACCATGGACTCATCCGACCAGCAAGGTCAATCAACCAGATCCATGCCCGAATTCAGTAAACAACTCTTACTCCTTATTCCAATATCTTCCACGATGCACGTGTGGGTATCTTCGGCAACCCAGAGCCCGAGCACCGTATGGTCAGCACCCTCTAGGATCCTTCGCAGGTCACCTAGCGCTTCACTCATAGGCCGCTTCCTTGGTCCCTCATCCACCGTATCGGAAGCTCACCATTTTAATCGAACCGAGGCTAGTCAAGACCTCGGCCGGAACTTGCTACGCGAGACGTCCTCCATTGACTCTCCGCCGTGAGCTTTTGCAGCTTTATCGGATTAGGTCTCTACGACCTCATTCACAAGACGGTCAAAATGCTTCCCCAACATTCTTGACATAAAATAGTCATTAAAAAAAACAGGTCCTAAATACAGTTTCTATAGCAAACTCTCGTCTTTCCACATTGTTCCACATCATTCCTTATTTATTTTATATGTATCTCCTTTCTCATCATATCATAATCATTCACATCACAATTCACATGACACCACATCAATTCTCGTCCGTCTCACGTTCAATTACATCACATCTATTTACACCCATCACATCTCATTCATTCATAAAAATCACATTTGTTCATTCATACCACCACATACATTCTGATAACCATCCCATCACATACATTCTATCCACATTATATCACATCACTTTTGTCCACACCATATCTCATTCATACACATCCATCCAATCGTTCACCTGTACGACTACAATATATTTATACATTCATATCTATCACTTCACATCTACATATATTCATGTCACATCACATCATTTTTCATCACATCACATTCCTTCGCATACACATCCACATCACATTCTTTTACATACATTCAGATCCATTCTTTCACATACATCCACTCACATCCCATATCATTCATTTACATCCTGATTCACATGACATCACATCTCATCACATCTATTCACCTCACATCTCTTCACCCCTATTCACATCACATCCATCCATCCATTCATGCACATCTATCTGATTCACATCACACATCTCATCACATCTATTCACCTCACATCTCATCACCTCTATTTACCTCACATCTCATCACCTCTATTCTCATCATATCTATCCATCCCTTCATTCACATCTATCTGATTCACATCACATCATAAATCTCATCACATCTATTTACCTCACATCTTATCACCTCTATTCACATCACATCTATTCATCCCTTTATTCACATCTATCTGGTTCACATCACACATATCATCACTTCTATTTACCTCACATCTCTTTTTCTTCTTGAATTATCTTTCTCAAAAAGAGGGTGATATTTCAATTACTAATTTACTCAATTTCATTCATTGAATATTCACTTAACTGATTTCTAAATTAATCACGAATTCCAATGAGGAATAAATTAATCATTTATATGAATATTTTTGTAAGAAAGCATTATGGGCCCAAGGCCATGGACAACTAGTAAGTAGGTGTGAACTCTTGGCCAATGTAAATGGGATTATGGGTCATTCATGATAATGTTATCTGTTCCAAGAATCAATGGTGAGCTTCTCCCGTGAGATGCTAAGTGGTGACTCCTTCATGAGCCACTCCCTTGGTGAGGGACTAACCCACCCCTGTTACTTTCTTTCATTGGTATCAGAGCCTGGCTTTTAATCCATGATTTTTAATTTTTCTTTTCTTCTTCTCATTTCGTGAAATTTCTGCTTCATTTGATTCATGGGGGAAGGGGATATGGCTAAGGTAGAGTTTGTGGTTCAAATCTGAGCACATGGACCTATTTTTTTTGAATGAGTGGACCAAATTGGGAAAAATTTCTAATCTTGATTAGCAGTTGTTAATCAAAAACGTTTTTTTGTTTGGGAGCTTTCTTGCAAACCCTAGCCATGGAATCTCAACATGAGCAAAGGGCATTGAGTCTCTCATGTATCTAGCAATGTTTTATGAAGTATTTCACCTATTTTCCATGAGCAATGGGGCTCCCAATGTGGCTGAAAATCACTACCAAAGCTGCCCACGTTTTTCACCAAAGTGACCCTAATCTTCATCTCCTTCAACAAATTCAAGCATTAAGGCTTCCCGGGTGACATTGGTGAGTTGCTCCATCACTTCCTTACAATTTTGAAGCATTCTTTCAAGCTATGGAGTGAATTAGGGTTTTATTACACATAAAACCCTAATTTTCAGAAATTGGACTTTAATCATGGCCATTCATGCTGCTCTTTATGCATTATGAATGCTTGAATGCTACACATAGCCATTCAATGCTATGCCTTGCATATTGGCATAAGTGAGCATAGCTTTTGGCACATTTGGGGGATTGAATAAAATGTTTTGGGTTGGAAGCCCACTTTTTGGTGACACCGTTTTCCATTGCCGGTTGCACGTTTTTGGTCATAACTCTCTCATACGAACTCCGTTTTTGGAGTTCTAGTACTCAAAACGACCGGCTCGTCGTCCTCTTCAAGAGGAGCTATAGGTCTTGAGGTGAAGGATTCAGCAAATGCTCTCTGTTTTCACTTTTGTACTGGATTTTCTAGTCCCGAGCAGGAACTCGCGCCCAGAACACGACCCGAGATCACCGCTCCGTGACACTTGGATGTTGTTGATGTATGTGGAAATGTATTGACATTGCCATGAGTGGATGTGATGAAGGAAGCACTATGAACCATGTATTATGATATGAATGAGCATGAGTCATGCTATAAATCAATTGTAAGTCAACTCTACTCATTCATTTGAGCTTGTAACTCACAATTTTATTCCTAGAATCTAGAATGAAGTAAGGGTACCTTGGAATTTGGAGGAGAGGCCAAGGGGAGAATGCCTTGAATCTTCCTTGCCGTTAGTGCTGGGTAACGCGGTAAGGAAGAGGATTAGGTACTTGGTGGTAAAGAAATGGCCTCAACCTTCACCTTGGATGTAAACTTGGTGAAGGGGTGAGAAGTGCTTGGCCGGGAGATCGGCAAGCATCGATGTGCTTCATCGACCACTTCATTCGACTTGAGCAAACAAGCAAATCCTCTACATCGACTTCTTATGCAAAAGGACAAAATTGATGCCATAAGGTCACATGCTCAGATGGAAAAATGATTGAGGATTGATTTGCTTACAGTGGTTAAATGCATAAGGATTTTAATACTTGATTGAGATGCTTTGATTTGATTGAGATTTGGTGGAAAAAGAGGGGAGACCATAGCAAAATTTTTACAAAATTTGCCTACTTGCAGCCAGGACAAATCCTTGAATTTCTAGGGTTTTTCAAAAGCTTTTCAAATCTGTCCTGAAAGCTCTTCAATCTACCCGAAAACCTCTTTCAAACAAGCTAAAGATCACTCAAATCGGAGTAGTATTGAGCGGTCAAAGTTAAGAGTTGACTTTCAGCTAGAACAGTTGACTAGTCAAAGGCTATTGACTTTTTCAAATCTGTTTTTGGGGATCCTTACTCGTCTCGTCAGCTTCGCATCGATATAAAGATCACCCAAATCGGATAAGAATTGAGCGGTTAACATCAAGAGTTGACTTTCAGCCGGTACAGTTGACTGGTCAAAGGCTGTTGACTTTTTCAGATCTGTTATTGGGGATTCTTATTCGTCTCGTCAAGAGCTTCGCATCGATATAAAGATCACCCAAATCGGATACCGTTTGAATAGAGAAAAAAAAAATCAAGTAAGTGGTCTTTGCAAGGAGGGATCAATTACGCGCATGGAAATGACTAGAGGAGGTCAAAACAAGGGAGCCCAGAATGAAAATGATCAAAGACAACCAGAAGCAATGATGGCAACGAGTTCATCAATGAGGAATGAAGAAAGTTCAACCATAAAAGCACCATCTCCAGATGAATCTCAACCAGTGGAAATGCCTCAATCTTTGGGAACTACTCCGCTAACAGTGGACATGATGTTAATGGCTATGGAGAGTATGTTTCAAAGGATTGAAAATAACCAAACAAATCGGCAACAACAATTTGGTGAACACCTCATGGAACGGTTCGACAAGCGACACCACTACCTGGATGACGTGATGCAAAGAGGGTTAAAAGACTTGGAGAAAGCCATTAGTGCATTGGCTCCTCTCAAGCTCAACCAAGAAGCCGATATGAATGCAATGGATGGTGTACATTATGATGCCAAACATGATGGAAAGCCTTCTATGCCAGAAGAGAACAAAGTAAGACAAATGATGCCACCTCAAATGATGCCACATTCTTCTTACATGGACAAGGGCAAGAGACCTATGGGTGATGCTTCTTATGAGAGATCCAATGCCAGTATTCCAAGAACTTCATCCTTTATGCAAGATGCAAGAAGAGGGTATGAACAGAAGGGATTTAAAGATGCAGGTGATTGGCAATTGGAAGATGAGCAAATGCATAGACACTTGGGTGAAGGAAGAGGATTTGATGATCCAAGAGCACGGCAGAGGGGTTCAAGAATGCATGGTGATTTTGACAATGTTGTGAAGGACAAAATCATATTTAATAAGTTCAAAGGAGAATCAAATTCTATCGAAGACTTTGAAGAGTGGGCAAACAAGATGGATCTCTACTTCGAAATCAGCCCAAGGAGCGAGATTGCCAAAGTCTACTTCGCCTCACTTCATCTTGAAGGTTTTGCTCACACTTGGTGGAGGAGGAAGCAATCTCATGGTTATGTCATCACTACTTGGGAAGAATTCAAGAATGACATGGGAGAAGAGTTTACTTCTTGCATGCAAAGGGACAATCACATTGTGGAATGGGACAAGCTAGAGCAAATCACTACCGTGAAGGAATATTCTCATAAGTTTCTAAAGCTTCTATTATACTTGGATGACTTTGATGAGCATTATCTTGTTGTCAAGTATATAAGGGGCTTGAAAGCTCCTATTGGTGGTGATGTCAAGTCTCATGAACCCGCCACTTTGAAGAAAGCAATGATGCTTGCAGAAATTCATGAAGAGAAGTACTTGACAAAGTGGGCTAGCAAAGGGAATATCAAAGGGGAAGTGATCACAAGGACTGACATGGGTTCTCATGCAAACACAAGACCTAATCTTCCAAGATTTCCTACCGTGTATGGTAGAGGGTCTAATAGACTTCCATTTAAACCACCATTTATGTCCAACAAAGCTACATACAATGAGTCCAAGCCAGCAAATGGGGGTTCAAAAAGCAAGGTTATCAAGGAGGACCGTTTGCATGAAATGAGGCTCAAAGGTCTATGTTTCAAATGTGGAGAAAAATGGAACAAGGATCACTTCAAAGTATGCAAATCCAAGGATATTTCCATAAGCTACATTATCACTGAGGACAATGCTAATCATGAGGAGGAGGAATTCCTTGAATGCAATGATGCCTTAGGATGGGGAGATCCTCATGAGGGTGGAGGTTCTCATGATGATGGTTTTGATGAAGAAAATCCCGAGTTTCCTTTTGATCCGGGTGGGAAACTAAAGTTTGCTCATGACAAAATGGATGATGGGATGCCTCTATGCGTGTGGAATGAAAACAATAGTGCACATACTACCTTGTGTACAATCTCTCATGATGCTTATGCGGGAAGTAAGGGTGCCAACACATTGAGATTGAAGATCAAGGTGAATGGGAGAACAGCATATGCACTCATTGATACTGGAAGCACGCATAGTTTCGTCAATAAAAGGTCTTTGAACACTCTCAAAATGCAACCAACTTCTTTACCAAACAAGCACATGGTGCAAGTGGCCAATGGTGATTCAATGGGTTGCAATATGAAGTGTCAAAGTACAGAATTGGAGTTGTCCAAGAGCTACTCTTGCAAAGTTGATCTTTTGGTGATTGAGTTGGGACCAATTGACATAGTACTTGGATGTCATTGGCTGTCCACTTTGAACTCTTTTACCATGAACTTACAGAAAAGTTTCATGAGTTTTGTGCATCATGGAGGGGTTATTACATTGAATGGAATGCAAGGGTCCAAGCTCTTCATGAGGATCAATGCTACTCAAATGAAGAAAGAGTTCAAGAAAGAGGGCTATGTTTATGTACTATAGCTTTGCAAAGAGGAAGATAATAGCAAAAAGGATTGCATCGAAAATGTGGACATGGTTAAGCTACTCAAGGATTATGAAGATGTGTTTACCATGCCAAAATCAATGCCGCCAAAGAGGAGTGTTGATCACGCTATTGATTTGGAACCAAATGCCAAACCATTCAAAAAGCCTCCCTATCGTTTGTCAAAGGTTGAAAAGGAAGAGGTGGCAAAGCAAGTCAAAGAACTCATTGACATGGGATGGGTTGAACCAAGTCAATCTCCTTTTGCTTCTCCGGTGCTACTTGTGAAGAAAAAGGATGGTACTTTCCGCATGTGCATTGATTACCGTGATTTGAATAAGATCACCATCAAAAATCGTTTTCCAATACCAAGGGTGGATGATCTTTTGGATGAGTTGAAGGGTGCCACATGCTTTTCAAAGATTGATTTGCGTTCCGGATACCATCAAATAAGGATGAAAAGTGGTGATGAGTTCAAAACAGCATTTCGTACAGAAAGGGGTCTTTACCAATTCATGGTTATGCCGTTTGGATTATGCAATGCACCGGCAACTTTTCAAGCATTGATGAACAAAGTGCTTCAACCTTTCCTCTACAAGTTTGTATTGGTCTTTTTCGACGACATACTTATCTATAGCAAACATGAGGAAGTGCATTTGAAGCACGTGAAAGAGGTTTTGGAGGTCTTGAGGCAAAACAAGTTGTATGTTAAGGAGACAAAATGTACCTTCATGGCACATGAGGTGGAATATTTGGGTCACATTGTGAGCAAGGATGGCATTTGTGTGGATCCAAAGAAAGTGGAATGTATTAGGAATTGGCCGGTTCCTTCAAACACTACAGGGAATTTTTGGGGTTATCTTCATTCTATAGGCGCTTTATTGCCCACTATGTAGAAATTGCAGCCCCAATGACGGACAAATTGAAGAAAGAAACCTTCTTTTGGGATGCCATTGCCAACAAAAGCTTTGAAGATATGAAGAAGATGCTCACATCAGCACCTATTTTGGTATGTCCAATCTTTCACAATAAGGGCGGATGCAAGTGGAAGAGGGATTGGTGCGATACTTTACCAAGACCATGGAGTCATTGCTTATGAAAGTAGAAAGCTGAATGACAAAGAAAGAGAACTCCATGTGTATGAGCAAGAGATGATTGCTATACTCCATGCTATCAAGAAATGGCACCATTACTTATATGGGAGTCATTTTTATGTGAGAAGTGATCATAGGGTGCTGAAGTATTTCCTCACACAACCCAATTTGTCTCCTAAGCAAAGAAGGTGGGTAGCAACACTACAAAACTATGATTTTGAAATCATATACACAAAGGGCAAAGAAAATGTGGTTGCCGATTCCTTGTCTCGTATGTGGGCCTGCTCATTGTATGCTATTTCTGAGGTGCATAAAGATTGGATCATGGAGATACAAGAAGAGTACTTGTTTGATGAAGAAACCTCACAAATAGTGCAGAAATTACAGCAAGGTGTATGTGAAGAGTTACCCCATTATGAGCTGAAAAATGGTCTCCTCTACTACAAAGGAAAAGTCTACTTGGTTCCTACTTCATCATTTATCAAGAAGATCATGGAAGAGATGCATTGTACTCCTATGGCTGGTCATTTGGGTGTCTACAAAACCTTTGATGCAATAAGGAAAAGTTTCTTTTGGAAGGGGATGTGGAAGAGCATTCATGCTTATGTAAGTGGGTGCCGGTCATGTCAATTGAACAAGGATCCTACACATAAACCGGGAGGTTTGCTTCAGCCATTGCCCATTCCTGAAGGCAAATGGAGTCATATATCAATGGATTTCATTACTAACCTTCCGCGCACAAAGAAAGGGTGGGACAGCTTGTATGTTGTGGTGGATAGATTGACCAAAGTGGCCCATTTCATTCCTTCCAAGGTCACATATTCAGCCCAAAATGTTGCCAAGCAATTTGTTGATGGGGTTTTCAAGTTGCATGGTATGCCGTCACAAATTGTGAGTGATCGCGATGTCAAATTCATGAGCACTTTTTGGAGAACATTGTTTGAATATATGGGAACCAAGCTTACTCCAAGCACCGCCTATCATCCCGAAACCGATGGTCAAACAGAAAGAGTAAACAAATGGGTGGAAACATATCTACGCCACTATTGTCATGATACTCAAAGCACATGGGATGATTGGTTACCTTTGGCTGAGTTTGCTTACAACTCAACATATCATGTGAGCATTGGCATGTCACCCTTTGAGGCTTTATATGGTTACAAGGTCAATTTGCCTATGTTGGTGGGTACATATGAGACTTCTAACCATAATGCCAAGGAGGAAGCTGAAAGGATGCAAGCTTTGTTGCAATAATGCAAAAGTAATTTGAAGGTTGCACAAGAGAAAATGAGACAATATGCCAATGTTCATCGAAGACCATTGGAATTCAAAGTGGGAGATTGGGTTCTTTTGAGAATACCAAAGTCAAGATATGCGTCTTTGAAGGGAAGCACCAACACCAAACTAGCTCATCGCTATTATGGTCCTTATCAAGTGATACGAAGAGTTGGGGAGGTTGCATATCAACTCTTACTTCCATCTACAACAAAGATTCATGATGTGCTTCATGTCTCTCACTTGAAAGGATATGTGGGTATGATCGATCAAATGGTTGATGAGTTACCTCCAATGAATGAAGAGGGAATGATTGAATACATTCTAGAAGCTATCTTGGGTACAAGGAAAAAGGTACTTCGCACTCGTACCTTGGTGGAGTATCTTGTTCAATGGAAAGGTTTACCTAAGGAAGAAGCTTCATGGCAACCTATTTCAGCATTGGAGGGATATGAAGCATTGATAGAGCAATATAGGTTGGTGTAAATTCAGCCACATGGAACATTCTTCTCCGAATTTGGGGTATTCATTTGAGGTTTCAAGGACAAAACCATTGGGGAAGGAATGGTTTGTAAGAAAGCATTATGGGCCCAAGGCCATGGACAACTAGTAAGTAGGTGTGAACTCTTGGGTGGAGTATAAATACCAATGTAAATGGGATTATGGGTCATTCATGATAATGTTATCTGTTCCAAGAATCAATGGTGAGCTTCTCCCGTGAGATGCTAAGTGGTGACTCCTTCATGAGCCACTCCCTTGGTGAGGGACTAACCCACCCCTGTTACTTTCTTTCAATTTTGACTTCGATAGATTTCTTGAATTTTTTACAAACTGAGTGAATATGAAACGATAGAATTTTCCCTCTCCTCAAAGTATTTACTTATTCATTTATCAAATATTCATGGAAATTAAACATAGAATTAAAGAGAATCTAATTTTGATATAAATTTTTTTATGCATCTATTTATGCATAAAATCAATTTAATAGGAATAACACTTTTAAAATAAAAAGATTTCCAATATGCATCTTTCTATGCATAGAAATTGAATCTAATGAAAATAACACTTTTATAAAAAAAATATATCCAATATGCATCTTTCTATGCATAGAATATGAATCTAATGAAAATAACACTTTTATAATAAAAAAATATCCAATATGCATCTTTCTATACATAGAAACTGAATCTAATGAAAATAACACTTTTATAATAAAAAAAATCCAATATGCATCTTTCTATGCATAGAAATTGAATCGAATGAAAATAGCACTTTTATAATAAAAACAATATCCAATATGCATCTTTCTATGCATAGAAATTGAATCTAATGAAAATAACACTTTTATAATAAAAAAAATATCCAATATTCATCTTTTTATGCATAGAAATTGAATCTAATGAAAATAACACTTTTATAATAAAAGAAAATCCTTTTATACATCTATTTATGCATAGAATAGGAATAACACTTTTAAAATAAAAAGAATTTCTTTTAGAATGCACAAACAGTGGACATTATTCTTTTTAAATAACATAAAGATAAAACTTATTTCCACAAAATTTAAGAAAATTTTGCCATAACCTCCTTTATATGGCTGACCATTTCTCAATTTTTACATTCTAAATTTACTTGAAAATTTATCCCAAGATGAAATAAAGCACTCTAATCTAATCAAATTTTCACTTCTAAAGAGTAATCAATAGGAAAAGTTTAACTTAATTTATTTGTTACTCATTTTAGGATAAAGAAAGGCTGAAATTCTTAATGAAGAGAAGGGGGAAGCCTTTTCATCAAGGCTTATAATCCATAATCACATTAAAAAGCAAAGAATTTTGAAAACCATAGATTAGAATTATAAAAAAGTAGAATTAATAACTAACATGGAGTTTTGTGAGCTTTCCTTTGGCTTGAGGGATTGAGGGTTCTACTCTTGTTTGGATCAAGAGTGGCCACCAATTCTTTGTAGAGGAATTAGTCAAAAACAAGTGAATTATCAAGTGAATTCAATGTTTTTGGCTTTGGGGAGGAGTAGAGTAACAGTGCATAAACACTATTAAGCTTTTACAAAGGGGGAGGCTTCTATTTATAGGAAAAAATGAGCCTCAAACCAAGCAAACTGATTCCAAAATTTTCCAGATCAGTTTGGTTAATTTTTGACTATTTTTGGGTTAGTTTAGCTTACTTTTTGAAACTAGACTTGAATTAGGAGAGAGGAGAGATGAAATATCTCATTTTATTGATTTAAAATGAAAAATAATGATGAAGAAAAAGGCGCCTCCTTCATGAGGGGGAATCCCCATTTTGAGGAGTACAGGTTTACCAGACTTTGATGAGTTGGTTTCACTCTTGCTTGTTGAGGAAATCAAACTCAGTGACACTTTTCATGATGCATCTACTAGCCATGATGATAATGGCAGAAATCAGGCTTTCTATTCACAAAGAGGATTTAGAGGCAGGGAGAGATTTGCATCACGTGGCCGTGGTAATGGTCGTGGATGGCAGGACAGGTCACCACAATAGAATTTTCAACCTGCATATGGTGCTCGAGGTGGTCGTGGATATACACCTCAGAGAGGCAAAGGTAATCCTCATGGTAGAGGACGTTGGCAAGGCCAACACACATCTATGCAAGATGTGGAATGCCATTACTATGGAAAATTTGGTCATATGGCATGTGATTGTTTCCACAAACAAAATGATTTGAGAGGGGGTAGAGCACAACATGGTGGACATTATGCACAACATGGTGGTGGAAATTATGCATCAAGCAGTAATGATGGCAGCGCAAATCACTTGTTTGCCATGAAACATGTTGTGGGATCTATGATGACAAATGTTGAAAATGATGACACTTGGTATATGGACTCTGGAGCATCAAACCATATGACTTGTCATGGTGAATGGTTTGAGCATATGAAGCCTATGGATGTGAAAGGCTATGTGGAGACAGGAGATGATACCCAGCATGCCATTACACATGTTGGAAGTGTACCATTGGTTATGCACAATGGTGAATCAAAATCTATCTCAGATGTATTATATGTGTCTTCTATCACAAAAAGTTTGGCCTCAGTTGGTCAAATGGTGGAACAGGGACTACAGGTTTGTTTCAACAAGCATGGTTGTTTCGTTGAGGATTTCAAAAATGGATGTAGAGTCATTGCCAAAGGAAAGAAAGAAGGCAGATTCTTTAAGCTGGATGTTGGGATTCCTGAGTTGAAATCAGCCATGTTCTCTAAAAGCCGAAATGTGGTACAGGACATTGACATGTGGCACAAAAGGATTGGAAGAACATGTAGGCAAGAGGCATTGTTAGTGGCTGCCTAGATTCAAGTATGATGGGAATATGCATGTTTGTGAAGCCTGCCAGTTTGGAAAGTAGGCGAGGTTGCGGTTTCCTAGAGAAGGCAACATGAGTAGCAGGCCACTTGAGATAGTACATAGCGATGTATGGGGTCCTGCACAAAATGCATCCATTAAAGGCAGTTTATATTATGTGACATTCATTGATGATTTCAGCAGAATGACATGGATTTACTTTCTCAGAGAGAAAAGTGAAGTGTTGGGAAAGTTTATGAATTTCAAAGCTTTTGCAGAGAAGCAATATGGCTGTTGGATTAAATGTTTGAGGACAGATGGAGGTGGTGAATACACCTCACATGCTTTTGAGCATTTGTTGAGAAAGCATGGCATAAGAAGACAATTACCTTACAGGTATACACCTTAGCAAAATGGTGCGGCTGAGAGATAGAATAGAGTCATTTGTGAAGTGGCCAAGGTAATGCTCAATGAAAAGAGCATGCTAGATTATTATTGGGTAGAAGCATGTGCTAAGTTGCAGTGTATATACTTAATAAGACACCCACAGCAGCCATACATGGAAGTACGCCAGAGATGCGGCTTACAGGTTTTAGGCCAGACATTGGACACCTCAAAGTGTTTGGATGCATAGCTTATGTACATGTGCGTGACGAGAGAAGGAGGAAGTTGGATCCTAAGGCAGAAAAGTGTGTGTTTGTTGGATATGCACAGGATCGCAAGGCATATAAATGCTACAATCCACAAACTGCTGAGATTCAAGCTCGATGTCAGTGTGTGCTAGCTATGCTATGTGCTGGCATGTTAGGTAGCAGCATGTGTGAGACATAAATGACCGCGTCCAGCTGGTCATAGTGTGTGGACATTAGCTAGGGTTAGATGTGTGGATATGCACAGGATCGCAAGGCATATAAATGCTATAATCCACAAACTGCTGAGATTCAAGCTCGATGTCAGTGTGTGCTAGCTATGCTATGTGCTGGCATGTTAGGTAGCAGCATGTGTGAGACATAAATGACCGCGTCCAGCTGGTCATAGTGTGTGGACATTAGCTAGGGTTAGATGTGTGTGGACACAACTCATAGCATTGTGTCTAGTGTATTATGGATTATGGCTTTATGCATTGTGTGAGAAGGGAGATGGCTTCCCTCTATGGTTAGGGTTTGTAATATACATTAGGGCTTACTCCTGTGTGTGTGTCTCGTGTGTGTGTCTCCTCTCCCTCTACCTATTTTTCAACATGGTATCAAATCCTGGTGCTCTCTATTAGGGTTTATGAGTGAGTGAGAGAAGAGGGAGAAGAAGCTGTGAAGCTTGCCATTGATGTTGTGAAGCTTGGAGCACACCGATTTCTATCAGATGTGAGAGCTTGTCCTACCGGGTAAGGTATTCTAAACATCCTTGAGCGGATTGCAGGTGATTCCGGCAAAAACAAAGCAAATTAGTGTTGCCCAAAGCAAAGGAAAATTCTGGTTTTTTGGAAGCTTTCCATTGAAGCTTGGAAGCGGTGATGTATGGTGAAATAGATGTAAATCTGGCAAAGAAACATGTATGTGACAAGCAAGAATGTATTGGCAACTCATGTACAAGCCCTACACTGATTTTGGAGCAATTTTGATGCATTTGAATGTGTGAAATTTACTAGTTTTTGAGCTCTCACAAAACAGAGAAAAAGAGGTCAAATTTTGATGAATTTGGAGCAAGTTTTTGGCAAAAATCAGAGCATTGATGGATTGCAAACTTGCCTAGGTGTGTTAGGCATCTAATAGCATCATCAATTAGCAACATAATCACTCCAATTCCCCCCTACAGAGCAGGCGGCACAGCATCATACAGAGAAACAGAGTATTTTTCATACTATTTGATAGGTGGAGGACCAAAAACAACTCTTGTGCTTGACATATTCCAAAATTGGGTTAGCAATTGGTTGCTACATACACTTGGTTGATTGGATTCATCAATTATGCCTAATGGAGCTGGAAATGAGCTGATTAAACAGGCTATCTACTGGTTGTAGTGAAACAGAGTGATTAATCGACTAATCACTCTTTGGTCTTAAATAATTGGTCTAATTCCTTTTACATGGAGTTAGTGGACATCATTGCTAAGCTAATGAATGCCTAGTTTCTCAATCTGGACAAGGATTCAAGAAATTAGAACAAATTTTCTACTGGTTTTTCTAGTTTTTCTCAGAACAGAGAAGGGGGTTTGACAAAATTGGTATGTACACACCTCGGATGGTGTTGATATTCAACATTGAGGTTGTTTAGGTGTCAATGTAAGTTATGCACACTTGATTGAACCACTAAATTGTAATTTGGAGCCTTGGAAAGCATATCAAAATAGGATATCTTGGACTGCATGAGCCAGTTCATTTTGGATGCATACAGGTTGATTTTCTACATCAAAATTGAAGTTTGTTGACTACTTTGGAGTATCTGGAACACCCATTGGAGTGTGGTTGAGCTGAGGAAGGCTCGTTTACAGATTTGGACGTGTGTGGAAGGTGTATTTGCATTGAGCAATATGTGGGATAATCCAGTACAAATTGTAGGTGAAAAGCTGGGATAGGAAGAACTTCCAGGCATGGAAGTACAGGATCAAAAGTTTTTTGAAGGGAAAAGGTTTTTGGAATCTCATTACAGGTGCTGAGCCAGAGCCGGAACTACCCCGACAACCTACACAGCAGCAGGTTATAGCTCATAAGCAATGGTCAGAAAGAGCATTCAAAGTGTTGCATTATCTGTCTATATGTATTTCGGATGCTATACTCATACACATACATGATGCTGAGAATCCCAAGGATGCATGGGATACATTGGTGAAGTTGTTTGATATAGACACGACTGCTCGCAAGTCTTAGTTGTTGCGACAACAGATACATAATGTGAAGCAGAATAGAAGGAGCATCCATGATTATGTACAAGAGATAAAGAAGTATGCAGATGCATTGGCAACAATCAATGCCCCCATGCCTGATGATGATTTGGTAGACATTACCTTGCGTGGACTTGGCAAGGAATATAAATCTTTTGATACATCCATCTCGGTTCGGAGTACAGGTTTACCAGACTTTGATGAGTTGGTTTCACTCTTGCTTGTTGAGGAAATCAAACTTAGTGATTCTTTTCAGGATGCATCTACTAGCCATGATGATAATGGCAGAAATCAGGCTTTCTATTCGCAAAGAGGATTTAGAGGCAGGGGGAGATTTGCATCACGTGGCTGTGGTAATGGTCGTGGATGGCAGGACAGGTTACCACAACATAATTTTCAGCCTTCATATGGTGCTAGAGGTGGTCGTGGATATACACCTCAGAGAGGTAGAGGTAATCCTCGTGGTAGAGGACGTTGGCAAGGCCAACAAACATCTATGCAAGATGTGGAATGCCATTACTGTGGGAAATTTGGTCATATGGCACGTGATTGTTTCCGCAAACAAAATGATTTGAGAGGGGGTAGAGCACAACATCGTGGACATTATGCACAACATGGTGGTGGAAATTATGCATCAAGCAGTAATGATGGCAGCGCAAATCACTTGTTTGCCATGAAACGTGTTGTGGGATCTATGATGAAAAATGTTGAAAATGATGACACTTCGTATATGGACTCTGGAGCATCAAACCATATGACTTGTCATTTGGTGAATGGGACCAGCCTGGGTATGGTGAAAAATGGTGTGCTTCCGGTACTATGGGCGAGGGCCGACAAAGCGGTCCTCCTTGAGTGAAGTACCAAGACACCTAAGGAGGATCCTGGAGGGTTCTGACTAGGCGATGCACGGGCTCGCGGTGCTTAGGACACCGATACGTATGTCGAGGAAGATATATATATGTATGTTGATGAAATGATTATTGTAATTTGTTACTGGATCTCCTTGCTGATGACCAGCTGGTCCCAACGGAGAGTCCAAAGTGGTTTGTTTTTGTGAAACAAGGGATTGTATTTTTTTATATTAAAGTTTTAAAGAGGAGCGTGTGCGTATATGTTTTCTAAAGCTAAAGTTAAGAAAGGCATTTCAATTATGGGTGGGTGAGTACTTGTTTGGTTCTACCCATTCCAGTGGTAGGGTGGTGGCTAACCCATGGGCCGGATGGGGTTAGGTTGGAATCAGTGGAGTTTTAATAATCAAACTGGAAAATCTTAGGATTATGCTAGGATTCGAGTAGCTAGTTAATTCCCTGATAAATTTCTCAATTGAGTGGATCAACGGCTGTGCCTGATCTTGATTAGGAAAAAAGCGTTGAAATTACTCAGATGATCAAATTATATCAGTGATATTTTCCTTCTATCTGGTTTATTCAGGTGAAGGATAGTTTAGAATTGATCTCGTTAGAAAAATTCGTTAAGAAAATTCAAAAACGTGGAATCGTCCCCGCTTTTCGGGCATGGAAAATTTACCCGGTTTCGGTTTTTGGAGTGACCACCAGCCTAGTCTCGTGCCCGGACATTTGTGGGCGAGGCCCCGAGTGAGAAACCCTGCCCCGTGCATGAGGGGGCTGCTTCTGCTGTCAGCCTACCGGGAGTCCCAGTGCGCGGAGGGGGTAGAGGGATCTCACATCATGTTTTCACTTCTTTTTGAGAAGTTTTAAATGAATGGCTTTTAATGAAAATTAAGCTTTCCAAAGAATTCTAACGATTAATCACAAAAAGTTTATATTTATGCTTAATTAGGATGTTTTTTAAGTATATCTCTCTCTCCTCAAAAGAATGGTCATTCCTATGACCAATTCTCTATTCAAATGATGCTTCTCATGGAGAAATTCTTAATTCTAAAATCAAACTCTAAGCTAGTTAAGCTAGAGGTTAAAGAAATGGTTTTTTAATGCTTTTATGTTACATAAATTATGATAAACTTATGATTTAGATCCATAAATTGGATTTAGATCTATTGACAGTTAATCTATCATAATTGTATTACTAAGTCTTATGCTTTCCAAAATTATTAAAAATTATCACTAATAGCAGCGGAGTTATGGCAATATTTTTAGAAATTAATACATAAATCATTTTTAGGCATAATGTGAAAAGAGGACTTCCTACCATATTCTAGGATTAGTCATCCTATGAAATTGGGAATTAAGGAAAAAGGGGTTTTGTGGAACCAATCGCAAACTGAGAATTTTACTTGCATAGAACGTCTGTTTTTCATTTAAAGGATTGTTTTATGCCACAATGCTGGAGGAAGCATTTGGCATGTGTTTCACTACGAGGAGGTTCGTTTTGCAATAGTTGGCGGGGAGTCGTCGTGGGATGTCACTCGCGGCAAAGCCTACCGAGGTCTTGACTAGCTTCGGTATGGTTAAAATGGTGCCCTTCCGGTACGATGGGCGAGGACCGACGAAGCGGTCCCTGAGTGAAGTGCTAGGACACCTAGGTAGGATCTTAGAGGGTTCTAACTAGGTGATGCACGGGCTCACGGTTGCTAGGACACCCATGCGTGCATCAAGGAAGATTTGGATGGACTAAAAATAATGACTTTTGTGAATCAAATTTTGATATTGGATCTCGTTGGTTGGTCAGATGGTCTTCAATGAAGAGTCTAGAGGACATATTTTGTAATACAATGGACTCAGAATTTTGGAGGATGATGATCAGTAATATTATGATTTTCATTGAAGGATTGGTTTAAAGATAGTTGAATCTGTTATAAATGGCAATTTCATATTGGGTGTGTACGTGGTATGCCTACTTTAAATTTTGCTTGAAACGTCCGGCTAGGGGGCCTGGGAACTCTTTTGATCTTGGTACCCGAGCAAAACATAACCAAATCTTTATAACGGAATCCCACAAATACAGTGGTCGGGTGGTTGGCTAACCCATGGGCCGGTTGGGGTTGGGATCGGAGGATTTCTAGGATACCATTAAGATAGGATTAGTTGCATTAGTTACATTAAGTCTTGAGAAGACCCTTGTTCTGTGGGAGGGTCTCAGCGGATGTGCCTCGTTAAAAGAGAAAAAAAGCAGTGATTCTATGGACCAAGTGCAAGTCTCTTCTTTGATCTGACCATGTGACTTGAGGTTCGATCGGATCAGTTTAAATAGTTAAGACTTTGACCCGTTAGATTAATTCTCCCGTTCAAAGATTTTCCCTGGGGGAGGAATCGCCTATGCCTTCCGGGCGAGGGAAGTTTTTTCAGGCTCGGTTTCGGATGAACCACGGACTAGTCTCTTGTCTGGACATCCGCGGGTGAGGCCCCGAGTGTGAATCCTTGCCCCGCGCGAGAGGGCGACTGCTTTCGCCGCCAACGCCCTCGGAGGGGGTGTGGGGGTCTCACAGCTGGTAGCTTTGTTGAAAGCTAATAAGGACAAACGAATTCTTCTGTGATAAAAACTCAGAAAGAGCATTTAGATATGATATTTTCATTCTATAAGCTTCATAAACAAATAATTTTAATCAAAGAATTTGGTTTTATAGATGGAAGTTCCACACTTATCTGGTGTTCTCGACCTCAGCCAGTCACAAGACATGACTGCGTTCTCCTTCGAGCATCTCATCTCTTCCGCTACAACTCGAACGAGCCAAGCCAGACTCGCAGGCCATTTCAAGGATCGATATTTTCCTGACCCAGCAGAGAGAGGGCAGCATAAGTGGTTTGCAGGGTAGTATGTCCACGCCTCTTGCGAACCGTGTGATGTTGAGGCAGAATCTCGCATTGACCACATGATGTTGATGAGGCTGAAAGTGATACATGGTGTTATTTTATATCACTCGCCTCGAAATTTCAGACTTTCCCGCTACAGACTCCTTAGTGGCTTTATTCCTAAGGAGAAGATAGTAGCTCCCTTGGCAGTAAGGAAACATTTGTATCGTGCGTCTCCCAAGAAGATTTTGACTTCTGGAGCCGAGTTGCTCTATGTACATATTGCAACTTTTATATAAATAAAGAAATGTTTTGTGGAAAAATACCCTGTTGTATAAGTGATTGTTTATTGACAAATTGATAAAGCAAAATCTCTTTATCGGACATATGTCATAGATCTCCAATAAGATCATTTATCTTGTTTAAGAAATTATTTTCCGAACCTCTTAATTCTCCTTGATAATTTCAACAAATACAAGATGAGAAAAAAACTTATTGGAATAACTACATCACCAATATGCTCGAAATATATGGAGTCCATAGATTCCAAGATAAACCTATAAACAACATCAAGGCCAATGCTTCTAGAATGTCTCTCTATAATGCTATTAAAGGCAGAAAAAGCTAGTGCCCAACCATCATCATCCAAATAATTATGTGTCACTCCAAGTGAGCAATGGACCAAATCATCATCTATCACATTCCTTTTTGGAATATCAACAATTGATTTTAAGGTGCACCCCTTCTAGCTAAGTCTATCACAACAAGGCCTACTGACCATGCACCTCCTCTACGCTTTGGCTTTAAAGAAATTTTCCTAAAATAGCCCTCACCTAAATCCCCAAAAAAGTAAATAACAATACAAACTTATGGCATCAAAACTTGTACACAAGAGACATTAAAACTTTTAATATGAGAGAAAGTTCTATAAAACAAGGAAGATACCTTTACCACTACTTTTAATCTATTGTTTCCTTGTTTGGGAATTGCAATCAGTGCCCAAGTACATGGCCTTTATAATAAAAGGAGAAGTGGACACTACGATATTTCAGTCTACTAGGGTTGATGAACCATGTCTATACACTTCTCTTCTTTGTTTGAACCACCATGTATATAAAGGTTGATTGTACAGTCTTAGGATCTCGTGGACGATATCAAAACAAAAATTTAATAATATATCATTTTTGGCAGAATCATGAGGCAAGGGAACCATGGCCGTCAGCGAGACCCTCTCACTCTGATGAAGAAGAGCTTGACCCCAACGTTCGCAAGGCTCTTCATAGAACTCAGCCACCAAGACCCTTCAAAGGTGAAGGGGAGAACCTGGGTGAAGCTGTAGAGAAATGGGTTGAAGCAATGGAGGAGTATTTTGATGTCACCGGCTACAATGAGAGGAGCAAAATGTCTCTTGCCAGGTAGCATTTCTTCTCGCAGATTATCTACTTATTCATTTTTCCAATTTTTGTGGAAATTAAATAGAGGATTAAGAGAACCCTTATTTAAATATAATCATTCTATATGCATCTATTTATGCATAAAATCTAATTCTGATGAAAGTCACACTTTTATCATCATAAAAATCATTTATGATGAAAATCACTCTTTTCATATGAAAGAATTTCTTTTATGCATCCATTTATGCATAAAAATCATTTACGATAAAAATCACACTTTTAATATTATAAAAATACCTTTTATGCATATGTTTATGCATACAAATCATTTATAATAAAATCACTCTTTTATTATAAAAGAATTTCTTTTATGCATCCATTTATGCATAAAAAACATTTATGATGAAAATCACACTTTTCATATTAAAAAAATATCTTTTATGCATATGTTTATGCATACAATTCATTTATGATAAAAACCACTCTTTTAATATAAAATAATTTCTTTTATGCATCCATTTATGCATAAAAATCATTTATGATGAAAATCACACTTTTATTATAAAAAAATATCTTTTATGCATATGTTTATGCATACAATTCATTTATGATAAAAACCACTCTTTTAATATAAAAGAATTTCTTTTATGCATCCATTTTATCCATAAAAAATCATTTATGATGAGAATCACACTTTTAATATAAAAAAATATCTTTTATGCATATGTTTATGCATACAAATCATTTATGATAAAAATCACTCTTTTAATATAAAAGAATTTCTTTTATGCATCCATTTATGCATAAAAATCATTTATGATGAAAATCACACTTTTAATATAAAAAATATATTTTATGCATATGTTTATGCATACAATTCATTTATGATAAAAACCACTCTTTTAATATAAAAGAATTTCTTTTATGCATCCATTTATGCATAAAAATCATTTATGATGAAAATCACACTTTTAATATAAAAAAATATCTTTTATGCATATGTTTATGCATACAATTCATTTATGATAAAAATCACTGTTTTATATAAAAGAATCTCTTTTATGCATCCATTTATGCATAAAAATCATTTATGATGAAAATCACACTTTTAATATAAAAAATATCTTTAATGCATATGTTTATGCATACAAATCATTTATGATAAAAATCACTCTTTTATATAAAAGAATTTCTTTTATGCATCCATTTATGCATAAAAAACATTTATGATAAAAATCACACTTTTAATATTAAAAAATATCTTTTATGCATATGTTTATGCATACAATTCATTTATGATAAAAACCACTCTTTAAATATAAAAGAATTTCTTTTATGCATCCATTTATGCATAAAAATCATTTATGATGAAAATCACACTTTTAATATAAAAAAATATCTTTTATGCATATGTTTATGCATACAAATCATTTATGATAAAAATCACTCTTTTATAATCAAAATAAAAATTTCAATATGCTTCCTTCTATACATAGAGTTTAATTCTAAAGAGAGTAACATTTTTTTAATGAAATATTTTTAGTATGCATTTTTCTATACCTAGGATGAAAAATAACACTTTATGAATACATATACGATGGGAATTACTCTTTTTGAATAAAAAAAGTAAAACTTATTTTTCACAATTTTAGAAAATTTTTGCCATAACCTCCTTTGTATGGCTGACCATTGTTTAATTTTTAACTCTCTAAAATTATTTAGAAGTTCACTGGATGTATGTATGTAAATGTGGATGTATGAATGAGGATGTGAAAATGGATGTATGCATGTGAATGTGGATGTATGAATATGAATGTGGATGTGTGGATGTGGAAATGGAGGTATGGATGTATGAATGTGGATGTGGATGTATGCATGTAGATGCGTATGTATGAATGTGAAATTGGATGTATGATGTGGACGTACGAACATGGATATGTATGTAGAATAATGAATATGAAGGTGTATGTGAGATAATGTGTAGTCTATATGAGTGAATGGATGAGAACGAGTACACATTGAAGGAATGTGGAATAAGTAATGTGGTCCGAGAGTGGATAATATGGAAAGACAAGAGTTCGTTATAGAAACTGTATTTTGTGACTGTTTGTAAATGACTGTTTTATGTCAAGAATGCTGGAGAAGCATTTTGACCGTCTTGAGGATTAAGGTCATGAAGACCGAACTGATAAAGTTACAACTGCTGACTGAGAGTCAATGGAGGACGTCTCGCGTAGCAAGGTCGATCGAGGTCTTGACCAACCTCGGTTCGATTTAAATGGTGAGCTTCCGGTATGGTGGATGAGGGACCAAGGAAGCGGCCTATGAGTGAAGCGCTAGGTCACCTGCGAAGGATCCTAGAGGGTGCTGACCATACGGTGCTCGGGCTCTGGGTCACCGAAGATACCCACACGTGCGTCGTGGAAGATATTGGAACAAGGAGTAAGAGTTGTTTTCTGAAACCGGGCATGGATCTGGTTGATTGACCTTGCTGGTCCTCAACGGATGAGTCCATGGCTCTTTTATATGGATCTGTGGGTTGATCTTGCTGATCTTCCACAGAGATTCCATTCTATTATATGAATATATTGCCGGTTACTATGAGCTAGGAACTATGGAAAAGGCCCCTGAGAGAACAGGTGGTGAGCGTTCTGGTTGCCAATGATGCCATAAGTACACTATGAGCTAGGAACTATGGAAAAGGCCCCTGAGAGAACAGGTGGTGAGCGTTCTGGTTGCCAATGATGCCATAAGTACACCGATGAAAGAATGACTGGAAATAAGGATTCAACCAGAGACTTTGAGGATTGTCATCAGTGACATAATGGTTTTATTAAAGGATTGTTTTAAAGCTAGTTGATGCTAAGAAAAAGGCAATTTCATATTGGGTGTGTAAGTGGTGTGACTAGTTTTATGTTTGCATGAACTTCCGGCCAGGGGGCCTTGGAACTCTTTTCCTTGGTACCCGGGACAAAACCTAACCAAATTCTTAATTGGATCCCATCACTACAGTGGTTGGGCGGTTGGCTAACCCATGGGACTGGATGGGGTTAGGCTGGAGTGATGGATCCATAAATCGAGGATTTATTTTCTATTATTACGATAGATGAAGTAAATCCCGAATAGAAATTGTTCTATGGATAGGAATCAACGGCTGTGCCTCTTGATGGGGAAAAAAGCGTTGATCCCAATGATCCAAGTGCAAGTTTCTTCCTTGATTTGACCAAGTACCGTTAAAGGTGCAGTCAGATCAGTTTGATCAGTAAATGATCTTGACTACGTTAGAGTAGAGTTATCCTGGTGGAATCGCCCGTGCTTTCCGGGTAAAGGAAGTTTTTTCGGTTTCGGTTTTGAACAAACCGACGGATTAGTCTCTTGTTCGGATATCCGTGGGCGAGGCCCCGAGTGTGAGACCCCTACCCGCGCACGATGTGCTACTTCCGCTGCTAGTACCCCGAATCCGTTGCGCGGTGGAGACCGGGATCTTACAGTTGGTATCAGAGCGAAATTGAAAGCTAATAAAGATAATTAAATTCTTATATGAAATTGGTAATAAGAATTCAGAAATAGCATTTTCATAATGTATTTTCATTCCACAAGCTTCTTTAATGAAGAAATTTTAATCAAAGAAATTGTTTTTATAGATGGAAGTTTCCCATTTATCTGGTATTCCCGACCTCACCCAGTCTCAAGATATGATTGCATTTGCCTTTGAGCATCTCATCTCTTCCGCTTCAACTCAAACAAGCCGAGCAAGACTCACACGCCATTTCGCGGATTTATATTTTCCTACCCCAGCGGAGAGAATACAACATAAGTGGTTTGCAGGGCAATATGTCCACGCCCCTTGCGATCGTTGTACAATGCTGTGGTAGAATCTCTCATTGACTATGATCCTGTTAAAGCTGAAAATGGTGCGTGGTGTCATTCTATATCATTCGACGCCTCGAAATTTCAAACTTTCATGTCGAATTTATAGACTCCTTAGTCGATTTATCCCTAAGGAGAAAATAATAGCCCCCTTTGCAGTTAGAGAACTTATGTAACAGGGCATGACTATGGCCCAGTACGGTCCTCTTATTTGTCTTCCGAGGAGATTTTGAACTCAGAGCCGAGTTGCTCTATGTACATATTGCAACTTTTATATAAATAAAGAAACGTTTTTCGGTGATAAAATTCCTGTTGGAATAATGATTGTTTATGGCGGACGATCTGCTCTATATTCTAGAGAGTTTCCCTAAAAAAATGTTTCAAATTTTCTTTAACATATCTTGATTAGCATGCTGACAAAAAAAATCTGTTATCGGACATATGTCATAGATCTCCATTAAGATCTTGTCTTGTATAAGAAATTGTTTTCCGAACTCTTAAGTCTTAGGATCTCGTGAATAATATCAAAATAAAAATTTAATAATATATAAAATTTGGCAGAATCATGAGACGAGGAAACCGTGGTCGTTAGCCAGACCCTGTCTCTCAAGATGACGAGCTTGACCTTGATGTTCGCAAGGCTTTTCATAGGACTCAACCAGGACCCTTCAAAGGAGAAGGGGAGAACCTGGGCGAGGCTGTGGAGAAATGGGTGGAAGCCTTGGAAGAGTATTTTGACGTCACAGGATACAATCATCAGAGCAATTGGTTAATAAAGATCAACTGAGAAGCCAAATATGTCAAAAATTTATCAAGAAACACAAAAAGGTTGTAATTGTGTGATATAATTCATACAATTTGATATTCAAACTGAAAAATTCGTAATTTAGTAATTGGGTTTTCAGATGGAAGTACCGCAATTGTATGGAACCCTGACTTGCTTGAGGCCTAGACATGATGGTATCTATCTTATAGTTCCAAGTATCATGACTACCCGTATATACCGAGAGTATAACTGCAGCTCTTTACTGACAGTATATACGAGTAAATATAAGACTTGAAATTATAAGCGTTAATGCTATCCAGATGATGATTTCAAATGTGGTTGATATGATTTTTAATTCTGTTTGGGAACTGATGAATTGATTTGGATTCTGATTGAAAAATGATGATCCCTGAAATGGGTTGAAATGTAATAAGCTGAGCGAAACCACAATGTGGATGATTGGGACGAGTCCCTGTAATGATAAATGATGAAAATGATTCAGCAAATCACTATGAGATTAGTGGATTGTGCTATCAAATTGCTACTGTTAATACTTGAGACGGTAGATCAAGTTAAGGGATGACAAATTGAGAACTTGCTTAACTAAAATTCCCATGGAGGAATGTTCAGAAGGAAATTTTTCGGTCTAATGGACCATTATCGTGTTAAAGATATGAATGATTTGATCTGAATGAATTGTTATTTAATGATGAGTTCTATATAAGGGATATTTATCCCCATATTCTGTTGGGTTGACCGGAATATAAGGAACCCCAGAATAAATTGGATCTTAAGCAAAAGAGTTGTCCTCTACTAGGACATCTTGCACCTTTTAAGTGGGGTAGAATGTAAGATTCCTCCCCCAGCCTTAGAGGCATACAGGAGTAAGAATCTCCCTTTCTGATCTTATAATTATTCCCTCTCTAAAATAAAAGAAAGATTCTGTTTAAAAAGGGAAGACACTTTCCCCAGAATACCTTCTCAGGAGCCCACCTGTTTTAAGGATTCAGAATGATGAGTTCAGAAGTGAGAACCGATGTTTTGGATACCAAGGTTTTAGTCATCAGTTAAAAAGACTGCGCGACTCCTACCATGGAAAGGGCATAGGGAAGTCTAGAACCCAAATTCAGAGACCAATTCCTTCATACCAATCTAATCAGGGTCCGTCTCGGACAAGATTGCTTAACTCCATTAACTAGGTCTGACCCATTGATTAGGGTCGAGATGACCAGTCAAATGCTTGGCGACTTAGAGCAACAGATGCAGGCAATTCATAAAGATATAAACGCTGCCCAGGATTGACAGAGACAATATACGGATAAGAAGAGGACAGTCAGAGAAATCAAAGAAGCAGTTATAGTCTTCAATTGAATACGGACCAAAAGAATTTCTTTATCTCTAGGGGAGTATAAGTAGTTATCCCCCAGATATTGTGGACCAAAGGAAGTAAGTGACTTAACCTACGAACTTCTTTTATCTCCTCATCTCAAAGTTCTTAACGCCTTCTATAGAAATATGTGCCAAACCCAAATCATGGAAAGATGGTAAAACTTCAGTGGCAAGATACCGTTGGCTTCTAGTTTACGCTAACTCCTTCCTTTATATAAGTCGTAACTTTTACTTATCGCTCACAGTAATCTTACTTCCATCGATCTCCTTCTTCTTAATCTCCTTCATGGCTTGGCAACAGGAATTAGTTTTATCCATGATGATTTCTCACCTTTAAGACGCAAGCGAGTCTGTGAAGAAGGATTTTATGGAACTGTATGAGCGCTCACTTTTTCCTCACCTAGGAACTTCTGTAGCTCAAACCAAATGGCGGACCTATCAAGACATAACTAGGGTAACACCGTGGGGTCAGCAACACTTTCGTAACAATGTCCGCTTGGCCATGGTTATTGAAGCTTTGGGTTTGGGTCCCCGATTCTACTGCGTCATGAGATCAAGACATCTTGGGTTTTCTGAGCGGGTCTTCTTACTGGCGTGTTTTCTTCCTCATCAGAAGATATGCCTTTACCCCGTTTTTGGCTTGACTCTCAGAGGTCCTTTTGTTAGATCACCTCATACCACTGAGATAGGTGCGGCAATAACCAACAGAATCATTCCCATAGATGAGTTACCTTATATGTGCGCAGCTTGTGAGTGCTGCTTTTGTGATCATATGATGGACGGGCTTATGGAAGTGTAAAGAGTTCTTCTATCTTTACTGTATATGTTCCAAGAATGAATAAAGTTTAAATCTTGTTCTTGTCTTGACCCTTACTCTCTTTGAGACTTTTTTAATTGGTGATTAATCTTAATTAAAAATTTTCTCTCAGTCTCATACTTGTGCATCTTGCGAAATTACCCCCAGTTTGTGAGATGAGGGCATCTCGCGTTTTTCAAGTGGGAGAGAATGTAAGATTCCTCCCCAGCCTCTCAAAATGTCCAGCATCTTCCCCTGTAATCAATCCCTCTTCAGAAATATAAAAGACTTGTTTCTAACTGTTTTAACCTAGAGAGAGAAAATATTCTAGAGAGAGAATATTCAGATTTGTAATATTTTTGGATAGAAAATTATCTCATCTTATTAAAATAAGTTCCCCTGAAACAGAAATTCAAAAAGAACTTTCCAATGTGCAATTGGAATTAATTGGAAATGGGTATAAAGGACCTTAGCCTAAGGGTCTAGATTTTCAGAAATTTTTGGATTATGGTCCAATTAAGGTTCCTATGGGCCAATAGCATTAATCCATGTGTAGGGAGGAGATAAATACAATTTGTAAAAGAAGATACCCAAAAATGAGTAAATGCTCACATAAGATGAAGAGTTGAAAATGTACAAGGCTTATTAGTAAAAAACTATGAGCAATATTAAAAATATGAGATATTTTGGGTATCCAAAAATGAGTAAATGCTCACATAAGATGAAGAGTTGAAAATGTACAAGGTTTATTAGTAAAAAACTATGAGCAATATTAAAAATATGAGATATTTTGGGTATAATGATTCCATTTTGACACATATGTAAGGAAGGGGAGTTCTTTAAAGGAGGTGCATATTTCACATAAGATGAAGAGTTGAAAATGTACAAGGTTTATTAGTAAAAAACTATGAGCAATATTAAAAATATGAGATATTTTGGGTATAATGATTCCATTTTGACACATATGTAAGGAAGGGGAGTTCTTTAAAGGAGGTGCATATTTCACATGCTTGAATGAGTTTTAAACTCATAAAAATTGAGATATTTCATCTCTCCTCTCTCCTCATTCAAGTCTAGTTCCAAAAAGTTAGCTTAACTGACCTAAAAATGGTCAAATATTGACCAAACTGATTTAGAAAATTCTAGAATCAGTTTGTTTGGTTAGGAGCTCAATTTTTCCTATAAATAGAAGCCTCCCCCTTGTTGAAAAATATATAGTGTTTATGCATCGTTACTCTACTCCACCTAAGCCAAGAACTATGAACTCATTAATAATTCACTAGTTTTTGGAGCTTCCCTCTTTCTTCAATCCCCATTGGTGGCTCCATCAACATACTTAACCAATTGATTGGTTGGGGGCCTCTACCGTGAACAAAGAATCAAGCAATTTATAAGGTAAATAGTGAATATTGATCTTTTCTATAATTTCACAATGTTTCTCTCTTCTCAACCCCTCTCAAGCTTGAGAAGCTTAATTGGTATGGTTTTTAAATGCTATTAAAGTTAATTGAGGAATAGTAGTGAAGAGTTACATAATTTGATGAATGCTATTGAAGTTAATTGATTAATGATAGTAAAGAATTACATAAATTTTTATTTATGTTTAAATTCTAATGGTTTTTATGTAATTTCTCTCTCTCACTCAAGAAATGGTCATACTCATGACCCATTCTCAATCCAAATGAAGCTTTTCATAAAGCTTTTCCTTAATCCAAGATTAATCTATGCTTGAGACCAAATTAATGGTTTTTTTTCTATGCTTTTAGTTTATGTATTTCATGAATATTGATGATTCAATCCATTATGGAATATTGATCCAATTAGGGATCATTCTAATTATTTCTTAATGTTAAGCTTTATCCCTTAGAAAAATTGAGATTTATCAGTCATAGCAGCGGAGCTATGGCAAAATTTTTATAAAAATTACGCATAAAATAATTTCATTCAAAGCATGAAAAGAGGACTTCCTACCATATTCTAGGAATTATCATCCTAGATTAATTGAAGATATTCATTTTAATCATAGAGAAATTGATTTTTATATTATGCATAATTGATTTTCATGTATAGAGGTATGCATAAAAGATTATTATTTTAACATAAAAGTGTTACTTTTATCATAATTAGATTTCATGCATAGAGGTATGCATAAAAGATTATTATTTTAATGTAAAAGTGTTACTTTTATCATATTTGAATTTCATGCATAGAGGTATGCATAAAAGATTATTATTTTAATGTAAAAGTGTTACTTTTATCATATTTGAATTTCATGCATAGAGGTATGCATAAAAGATGATTATTTTATTACAAAAGTGTTACTTTTAGCATAATTGAATTTCATGCATAGAGGTATGCATAAAAGATGATTATTTTATTACAAAAGTATTACTTTTAGCATAATTGGATTTCATGCATAGATGTATGCATAAAAGATGATTATTTTATTATAAAAGTGTTACTTTTATCATATTTGGATTTCATGCATAGAGGTATGCATAAAAGTTGATTATTTTATTATAAAAGTGTTACTTTTATCATATTTGGATTTCATGCATAGAGGTATGCATAAAAGTTGATTATTTTATTATAAAAGTGTTACTTTTATTATATTGGATTTCATGCATAGAGGTATGCATAAAAGATATTCTTTTTATACTAAAAGTGTGATTTTCATCATAAATGGATTTTATGCATAACTTAGATACATAAGAGAAATTCTTTTATTCTAAAAGTGTAATTCCTACCAAATTGAATTTATGCATAAAAGATTGATTTTTATTTCGAAAGTGTTAGTGATCTCCTTAAATGGAATTTATACATAAATAAATGTGTAGAGAAATCTTATATCAAATATAAGAATTCTCTTAAAAAAGATATGAAATGTGATAAGATGTGATAAGAGGTGTATGAGATGTGATAAGATTTGATAAGATGCGTATGGGAAGTGATAGGATGTGATAAGAGGTGTATGAGATGTGAAAAGATGTGATAAGATGTGTATGAGATGTGATAGAATGTGTTAAGATGAGTTAGGATGTGTTAAGATGTATATGGGATGTGTTAGGACGAGAATGGATGTAATATGGTTGTATGAATGTGATGTGGATGTATACATGTAGATGTATATGTATGAATGTGAATGTGGATGTGGATGTGGATGTAGATGTGGATACGGATGTGTATGTATGTATATGGATGTGTATGTATGAATGAGGATGTGTATGTATGAATGAGAATGTGAAAATGGATGTATGTATGTAGATGTGGATGTATGGATGTGAATGTGAATGAAGAGGTGGATGTGGATGTATGGATGTAGATACGGATGTGGATGTATGTATGTAAATGTGGATGTATGAATGAGGATGTGAAAATGGATATATGCATGTGAATGTGGATGTATGAATATGAATGTGGATGTGTGGATGTGGAAATGGAGGTATGGATGTATGAATGTGGATGTGGATGTATGCATGTAGATGCGTATATATGAATGTGAAATTGGATGTATGATGTGGTCGTACGAACATGGATATGTATGTAGAATAATGAATATGAAGGTGTATGTGAGATAATGTGTAGTCTATATGGATAATATGGAAAGACAAGAGTTCGTTATAGAAACTGTATTTTGTGACTGTTTGTAAATGACTGTTTTATGTCAAGAATGCTGGAGAAGCATTTTGACCATCTTGAGGATTAAGGTCATGAAGACCGAACTGATAAAGTTGCAACTGCTGACTGAGAGTCAATGGAGGACGTCTCGCGTAGCAAGGTCGATCGAGGTCTTGACCAGCCTCGGTTCGATTTAAATGGTGAGCTTCCGCGGTACGGTGGATGAGGGACCAAGGAAGCGGCCTATGAGTGAAGCGCTAGGTCACCTGCGAAGGATCCTAGAGGGTGCTGACCATACGGTGCTCGGGCTCTGGGTCGCCGAAGATACCCACACGTGCGTCGTGGAAGATATTGGAACAAGGAGTAAGAGTTGTTTTCTGAAACCGGGCATGGATCTGGTTGATTGACCTTGCTGGTCCTCAACGGATGAGTCCATGGCTCTTTTATATGGATCTGTGGGTTGATCTTGCTGATCTTCCACAGAGATTCCATTCTATTATATGAATATATTGCCGGTTACTATGAGCTAGGAACTATGGAAAAGGCCCCTGAGAGAACAGGTGGTGAGCGTTCTGGTTGCCAATGATGCCATAAGTACACCGATGAAAGAATGACTGGAAATAAGGATTCAACCAGAGACTTTGAGGATTGTCATCAGTGACATAATGGTTTTATTAAAGGATTGTTTTAAAGCTAGTTGATGCTAAGAAAAAGGCAAGTGGTGTGACTAGTTTTATGTTTGCATGAACTTCCGGCCAGGGGGCCTTGGAACTCTTTTCCTTGGTACCCGGGACAAAACCTAACCAAATTCTTAATTGGATCCCATCACTACAGTGGTTGGGCGATTGGCTAACCCATGGGACTGGATGGGGTTAGGCTGGACTGATGGATCCGTAAATCGAGGATTTATTTTCTATTATTACGATAGATGAAGTAAATCCCAGATAGAAATTGTTCTATGGATAGGAATCAACGGCGGGAAAAAAGCGTTGATCCCAATGATCCAAGTGCAAGTTTCTTCCTTGATTTGACCAAGTACCGTTAAAGGTGCAGTCAGATCAGTTTGATCAGTAATGATCTTGACTACGTTAGAGTAAAGAGTTATCCTGGTGGAATCGCCCGTGCTTTCTGGGTAAAGGAAGTTTTTCCGGTTTCGGTTTTGGACAAACCGACGGATTAGTTTCTTGTCCGGATATCCGTGGTGGGCGAGGCCCCGAGTGTGAGACCCCTACCCACGCACGATGTGCTACTTCCGCTGCTAGTACCCCGAATCCGTTGCACGGTGGAGACCGGGATCTTACAAGGCATAACATCATATTCAATTTAGAGAAGACAAAAATCATAAAAAACCATAAAATGAATAGAAAAGAGAAGAATCTCCAACTTGCAAAGGAATTTGAGAGCTTTCCTTTGGCTTGATGGTTTGAGGATTCTACTCTTGTTTGAAACAAGAGTGGCCACCAATCTTTAGAAGAGGGAAGGTCAAAAAACTAATGCATTATGAGTAAATTCACATTTTTGTGGCTCTTGGGAGAAGTAGGGTAACAGTGCAAAAACACTATTAAGCTTCAACAAAGGGAAAGGCTTCTATTTATAGGAAAAAGTGAGCTTCTAACCAAGCCAACTGATTCTAGAATTTTCCAGATCAGTTTGGTCAATTTTTGACCATGTTTGGGTCAGTTTAGTCCACTTTTTGGATCTAGTTGAAACAGGAGAGAGGAGAGATAAAAATATATCATTATTTGGGAGTTTAAAACTCTCCCATACATGTGAAATAGGTGCCTCCTTCATGAGGGGAACTCCCCCATACTGAGGTGTCGAAAATGCATCATTTCATCTAAATATCTCTCTTTTTTAACTATTAACCTTGTCCTTAGTCAACTCTTCACATCTTATGTGAGTATTTACTCATTTTTTAGGGGTTTTCCTTTTATTCTTCTATTTATCTCCTCCCTACATTTGGATGAATCTTATTGGTCCATAGGAACCTTAATTTAAAATTTCAAAAAAATCTTGACCCCCAGGATAATGCCTCTTGAACAGATTATACTTAATTTCTAATGCACCTTCTGAAAATCTTTTTGAACTTCTATTTCAGGGGAACTTATTTTAATAAGATGAGGTATTTTTCTATCCAAAAATATTTAAAACTAAATTACCACTCTCTAGAAGATTTTCTCTCTCTAGGCCAAAACTGGTATAAACAAGATCTTTTATATTTCTGAAGAGGGATTTGATCACAGGGGAAGATGCTGGACATTTTGAGAGGCTGGGGAGGAATCTTACACATGCGAATATTAGCGAAAAAACCATAAAATTGTATCTTACCTGTTGTTCTGCTTGCTTCTCTTTCTTAGAAGAAGTCCCCAACCAATCAATTGGTTAGTGTGTTGAGAGGAAAGCTCCAAGGAAGGTTGAAGAGAGAGAGAAGCTCCAATCTCTCCAAAATGTAGAGGATTTTTAAGGGATAATAGAAAATATACTTATTTTAATGTAATACTAGCATGGTCTAGCTCACAGATAAGAATACAAAAGAATGAGGGTCTATTTATAGGTGAGGGAGGCCACTAACTGAGTCCAACTAAGCTCTAGAATTTTCCAGGTTCAGTTTGGCTGAATTTGGACAAGATTTGGACCAGTTTCGCTCCCATTTTGATTCGATTTGATCCACGAGAGAGGAGAGATAAAAATATCTTAATATTTTGGAATTAAAAACTCATCCACATGTGTGAAATAGGCGCCTCCTTAAAGTCTCCCCCGCTCCTTAGCAAGGTGTAAAAAATGTATCATTATTCCAAAGTATCTCATTTTTTTAGTAATATCTCATAATTTTTTACTAATAAACCTTGTACTCAATCAACTCTTCATCTTATGTTGGCATTTACTCATTTTTGGATTTTTTTTTCATTCATTGGATTTATCTCATCCCAACACTTGGATTAATCTTATTTTTTTTTCCCGAGAAAAGATCCTTTCATTAGTTATGTAAAAACGCCCGTAGGGCTACAAAAGATCCTCTCCTGCTCTCAAGAAAAATAGAGCAGAGAACAAAGCAAGGTAGCCAGGGAGACTCTCCCTAGGTGGTGCTGAAAAGTACAAGTATCAGTACAAAGAAATGAGGGACTATATCATACAATAGGAGGAGGGAAAAGCCAAACAGGTGGACCCCGCATGTAGGGTATAGAAGGGCCGCTGTGCCAGGTGGTGTGAAAGGCCTGGCGTTGCAAGATGGCCTCATCCCGAGTCACCTCGGATGTGGTCATACTGTCCTCGCAGCAGGAGGGTGTGGATCAACTCCTGCCAAATCCCCCTGAACAGTCTCTGCTGGTGGCTCCACAGTCTCCCCTCAAAGGCCCTGAAACACCGGGCCCTCCAGGTAAACCAGATGGTGAGGCTGCTGAGGAGCTCCCATCATAGATCCCTCTCCTGTGTCCAGCTGTCGGACGAGAAATCCGGTGAAGGAATAAGGCGAGGCTGGCCCCTAATGAATCTGATGGCCTGGCTGTCCTGCTCTATCTCATAGCCCATAGTAGGCCCTGACGAAGTCGACCAAGCAGCGGCACCCCACGTATACATACCCTCTGGAGAGAGGGGGGCCAGAATACGCAGCATCCGCAACCAAATCTGCTGCGCTTGAGGGCAGTCCCATAGGCAATGTCTCTGTCTCCATTGGGTGGCCGCATCGGACGCAGGCCGTCAGAAGACCGCTGTATACAAGTGCCAACTGCTGAGCCCCTGTGGGCGACCAACAATGGCACCCCACGTATACATACCCTATGGAGAGAGGGGGGCCAGAATACGCAGCATCTGCAGCCAAATCTGTTGCGCCTGAGGGCAGTCCCATAGGCAATGTCTCTATGTCTCCATAGGGTGGCCGCATCGGACGCAGGCCATCGGAAGACCGCTGTATACAAGTGCCAACTGCTGAGCCCCTGTGGGGGCGACCAGCCCACTGAAAAGTCGAGATCCTGCGGGCCTATCGACTAGCCCAGAGCGGGGCCCAAAAATCCTCCAGGAACTCCTGTGAGAGTCCCTGTAGCCGCCAGTGCCCCGCTGCAGCTGGAGAGACCATCCTCCTCACCGTCAAAATATGCCGCCCCAACCGAACAGTATAGTGGAAAAAGGTGATCTTTGTGGCCTCAAGGGATGCATAAGGATCATTCCACTCGTACTCACCAGGGTCCCACTGGTGGAGCCGGGCCAAGGGACGCGTTGCATATGCCCATATGCGCCAATCCGGGAGCACCTCTGCAGGGTCTGGGTCAATATGCCACTTTAGAGAAGCGGCGGCCACTACCCGTATCCTCTGAAAGGTGCACTCTAGAACCAAAGGTGACTCCACCTCCACTCTCTAAAGTTTGCCCTCATCCTGAATCTCGTAGTAGAGGCATCTGTCATCCTTAGTGCAAGCTCTTACAGCAATCAGGATCTCCAACTGTGTAAAGGCTCCCATCCACCGCCGTGGGGCCACTAGCTCGAGAGGCGTGAACCACTCCTCTGTGAGTGCCTCCTGAATGTCATCCCTCATAATCAACCCCCCTCTGAAGTGACTCAGGCTCTCCACTTGGATCTCCTCTGGAAGACTGCAGAAGGTCTGCCAGTCTCCAAAGCTACGTGCTGGGCCTGCCGCCAAAGGTCCCCAGGCTAGACGAGGCCGAGAACCCAGCATATGACCCTGTTCTGTGTGAATCGCTGGGCTCCAGATGAGCGGTTGTCTGGCCCGCTCCTCAACACAAGAAGGAGGTCTCTGAGAGAGCCCCGGTCTCAGCAGCTCCCAAGCTCTCAGGATGCTCAAGGCAAATCTGTCCTCCCATCCTCTACTGAGGCCTGTCCTCCTCATCTATATGAAGATCCATCGAATCTCTGGTGCCCAAGTGCCCCCTACTGGGGGAGCGCGAGCCTGCAGCCACTGCAAAAGAAGCTCTTTCCAAGGCTCAGCGCCTAGAAGCAGTCCCCAAACAATATGCTTTCCCAATAAGGCTCTACTCTGATCGGCTGGATCTACCAAGCCTCCCTGGGCCAGCGAAAGTGTAATAACTGCCCAAGCAACCTTTGCTCAGGCTGGCTGACCGTCCCGCCCAGACCAAAGAAAGTTCCTGATCAGCCTCTGTACCTGGCTGATGCAAGAGCTCGAGAAGATCCAGCAAGACATAATGTACCACATGGTCGCTAAAAGCACCTGATTTGCCACCACCACCCTCCTAGCCAAGGATAGCTGAGTTGTACTCCAATATAAAAGCTTCTTCCGAATGCTCAGAAGAAGCGGGGCAATCTGCTGCTCAGGTGACAAATCTAGTCCAATCTGGCATCCCAAATATCGCACTGCTGTGCTTGGAGGAATCCATCTAAAACCTGGGTCTGGGCTCCATGCCGGAGTGGGAGCGCTACGGATCCAAGAGGCCACTATCTTGCGCCAATTGATCAATGCCCCCGAAGCTGCACTAAAAACCTGGAGCGACTGCTCTGCCCGAAGAAGATTGGCCTCCTAGCCATGCAAAAATAAGCCCGTGTCGTCAGCAAACTCAGCATCGAATAGGTCCTCCCCCCGGACTGGGAGCTGGAGTCCTCTTAAACCAACCTCCTCTGCCGTCAAATACATGCTCATAGCCTCAGCAAAGAAGAGAAAAAGAAACGTGGCGAGAGGACACCCGTGAGTGACGGACTGATCTGGTCAGCTCAAAACTCGGCCCCCGTCCTCCTGCAATCAACACCTAGCTACGAGCTGTGGAATACAGAGCCGCCACCCCTCTGATCCAACCTGGCTCAAAGCCTAGGCGAAGCATAGTGCCCTCTAAGAAACCCCAATCGACTCTATCGTATGCCTTCTCAAAATCGACAAGCATCACGACCAAGTCCTCACCAAGAAATCTAGCTCGGGCCGTCGCCTCCCAGAAGGTAAAAATGTTGTCAAGGATACTACGCTCCTTGACGAATCCTGTCTGGGTAGCATGAATCAACTCCCCCAAGAAGGGCTGGATCCTCAAACTCAAGGCCTTTGCCAAGACCTTGTAGACAGTATTGAGGATCATAATAGGTCTCCAATGCCGAATATCATCTGATACTCCCTCCCCCTTGGGGATAAGAAAGATCAAGCCCTCTGAAAAGCTCTGTGGCATCACCCCAGTGTCCAAAACATACTGAAAGCCCCTGTGGAGGCCTGGCCCCAAAAGGTCCCAATAGCGCATAAAAAAGGCCGGCGTCAATCCGTCCTCCCCTGGGCAACTATGGCGCGGTAGGACCCTCAAGGCCTCAGCAAGCAGAAAGAGGCTCACCCAGAATTGTACGCATACGATCTGTGACCCTCCTCTGCACATGGGCCCACACAATCTGTCTGCAAGCCTCCCGAGCCTCAGTGGGGCTGGCTCCGCTGAAAGCAGGTCTCTATAGAACCCATTGGCAATGGCTCTAATCTCCCCGGGCTCAGTAGCTACCGATCCGTCCGGCCTCCCAAGCTGACGGACTCCTGCTCGAGCATGGCGGGGTCCAGTAATCTCAAAAAACTCCCCAGTCACTCTATCACCAAGCTGCGTCCACTGAGAGGCCTGGCGACAATAGTAAAACTCATGTCTCTACTCCTTTGCCTCTCTAACCTCCTGGCATGCCTGGATCAGTTGGGACGCCACCCACTCACATGCAGGCTGCTGCTCCTGAAGGCGCTGAAGCGATGCAAGGCTGCGTCTCAGTCGATGCTCCCGCTCGCGAGTCTCTCCCAGCCGTGTCAAAGCTGCAACGTGCAGAAAAGAGCTAAGCTCGATGAGTCCCTGGGCACACTGGCCTGTTGCATCCTGGTCAGAGCACTGACTATCATGCCAAATCCTCTCAATGTTCTCAGCGAGACTAGGATCTGTAAGTACCCTCTCTAGGATCCTCAACTGCAAGCTGGGCTCCCGTGTCCTCTCCTCAAGTGTCAAATAACTGGCGCATGGTCTGAAAATGAGGTGCCAGCGAGAATGCCAACGGAGCCCCCTCGCTCCCCTAACCAGTCGCCCACATAAAAGCGATCAATCCGTGATAGATTAGTCCCTCCCTGTCGGCGATCCGACCGAGAGAAACTAAGACTGTCTTGAGAGCGGGAGAAGGCCCCATGCTGCCATGCATCAGTGATCCTCAGTGACATGCAAAATCGCTCCCAAGCTGCAAGCTCCGTGCCGTGCAGTGTAACATGATTGGCTCCCACCCTATTGGCCAGGTCCTCAAGCATGTTGAAGTCTCCCCCGACACACCAATGTGCGGCCTTTGGCAATGCATCCGTAACCTGGGTCCAGAACTCTGCTCTGGCACTAGCATGGTTGGGCGCATTGACGTTGAGCATGCCCAAGAGCTCATCATGCATCCTCAAAATGACATACTGTGCTCTACCAGGCACAATGATCCCTCAATCCACAATGGCCTGCCGCCAATTACCATGCATACTCCTCCCTGTCCACCCAAAGGGCCAAACCCTATAGACCAAAAAGTGTCCCATCTACCAGGCATCACCGAACCATATCTTCGGATCCTGCTCACCCAAGTGGTGCTCCTGCATCATCAAGATATCAATACTGCCACCAACCAGGCATCTCTGAAGCTCCTGCCTCAAGCAACCACGATAGCGTATATAATGTGCTCCGCCAAGGCCCTGTACATTCCATGAGATGATCCTCATGGATGACCTGCTGAGGTGGATGCTGTCTCAGCCGTACGGCAGCCTTCGCAAGCGGCTTGGATGGAGAATACTCCCCATCCGAGCGGCTATGAATCTGCCCACCCGGTGTGCTGCAAGAATCACGGATCAGGCGCCAGTGGGCTGTGTCCCATGGCGACTGCCTCCCGCTCAGAGAGAGCAACCTCGTGTATGCATACATATCCAGGGTCGCGTGCTAAGTCTGCCACTATGAGAACGACCAAATGACAAATCCCTGAGGCATCCACACTCCCGGGATCCAAGAAAAAATGAGCCAACTCCCATAGTCGGCCTATCACATCTGTCACCTCCAAATCGCTCACATGATGAGAAAACTCAACTGCCTGAGTCTTCAAAGTGCTAAGAGCGAGCTCCAGAGTCCACTCCTGGTCGCATGGGCCACAGAGAGGGAACGAGAAGGCCACCGCTGAATCAAGTGCCTCCTCCCCGCAGGTCGGAGGTATCACTACATGAACTCTGATGGGTGCTGGCTTATGTGGGCCCTCTGCTTCAAAAAGCCATGTGAAGGAGTAATCAAAAGCCTCCGAGCGCTGTCTAGTGCTGAGGCGACTCAGCCTACTGCGGATAGATGATATTCATGAAGCCCGAATCGGCATGGTAAGTCTCCTCTGCGGTGCTCGAGCAAGGTCGGTGCTCAGAGCCCTCCGGACTGCAGGTGAACACCAGGGGACTGCCAGGGCCTCCCGGGGAATTGAGGCGGGCGGGGGGGGGCGAGGGGGGTGGAGAAGGAGCCGCTGCCGGAACCGGAGCGGGGACGGGAGGAGGCGAAGGTGGAAGCGAGGTGGTAGGGGGGGACGAGGGTGGGGGTGGTGAAGGAGGGGGTGCTGGCATCTCCTGGTCCTCAGTCGTCGCAGGGGTCTCCTCCTGGAGAGGAGCAAAGCTGTTCCTCACGGGAACCCAGTGATGCTGAGACTGTGGCTACTGCTGCATCGGTCTCTGGGCGTGCTGCTGTGGCTGTCTCCCGCGACGGTACCTCTGTCCAGGCTGCCACTCCGAGGTCTCTATGGCCTGAGCAGGTGTCTGGGAGGCTGCTTGCCGAGCTGCATCTGTGGGCGGGCCATCAGGGGCCTGCTGCTGCGGTGAAGGTCGGGGTCTCCTGCGAGGGTAGGCCTTGGCCAGATGGCCGACCTGCCTGCAAATAAAGCACTAGTTCGGGAGCCCCGAGAACTCCACTCTCTGATCAATCCAGCCCCCCCTTATCTTAGGTAGCTGAATGACCTTCGGAAGGGAGGAGATGTGGAGAACCAAAACCCTGACCGAAGGTAGCCCAGCTGCTCTGGCCACCACTGAAGCTGTTGTGGGGCTAATCTCTAGCACCGAACCCACCAATGCTCTTAGCCTAGAAAGGAGCGGAAGGTACTCACGGCGGAGTCCAGGGAAGCAAACTGTAACATGGAAAAGGCGCTCCCCCTACTTGGCCGCTACTGGGTCAAAGCCATGCTGCCAAGGTCTGAAGAATGCCCGAGCACCCCTGATGTCAAGGGGACTCATGGCTAGGACCTTTGCCACGCTCTAGGCTATCTCGAACTCGATGTGGTAGTGTCCACAATCCAGTAGCTGAACGTCCAGGATCTTGCCCACATCTGCAAGAAGGCGGGCTTGGAGAAAATCCCGGATCTCCCCTCTGCTGGGGCGAGTGCCGACTATATGGCAGATGGTGGAATGTGCCTGGAGGCGTTCCACCTCTGCGGCGAGGCTTGCTTCCTCTTCTGGCGAAAGAGAAAGCCTGATGGGGGTATCCTCAGGGGCGGGCGAGGGGGCTGCGGAAGAGTCCCTCTGAGGTGGGTCGGGAGGAGCCTCCATCAGCAGAGTCTGAAGCAATGTGGAAGGCGGAGCGACGAATGCGGAGAGTCGTGCAAGAACCAAGCTGCACACGAAGGACGAAGGGGGAAGGCGGAAGGCAAAAAAGAAAGCCCCAGGGGACGGGAAAATCAGAAAAAAAAGGGGGGGGTAAGACGGCGAAGACAAAAAAGCCCCTAGGCGGAAGTAGCGCAAAGGAGGGGGATGAGCAGAAAAAAAAAAAGGGGGGGCGGGGGGGGGGAAGATAAGGCGACGGCGGCGCAAGGGGGAGCGAGGCGCTGGAGAAGGACTATAGGGCGCGAAGAGGGATGATCAGGAGCTGGGGACGGCGGGCGCTGCTGCGCTGGGGCACGCAGGACAGCCAGGCGAGGAAGAGGGGGCAAATGCGAGGGCTGCGGGGGGAGACAAGCAGACGCAAGGGTGAGTGTGGGGGGATGGCGTGCAGTCAGCGCGAGCATGCGCCCTTTGGATTAATCTTATTGGCCCATAGGAACCTTAATTGGACCATAATCCAAAAATTTTAGAAAATCTTGATCCTTAGGCAGCTAAGGTCTTTTAAATCATTTTTAATTGATTCCTAATGCACCTTAGAGAATTCATTTTAGGTTTTTGTTTCAAGGAAATATATTTTTGATATTTGTAGAATTTTTATATCCAAAAATATCTCAATATTGAATTACCTCTCTCTAGAGTTCTTCATCTCTCTAGGCAAAAACAAGGAAAAATAATATTTTCTTGTATTTAGAAATAGGGAATGATTACAGGGGCTCACAAAATCACTAAGTGAAAAGGAGAGAGAGTATGAGAGTCTACTAGATGAAATGCATGTGATAGAAAATGCGGTGCATGTTGTCAAGGTAGGAAATGCAGAACTACATTGCAAAATGCAAGGTTTGGAGAAGGACAATAACAAGATGGCAGCAATGCTTGCTCTAAGACTGTTGTTGCCGGACCATAAATGAAAACCAAACAAGCACGTGAGCATGTGAGGTTTCTCAAACCACTTCATGAGTTATTCAAAGGGAGTGGGCAATATAGTCGGCGGGTCTATGCACAATGTGCAAACATGAAGAAGATATTTTCCAACCCAAGTGAAGAGGTTGATGATGCAATTGCAAAGGTGTGATGGTCCTAAATCTAACCATACAACTTAATCTAAGAAAACATTAAATTCACTTAATCTTGCTATTTCTACATAGCAATACAATCAAATCAACCTTCTCAAATAGCAAACAAGCATGCATGCCATATCCAAGGTTCATATAAGCAAAGAATCATGTAATCTCAAACAAACATTCACATGATATATAACTCTATCAATTACAGCATAGCATCTCAAATCAATCACCATGTATGTGTCTATCTCAAAGATTCTATCATCATCACCATGCTCGACAACACGGTTAGTCATAATGACCAAAACCCAACCAATCTAGGGCTTTCTGCGATACCCGTTCACCCAACCTCCACACTAGACATCGCGGCTATCCTCCCGGCTATGCCTCTTTTTGAATCTCGTCCTCTTTGGGTTCTACCACATGGCTCCCAGAGGGCATAAATCTCGTTCTCTGTCTGGCATTCCCTGTCTAAGGATGGCTGACCGGCCCGAATCTCAAAATCTCATGCCAAGTCTCATCAGTCACACGCATGCATATCAATCAGTCACACGCATGCATATCAATCATTCACATATCATCTCACACTCGTCTCTAGTCCATAATATTTTAAGGCATGCATATTCAAATCAATCACAATAAATTTCAAGTATAAAATAAGCTTTTAATTTAAACAATCTTTAACTTCTCTTTATCTTTTAACTCACATGGGAATCCTTATTTTTAACATAATCAATTATCATGTACTAATAAGGGATGTCATCTCTAGTCACTATAGCTAAGTCTTAACTATTCTTCTGCAATAGTCCATCTAGTATATATAGACAAGGTAGTAAATTTTGATAGCAATTTCTAAGGCAAAGCCTAACAATTGGTCTCGTTGTTGGGAGAGTAATATCTTTCAATCTATGTAGAATAAGAGAAAGACTAAAACTATAAAGTTTTAGGACTTCTAATGCTCTATAAAGAACGTCTCAGTGATGGTTCTCTAAAAATGAGTTCTAAAGTCTTTTTGAGAGTATTCAAAACAGTCAAAGTTGTGTTTTTAGCATAAAACTACCAAAAATAGTTAAGTGCCCCACTTTGCACTCGAATAACTTAAAAATAAAAGGGATTTAGCTTTCTATAGTCTCTTACACTCTTGTAGAGTTTCTTATCCTCTAAAACTTTTGTGTTTATCTCAAAATCTGATTCTAAACACACGGACAGATAGACTTTTTGTTGCAAAATAGCCCCTAATGAAGGTTAATCCTAGAATCTAGTCATAAACTAGTCAAATATTCTATCTTCTAATTCTTTACCCCACCAAAAGTGTTTATGCTATGAGTCTCATAGATCAGGATGACTATGTATAATTAATAAAGTTAAGAATTACTCATCGTTCAGTACGCCCTATATCGACTTGAATTCTCTCGTATACACTTATCGATTTATATATTTCATATCAAAAGAATTTAAAGCAAAATAATAGAAAGAGTGTGTGTACTTCCTCGATATATTTTTTGATGTCTTGATTGATTGGGAATCCATGTCTACTCTCCAAGAGTTGTGGAAGAGCTGTTTGTAGATTTGGCAAGCCTCTCAGATCTACTGTCAAGGTTGCAACCTACAACACGTATAACTTTATGCACAGTTATGAGAAACTAGTTAAAATTACCAGAACATGTGCGATCTACAATCCAACGTAGGTGGAATTGCCAATCAGTAGTATATGAAAGTCGACTCTAAAAATAGGTCAAGTTTTACTTTTTTATCAAATTTCAATTTGCATATCCATCTGCACACTTAAAGGCTTCCTTTGAGTATACTAACTAATTGAAAACTCAATCTTGAATTTTCACTTAATTTTAATACTTAGAATCTTTACTACTATGAAAAACCAGTGAAAACGTGTTTGAATTCATTACTTAAATCCGTAGCATCCAAAACTTAGGATTATCTTTAATAATAACTTGGTTAATCTTGAAGGTATGTTACATTCTCTCCCCGCTAAGAAATCGTTGTCCTTGACGATAAAAACATCTTATCCTCAATCATTAGACCTTGAGAAATAGGTTTTCTTACTCAGCTCTATGATACTTGGTATAGTACTTGAGAAGTCGTATGCTTTTGAATTTCAAGAAAACTATAAATATCCATATGTCTCGTCTTGAGATTTCTTCAAGTAGTCGTGGAAAGAATGACTTGACGACTTGCTTATCTAAGATCTTAACTTGATATAATAAGCTCTTTACTTGATTCTTCATTTCTTACCTATCTCTTGGATAAAATCAACATACTCGGTCTTGTTGAAAATACAAGTGAATAGGGTGTGTGCGGGAACAAGCCCTTGGTTAGAGGCTGTAAAAGAGGATGTGTAAATGTGAAAGAACCTGTGAAAAGGTGAGATAAATCTACTGGGAGAGAATAAAGGGTAGCATGAGAAGATTTAGGAAGTGTGGAGATATTCTGGAAGATATTCTGGGAAAAGTGAAGAGGTGGAGAGAATCAGGGAAAAGAGGTGAAGTGAATCATGGAGAAATCAGTGGGATTAGATGCTTGATGTAAACTCTATAAAATGAGGCATTGCCCTAATGAGAATTTGCTGGTTTTTGAGTATCCATGCCTACATTAATCTATTTGCTAATTACCCACTAATTATGTCTTAATTATTTACTAATCACTTTGTTAATGATGTTGATTCTAGTGTTTGATCCACCATAGCTCATCACAATGCTCAAATTTCAACAGGTATTCACTACATCTATTAGACTCTCAATACTAGAACATTCTATTCTCTTAGTATTGTGCTCTCTTTCATTCATATCTTCGATAGATCTTATCTTGGATAAACGATTTTATATGTTAAGCTAGTCATGTATATGCTAGAGTTTAGCAGGTCTCCTAAACTCATCCTAATTTCATAAAATTTAACTCTAAATAAGAAACTAGATAGATCTCGAGGCATTAAACAAAGTATCTTGATCTTGTAAATCAGTCAATCACTATCCATGTCATAAACAAGTCTTTTTGGAATCATAACTTAATAAACAATAATAAATCTAATGAAAAACATCATCGTCGTATTGTCTTGAACTTCAAGGTAATCAAACAATTTGCAAACTCTTATTTTCACTGTGCTTATAGCTTTAGACTTAGTCGAATTTCTTCCTCAAGAGAAGGATCCTCTATTCTTTCCTCACTTAAGGAGCTTACAAAGAGAAACACTTTTAAAGTTTATGACAAATGTAGTTACACAATCTTTCTATTGACGCACTTGCAATCTCCACAATAGATATAGATTTTCCAATCTACACTTATTTACTTCACGATGATAATTTACTACTTAATAAGAAAATAGTATACTACATGAAATAATTTTATTGCTGTGCGCTGCAAAGCAGATATTATGCTAAATTCTACATCACATCTTTGACCCTCTAAGTAATAATCTTTACTATCATCTCCAATCATGCAAACCCGCTTCTCATGACACAATATCTTGGCCTTTCTAGGAACTAATCACATCACATCTTTGACCCTATAAGTAATAATCTTTACTATCATCATGCAAACCCGCTTCTCATGACACAATATCTTGGCCTTTCTAGGCACTAATCAATCTATCTCTAATATGGCATCATACCTTTCCAAAGACAGCACATGGAAATCCACTTTGACTTGAGGTCATCTATACGAAAGGTATATTCTTAACATACTTTTAGACATCTTTTGCTTTCCCAAAGCAAGCTTTATCATAAGCTTCTTATGATAAAATTTAGTTATTCCTTGTCGTGATTAAAAACTATGCATGCTTATTAAATTAATCAACACTTGAAATACATTATTTGCAATCTTAATAGAAATTTTAATAATTGAACCTTGGTTTTCGGCCTACCTTGAACAACAACATTGACATGTGCATATTCGTCAATCTCCTCAACCACAATTTACAGCAACTTTTCCTCTTTCTCCACAAGCGTTGTCACGCACCTCACGTGGTACTGGCTTGTTTTTGCACTCATTAGTTTATGAACCTTTTGTACACAGTGGAAATCACGCCACACCTTTTTTATCATCGCTGGGAACAAATATGTGACCTATCTGTAATCTCTCATTCTGCATAACATTTCCCTTCTCATCATAAAATAGATTTGTGAGCCATCTTGTGACCATACAACAAAATTGCAAAAGCTTTTTTTAAAGAAATAAACTTTTGTTTGTATCACAGGAAAAAAGAATAGAAAAAATAATATCAATTACCCAAGACCTGCAATATCCGCAATTAAGTGTGGATTGCCCAACCTACACTCTGATACCAACTATGACGGTCCTAAATCTAGCCATATCTTAATCATACAACTTAATCTAGCCATATCTTAATCATACAACTTAATCTAAGAAAACATTAAACTCACTTAATCTAATTTCCACATAACAACACAATAAAATCAACCTTCTTAAATAGCAAAATAAGCATGCATGCCATTTCCAAGATTCTTATCATATAAGCAAAGAAGCGTAGAATCTCGAACAAACATTCACATAATAGAAATCTCTATCAATTAAAACATAGCATCTCAATCAATCACCATTGTATGTGTCTATCTCAAAGATTCTATCATCATCACTATGCTCGACAACATGGTTAGTCTCATAATGACCAAAATCTAGCCAATCTAGGACTTTCTCCAATGCTCGTCCACCCAACCTCCACACTGGACATTGCGGCTATCTCGATTATGCCTCTAGTAAATCTCGTCCACTCTGGGTTCTACCAAATGGCTCCCAGAGGGCATAAATCACGTTCTCTAACCGGGCGTTCCCTGTCCTAGGACGACCGGCCCAAATCTCAAAATCTCATGTCGAGTCTCATCATACACATGCATATCAATCAGCCATATGCATGCATGTCAATCATTATCTCAAAACAAAGAAATTATAACTCATACATATTATCTCTAGTCCATAATCTTTCAAGGAATGCATATTCAAATCAATCACAATCAATTTTAAGTATAAAACAAGCTTATAATTTAAAGAGTCTTTAACTTCTCTTTATCTTTTAAGTCACATGGGAGTCCTTGTATTTAACATAATCAATTAGCATGTTCTAACGAGCGAGGTCATCTCTAGTCACTATAACTAAGTCTTAACTATGCTTATGCATTAGTCCATCCGGTCTATATAGACAAGGTAGTCAATCTTGATAACAATTTCTAAGGCAAAGCCTAACAACTGGTCTCTTTGGGAGAGTAATATCTTCCAATCTATTTGGAATTAGAGAAAAGTAAAAACTATAGAGTTTTAGGACTTCTAATGCTCTATAAAGCACGTCTCAGTCTAAAAATGAGTTCTAAAGTCTCTTTGAGAGTATTCAAAGCAACCAAAGTTGTGTTTTTAGCATAAAACTACCAAAAAGAGCTAAGTGCCCCACTTTGCACTCGAATAACTTAAAAATAAAAGGGATTTGGATTTTTATAGTCTCTTACACTCTTGTAGAGTTTCTTGTCCTCTAAAACTTTCGTGTTTATCTCAAAATCTTATTCTAAACACACGGACACATAGACTCTTTGCAAAATAGCCCCTAATGAAGGTTATTCCTAGAATCTAGTCATAAACTAGTCAAATATTCTATCTTCTAATTCTTTACCCCACCAAAAGTGTTTATGCTATGAGTCTCATAGATTAGGATGACCATGTATAATTAATAAAGTTAAGAATTACTCATCGTTCAGCACACCCTATATCAACTCAGATTCTCTCGTATACACTTATCGATTTATTTATTTCATATCAAAAGAATTTAAAGAAAAATAATAGAAAGAGTATTTGATTACTTCCCCGATATATTTTCTGATGTCTTGATTGATTATTTAGGAATCAATGTCTACTCTCCAGAAGTTGTGGAAGAGCTGCTTGTAGATTTGGCAAGCGTCTCTGATTTGCTGTCAGGGTTGTAATCTACAATAGGTATAACTTCATCCACAATTATAAGATACTAGTTGTGTGAGTACTTAAAATTACTAGAACGCATGCGGTCGACAACCCATTGTGAGTGGAATTCTCAAAATCAGCTGTATGTGAAAGTCAACTCCAAAAATAGGTCATGTTTTACTTTTTTTATTCAAAGTTTGATTTGCATGTCCATCTACACTCTTAACGGCTTCCTTTGAGTATACTAACTAATTGAAAACTCAATCTTGAATTTTCACTTAATTTTAACACTTAGAATCTTTACTACTGTGAAAAACCACTGAAAAAGTGTTATAATTACTAAAATCTGTAGCATCCAAAACTTAGGATTATCTTTAATCATAACTTGGTTAATCTCGAGGCATATTACATTCTCTCCCCAATAACAAATCTTCGTCCTCGACGATAAGACATCTTATCCTCAATCATTAGACCTTGAGAAATAGGTTTTCTTACTCAACTATGATACTTGATATAGTACTTGAGAAGTCGTATGCTTTTGACTTTCAAGAAAACTATAAATATCTATATGTCTTCGTCTTGAGATTTATTCAAGTAGCCTTGGAAAGAATGGCTTGACAACTTGCTTATCTAAGATAACTTGATATAATAAGATTTTAACTTAATTCTTCATTTCTTACCTATTTCTTGGATAAAATCAACATACTCCGTATTCACTGCATCTATTAGACTCTCAATACTATAAGATTCTTTTCTCTTAGTATTGTGCTCTCTTTCATTCATGTCTTCGATAGATCTTATCTTGGATAAACGATTTTATATGTTAAGCTAGTCATGTATATGCTAGAGTCTAGCAGGTCTCCTAAACTCGTCTTAATTTCCTAAACTTTAACTCTAAATAAGAAACTAGATAGATCTCGAGGCATTACACAAAGTATCTTGATCTTGTAAATCAGTCATCACTATCCATGTCATAAACAAGCCTTCTTGGAATCATAACTTAATTAACAATAATAGATCTGTAGCAGTCTCCTTTGAAACCGTAGGATGGACTTGTCTCCAATATCCATCAAAAGAGTTTTGTCATCATGCAAATCATTGTCCAAAAGTAGAAAAGGAAAAGAAGTGAGTAATGTTTTTGTATCATCAGCATCGTCTGTGGACCACAAACCTCCCATCAATTGCTCATTGAATATAACATCTCGATTCTCGACTAACAATTGCCTTTTGAGAACGTGGATCGTAAAACTTGTAACCCTTTGAGTTGTCAAAATAACCTTCAAACCTGAAGTTTCTAGCTTGTGTCGTGTCTCTTTTGGGACATGAATATAAGCAATACACCCAAAGACTTTGAAATGTGCAACAGAAGGAGTTTGGCCTGTCCAAGCTGTGATTGGAATCTTACCAGAAGGTGCTGTAGTTGGAAGATGATTTTGAACAAAAACGGCTGTCAATACTACTTCTGCCCAAAAAGAGCGAGATAATCCAGAATGAATAAGCATGCATCTGATTGCATTCAAAATTGTACGATTTTTTTGCTCTGCAACTCCATTCTGTTGGGGAGAATATGGAATGGTATACTTATGGTGGATGCCGTGATTGATGCAATGATCATGAAATAAGTTAGAAATATATTCACCATTATCACTTTGAAGAATTTTGACTCTTTGACCAATGTGATTCTCCACAGATATTTGGTACCTCTTAAATGTGTCCAATGCTTCTGATTCATGTCATAGCAAAAAGACATTTGTATCCCGTGAATAGTCATCAATAAAAGTAATGAAGTAACGGTAGCAAGACTTGGATGGAGGAAAGGGTCCACAAATATCAGTATGAATGAGATCCAAAAGATTCTTTGAATGAGTATTTGTAGACATTGGAAATGGCTTACAATGATGTTTGCCTAGAGCACAATATTCACATATCCCCATATGTGGGTGAGATTTGAGGTCCATACCTCTCACAAGATCATGACGATAAATATCAAGAAGCTTTGAGATATTTGAGTAAGCAAACCGATAATGCCATAGCTTACAATCCAGATCTTCTAGAAATGTAACAACATTTGCAACATCCTCATTCAATGAAACTTCAAAGAGATTACCATGTCGAGGAGCAACCGCAATAGTGGTGCCATCCTTTTCGATGCGACACTTTGTATTATCAAATTCAACAAATAGACCAAGATCCACAAGCCATGCAACAGAAAGTAAGTTTCTTTGTAATTCAGGAACATATAAAACTCCTCGCAGTATTTTGGTTGAGGAAGAAGTTCCCAAATACAAGTCGCCCCAATACCCATTACTTGGCAAGTTGTATTATCAGCAAGATAAACCACTTTCTTGATAGGAATTAGATGATAATTGTGTAGCCATTGCAATTGATATGTCATGTCGCCAGTAGCACTAGAATCAACAATAAAGAGAGAATCATCACGAACATGTAGTACCTTTTTTGGAGAGACATTATAATGAGCTAAATTAGCCTCTTGATGAACATTGTCTTCATCATGAGGATTTTGTTGAGTAGCATAAGCTTGATTTCGAGCTTCATCATAATGCCTCTTGAAGCATCGATTGGATGAATGCCTTGTGCTCCCACAATATTCACAGGTTGCAGAAGAGGAAGAACCCCTTGATAAACGAGGTTGCTTATTTGTAATACCGTGTTCTTCATCGTACTCTCGTGCCCAACATTCAGATACCAAGTGACCAGTTTTGTCACAATAAGAACAATGCTTTTGAGGAAATCTAAACGAGAAGAATTACCTCCTCTTTGGAAGCCATGAGATGTAAATTGGGAGGAGGAAGAAGGGCGTTGCTGAAATGGACGTCTTCGGATAGCAAAGGCTGTCTCTGATTCTGTGTACTCTTGGGCAATCATGACCGTTTCATAAGTTACCGACGTTCTGACGATCATGATGTTGAGAATATTCAATCGAAGAAATACAAAGTCAATTCCATCCTTTTGTTAGATAATATAGTGACAATATTATCATACAAAGGATCTTTCACCGTATCAAGAAGGTGTGTAACCAATTGAGTTCGAGGAATAGGATCCCTTGCAGCAGAAAGTTGATTCATAATACCTTTGAATGATTCAATGTGACTAGACATGGATGTACCTGCCTTGAATTGAAGCTTGCCAAGAAGATTACGGAGATACAAAATCTCTATAATAGTATTCTTCTCAAACATAGTGATAAGATAGTCCCATATAGCATATGACGTGGATAACGATATAAACATCTAGCATGAGTGAATCGTTAAGGGCAGAAAGTATATACCGACGAGTAGCCTTATCACGAGAGAATCCATGTGTATGATCAATTTTCCACTGTTCAAAAATAGGACCTTCGGTAATAATAACATCATTTTGAAGTGGATCAATAGGTTGAGGAGGGCATGCAAGAATACCAAGAACAATATCTGCCAATTCGTCTCCTTCCAAAATTAATAGCATCTTGTATTTCCAACCAGGAAATCCTTGACCTTGGAAAAGAGGAACAGAACACTGCCTAGAAGGAGATCCGTTAACAAGTATGGTGTTTGCCATGTCGAATTGTGAGAACACGTACAAGATAAGATCGCAAAACTTGTAGACCCATGTACGAGATATGAGAAACATAGCCAAAAATAGGCATGCACCAGACGACGAGCATAAAGTGATCGTTTAAAGAATAGAATGTGAACCAAAATTAGAACTCTAAAAGTGGAGACTTGTGTCTCATGCACATAAGCAAACTTAGAGGTCCATAAAAGATGAAAATAATAATAATAAAAAGGACCGCGCTAAGAAAAAACACCGCGTTATGACACAACTTGCACGGCAAGTTTTGTATCTAAATGTAGCTTGTACAGCAAGCATCCATCTGAAGCTTTCACAGAAAGCTTTGATGATCAAATCTTGCACGGCAAGTTTTGTATCTAAATGTAGCTTGTACAGCAAGCATCCATCTGAAGCAACCGACTCAGAGACAACTACCTGTTTGCTCTCACAAAGGACCTGTTTTACTGTTTTAGATGCAGTTTGCCTGAACTGTCCTAACTTTTGACTCAGAACTCCGATTGACAAACCGTTTTGATAGGATTCACCAGCACTGTACCATCTATGCACCAGCACTAGTTTTGGTTTTAAGGATGCAATTAAGAAACAATTATAATTACAACAAGTTGAGCTATAAAATCATGCAGGCAACATATAATCAAAGAACCAATCAACCCTACACAAAACTGTTACCAAAGATCAATCTTGTAAGACATGAAATCATAATCATAAATTGAAGAAGAACACGTTGTGTGGACAAAAACAGAGACCGATGATGTGTATATACTGTGCAGAATACTAAGAGCTTCAGGAATATGTAATCAGTTTGAGTCAGTTTTGAGTTTTGGTTGAGATAAAATTCAATGTACAGGAGAGAGAAAGTAAAGAGAGAAAATGAAAAGGTTTTAGCACAATTTCCAAGGTTTTTGAAGAGGAATTAACGTACCCTATGACATGGATGGTGGGTTGTGACTGGACTCCTGTGTGTCAGTAGGAGCTTGATTTGGAGTAGGTTGCAGGCATGCAGGCCTGTGTGTGTCAGTTCCACACACCTGGAGGACATGTAGGACGCCAAGTGTTAGCACGGGAAGGCTCAGTAAGCCTCTTGGAGTAGGCGCCCGATTTTTAGAGCCTCCGAGAGCTCATTTGGCAGTTTTGCGTGGAGATGGAGAGCTTGGAGGAGCTGTCAGAGGAGCTGTGAAGCTGTGGATACAGAGGAGACCGGTTGTGGAGCTTGCTACGGATGCCCGGAGAGCAGATTATGAGCAAGAGTTGCTGAATCTGCTGAGAGGAGGCCGTGGGAAACAAGAGAGAGCCAAGAATTGCATTTCCATCGTCGAGGAACAGGTGATTTTTGAAGATTCCAGAGGCAAGAGACCAAGAAGTAGGGCGACCAGCTTGGGGGCCACGCTGAAGGTTTTCGGGAGCAGGAAAGGTAAAAACAAGCCAGGTGCAAAGAACCAGAAAAAAGGCGGCCTGTAGAAAAAGCCTGTAGGAGGTTGCTGAAATCTGCCTTGAGCAAAAACGAGCTACTTCTAGGTGTTTTTTGGTTGTGTTCTGCTGGGTTCTTGAAGAATTTTCAGTTCAGATTTTGTGTGGGCCAGGGGAGAAGCCACAAGAGGAGGTTTTGGCTAGGAACGTTGGTGAATTTCGAGAATTTCAGATCTGTTTTGGGTGTTTTGATTTGTTGTATTTTTGTGGAGATGTTCCCGAGGTGTTGCGTGCCAGGAGCCAGGAAAAGAAGGCGGCATGTAGAAAGGAGCTGCAGGAGACTGTTGAAATCTGCCCTGAATAAAAACAAGATGTTTCCAGGAGTTTTTGGGCTGGTTTTGTGCCTAGAGGCCGTCTTTTGTTAGTATTCGAATGCGGATGCTGTATTTCTGATTTGAGAGACCTGTGGGGGAGTTTTTTGTGAATATACTTGCTGAAAACAGTAAAATCCAGGACTGTTTTGGGTATTTGGAAGTGCGACGGCCCTGGGAAGGTGTTTTTGCGGTGTTTTAGGTCCAGAACAGGAGGGGAAAAAGCTGATTCTGATCTGAAATGGTAGCTATAGCAAAACAGTAGTAGCAGAAGGAGTTGAATTGGAAGAGTTTTGTGGAGTTTGTTTGCAGTTACATGCAATAGAAGTGGACTGTTTTAAGGCTGAATTGCCTGGCCCAGTTATAGCAAAGGAGACACAGTGTTTGCTGAATTTTCCTGGAGGCTTTAATGCTGAAAATGAATTACATCTAAGGAATGTATTTGATCTTGGAGTTGGGACCACGGGTTAATTCCATAAACCTTGGAGATGAAATCAATCCAATAGTAGTGTTTTCAGAAGTGCATGGTTATATTTGCTCTGTGATTTTGCATATCAGAGATGAGCAATGGATGAACTTCCAAATGTTTTCTGCTCACATGCTCTCAGCTGGAGTACTTGTCTTTGAGACAATGTCTGACAAAGAATGTGAAGGATCTTTCCAATAGACATCTGAGTAGTTGTTCTCAGTGTTTGTAAGGGTTTTTTTGCGGTTGTTTGTGTTGTAATAGTTTACTGTCCTGAAAATATAGTTTTGTAAATTTGAAGAAAATCTTTGAGGATAGCCCACCTCTGATCTGTATCTTGTCCTGGAGTTATGTCCGGATATCGAAGAACTGTACTTTGAAGATGGTTCTATGTTTGAGGTTGTTTATTCTGAGAGTGATGCAGGGTACTGGACAGTCATAGTTCATATCGCTGAGGGGGAGTGGGCTGATTATGAATGGGTGTTAGATGATGATGGTTCTGAGGATGTAATGGATGTACAACTCTGTAAAGATGAAGACTTGAATTGAAATAAAGTTTTGTACATACTCTTGGGTCTGGTGTTCTAGGTGTGTTTGTATCAGTGTGTGGAAGTGTGACACCCTATAAAGGCATATATAGCTATACCGCTTCCGTGTCATCACTTTTTGGTGCCTCCATAGAGGAAGAAATTTCCTTCGGTTTGTGAAAGAAGACAAGGGTTTGTGTGAAGAAAGATTGAAGAGATGGCTGAGGAATTTCCAGAATATTGGGGATTACCGCATGAAAGTGCGTTTAAATTTCTGGAAAAGATGGAGCAGCTTTGATGAAAGACAGGGCAACCCCGAAGATCCTCTCTCAGATTTTGACTTATTGCTTATAGGGTGATGCAAAAGCATGGTTACAGATGTTTGTGACTACACACAGGAATGCTCATCAACAGGACCCTAAGTACCGTGTAGCTAGAGCTGCATTTTTGACACAGTTTGCCCGTGTAAGAAGCCCGAATGATGTGTGGAAAGAGTATGGACAGGATGTGGATCAGTATTTGATTGAGTTTGGTAGACTGTGGAGTCTATGGTGTGAGGCTTTGATTCGTGAAGTACCCCCGCAGATGATAAAGAGAGACCGGTTTGTGGCTGGGAGCCAACCCTCCGCCTGAAGGTGGAGCTGAAGAATCTGGATAGCTTTGAGGAAGCTGTCAAAGTTGCTCGAGAGAAGGAGTGGAAGGTGAAGCGTCTGAGGCAGTTGGGAATACAAGAAGTGCCAAAGAAGTTTGTGAAGATGCCAGAGATTGAGAGTATGCATCCTGAAAGAGAAGCTGCTGTTGTTCCGGAACAGGAGGATACTTTGAAGAGAGACATTCATGATGCAGTGGAACTCATGAAGTCTTTAAGTTTGAATTGGATGGAAGCAGGTGGAAGGGGAAGGATCCGGGGTGCTCCGAATAATAGAAGAGATATTTTGCCAACAGGTGAAGGAAATATGGGAGGATCAGGGAGAGAACGAGGCTATTATTTAAGCAATGTCAAATGCTGGAATTGCGGGGAGCAGGGACATATCAGCCCTCAATGTGATAAACCGGCCAGGGTGGGTGGTGAAATGTATCCCGTGATGGAAAGAACTAATGATAGATCAGGAGATCACAGTATTGAGGTAAAAGATCCAAGTCAGCCCTCTACCAGTGGAGTTAAACGAGAAGATAAAGGAAAGGGACCGGCTCTTAGCTTGATAGGAGTGGAGACTATTCCAGAGATCATGCCTATGGCCAAGAGGACAAGAAGTGCAATGACAGAAGGTGAACCGTCATCTAAGAAAGGAAAACATGTCCAATTTGACATCAGCCCTCAACCAGAGAAGAAGAAAAGAAATCCAAGAAGACGCTATAAAACTTCAGATTTGCATATCGATCAAGGTCAGGAAGAATACACCCTGATGGGTGATTTAAAAGGAAGGGCAGCCAAAATAACTTTTGCCTAATTGCTTGGATTGTGTCCGAAGCTCAAGAGAGAGTGGAAGATGTTGGCAAATCCGAGAAAAGCAAATGAGCAGGAGCCCACGCAAGGTGAAATGGAGTTGATGTCTGTGGAAGACCTTCCTGATATCTGTCCGTGGGTTGATGCTTGGTGTGGAGGTGTGAGTGTTGGAGAGGCATAGGTGGATGGCCGTGCACAAATTAGCGTAATGACTCAGTCCTAAATGGAGAGATTGGGGTTAAAGCTGAATTGCTAATTCAGATTTTAGACTTCGAGCAAAAGTGAAGTGTCTGGGTATATGTATAGGAGTACCAGTGTGACTGCTTTTGGTGTGATTTGCAGCATAAATTGCCATATTATGCCGGCTGGTTTGGGAGCTTATCCGCTGATTTTAGGTAGGCCTTGGCTCAGACAAGTGGGTGCCATCCAAAATTGGAGGAAGGGTACTATAACTGTACATAATACGAGAGGAAGAGCCAGGAAGTTCAATATGAGTAGCAAGCTGGAAATCGAGAGTGAGCCTAAAGAAACAAGTGTTGATGAATATACAGATAGTGAAACTGAGGAAGAAAGTTCTACTTCTGATAATGAAGGTCAAGTATCATTTTTAGTGAAAGAAGAAGATGAGTATATAATGCAAGCTGAAGAGATGTCAAAGGAGGAAGAAGAAAGTAGACTTGAAGATATGGACAGTCTGATGCAGCCTCCACCACCCAGTGCAGAGAAAGAGAAGCTATTACAGGGTATGTTTAATCCCAGTTTGCAGTCAGTGGAAAAAGAGGAATATATGAAGGTAATACATAAATTTCCAGATTCGTTCGTTACCTCATATGAAGAGATCCGAGGATTCAAATGAGAACCAATGCCTATAGTATTGAAAGAGGGTGTGAAGCTAGTATTTTAGAAGTTGAGAAGAATAAATAGAGAGCTATTGCCCGTGTTGAGAGAAGAGTTGAGTAAATTATTAAAGGCAGGATTAATTTATCCAGTAGATCACTCAGATTGGGCAAATCCAGTGGTCATTACTCCAAAGCATACAAGTGGGTGGAGAGTTTGTATTGATTACAAGCCTCTAAATGCTACAACAATAAGCAATCACTATCCTTTGCCATTCATTGTTGATGATATTTTAGACAGGATGGCTGGATACGAGAGGCATAGTTTATGCGATGGCTTCTCTGGGTGTTTTCAGATTTCAATTTGCTGAAAAAGACCAAGCTAAAACCACTATCATTACACCGTGGGGTTGCTATTGTTATCGAGTAGTACCATTTGGTTTGAAAAATGCGCCCTCATTGTATCAGGGGAATACTCATAGAGTACTTGCACCTCTTACGGATGATTTTGTGAGAGCTTTTTTGGATGATATATGTGTATATAGTTCTCAAAAGGAGCATGGCAATAAATTGGAGCAAGTATTTTCTAAAATGGATGATGCAGGTGGACAGTTGAATCCTAAAAAAATGTCATTTAGGATGCTGTTGGGTCATATGATATCTCAAAATGGAATTGAAGCTGATCAAGAGAAAATAAAAGCTCTTATCTTATTATCTGCACCATCAACATCCAGGCAGTTGTTGCTGCAGACTTTTGTCCAGAAGGTAAAGTATATGGCGAGATTTATTCATTTAGTATCTCAATTGCTTTATCCTCTTCAACAGGCCATGAAGAAAGAACCATTGCAATGGAATGAAGAATGCGAGGAAGTGTTTGAGAAAGTGAAGGAGGTATTGGGAGGTATTTCCAGTGTAAAAGCCCCAGATTTCTCCGAGGTCTTTTATGTGAATCCATCTTTTGGTCCGGATGTGGTTGGAGCAATTTTAATGCAGAGAGGAGATGAGTCCGGATACATGAAACCTGTATATTATGCAAGTAGAGTGAAGACGGAAGCAAAAAGGAAATATACAGAGGCTGAATTGGTTTTGTCAAGTCTGGTATATGCCTGCAGGAAGTTCAGGTTATATCTCTTGACAAGACCATTTGTGGTTCTGAGACGCGAACTATACTCTTCTCCCTCAGTTGGTGAATGGTACTTCGCTCTCAAAAGGTATGATGCGATGGTTGGTGGAGCTTCAAGAATATGATTTCTCATTTTTATTTGAAGATAGGCAACTCTTGGAGATCTGACGCATAAGGAAGGCCCGATCCTAGTGAAGGAAGTGGATTCAAAGATAGAAAGAGAGGAACAAATTATCATTCCCGGAGCTCATGTCTTGTTCTTTGATGGTTCGTATAAGAGGAGTATACATCAGGCCACCCGGGGTTATATAATCTAGGATTCAGAAGGCGGGCTGATTCGAAAAGATGGAATACGTTTGAAAGCCGAAAGTAATAATGAGGCTGAATACGCAGCGTTGTTTAAGAGGCTGCAGGCTGCTCTAAAACAAAAAATTCAGAAGCTAATTATAAAAAGAGATTCCTTGTTAGTTGTAAAGCAGGTCTTGGGTAGTTGGCGGATGAAGAATCCGAGATTAAAAGGATGTCTGACCGATGTTAGAAGGCTGCTGCGTCAATTTACAGCATGGAGTATTCAACATGTGCGGCGGGAGGACAATCATATTGCACATGAGTTAGCCCAGGAGGTAATTTATCAGGACCCAATAATTGTAAAAATTGAAGAGCCATTATACAGGGGGAGAGAATACCTGTCTAAAGTGGTGGATTACTTACTCTCAGGTCGCTTGCTCGAGGAGCTCAAAAAAGGCCAAAAGTATCAATGGATATTCAACACTGGTGTAGGTATTGCCATGAGTGCCAGAGAATGGGAAAAAGAATCTTAAAAATGGAGCCGAGGAATATCATGCTGGTATATGACAATTTTGAGAGGTGGGGGGTGGATGCAATTGAACCATTTCCCAGGACGGCCAGAGAGAAGTGTGAGATCCCTCTGCCCCCTCCACGCACCGGACTCCCGGTAGCTAACAGCAGAAGCAGCCCCCTCATGCGCGGGGCAGGGTTTCTCACTCGAGGCCTCGCCCTCGAATGTCTGGGCACGAGACTAAGCTGGTGGTCATTCCGAAAACCAAAACCGGGAAAATTTTCCATGCTTGAAAAGCGGGGACGATTCCACCTTTTTGAATTTTCTTAACAAATTTTTCTAGCGAGATCAATTCTAAACTATCCTTCACCTCAATAAACGAGATAGAAGGAAACTATCACTGATATAATCTGATCATTTGAGTAATTTCAACGCTTTTTTTCTAATCAAGATCAAGCACAGCCGTTGATCCACTCAATTGAGAATTTTATCAGGGAATTAACTAGCTACTCGAATCCTAGCGTAATCCTAAGATTCTTCAGTTTGATTATTAAAACTCCACTGATTCCATCCTAACCCCATCCGGCCCATGGGTTACTGGAATCGATAGAACCAAACAAGTACTCACCCACCCATAATTGAAATGCCTTTCTTAACTTTAGCTTTAGAAAACAGATACGCACACACTCCTCTTTAAAACTTTAATAAAAAAAATAATCCATTGACAAACAGATATGATCACAGATTTTATAACTCAAAATTTCCATTCGATCCCTTGTTTCACGAAAACAGTTCCACTCTGGACTCTCTGTTGGGACTCGCTGGTCAGCAACGAGATCCAGTAAACAGATTACAATAATCATTTCGTCAACATTCATATATATATCTTCCTCGACATACGTATGGGTGTCCTAAGCACCGCGAGCCCGTGCATCGCCTGGTTAGAACCCTCCAGGATCCTCCTTAGGTGTCCTGGTACTTCACTCAAGGATTGCTTCATTGGCCCTCGCCCATCGTACCGGAAGCACACCATTTTTCACCATACCTAGGCTAGTCAAGACCTGGGCAGGTTTTCGCCACGTGAGCTGTACCTCGAACACTCCTCGCCAGCTGTTGCAACCGACCTTCCCTTAGATAAACACATATGCCAAATGCTCCCTCCACCAGCATTCTGGCGTAAGGCAATCCTTTAAGAAAACAGGGTTTTTATGCAAGTTTTCAGTTTTGATTTTGTTTGAAAACCATGAATAATCTTAAATCTGTATCTCAATACTTCTAGATCTAGGTCAGAATTCCAAACAAAATTCCTCGAATTCTATTAACTTGATCCTCAGATCAAAATCAAAAGTCTTAACTTAGTTTCAGATTTGGTGGGTGTTTTGAGTGCATTTTTCCTGAACTGAGCACATCGTCATTGACGAAGAAGGAATTAGGTCTTGGTCAATAGTCTGAATCAGAGTTTGGGTCTGGAAAGGTTCTTCCTAAACTATCTTTCTCGAAAGGTACTATTTCAATTTCTCTTTTTCTAAATTTCGTTCGACGAATATTTGCTTACAGATCTCTAAAACATGAATTTCTTTTATGAGGAATAAAATAATCACTTATCTCGATCTCTGACTTCGATAGTTTAATTGAATTTTCTCATTACTATCTTAGTGAATATGAAACGATAGCATTTCTTCTCACAGATTATCTAGTTATTCGTTTTTGTGATTTTTGCGAAAATTAAACAGAGGATTAAGAGAGCCCTTATTTAAATATAATCATTCTATATGCATCTATTTATGCATAAAATCTAATTCTGATGAAAGTCACACATTTATCATCATAAAAATCATTTATGATGAAAATCACTCTTTTAATATGAAAGAATTTCTTTTATGCATCCATTTATGCATAAAAATCATTTATGATGAAAATCACACTTTTAATATAAAAATAATATTTTTTATGCATATGTTTATGCATAAAAATCATTTATGATGAAAATCACACTTTTAGTATAAAAAAATATATTTTATGCCTATGTTTATGCATAAAAATCATTTATGATGAAAATCTCACTTTTAATATATAAAAAATATCTTTTATGCATATAAATCATTTATGATGAAAATCAAACTTTTAATATAAAAAAATATCTTTTATGCATAAAAATCATTTATGAGGAAAATCACACTTTTAGTATTTAAAAAATATCTTTTATGCATATGTTTATGCATAAAAATCATTTATGATGAAAATCACACTTTATAAAAAAATATCTTTTATCATCATAAAAATCATTTATGATAAAAGTAACACTTTTATAATTAAAAAAATACTCTTTTATGCATACTTTTATGCATAGAAATCAATAATGATAAAAGTAACACTTTTATCATTAAAAAAATTTTATGCATACTTTTATGCATAGAAATCAATAATGATAAAAGTAACACTTTTATAGTAAAAAAATATTCTTTTATGCATACTTTTATGCATAGAAATCAATAATGATAAAAGTAACATTTTTATAATTAAAAAAATTCTTTTATGCATACTTTTATGCATAAAAATCAATAATGATAAAAGTAACACTTTTATAATAAAAAAAATATTCTTTTATGCATATTTTTATGCATAAAAATCAATAATGATAAAAACAACACTTTTTTAAAAAAATATTTTTTTATGCATAAAAATCAATATGATGAAAGTAACTCTTTTGTAATAAAAAAATTTACTTTTATGCATAAAAATCAATAATGAAGAAAGTAACACTTTCATAATAAAAAAATTATCAATAAGTATCTTTCATAGAATTTTATTTTATTGAAAATCTTTCTTTTATAAAAATTAATCAATATGCATCTTTCTATGCATGAATGAAAATGACACTTACCTCCTTTGTATGGCTGACCATTTTTCAATTTTTAATTCACTAAAATTAATTAGAAGTTCACCAAGAGTATTTAAATCATTCTAGTGTAAACATTTTCTACTTATTAAGAGAAACATTATGAAAAACTTGATTTTATCCAATAATCAATCATCTGGGATAAAGAATGGTTGGATTTGCTAAAGAAGAGAGGGGAATTCCTTTTTGCAATGAGGCATAACATCATTTTTAATTTAGAGAAGACAAAAATCATAAAAAACCATAAAAGAATTAGAAAAGAGAAGAATCTCCAACTTACATAGATAATTTGAGAGCTTTCCTTTGGCTTGATGGTTTGAGGGTTCAACTCTTGTTTGAAACAAGAGTGGCCACCAATATTTTGGAAGAGGGAAGGTCAAAAACTAATGAATTATGAGTAAAATTCATTGTTTTTGACACTTGGGAGAGACAAGGTAACAATGCAAAACACTATTGAGTTTCAACAAAGGGGAGGGCTTCTATTTATAGGAAAAAGTGAGCTTCTAACCAAGCCAACTGATTCTATAATTTTTCAGATTAGTTTGGTCAATTTTTGACCATTTTTAGGTTAGTTTTGCTCACTTTTTGGATCTAGTTGAAACAGGAGAGAGGAGAGATAAAAATATCTCATTATTTGGGACTTTAGAACTCATTAAAGCATGTGAAATAGGCACCTCCTTCATGAGGGGAATTCCCCCATACTGAGGTGTCAAAAATGTATCATTTCACCTAAATATCTCTCTTTTTTAACTATTAACCTTGTCCTTAGTCAACTCTTCATCTTATGTGAGTATTTACTCATTTTTGGGGGATTTTTCTTTTATTCTTCTATTTATCTCCTCCCTACATTTGGATGAATCTTATTGGTCCATAGGAACCTTAATTTAAAATTTCGAAAAAAATCTTCACCCCCCAGGATAATGCCTCTTGAACAGATTATACTTAATTCTAATGTACCTTTTGAAATTATTTTTGAACTTTTGTTTCAGGGGAGCTTATTTTAATAAGATGAGATATTTTTCTATCTAAAAATATTTAAAAACTGAATTACCACTCTCTAGAAGATTTTCTCTCTCTAGGCCAAAACTGGTAGAAACAAGATCTTTTATATTTCTGAAGAGGGATTTGATTACACGCGAAGATGATGGACATCTTGCGAGGCTGGGGAGGAATCTTACATTCTTTCCCACTTGAAAAACGTGAGATGCCCTCATCTCGCAAACTGGGGGTAGTCCCGCAAACAGATCGGCTTCATTCTCACAGGTAGCATCTTCAAAAGGATAGAACTTCCATTTTACCAATAATTCTCTGAGAATTCTATTCGTGAGAATCTTTTCTCGAACATCGAGAATTTCTTCAGGTTGGAGTTCCATCTGCCCTTGGTGGTTGAAGAGGTTAGGATTTCATCATCATTAAGCACATGATTTGGGCTTGGCACATATTTCTTTAGAAGGCTTACATGAAATACATTATGAACTTTGAGATGAGGAGGCAGAAGAATCTCGTAGGTTAAGTCACCTAATTTATTTGTAATCAGATATGGCCCACAATATCTAGGGGATAACTTCTTGTACTTTCCAAGGGATAAAGAACTTCTTTTGGGCCGTACTCGAATGAAGACCATATCTGCTTCTTTGAATTCTCTATATGTCCTCTTCTTATCTGTATATTGCTTCTGTCTATCCTGGGTAGCTTTTATATCTTTACAAATTGACTACATCTGCTGCTCCATGTCGTCAAGCATCTGTCTGGACATCTCGACCCTAATCAATGGGTCGGACCAAGTTAATGGAGTTAAGCAATCTTGTCCATACAAAGCTTTAAAAGGGCTCATCCCAATACTTCGGTGATAAGAAGCATTGTAGGCGAACTCGACTAGGTGCAGATAGCTTAGCCATTTCTTGGGTTCCCTACCACAGTATGACCGAAGTATATCTTCGATTACTTGGTTTACCCTTTCAGTTTGACCATCGGTCTCAGGGTGATAAGCTGTGCTGAGATCTAAAAAAGTTCCCACGGCTTCGAAAAATGCAGTCCAGAACCTTGAAGTAAACTTGGGATCTCGATCACTAACTATTCTCCTGGTGTGGGTAGGGCATGCAATCTAAAGATTTCTTTGAGGAACACTCTGGCCACATCCACTGCAGTGTAGGTTTCTTTTACTGGGATTAGATCGGCAACTTTGGTTAGTCTGTCAACTACCACGAAAATGGAGTTGTAACCTGATTGCACTGAAGGTAATCCAGTAATAAAGTCCATACTGATACATTCCCACTTCATCTGGGGGATGTCCAATGGATGTAACTTCCCAGGCATTTTTACTCTTTCAGCTTTGACTTTCTGGCATGTCAAACATTGATGTACATGATTCAGTATATCCTTTTTCAGACCAGGCCGAAAGAAGCTTTTCTTACAGACATGTAGGTTTTGATGAAACCTGGATGTCCTGCTATAAGGCTATCATGGGCTTCATTCAAAAAGCCTACGATTATAATACATAATGCCATCATCCAAGCTGTACCCTTGAACTCTATTCAACTCCTGAGGAGTTTTGCTTTCCTGCTGCATAAGTAGGGTAGCAATAGGGCCAAAGAATCTATCCTGCATGATCTTCTCTCTTGCTTCAATAATCAAAGAATTTGATATTATAGTAATTGCAAGCAAGGAGGCTTTTCTGCTGAGGGCATCTGCTACCACATTTTCTTTGCTTGGGCGGTACTTGATTTCAAAATCAAATTCCTGCAGGGTCTGCATCCACCTTTGTTTGGTGCATGTTGAGGTCCTTCTGAGTAAAGATCCACTTTAAGCTCTGATGATATGTCATCATCAAAGTGAATCTTTTTCCCAGTAGGTAATGTCTCCACAACTTTAAGGCATAGACTACTGAAAGTAATTCCAGGTCGTGGACAGCATAATTCCTCTCATGCGTTCGGAGCTTTCCGGATTCATAGGCTACTGCATGACCTTCTTGCATGAGTGCACCTCCCAGGGAAAAACCACTTGCATCAGTTACTCTACCTCAAAGGGTAGAGAGAAATCTGGTAGCTTCAGAACGGGAGTGGTTACCAAGGCGGCGGTCTTCAGCTTATCAAAAGCACTCTGGCACACACCTGGCAAACCATTGAAACGGGGTATTCTTCTTGAGAAGATTAGTCAAGGGGGAAGCTATGAGAGCATACTTTGGTATAAAAATTCTATACCAACCAGTCAATCCCAAGAATCCTCTGACTTCTTTCATTGTCTTTGGTTCAGACCAATCTATGACTGCTTGGACTTTCGCGGAATGTGGAGAAATCCCATCTTTTGATACTAGAAAGCCCAAGTATTCAACATGGTCGTCGGTAGAGAAAGTACATTTACTCTTTTTTGCAAAGAGTTGGTGCTTCCTTAGAATCTCCATAACTTTTCGGACATGAGTCTCATGGTCAGCTGCATTCTTTGAGTAAATCAGAATGTCATCAAAGAAAACTAGAACAAAATCATCCAAGTATTCTCTGAGAATGTCCTGCATTAAGCGATTGAATGTAGCTAGGGCATTTGTCAATCCAAATGTCATGACAATAAATTCATAATGCCCATAGCGAGTATTGATGGCTGTGTTCGGGATATCTTGCTCATTAATACCTTGATTTGAGATCTATCTTTATGAAGATCTGGGATCCATTTAGCCTGTCCAGAAGCTCATCAGTTCTTGGGATAGGATACTTATTCTTAACTGTCAGTTGATTCAGACCTCTGTAGTCCACACAGAGTCTAAGCTATTCCTTTAGTTCAATGGCTTCAGGAACTGGCATTTTGTACATGCGCAGGGCTACTGGCTGAGCTCTGAGGGTCGATTCAATCACATGATCTACTTCCCGAATTGGAGGCATTTCAGTTAGTTCTGCTGGGAATAGATCATCAAATTCACTTAACCATTCTGGTTCTTTAGCCTTAAGCTTTGAGTCTACTGGGTTCATTTTGACAACATAAATTTGCTGCTTCTTTCTAAGTCCTTTCAGCAACCTAGAAGCTTTTACTAACTGAAGGTATGGGGATCCCAGTTCCTTGAACTTTGTTCCCGTGAAGGTCATGGAAGGAAATGGTTCCATTGTGACAGTGTATGTCAGCTTGATTTTTGTGGAGCCAATCCATTCAAAGGATCCCGTCAAAAACTCCCAGAGGTAAAACTTTGAACTGACAGTCGGTTACATTACCATCTAGATTGAACTGGATAAGATCTGTCTCATGGTGAGTGAAAAGAATCTTCCCACTGGCCAATTCAACTTGCATAGGTTTCCCTGATTTCTGTTCTAAGACTAGCTTACGCAAGCATCCAGGGGCAATGAATGAATGAGAACTGCCTGAATCAATCAAAAGCTTAAAAGGCTTACCCTGATATTCTGCTGGAGTATTGATGACTGAGAATTGACAGTTAGGCCCTTGGTTTTCAATTGCAGCATAGATCTGCCCTCTTTCCTCTTCTACTACATCTGAAATTGTGACTGCTCTGGCTACTGCAGTCTGAGGTGGAACTCTTTCTCTTTGGTTTCCCCTAGTTCTGGAAAGGAGTTCTGAGGTTACTCTGGACAGAGGCGGATGGCTGAGCTGGAGTTCTTTTGGGGTTTCCTTGGTTTGGGTGAGACGGACTCTGATTAGACTGGTATGAAGGGGTTGGTCTCTGAGCTCAAGGTTCTTGACTTCCCTGTCCACTTGACATGGCAGGAGTCGGCAGTCTTTCAGTTGGTGACCAAAACCTTGGCATCCAAAACATCCGTTTTCACTTCTGAGCTCATCCCTCTGATTTCTTGAAAGAGGTGGGGCTCCTGAGAAAGTACTCGCGAGGAAGGGTCTTCCTTCACTTCGGAATCTTCTTGCATCCTGATTCTTATTCGGGCCTTGCTGCCTCTTCGGGGGTGGAAAGTTTGAAGTACTTCCCTGGGCTTGGAATCTTTTAAAGTTAGAGGGTGCAGGCTTTGGCGGGACCTTTACTACAAAGGCTTTGGCAAAATCTTCTGCCATTCTTACTGCTTCAGCCATGGACAGTGGCTTGGAATTGTTGACCAGTGTGTCCAAGGGTTCGTTCATTCCCCGAATGAACCTGGCCATGAGTTGTTCTTCATCTAGTGGTGGTGAATATTCGAGTAGAAGTGCAAAGGCCTGGTGATATTCCTCGATGGTTTTGCTCTCCTACTTTAGCTATAAGAATTCGTTCATTTTGATTTCCAGAAATCCAGGAGGACAAAATCTCTTTCTTAGATAGGTTTTTAGGTCATTCCAGGACTGAGTAATTCTGTCCAGACGGTTGGTGTCACAGTGGTTCCTCCATGCTACCCTGGCTGTTTCCACTATTTTCAGCCGGGCAAGAGCCATTTTGCTCCGCTCATTGTAGCATGTGATGTCAAAATATTCTTCCATGGCTTCCACCCATTTCTCCACAGCCTCGCCCAGGTTCTCCTCTTCTCCTTTGAAGGGTCCTGGGCTGAGTCCTATGAAGAGCCTTGCGAACATTAGGATCAAGCTCGTCATCTTCAGAGAGAGGGTCTGCTGGCTGTGCGGCCACGGTTTTCTCGTCTCATGATTCTGTTATAAATTTATATATTATTAAATTTTTATTTTGATATTATCCACAATATCCTAAGACTTAAGAGGTTCGAAAAATAATTTCTTAAACAAGACAATGATCTTATTGGAGATCTATGACATATGTCCGATAACAGATTTTTCTTTATCAGATCGTCCATAAACAATCACTTATACAACAGGGAATTTTTCTCCGGAAAACATTTCTTTATTTATATAAAAGTTGCAATATGTACATAGAGCAGCTTGGCTCCAAAATTCAAAATCTCCTGGGGAGTTGCATAAGAGGACGGTACTGGGTCATAGGCATGCCCCGATACAAACTTTCACTTACTGACAAGGGAGCTATTATTTTCTCCTTAGGAATAAAACAACTAAGGAGTCTGTAGACTTGGCATGAAAGTCTGAAATTTTGAGGCGTCGAATGATATAGAATGATGCCACGCACCATTTTCAGTTTTAATAGAATCATAGCCAATGAGAGGTTCTGCCCCCATAGCATTGCACGGTGGTCGCAAGAGGCGTGGACATACTGCCTGCAAACCACTTATGTTGTAGTCTCTCCACTGGGTTAGGAAAATATAAATCCTCAAAATGGCGTGCGAGTCTTGCTCGGCTTGTTCGAGTTGAAGCGGAAGAAATGAGATGCTCGAAGGCGAACGTAGTCATATCTTGAGACTGGGTGAGGTCGGGAATACCAGATAAATAGGAAATTTCCATCTATAAAAACAATTTCTTTGATTAAAAATTCTTCATTAAAGAAGCTTACGGAATGAAAATACATTATGAAAAATGCTTTTTCTGAGTTTTTATTATCAATTTATGATAAGAATTTGTTTATCCTTATTAGCTTTCAACTTCACTCTAATACCAACTGTGAGATCCCTATGCCCCCTCCGCGCACCTGACGCCCAGTAAGCTGACAGCGGAAGCAGCCCCCTCATGCGCGGGGCAGGGTTTCTCACTCGGGGCCTCGCCCTCGAATGTCCAGGCAGCACGAGACTAAGCTGCTGGTCATTCCAAAAACTAAAAGCGGGAAAATTTCCCATGCGCTCAGAAAGGCGCGGGGACGATTCCACCTTTTTTATTTTTCTTAACAAATTTTTCTAACGAGATCAGTTCTAAACTATCCTTCACCTGAATAAATGAGATAGAAGGAAACTATCACTGATATAATTTGATCATTTGAGTAATTTCAACGCTTTTTTCCTAATCAAGATCAGTCACAGCCGTTGATCCACGCAATTGAGAATTTTATCAGGGAATTAACTGGCTACTTGAATCCTAGCGTAATCCTAAGATTTTTCATCTTGATTATTAAAACTCCACTGATTCCAGCCTAACCCCATCCGGCCCATGGGTTAGCCACCACCCTACCACTGGAATCGGTAGAACCAAACAAGTACTCACCCACCCATAATTGAAATGCTTTTCTTAACTTTAGCTTTAGAAAACAGATACGCACACACTCCTCTTTAAAACTTTAATAAAAATAATAATCCATTGACAAACAAGTATGATCACAGATTTCATAACTCAAAATTTTCATTCAATCCCTTGTTTCACGAAAACAGTTCCACTCTGGACTCTCCGTTGGGACTAGCTGGTTAGCAACGAGATCCAGTAACAGATTACAATCATCATTTCGTCAACATTCATATATATATCTTCCTTGACATACATATGGGTGTCCTAAGCACTGCGAGCCCGTGCATCGCCTGGTCAGAACCCTCCAGGATCCTCCTTAGGTGTCATGGTACTTCACTCAGCGACCGCTTCGTCGACCCTCGCCCATTGTACCGGAAGCACACCATTTTTCACCATACCCAGGCTGGTCAAGACCTGGGCAGGTTTTTGCCACGTGAGCTATCCCTCGAACACTCCCCGCCAGAGCTGAACATTGCAACCGAACTTCCCTTAGATAAACATATATGCCAAATGATCCCTCCAGCATTCAGGCGTAAGACAGTCGTTTAAGAAAACAGGGTTGCTATGCAAGTTTTCAATTTTGATTTTGTTTGAAAACCATGAATAATCTTAAATCCGTATCTCAATACTTCTAGATCCAGGTCAGAATTCCAAACAGAATTCCTCGAATTCTATTAACTTGATCCTTAGATCAAAATCAAAAGTCTTAACTTAGTTTCAGATTCGGTGGGTATTTTGAGTGCATTTTTCCTGAACTGAGCACATCGTCATTGACGAAGGAATTAGGTCTTGGTCAATAGTCTGAATCAGAGTTTGGGTCTGGAAAGGTTCTTCCTAAACTTTCTCGAAAGGTACTATTTCAATTTCTCTTTTTCTAAATTTCGTTCAACGAATATTTGCTTACAGATTTCTAAAACATGAATTTCTTATGAGGAATAAAATAATCATTTATCTCGATCTCCAACTTTGATAATTTAATTGAATTTTCTCATGACCATCTTAGTGAATATGAAACGGTAGCATTTCTTCTCACAGATTATCTACTTATTCATTTTTACGATTTTTGTGAAAATTAAACAGAGGATTAAGAGAGCCCTTATTTAAATATAATCATTCTATATGCATCTATTAATGCATAAAATCTAATTCTGATGAAAGTCACACATTTATCATCATAAAAATCATTTATGATGAAAAGCACTCTTTTAATATGAAAGAATTTCTTTTATGCATCCATTTATGCATAAAAATCATTTATGATGAAAATCACACTTTTAATATAAAAATAATATCTTTTATGCATATGTTTATGCATAAAAATAATTTATGATGAAAATCTCACTTTTAGTATGTAATAAAAAAATATACTTTTATGCATAAAAATCAATAATGAAGAAAGTAACACTTTCATAATAAAAAAATTATCAATAAGTATCTTTCATAGAATTTAATTCTATTGAAAATCATTCTTTTATAAAAATTAATCAATATGCATCTTTCTATGTATGAATGAAAATGACACTTTTAGAATTGTAAGATTCCTCCCTAGCCTCTCAAGATATCCAGCATCTTCCCCTGTAATCAATCCCTCTTCAGAACTATAAAAGATCTTGTCTCTCTAACTGTTTTAACCTAGAGAGAGAAAATATTCAGATTTTTAATATTTTTGGATAGAAAAATATCTCATCTTATTAAAATGAATTCCCCTGAAACAACAATTCAAAAAGAACTTTCCAATGTGCAATTGGAATTAATTGGAAATGGGTATAAAGGACCTTAGCCTAAGGGTCTAGATTTTTAGAAATTTTTGGATTATGGTCCAATTAAGGTTCCTGTGGGCCAATAGGATCAATCCATGTGTGGGGAGGAGATAAATCCAATTTGTAAAAGAAATTATCCAAAAATGAGTAAATGCTCACATAAGATGAAGAGTTGACTATGTACAAGGTTTATTAGTAAGAAACTATGTGTAATATCAAAAATATGAGATATTTCGGGTATCCAAAAATGAGTAAATGCTCACGTAAGATGAAGAGTTGAATAAGGACAAGGCTAATAGTTAAAAAAGGGGAGATATTTAGAAGTAAATACTCACATAAGATGAAGAGTTGAATAAGAACAAGGCTAATAGTTAAAAAAGGGGAGATATTAAGAAGTAAATACTCACATAAGATGAAGAGTTGAATAAGGACAAGGCTAATAGTTAAAAAGGGGAGATATTTAGAAGTAATCATGCATTTTGGACCCCTCTGCATGGGGATTTTTCCCTCATGAATGAGGCACCTACTTCACATGTGCAATTGAGTTTTAAATGTTCAAAAATTGAGATATTTCATCTCTCCTCTTTCCTAATTCAAGTCTAGTTGCAAAAAGTTAGCTCAACTGACCTAAAAATGGTCAAAAATTGACCAAACTGAATTGGAAAATTCTAGAATCAGTTTGTTTGGTTAGGAGCTCACTTTTTCTTATAAATGGAGGCCTTCCCCTTTGTGGAAACTCAATAGTGTTTTATGCACTGTTACTCTACTCCTCCCAAGCCAAGAATTGTGAATTTATTAATAATTCACTAGTTTTTGACATTTCCCTCTTCCAAAGATTGGTGGCCACTCTTGTCCAAACAAGAGTTGAATTCTTATATTAAGTTATACGGTTAAGATATGGTTAGATTAAGTTGTACAGTTAAGATATGGTTAGATTCAGGACCGTCATAGTTGGTATCAGCGCCTACTAGGTTGGGCAGCGAGAACACTCAATTGCGGATGTAACAGGTCTTAGGTGATACATATTGTAAGATTCCTCCCCAGCCTCTCAAGATATCCAGCATCTTCCCTTGTAATCAATCCCTCTTCAGAACTATAAAAGATCTTGTCTCTAACTGCTTTAACATAGAGAGAGAGAAAATATTCTAGAGAGATAATATTCAGATTTTTAATATTTTTGGATAGAAAAATATCTCATCTTATTAAAATGAATTTTCCCGAAACAAAAATTCAAAAAGAACTTTCCAATGTGCAATTGGAACTAATTGGAAATGGGTATAAAGGACCTTAGCCTAAGGGTCTAGATTTTCAGAAATTTTTGGATTATGGTCCGATTAAGGTTCCTGTGGACCAATAGGATCAATCCATGTGTGGGGAGGAGATAAATCCAATTTGTAAAAGAAGATACCAAAAAATGAGTAAATGCTAACATAAGATGAAGAGTTGACTATGTACAAGGTTTATTAGTAAGAAACTATGCGTAATATAAAAAATATAAGATATTTTGGGTATCCAAAAATGAGTAAATGCTCACATAAGATGAAGAGTTGAATAAGGACAAGGCTAATAGTTAAAAAGGGGAGATATTTAGAAGTAAATACTCACATAAGATGAAGAGTTGAATAAGGACAAGGCTAATAGTTAAAAAGGGGAGATATTTAGAAGTAATCATGCATTTTTGACACCTTCGCATGGGGATTTTCCCCTCATGAATGAGGCACCTACTTCACATGTGCAATTGAGTTTTAAATCTTCAAAAATTGAGATATTTCATCTCTCCTCTCTCCTACTTCAAGTCTACTTGCAAAAAGTTAGCTCAATTGACCTAAAAATGGTCAAAAATTGACCAAATTGAATTGTAAAATTCTAGAATCAGTTTGTTTGGTTAGGAGCTCAGTTTTTCCTATAAATAGAGGCCTTCCCCTTTGTTGAAACTCAATAGTATTTTATGCACTGTTACTCTACTTCTCCCAAGCCAAGAACTGTGAATTTATTAATAATTCACTAGTTTTTGACATTTTCCTCTTCCAAAGATTGGTGGCCACTCTTGTCCAAACAAGAGTTGAACCCTCAAACCATCAAGCCAAAGGAAAGCTATCAAAGTCATTAGTAAGTTGGTGATTCTTCTATTTTTTAAACTTATTTTTATGGTTTTAAATGGTTTTTATGCTTTATGTCTTCTCTAAAAATGTTATGCCTCATTACAAAAAGGCATTCCCCTCTCTTCTCTAGCCAAACCAACCATTCTCTATCCTAGGTGAATGGTTAATGACTAAAGTCAAGTTTTTATAATATTTGTCTTAATTAAATGAAAAAATATTTACTTTAGGATAATTTCAATACTCTTGGTGCACTTTTAATTAGTCTTAATGACTTAAAAATTTAAAAAATGGTCAGCCATACAAAGGAGGTTATGGTAAAATTTTTAGAAATTAGTGAGATAAAATTCATCTTTTATTATCCTAAAAGAGTAATCCTTACGGTTTCTATATTCTAAAGTATCATTTTCATGCATAAAAGATGCATTTTAATTATATGCATAAAAGATAAATTATTATTTTAATATAAAAGTGTTACTTTTATCATATTTGATTTTCATGCATAGAGGTATGCATAAAAGATTATTATTTTAATGTAAAAGTGTTACTTTTATCATATTTGGATTTCATGCATAGAGGTATGCATAAAAGATTATTATTTTAATGTAAAAGTGTTATTTTTATCATAATTGAATTTCATGCATAGAGGTATGCATAAAAGATTATTATTTTAATGTAAAAGTGTTACTTTTATCATATTTGGATTTCATGCATAGAGATATGCATAAAAGATTATTATTTTAATGTAAAAGTGTTACTTTTATCATATTTGGATTTCATGCATAGAGGTATGCATAAAAGATTATTATTTTAATGTAAAAGTGTTACTTTTATCATATTTGGATTTCATGCAGAGGTATGCATAAATTAGATGTATAAGAGAAATTCTTTTATTCTAAAAGTGTAATTCCTACTAAATTGGATTTATGCATAGAAAGATGCATAAAGAAATCTATTTTTAGTTCAAAAGAGTTATTTTCATCTATTTTGATTTTATGCATAGGAAGATGCATAAAAGATTGATTTTTAATTCAAAAGTGTCATTCTCATTTAAAATGAATTTATGCATAGGAAGATGCATAAAAGATTGATTTTTAATTCAAAAGTGTCATTCTCATTTAAAATGAATTTATGCATAGGAAGATGCATAAAAGATTGAATTTTAATTCAAAAGTGTCATTCTCATTTAAAATGAATTTATGCATAGGAAGATGCATAAAAGATTGAATTTTAATTCAAAAGTGTCATTCTCATTTAAAATGAATTTATGCATAGGAAGATACATAAAAGATTGAATTTTAATTCAAAAGTGTCATTCTCATCTAAAATGAATTTATGCATAGGAAGATACATAAAAGATTGAATTTTAATTCAAAAGTATCATTCTCATTTAAAATGAATTTATGCATAGGAATGATGCATAAAAGATTGATTTTTATTTTGAAAGTGTTATTCTCCTTGAAATGGAATTCATGCATAAATAGATGCGTAAAGAAATCTTATATCAAATATAAGAATTCTCTTGTATCCTATAAATAGATATTAGGATGTGATAAGATGCGTATGAGAAGTGATAGGATGTGATAAGATGCGTATGAAAAGTGATAGGATGTGATAAGATGTGTATGAGATGTGATAGGATGTGATAAGAGGTGTATGAGATGTGATAGGATGAGTTAGGATGTGATAAGATGTGTATGGGATGAGGTAAGAAGTGTATGTGACGGGATAAGATGTGTATGGGATGAGGTAAGAAGTGTATGTGACGGGATAAGATGTATATGGGTTGTGATAGGGCGAGAATGGGTGTGATAAGATGTGTATAGGATGAGGTAAGAAGTGTATGTGACGGGATAAGATGTATATGGGTTGTGATAGGGCGAGAATGGATGTGAATGTGAATGTGGATGTGGATGTATGCATGGAGATGTGGATGTATGCATGTAGATGTAGATGTATGGATGTGAATGTGAATGTGGATGTGGATGTATGCATGGAGATGTGGATGTATGGATGAGATGTGGATGTGGATGTGAATGTATGGATGTGAATGTGAATGGGGATGTGGATGTATGCATGGAGATGTGGATGTATGCATCTAGATGTAGATGTATGGATGTGAATGTGAATGTGAATGTGGATGTCTGCATGGAGATGTGGATGTATGGATGTGAATGTGGATGTGGATGTGGATGTGGATGTGGATGTATGGATGTGGATATGGATGTGTATGTATGAATGCGGATATGGGATTGGATGTATGATTTGATGTATGATGTGGATGTACGAACATGGATGTGTATGTAGAATAATGAATGTGAAGGTTAGCATCTCAATCAATGACCATTTATGTTTCTATCTCAAATATTCTATCATCATCACCATGCTCAACAACATGGTTAGTCTCATAATGAACAAAATCCAGCCAATCTCGGACTTTGTCCAATGCCTATCCACCCAACCTCCACACTGGACATCATGGCTATCCCGAGTATGTCTCTAGTAAATCTCGTCCACTTTGGGTTATACCAAATGGCTCCCAGAGGGCATAAATCACGTTCTCTGTCTGGCATTCCCTGCCTAGGTAGACGATCGGCCCAATCTCAAAATCTCATGTCGAGTCTCATCGTACACACACATATCAATCAGTCATATGCATGCATGTCAATCATTATCTCAAAACAAAGCAATCATAACTCATACATATCATCTCTAGTCCATAATTTTTCAAGGCATGCATATTCAAATCAATCACAATCAATTTCAAGTATAAAACAAGCTTTTAATTTAAAGAGTCTTTAACTTGTCTTTATCTTTTAAGTCACATGGGAGTCCTTGTTTTAAGCATAATCAATTATCATGTTCTAAGGAGCGAGGTCATCTCTAGTCACTATAATAAGTCTTAACTTTGCTTATGCATTAGTCCTTCGGTCTATATAGACAAGGTAGTCAATCTTGATAGCAATTTCTAAGGCAAAGTCTAACAATTGGTCTCTTTGGGAGAGTAATATCTTCCAATCTATTTGGAATAATCTATTTGGAATTAGAGAAAAGTCAAAACTACAGAGTTTTAGGACTTCTAATGCTCTATAAGCACGTCTCAGTGATGGTTCTCTAAAAAAGAGTTCTAAAGTCTCTTTGAGAGTATTCAAAACAGCCAAAGTTGTGTTTTTAGCATAAAACTACCAAAAAGAGCTAAGTGCCCCAGTTTGCACTCGAATAACTTAAAAATAAAAGGGATTTGGCTTTTTATAATCTCTTACACTCTTGTAGAGTTTCTTGTCCTCTAAAACTTTCGTGTTTATCTCAAAATCTGATTCTAAACACACAGACACATAGACTCTTTGCAAACTAGCCCCTAATGAAGGTTATTCCTAGAATCTAGTCATAAACTAGTCAAATATTCTATCTTCTAATTCTTTACCCCACCAAAAGTGTTTATGCTATGAGTCTCATAGATCAGGATGACCATGTATAATTAATAAAGTTAATAAATACTCATCGTATAGTACGCCCTATATCAACTCAGATTCTCTCGTATACACTTATCAATTTATTTATTTCATATCACAAGAATCTAAAGAAAAATAATAGAAGGAGTGTTTGTATACTTCCCTGATATATTTTTCTGATGTCTTGATTGAGGGAATCCATGTCTACTCTCTAGAAGTTGTGGAAGAACTTCTTGTAGATTTGGCAAGCCTCTCAGATTTGCTGTCAGGGCTGTAATCTACAGCAGGTATAACTTCATGCAGAGTTATCAGATACTAGTTATGTGGGTACTTAAAATTACTAGAACACATGCGGTCTACAACCCAATTTGAGCGGAATTGCCAAAATTAGTTATATGTGAAATTTGACTCCAAAAATAGGTCATGTTTTACTTTTTTAAATTAAATTTTGATTTGCATGTCTATCTACACACTTAAAGGATTTCTTTGAGTATACTAACTAATTGAAAACTCAATCTTGTATTTTCACTTAATTTGAACACTTAGAATGTTTACTACTGTGAAAAACCACTGAAATCCTGCTGGAATTTATTATTGAAATCTGTAGCATCCAAAACTAAGGATTATCTTTAATCATAACTTGTTTAATCTCGGAGGTTTGTTACACCAATCTATCCCTAATATGGCATCATATCTTCCCAAAGCCAACACATGGAAATCATCTTTTGATTTGAGGTTTCCTACTATGAGACGAAAGGCATGTTCTTGACATAATCATCTTTTGATTTGAGGTTTCCTATGAGACGAAAGGCATGTTCTTGACATACTCCTTACATGTTCTTGACATACTTCTTACATGTCTATGGATTTCTCAAAGCAAGATCTACCATAAGTTTATTTTGATAAAATTAAGTTATTCCTAACTGTTTTACCACGTGGACTATTAGCCTTGTCCTTATTCAACTCTTCATCTTATGTGAGTATTTACTTCTAAATATCTCCCCTTTTTAACTATCAGCCTTGTCCTTATTTAACTCTTCATCTTATGTGAGCATTTACTCATTTTTGGATACCCAAAATATCTCATATTTTTTATATTACTCATAGTTTCTTACTAATAAACCTTGTACATAGTCAACTCTTCATCTTAGTTGAGCATTTACTCATTTTTGGGTATCTTCTTTTACAAATTAGATTTATCTCCTCCCCACACATGGATTGATCCTATTGGCCCACAGGAACCTTAATTGGACCATAATCCAAAAATTTCTGAAAATCTAGACCCTTAGGCTAAGGTCCTTTATACCCATTTCCAATTAATTTCAATTGCACATTGGAAAGTTCTTTTTGAATTTCTGTTTCGGGGGAATTCATTTTAATAAGATGAGATATTTCTCTATCCAAAAATATTAAAAATCTGAATATTATCTCTCTAGAATATTTTCTCTCTCTAGGTTAAAACAGTTAGAGACAAGATCTTTTATAGTTCTGAAGAGGGATTGATTACAAGGGAAGATGCTGGATATCTTGAGAGGCTGGGGAGGAATCTTACATTCTCTCCCACTTGAAAAACGCGAGATGCCCTCATCTCACAATTTGGGGGCAATTCCGCAAGATGCATGAATATGAGACAGAGAAAATTTAATTAAGAGTAACCACCAAGAAAAGTCTCAAAGAGAGCAAGACTCAAGACAAGAACAAAGATTTCAACTTTATTCACTCTTGGAACATATACAGCAAAGATAGAAGAACTTTTTACAATTCCATAAGCCCGTCCATCATATGGTCACAAAAGCAGCACTCACAAGAAGCACACGTATAAGGTAACTCATCTATGGGAATAATTTGGCTGGTTATTGCAGCACCTACCTCATTGGTATGATGTGACCTAATAAAAGGACCTCTAAGAGGCAAGCCAAAAAATGGGATAAAGGCATATCTTCTGGTGAGGAAGAAAACACGCAAGTAAGAAGACCCGCTCAGAAAACCCACCATGCCTTGAGCTCATCACGCAATAGTATCGGGGACCTAAACCCAAAGCTTCAATAACCATAGCCAAGCAGACATTGTTACGAAAGTGATGCCGACCCCACGGTGTTACCCTAGTTATGTCTCGATAGGTCCCCCATTTGGTCTGAGCTACAGAAGTTCCCAAGTGAGGGAAAAGTAAGCGCTCATACAGTTCTATAAAATCTTTCTTCACACACTCGCTTGCGTCTTGAAGGTGAGAAATCATCATGGATAAAACCAAGTCTTGCTGCCAAGCCATAAAAGAGATTAAGAAAGAAAGGAGATCGATGGAAGTAAGATTATTGCGAGCGACAAGTAAGAGTTACGACTTATATAAAAGAAGGAACTAGCGTAACCTAGAAGCCGACGGTGTATCTTACCACTAAAGTTTTACCGTCTTTCCATGATTTGGGCTTGGCACATAATTCTTTAGAAGGCTTACATGAAATACATTATGAACTTTGAGATGAGGAGGTAGAAGAAGCTCGTAGGCTAAGTCACCTACTTTCTTTGAAATCAGATATGGCCCACAATATCTGGGGGATAACTTCTTATACTTCCCAAGAGATAAAGAACTTCTTTTGGGCCGTACTTAAATGAAGACCATATCTGCTTCTTTGAATTCTCTAACTGTCCTCTTCTTACCTGCATACTGCTTCTGTCAATCCTGGGTAGCTTTTATATCTTTATGAATTGCCTGCATTTGCTGCTCCATGTCGTCAAGCATTTGTCTGGACATCTCAACCCTAATCAACGGGTCGGACCTAGTTAATGGAGTTAAGCAATCTTGTCCAAATAGAGCTTTAAAAGGGCTAATCCCAATACTTCTGTGATAAGAAGCATTGTAGGCAAACTCGACTAGGTGTAGATAGCTTAGCCACTTCTTGGGTTCCCTGCCATAGCATGACCGAAGTATATCTTCGATTACTTGGTTTACCCTAATACTCTACTGGAGTATGGATGACTGAGAATTATCGGTTAGGCCCTTGGTTTTCAATTGTAGCATAGATCTGTCCTTTTTCCTCTTCTACTACATCAGAAATTGCGATTGCTCTAGCTGCTGCAGTTTAAGGCGGAATTCTTTCTCTTTGGTTGCTCTAGTTCTGATAGAGATTTCCATTATGTGAATGTTTGTTTTGAGATTCTACGCTTCTTTGCTTATGTGATCAGAATCTTCGAAATGGCATGCATGCCTATTTTGCTATTTCAGAAGGTTGATTTGATTGTGTTGCTATGTGGAAATAGCAAGATTAAGTGAGTTTAATGTTTTCTTAGATTAAGTTGTATGATTAAGATATGGCTAGATTTAGGACCGTCATAGTTGGTATCAGAGCGTAGGTTGGGCAATCCACACTTAATTGTGGATATCACAGGTTTTGGGTAATTGATATTATTTTTTTGTTCTTTTTTCCTATGATACAGAAAGAAGTTTATTTCTTTAAAAAAAGCTTCTGCAATTTTGTTGTATGGTCACAAGATGGCTCACAAATCTATTTAAGTGATTTTTTATATGTACACAAGAAACCGTAAGACATAGTCTTGTATAAGTTTTTATTCTTGACACAATTTCATGTTTTTGTTTTCTTGTAGTATTAAAAATTTGGTGAGCTTTGGTCATGCAGACGTCAGTTTTGCATGGAGCGAATAGATAAGAAGAGAACAATATTTATTTACAGGGTGTAAAGGAAAATTTCATGTAAGAAAGTTGTTTAAGTGCAAGTAACCTAAGTAGTGAAGTTGGCATGCTTGATTATTTTGGAGTGATACAAGACATTGTCAAGGTTGAGTTCATAAAGTTTTCTACATTCATTTTTAATGTGAAGTCATACAAGACATTGTCAAGGTTGAGTTCATAAAGTTTTCTACATTCATTTTTAATGTGAAGTGATTCAAGGTTAAGGACCACAAGAAACCATGCGTAAACATAAGAGCAGATTTGTTCAAGTAGACTCATTATTAGGAAAAATTTGGACTCAATTTGGGCCCTTTAAGGATTTGTACACATTCTCTCTCTACAAAAATGGGCTCATGGTGGTGAATTTTTACAAATCAACTTAGAAGTGAGCGGAGTTTGGACATTCGGAATCTACTCTTCGAGACCTTTCCAACGATGTATAGCATGATGGGCAATTTTGCATATTCAAGAAGTCTTTAAGTTTGGTGATGACATCACGTCACACATCATTAGTAACGTGCCATGCCATCACCAAATTTGGGGACTTCTTGAATATGCAAAATTTCCCATCATGCTATATAGCATTGGAAAGGCCTCGAAGAGCAGATTCCAAATGTCCAAACTCCGCTCACCTAAGAGTTGATTTGCAAAACTTTCACCATGAGCTGATTTTTGTAGAGAAAGAATGTGTACAAATCCTTTAAGGGCCCAATTTGATTCCAAATTTCCCCTAATGCCACAAAGATATGGACAAACCAAATGGACACATTTGTGCTACTAGAGCATTGTGAGTAGGTCATCTTCAAGAAGGTGGACCCAAGAGATCATAGGTGGTTGTTTGTAATCCAAATTGATCTCTACAATAGACAAATATTTGAAGATATGGAAATATCAAATAAAGTGGAGGTTGAGGAACCCACTCAAGAAGCACAAGAAACGGATATTGATCCAGTTGAAAAACTAGAAGAAGGATAAAATGAAGGTATAGTAATTCAACAACTAAAACTTGAACTATAAGCAAACACAAGAGCTAATCCGGAATTCAAAGAAGAAATAGAAGAACAACTTTCAACACAACCACCTATAATGCCTGAAATAGAAGAGGACGATACGGATAAACTACCTTCTAATACAACAAACAAGGCTACAACCATTGACAGTGATGAAGATGGAGAGATCTTTCTAGAAATAGATTTATTTTGAGCCATGGATCTAGCCGAGGATGAGAGTGTCGATGATGCGCTATAACATCTTATTTCATTTTGATTTGCCAATAAATACTTTGTTTCCGTCATAGTTTTCTTATTTCGCACTATTAATGGGGGCTTTAGAAGACATTTGTCATAATTTCTTGTAAATATTTTTACATATATGTATTTGGGATCATTAGTGCAAGATTTTGTAGATAAACATTAGCATATTAATTTTTATTAATATTGTTACATATCTTTGTATTTATTTGGATATTAACTAAAAAGTGGGTTGATAAGGACTTTGAGAAGTAAAAACACTTGAATTTTTTTAAGAAGTCACAAAAAATAAAAATAAAAAAAATCTCAACGTTCTTTTTGACGATGTTTCGACCCGCATTTTGACGCTTATTTTGATACAAGCATAGATAATTTTTTTGACATTTTTTTAATGCTCATTTTGTGACGATGCAGGTACTATAGACACTAGGCATCATAAATAGAAGAGCTTGTAGTAGTGTAAGGTGCATGAAACCTTAGCTATGCAGCATAGTTTCCAATTACATGTTGATTGGCTAAAAGATCAAGGGCTTGCAAACAAGCATTGGGTGTGGTCTGATGGAGAAGCTTCACAGTTTAGCAAAGTGACCTTTCTACTTTGTTGCTAGATATTGGCAGCTCCACAGGTATGGAAATGACATGGAATTTCTTTTTCTCATGCCATGGAAAGGGGTAGCATAATGTCGTTGGGGCAGTTGTCTCAAAAGAGCAATTAAAGATGATAATGTCATCCTTAAATGTGCAGCTGAAGTTGTGGCTTTCCTGAGGGTCCACCTCAATAATGGAGACACAACAACTTATGATGATAAGCAAAGAAGTGAAGTAAGCAAAGTTCTTTGCTTATGATGATGATAAGCAAAGAAGTGAAGTAAGCAGAGTTCTTTGGGAACTAAACGAAGGTGATTTTAATAGAATCCACAAGTGGAATTGTATGAGAGTAAAAGGTTCATGACCTATGCACTGTGTAAATGGATATTCTAAAACTAATATTATTGCGGGGTGAAATCATGATAAGGTGGTACACTTTCTACGAGTTGCATTGGACCACGCTACCACACTTCGTGGATTTAATATCATCATAAGATGTATTTAGCAATGTATCTAGTGGCATTTAGATATAATAAATGTCAAACAAGCTTAAACAACCATGTTTTAATTCTCTAACCACCAGTTGTAAACCATTGTCCAAGAAGACAGAGGTTTTCAGTCCACCTTATCATGTTTTCACCCTGCGGTGTAGTCAAGGATATTGTTGTTCTTTGTGCTCCTTGCATGGAGGGTAAATGGAGAAATGAAAGATTAGGTTGCATGTAGAGGTGTGGCAATACCACCCTTGGTCCCCATAGTCGATGATAATTCTAATGATGTTCATACCTCAGATGATAATGACGACTCGTGTTGTGTTGATAACGTTCATGGTCCCACTTATGCAAGACAGTATGATTACTTAAGTGGTTCTATTTATGTCAAAGAACTTTGCAGTCCCTGTCGAAGAGGAGAATGAAGAAATTGTTGATTTCTACCTTGTCAAATGTACAATAGTCAAAGGGCTGGGCAACTAAGGATCAAAGGGATGCATGGGGTAACACGATTGATAAAAATACTTATTTTGTGGAGGGGCACTGGTACAAATCTATAGGAGATGATATATGTATGAGATTTGGGATATCCACACATTGTTTTCATATACATGCATTTGGCTAGAGAAATTAAGTTTCCTATATGGAGCCACTGCAAGATAGTCAAAATACGTTTTGACTTTACCCTAAAGCACACAAGGTAATTTACAATAGTATGACTTCTCAATTGTAATACTCTTTCTTTGAGATAAATAAAAATTTGAGTAGAAATTACAAACAAAATCATATACAATATTGAGGAGTGAGTAGCATGATCATCATCTCACTGAAAAAAACACTAAACCCTTCTCCTTTTTGGAGTTGGCTCATTATCTACATAATGTTTGATTGGATCAAGTATATGTTTTTGATATCTAAGGAGCTCTTTTTTTTTCAAAATATTTAAGCAACCGACTATCCTTAAATCCACATGATAGTGCATATGCTATGTAGGTAAAAAGGTAAGGTCCTTTGAAGGCATAAGTGCCAGGCCCCTCTCTAAAGACTCACAAACTTATTTGCTTCTCTAGTAGCATTATTATGTCCTTATTCCATCAAATAGGTAGCCCCCAAGATATCGAGACAAAGTCTTGATTGCAAACAATGGAAAACTTGCATTGTCTAAAATGTTTAGTGATATATAACAAATGGAAAACTTGCATTGTCTAAAATGTTTAGTGATATATTACAAATTGTGGCAATTTAAACAATTTTATGGATTCTCCAAGAGCGAAGTCCTTTCAAAACCCTCCTATGCATGAGCCTTTGCCTCAACGAATGAAATCATCCTCATAGACGATGAATTACAAACAAGCAACACGTATCATTTTAATAAGGAAACAAATCACATACATAGCAACTATCAAAAAGTGTGGATGATCCATTCATTCATGCACACCTTCTGATTTTCATCATAAACAACTAATTCCTCCGTCCAAATCATAAGTTTTGAGGACTCCCCTCGCTCAACATTCATCCATCCCCTTGAAGAATCTCGTGGAGAAACATTCTTTCCCCTCGCTCAACATTCATCCATCCCCTTGAGTAATCTCGTTTTTTGAATATTTTGGAATTCCTTCTGAGATGGGAGCCCAGCTTGTTCATACAATGAAGCATCTCTAAACATCATTTCCAAGGCTTCCTAGTAGTAAGGAGTTTGTATCATTAACATCGGAGTCCAGAAGAAAGTACTTATCCACCTCCTTTGTGTCTACATAAATATCCCCCTCCTCAAGATTTTACGCAATGATTGCAAAGACAGTAGTCCTCCCTAAGGTTAAAGACTGCCTGTAGATCCAATGTCAAAACATACTAGAGATCTCCGATTGAGAAATATGGCAAAGCAAATGTAGGAATGCCATTATTATCTTCGAGCACTCTTATGTCCTCCTCAGGCTAAATCAAAGTCTCCTCACAAAGACGCTCAACATCAAGAGACTTAGCTAAATTCCTCTCCTCAGCAAAGTAAATAATCTTTGCTCCTTGATGAAATTCTTCTCCCTCCTTCGGATTAGTAATTCAAAAACTGGAACTTGAACCAGTAGTAGCAGACACAAGGGGTAATCTGGAATTCAAAGAAGCAATAGAAGAACAACTCTCAACACAACCACCTTTAATGCCTGAAATGGAAGAGGATGATACGGATGAACTACGTTCTATTCCAACCAACTAAACTACATCCATTGATGAAGATTGAGAGGTCTTTCTATAAGTAAATTTATTTGGAGCCATGAATCTATCTGAGGATGAGAAAGTCGATAATGAGCTATAACATCTTATTTCATATTTATTTGCCAAGAAATACTCCCCAAAGCCGATGATGATTCTAATGATGCTGATACATCAAATGATAATGACGACTCGTGTGGTGTTGATAACATTCATGGTCCCATTTATGTGGGACACTATGATTACTTTAGTGATGCCCTTTGTGTCAAAGATAATTTTGTAGTCCCTCTTAAACAGGAGAATGAAGAAATTGTTGATTTCTACCTTGTCAAATGTACAATAGTCCAAGGGCTGGCAACTAAGGATCAAAGGGATGCATGGGGTAACAAGATTAATAAATATACTTATTTTTTGGAGGGACAATAGTATAGATCCATAGGAGATGATATGTATAAGCTTTGGGATGATCAACCAATTGTTTTCATATACATGCATTTGGTTAGAGCAATTGAGTTTTCTATGGAGCTACTACAAGATAGTCAAAATATGAAGCACACAAGGTAATTTACAATAGTATGCCTTTTGAATTGTAATACTCTTTCTATGAGAGAAACAAAAAATTTGAGTAAAAATTACAAACAAAATCATATACAATATTGATGAGTATCATGATCATCATCACTGAAAAATCACTAAACCTTTCTCCTTTTCAAAGTTGGCTCAGTGTCTACATAATATTTGATTGGAGCAGGTATTTGTTTTTGATACTTGAGGAGCTCCATTTTTTCAAAAATCTTTAAGAAACTGGCTATCCTTAAATCCACATGATAGTGCATATGCTCTGTAGGTCAAGTGGTAAGGTCCTCTCAGGTGCAATATGCCCTTACCAAAGACTCAGAAACCTATTTACTTCTCTAGGAGCATTATCTTCTTTGATATTCCATCTGATAGGATATCCCCCAAGATATCTAGACAAAGTCTTGATTGCAAACAATGGAGAACTTGCATTGTCTCAAAATTATATTGATAAATAACAAATTGTGGCAATTTGAACAATTTTATGTATTCTCCAAGAGGCAAGTCCTTTTAAAATCATCCTATGTGTGTGCCTTTGCCTTGACGAATGAAATCGTCCACATAGATAATGAGTTGCAAATAAGAAACACGTATCATTTTAATAAGGAAACAAAACACATACATAGCAACTATTAAAAAGTGTGGATGATCCATCCATTCATGCACAACTTCTAAATTTCAATATATATTTACATGTGTGTGTGTGTGTGTGTGTGTGTGTGTGTGTGTGTGAGAGAGAGAGAGAGAGAGTGCACATGTGCATGAGAAAGAGAGTGTGTGTTTGTGTGTGTATTGTTGAGATATTCAAGCTCGATGTCAGTGTGAGCCAGCTATGCTATGTGCTGGCAGATTAGGTAGGAACATGTGTGAGACATAAATGACCGCGTGTCCAGCTGGTCATTGTGTGTGTGGACATTACATTAGGTTTACTTTGTAGTGTGGACATAACACTATGTTGTGTTCTCCTTTGTGTGTGTGAGAGAGATTGTGACTATGGCTTCTCTCTTTCTTTATGGTTGATGATTATGGATTAGGGTTTGCTTCTCTTGTGTGTGTTACATCCTGCTTCTGTTTTTTATCATGGTATCAGAGCCAAGAGCTCATTAGCTGAGTTGTGAGAGTGAGTGAGAGAAGAGAGAAGAAGAAGAAAAAGCTATGAAGGAAGCCATTGGAGCTTGGAGCAAAGGAGAAGCTGTGGAGCACACATCGGCATCAGATCTGAGAGCTAAGGACCATTGGTGAGTGTAGCAAGACCCCCTCTGCGGATTGCAGGTATCAAAGAGCAAGTTCAGTGAAGATTGAAGTGCATAGAGCAAGTGAAAAATTCTGGTTTTTTCTCAAAGCTTCCATGGAAAGCTTGAAGTGAATGTATACTCTTGGCAAATGTATACACAAAGGCACATGTATTCGGGCTTGCAAATGTATTAACAAAGTGGACACAAACAACATACAGAATCTTGAAGCAGATTGATGCATACAGATTTGAGCAAAATCAAGTGAAAGTGAGTTTATGCAAAAATTTCTGGTTTTTCACAAAAACAGAAAACATACCCCCCGTGGAGGATCAATTGCAGGAGCTAGAGGCAAAATTGAGCTAAACCCTTCATACCCAAGGTAGATTAGGTCATTGCTAAGAGGCCTATCTATTCAATTGTGATTTCCCCTCTCTCTACAGCCCTCTGGAGCAGGCGGTGCATGAAGATGCAGAATTCTGGACAGTTTTCAAAGATTTCATCCTAATTCACTCATTTGGACACCAAATTGAATGCTTTAAAGCTTGGAGAGTTTAGCAAATACATTGCTAAGGACTTGTGATGCTTGGTTTCAGCTCAGTTCATGGATTTGGAGCTCATTGAAGTGATTTATCAGAGGTGTGCAGGTTTGCAGAAATTCTGTCCAGAAACAGAGCATTTTTAATCAAGGCATTAATCTTTGCCTATATCAAATTGGCCAAATTCCTCTGGTACAAGTAGAGTCCTATGAGTTGCTAAACTTTTGAATCAAAAAGTTTTGGATTTGGAGAAGATTTGAAGGAGATAGAGCAATTTTAGTGAGAGGTGGTACCTGACAGGTGCAGAAAAATTCAAACCAGAGGTTACAAAAATTGGTGGTTCTCATTCCCCTTGAAGAATTGGATCAAACCCTTCTAGGATATGTTGGAGCAATGTGTTGGGAAGCTAATGCAAGTTGAATCATTGCATTTGGACAAGATTTGAAGGATTTAGAGCATAATCTTGACTGGTTACTGGCGAGAATTTACTGGCGAGAAAAAAACCAGAAAATTTTTTGTGAAGGAGTTTCATTTGATTTCAACTTTGATCGAGTGTACATTGTTGGTGAACCATTGTGGGATGTTAATGCACACAATTTGCAAGCATTTGATGTGATTTGAAGAGATTTGGAGCATTACAGGTACTTCGTACATTGTGATCGAAAGGGTACATCTACTCTATTTTTTTTGCAACAATGGGAGATGGTCCGATACAGATTGTTGGAGAGAAGCTTGATCGCACTAACTTTCAAGTGTGGAAGTTTCGAATGAAGAGTTTTTTGAAAGGCAAAGGTTTATGGAGTCTTGTCTCGGAGGAAGATCCGGAGCCATACCTACCTCCTCAACCAAATAATGCTCAGTTACTGGCTCACAAGCAATGGGTAGAGCGGTCCTCGAAGGTGTTGCATTATTTTTCAATATGTGTAACAAATGCCTTGCTTATTCACATCCAAGATGCAGATACACCGAAAGAAGCATGGGGTATCTTGTGCAGAATGTATGAGACAGACACTGGTGCCAGGAAGATACAACTAAAGCAACAGATTCACAGTGTAACACGAAGGAATCGGAGTATACATGAGTATGTTCAGGAAATCAAGGGTTATGCAGATTCCTTGTCATCAATCCATGCCCCAATGGATGATGATGATTTGGTTGCACTCACGTTGCGTGGTTTAGGCAAAGAATACAAATCTTTTGACACTTCCATCTCAGTAAGGTTGGGAGGAATGCCAGACTTTAATGAGCTTGTGTCATTGCTCATTGTGGAAGAATTGAAGCTTGGCCTTGGTGGTATGAGTGTTACAGGTGGTGCATCCTCGTCAAGCAATGATGAACATGCAAGAAATCAAGCTTTTTACTCATCTAGAGGCTTTCGAGGCAGGGGGAGATTCGCATCACGTGGACGTGGTGGTAATGGTCGTGGATGGCAGGATAGGCCTCCACAGCAGAATTTTCAGCCTTCATATGGTGCTCGAGGTGGTCATGGTTATGCACCTCAGCGAGGCAGAGGTAACCCCCGTGGACGAGGACGTTGGCAAGGCCAACAAAATTCTATGCAAGATGTGGAATGCCATTATTGTGGCAAATATGGTCATATGGCGAGAGATTGCTTTCGCAAACAGAATGATTTGAGAGGGGGAAGAGCACAACGTGGTGGTCATTATGGTGGAAACTATGCACAACATGGTGGCAACTATGCATCAAGTAGCAATGATGGAACTGCAAATCATTTGTTTGCCATGAAGCATGTTGTGGGTTCTATGACAACAAATGCTGAGAATGATGATACATGGTACATGGACTCAGGAGCATCAAACCATATGACATGTCATGGAGAATGGTTTGAGCACATGAAGCCAATGGATGTGAAGGGCTATGTGGAAACAGGTGATGATACCCAGCATGTCATTACACATGTTGGAAGTGTACCATTGGTCATGCATAATGGTCAGACAAAGTCTATGTCAGATGTGCTGTATGTGCCTTCGATCACTAAAAGCTTGGCCTCAGTTGGTCAAATGGTAGAACAGGGATTACAGGTTAGATTCAATGAGCATGGATGCTTCGTTGAAGACTTTAAACATGGATGTAGAGTGATTGCTAAAGGCAAGAAAGAAGGAAGACTGTTTAAGCTGGATGCTGGAATTCCTGAGCTAAAATCAGCCATGTTCTCAAAGAGCAGGAATGTGGTACATGATATTGATATGTGGCACAAGAGGATTGGCCATGTAAATATACAGAGATTAAAGAACATGCAAACAAGAGGCATAGTCAATGGATTGCCTAGGTTCAAATATGATGGACATATGCATGTTTGTGAAGCCTGTCAGTTTGGGAAGCAGGCAAGATTGAGATTTCCTAGAGAAGGAAATATGAGTAACAGGCCACTTGAGATCGTACATAGTGATGTATGGGGTCCTGCACAAAACCCATCTATCAAAGGCAGTTTATACTATGTTACATTCATTGATGACTTTAGCAGGATGACATGGATATACTTTCTCAGGGAGAAGAGTGAAGTATTGGAAAAATTCATGGATTTCAAAGCCTTTGCAGAAAAGCAGTATGGCTGTTGGATTAAATGTCTGAGGACAGATGGAGGTGGTGAATACACCTCAAAAGCATTTGAGCATTTCTTGCGGAAGCATGGGATAAGGAGACAGTTGACATGCAGGTATACACCTCAGCAGAATGGTGTGGCTGAGGGAAAGAATCGTGTCATATGTGAAGTGGCAAGGGCAATGCTCAATGAAAAGAGCATGCCAGATTACTATTGGGCAGAAGCATGTGCTACTGCAGTGTATATCCTGAACAAATCACCTACAGCAGCCATTCATGGAAGCACGCCTGAGATGCGGCTAACAGGTTACAGGCCAGACATTGGACATCTCAAAGTCTTTGGATGTGTAGCTTATGTTCATGTGCCTGATGAAAGAAGACGGAAATTGGATCCTAAGGCAGAGAAATGTGTATTTGTTGGATATGCACAGGATCGCAAAGCTTACAAATGCTATAACCCTCAAACTAGACAAGTAGTCATCTCACGAGATGTTGTATTCGATGAGCTTGCTAGTTGGTATAAAGCCAAAGATGAGGGAGTCATTGACACACTTGAGGCGAATGTGCCTGTGAACTTGCCATCACAAGCAAGTTCTAGTTCTACTACTATGTCTGGGCCAGCAGAAGCTGAGAGTAGTAGCAGTGTACGTCCATGGTCAGGACGTCTGAGACATGAGAGTGTGAGCACTGGGAGTAGTGCTATGGATAAAGGCAAGAAGAAAGTTGAAGGAATTGGGATCACAGGCTATGAGTCCTCTAGTTCAGAGAGTTTGGATGAGGAGCTAGGGATACCTGTTGTACGCACACCTGGTGTTAGGCAAGACAGATATGTGCCACCACATGCTCGTGTTACAGGTGTACAGAGTGACCCGCATGCATTGCGGAGATCCCAGCGAGTCAGATATCCAGTGGAAAGATTGACATATAGAGATTTTGCTATGCATTATGCATACATGACATCTATGGTAAAGCATGTGGAACCTACATGCTATACAGAGGCTATTGGAGAGCATGTATGGCAGAAAGCAATGGATGTGGAGATGGACGCATTGGTCCATAATGATACATGGGACTTGGTTGCTCTACCAAAGGATAAGAATGTTATTGGATGTAAATGGGTTTACAAAGTGAAGTGCAAATCTGATGGGTCTATTGAGAGACATAAGGCAAGATTGGTAGCAAAGGGTTATGCACAGACCCAAGGATTGGATTATGATGAGACGTTTAGCCCAGTGGCTAAGATGGGCACAGTGAGAGCAGTCATTGCTATGGCTGCAGCTAATGGCTGGGAAATGCATCAGATGGATGTTAAGAATGCATTTCTGAATGGAGATCTACAAGAGGAAGTATACATGGCACAGCCAGAAGGGTATGTACACCCTAGATATCCCACTCACGTATGCAGGTTGAAAAAGGCATTGTATGGTCTGAAGCAAGCACCACGTGCTTGGAGTGATAAGATGAGCAGATATCTTATCTCACTTGGTTTTCAGACTTCTACAGCAGATTCTTCACTGTATGTGAAGAAGACACAGCATGGGATTGTTTTACTAGTCATCTATGTGGATGACTTGATTATTACAGGTGATCATAGTGCAGATGTGATGCATGTCAAGAAAGCTTTAAGTGGGAAATTTGACATGAAAGATCTTGGTGAGTTGAGATATTTCCTTGGCATTGAAGTGGTGAAAGATCATGCAGGTACTTGGTTAGTACAGCGCCAATATGCATTGGATATGTTGGCAAAGTATGGCATGACAGGGTGTAAGCCTATGAGTACACCATTGGAGCAAAATGTGAAGTTGCGGGCTGATTATGGCGAGGAATTGGATGATCCTTCCATGTACAGGAAGATGGTTGGTAGTCTCATATACATGACTATCACACGCCCAGATTTGAGTTATGCAGTGGGGCTAGTCAGCCAGTTTATGCAGAGCCCCAGGAACCACATTTGGATGCAGTGAGACGCATCATGAGATATGTGAAGACCACAGCACATTATGGTTTATTCTATGAGAGTGGTAAAAGCTTGGACATACATGGCTACACAGATGCTGATTGGGCAGGTAGCGCATATGACAGGAGGTCTACTAGTGGATATGCTTTTACACTTGGAAGTGCCGTGGTGAGTTGGAGTAGCAAAAAGCAACCTACAGTTGCTTTATCCAGTACAGAGGCTGAGTACAGGGGTGCTGCCATTGCTACTTGTGAGGCTATATGGTTAAAGAGTCTCTTGGCAGATTTATGTGAGCCTCTTGATGGCAAAGTTGTCATACATTGTGACAACATGAGCAGTATGCAGTTGGCAAAGAATCCAGTATTTCATGCGAGGACCAAACACATAGAGGTCCATTATCACTTTGTCAGAGAAAAGGTGCTGGATGGTACAGTTGATCTTCACTATGTGAAGACTGATGAGCAGGTGGCTGATATCTTCACGAAGCCACTTAGCAGGGAGAAGTTTGAGTACTTCCGGACTATGTTGGGAGTACATGGGATGAGCTTGAGGGGGAGTGTTGAGAGTCTTGATATCCCAAGCTCATCTACATCTTCATCGGCAGTACATCATGAGCTTGAGAGGGGCTGTTGAGATATTCAAGCTCGATGTCAGTGTGAGCCAGCTATGCTATGTGCTGGCAGATTAGGTAGGAACATGTGTGAGACATAAATGACCGCGTGTCCAGCTGGTCATTGTGTGTGTGGACATTACATTAGGTTTACTTTGTAGTGTGGACATAACACTATGTTGTGTTCTCCTTTGTGTGTGTGAGAGAGATTGTGACTATGGCTTCTCTCTTTCTTTATGGTTGATGATTATGGATTAGGGTTTGCTTCTCTTGTGTGTGTTACATCCTGCTCCTGTTTTTTATCATGTATGTGTGTGCATGAGTGCATATATGTAAGAGAGAGAGAAAGCAAGTTTCTATATATGCGAGAGAGAGAGAGAGAGAGAGAGAGAGAGAGAGAGACGCTTTATAATTTTGTATAAATATTTTTCATAAATTCTTGTTGTAGAAAATGTGTAGAATTTTTCGTTAGGACATCTAACACGTTTTGACAAAATTTTGTGTTGCAAGAAATTTTTGGTTTTGGTCATTTTCAGGTAGTCATTTTTGTGAGTGATTTTTGATTAGGTTAGAGGTGGAATTAGGTGAAGTTTTGTATGAGAGAGTTTTTCTATTTTGTACATAGAACAATTTCGCTTAAGTGAAACCTTTATGATTCACATTATTTCATATCCGTTTGGTCACTCCAAAGTGAGTTTTAAGTGGTTTTGTGCTAAAAATGTGCCTATATTTTCATGTTAAGACATTGCAAGTTCTATTCAAAGGTCAAGAACAAAGTTTTAGCCTCTGATGAAGAGATACAAAGTCGAAGAGTTATTGAGCATCCTCATCAGATCACCGAGGCGCAAATGGTGCACCACAAAAAAGGTCTATTTTCCTAGTGTAATCTCTTGAGAATGATGACCGTGTATGAAAAAAGCTTCCCGAACATGCTTTTTCCAAAAAAAGGGCAACATCGCCAAAAATATGGCATGCAGATCGAGAAAGCCCCTAAAGGGCTACTTTTGGTTTTTGGAACGTGAACAAGAGGAATACATAGAAAATCAAAGAAGAGATTGAGAGTGCATGTGCGAGTGTGAGTGCGAGATTTTCATGAGTGAGATAGCTTGGGGGTGGTCGGATGGTTCGAACTCTTTCCTTCAAGAGTGCATCATATCAGATTATTGTAAGATTTCTTGATTCTATACAGAATTGTAATCTTTCTACCTCAAATAAGATTGTGCAAAATTCCATTTTTCTTGAATTGTATTGTGATTATTGAGTGGGAACATGAGAGAGAGAGAGAGAGACAGAGAGAGAGAGAGACAGAGAGAGAGAGAGAGAGATAGGTCATGGAAGGGTAGCAGATATTG